>NC_067400.1:495942989-496551878 GCF_016432865.1 Antechinus flavipes
GTTTTAGTTTATATGATGTTGGGAAAGTCACTAATCTCTTTAAGCTTCAGTTACCTCATCTCTAAGATCGGGATAATAATACTTTCAATTCCTCCCTTAAGGGATTATTGTTAGAAAGTTTAAAAAACATCTATAAACATTATTTTGTGTGAAATGAGGTTCTTCTCCTTTCCCTCTTTCTCTCCCTCCTTCCCTTCCTCCTCCTCCTTTATTTTTCTCCTGCTCCTTCTCTTCCTGCTCCTTCTCTTCTTCCTTGTCTTCTTCCTCCTCCTCATCTTTATCTTCTTCTCCTTCTCCTCCTCTTTCTTTCCTTCCTTCCTTCTCCTCCTCATTCTTCTTCTTCTTCTTTCTTTTTCTCCTCCTCTTCTTTTCTTTCTTCTCCTCCTCCATCTTTTCTTCCTTGTCCTCTTCCTCCTCCTCTTCTTCTTTCCTTCCTTCCTTTTTTCCTTCTTTCCTTCATTCCTTCTCCTCTTCCTCCTTTTTTTCTTCTCCTTCTTCTTTTCTTTTCCTCTTTCTTCCTTTCTTCTCCTTTTCCCTCCTCCTCTTTCCTTTCTCCTTCTCCTTCTTGTCTTTCTTCTTTTTCTTCTTTTTTTGTTCTTGTTCATGTTCTTCTCTTTCTCCTCCTCATCATCATCCTCATTCTCATCATCACCCTCACTGCCTTCCATGCAATAGGAATTTACCTCCAAGGTATCAAAGGCAAAAAATGGTTCCATTCAATGACTGGCTGAGTCAAAAAAATTGTGTGTCCTATGTCTGCCTTATCTATCTATCTGTCTATCACCTATCTATCTCCCTATCTCTCTATCATCTATCTATTTCTATTTTTCTGTGTCCCCAATAAGCTTTTTGATTCTAATGAATAATTTAGTCAAAACTGAGGACCCACTGACTCTAGACATGCCTAGAGGGAAGTGTGAGGTTTCCTTGGCTACATAGGTTTCTTTCATTGTGTGTCAATTGCTCAAGCTTCATTAAGATGCTACTTGTTAAATAAGGCCAACTAAAAAGTCACAACATTATCTTTGGCAAGAAGGAGAGTGTACTGATTGTTCTGTGAGTAAATTTAATGTGTCTTCCAAGAGGGGAAACAGGAAAAGCACAGATAATTAAAATCCAATGAGAATCCTTAAACTTCCTTTTAGCAGAGGATTCCAGCATCTCTTTAAACTTAGTTTTTTAGGTAGTTCTAATAAACTTGTGATGGAAAGTGCTATCCACATACAAAGAGAGAACTATGGAGGTTGAATGTGGATCAAAGCATAGTATTTTCACTTGTTTTGGGGTTTTTTGTGTTTTTTTTTGCTTGCTTGTTTTTTTTCCCCTTTTGATCTGATTTTTCTTGTGCAGTATGGCAAATATGAAAATATGTTCAGAAGAATTGCACATGTTCAACCTATAATGGAGTGCTTGCTACCTTGGGAAGAGGGAAAGGGAAGGAAAGGGAGAAAAATTAGGAATGCAATGTTGTGCCAAGGTGAATGTTGAAAAGCACCTTTCTATATATTTGGAAAAATAAAATGCTATTAAAAACAAAAATAAAAAGCAAGAAAACAAAACCTTAGCCTTTTACTTGAAAAGTTGACAAGTCACAGTAACATGTGAATAGGAGTAGGGCAGTATAGATAGAGGACTTTTGGATTTGGAGGCAGGTGATCTTGATTTGAATTCTACTTCAGAATGTATTAGATTCATTCTAATAGGTTAGTCATTTAATATCTCAATTCTTCATTAAAATGGGGACATTTGAATGCTCTACTTCATGAGGGTCTTATAAGGAAAGCACTTTACCATCCTTCAAGTGTTATACAAATGTTAACACTGAAGTGATTTCACAGGACTTTGGTATAGGAAGGGAGCTGACTCAAAAGCCTGAATCCTCAAGAAAAAAGAATGGGGTTAATCTATCAGAATCAGACCCTTTATAATAAAACATTATTTTTGGCTCCACTTGCTCTTTGAAATAAATAACAAAGAATGGACCTGTTCCTTTGTCTGTTTCTGGGTAAAGTCCACAGTAAAGGAAGAATTGCTTAAGGTTTGTGACGCATTGTATGTCAACATTGTGGTTTATACCCTCTTTCCCACAGAAATCCATTCTGAGCTCAAAGCCTGGCTTTATTTTTCAGAAAGGAAAGTCTGAGAAAGAAATGGTGTGGTTTTGAGGTTTAGAAACAAAATTAGAAGTCACAGCTCATGCTTCCCTAGAGTACTGCTGATGGTACACTGGGCTTTTCTGTTCTGTGAGTGTTGTAGCTCACTGTGCTCTAGCAACTCTGAAATGGGGAAAACAATCACTCTCTAAGGGAAAGGATGGGAAATATGGATTTATAGAGAATTTGTAGGCTGCATAACAAGTAATAGATGATGGAAGGTTATGTCATTCTTGGAAAGAGCATCAGAGTTGGAAGCAGGAAAACTGGATCATGGCCTTGGATCTGTGATTAAGCAGATGTTCAATCTCAGAAAAGCCATTTACATTTTCTGGGCCTCAGTTCCTTCAGTGGTAAAATGAAAAGATTGAACTGATTATTTCCAAGTTTTCTTTTAGCTTTAACATCTCCGGGTTTTTCTTTGGTCTTTTGCTTCCTCTAGTGTCAAGCTCTTGATTGAAAGCTCTGATAACTTGAGAGTTGTAGTGGCCAAAAATTCCATTACCCTATGGCCAACCTGATAACAAGTCTCTTTATATTTAATTACATTAGTCCTGTGATGACAAGCAAACTAATCATCATGATGTCTATTCTGGAAGTCTTTCCAGCTCATTAACTCACTAGAGTTTGCACCTTATTGACACAGCTTTTTAATATAGGATCATGTCCATGAGGCATCAAAAAAAAAAAAAAAACTTTAGTTGAGATTTATAGTTTTATGATTTATAAATACGTCAGAGCTATAATTTTGGCCTCTCTTTATTATCTGGCCTGCTATTATTACTCTTTTCCCTGCCTTTCACTCCTATATATCTGAAGTCCTTAGTGTTCCCTTTTCCTCAGCATGTGTAACATTTGGTTTTGTTTGAAGACAATGAAAAGGGTTGGAGGAGAATTATCATTTTTGAGAAAGTTAATAAGAATATTAAGTTATGAATAACCTCCATGTGCATTCTGTCTGGGCCCCAAGGCACAGGAAAAACTTGGAATGTCCAGTGTGGCCTGGGTGTATATAGGTCATAGATTTAGAGTTGGAAAGCACTTTGGGATTCATTAGACACAAGCCCTTTATTTTATAGGTGAAGAAAATGAGGCACACAGCAATCTTCAATGTTTTGCCCAGAGTAAAAATGCTAATTAGTATCTGAGGTGGGATTTGAACTCAGGTCTTCAGTCTAATGATCCCTTCATCTATGCAAGGAATGAATGGATGAAAAATAATTTGATAGGGGAGCATCTGTTATGATCATAAAATTAATTTGTACCTCTTGGAAATATAATAATTCATTGTTCGAGCTAAGATTTTGAAAATTAATAATCTTGGTTTATTAGCAATAGTTGTAACTATATGTATAAGTATTTGAAAGGCTTTCTAGTAGAAAAGGGGCCAGACATTCTGCTTGACTTCAGAGGAAAGAATGAATAGAAGGTGCAAAGAATTTGGGCTTGATATATGGAAGGGAAGAAAAGTTACTAACAATTATAGTGAACCAAAAGAAGAGGCTAACTAGGGAGGTAGTGAGTTCCCTATCGCTGGAGGTCTTCAAGCAAAGACTGGATGGTTTTTTATATACCATTTGGGGATGTTGTAGAAAAGATTCTTATTTAAATATTGATAGATCTGGATGGCCTATGAGATTCCTTTCAACTCTAAGATTCTGTAATTTTATTTTATTTGTTTTGGGGAGGGTGGAAATTTGGACCTATAGTTTCTTCTACATGAAAAAAAATATGCTCGTGAAGAGGCTGATGGGCAATTGCCTTCCCTTCCCCTACTCCATTAGAGCATGAGCTTTTTGAGGATATGTTATTTGCCTTTCTTTGTATCCTTAGCCTTTAGTGCTATGACAGCTAGATGGCACAGTAGATATAGTACTGGTTCTGGTATCAAGGAGACCTGAATTCAAATCCAGTCTCAGATAATTAGCTATGTGACTTTGGATAAATCACTTAAATCTGTTTGTCTCAAGTTTCTCATCCATAAGATGAACTAGAGAAGAAAATGGCAGACCATTCCAGTAGCTTTGCCAAGAAAACCCCCAAATGTCAGACATTACTTCAATGACTAAACATCAAGTGTTTAGTAGAGTGGCAGGCACATAATAGGTACTTAATTATTACTTTGTTGAATTGGTTTGTGATTTATATTGAGAGAATTGCCTGGGGCTCTGAGAGAGCTTGCTACTGGACACTCAGCTAGAAAGTATTAGAGGAAGCATTTGAAACTAGGTTTTTCTGTCTTCACCAGTTTTCAGTTTTTATTATCATGTTACCTCATTTCTGTCAATTAGCAAAAAGTCCATTTAATTTTAGGTAGCACATTTCCTCCATAGAGCTTTGCAGCTAATTAATGTCCCCCCAAATACAAGGAGTTGGATTTAATATAGCTGACATTATTGCTGAACCAAAAAGTCTTGCTGGTAGGTAGATAGAAACAAAGTTGGATCTGGAATCAGAGTCCTGAATGTGAATCCAGTTCTTCCACTCACCTTTGTGACCTTATCACTTATCCTCTTTGGACTGAGATATTCTTTTATAAAATGAGGTAATGGGATTATACCAATTCTATGGATTCTAGGGCCTGCTCCTGCTTTCCTGGGATTGGGGCAGTACTGTTGTGATCTGCACTGGACTGTGTTCCACTCCCATCTAGGTAAAATAAACCTTTCCTGCCAATCTTCTAAATTGTCTTTAGCTGGGATATTTTTTCACCCCATCCTTTTGTGGATTCTGCTGCTCCAGAAATTGTTTTATGGCATAATTTAAAGATGTTTGGAGGGGTTTTGGATAGAGCTTGATTTAGTCACTGTCTTTTGTCCACCATCTTGACTTTACCTCCATAGTAAGATTTTTTAATCTGGTTGGATTATAATTCTTTTCCCAGCTCTTAACTCTAATGATTTCTGTTTCCATGCTATTCTCCGATGGCAATTTCTGAATTTTTGCACTCATTATTTTAGATTTAGTTAGCACATTGAAACATCTGGTACATTGGTCTCCTAGATACCAAACAATGGCATTACTGAGTGAATTTTTCACTTCTCAATTGTGTTGTTCAGCCCCAGACACAGTCAGGGGAAGCAGTAAATGATGCATAAGTGGTCTTGATGATCAATCAGTTGACTCACCAAATATTCTACATTCTTCTCCACAATAGGATTTTCAATCCAGTGAAACAAAATACTATTCACTAGGTTTAAAAAAAATAAGCAGTGGTAAAAGTACCTGTAGTAATCCTCCCCAACAAAGAAGAGAGTCTTCCGTGGCTCCCTAAGGTAGACAGCTGCATCTATTTGCTGCACATGCCTGGGGAACCCAAAATCATAGATGGTTCTGGGAGGACCCTGCATTTGGAATCCTCTTGTTATCCAGTAGTGAGGACCTAAGCACAGAACAAAGAATATTAAAAAGGAATGAAGCTTTCCTCTGAGGAAGCACTATTTCCTATTCCTATGAAATCCTATGAGTTCCCTTTTTGATTCCCTCTCTCAAACAGCATCTTCCTTTTTGGCCAGAGTGACAATACAGCACACACACACACACACACACACACACACACACACACACACACACGGTCCTTCTGTCATTCAGATTACTCTAGAAATCCCACTTTTTTTCTGAAAACAAAGGTCAGTATCCTAGGATTGACTGCCTGGGCAGTTTTCCTGGGCTATAACCCCTAACAGTAGCTGGAACTTTAGCAAGTATAAGTCTGGGAATGTGGAAAGATACTTAGCTATGCTTGTAAGTGGGGACTTTCCCCCAGTAATACTAACAATAGCTTAGTTTGTTGGTTGGTTATTCTTTGTTTTTGAAGAATTCCAAAAATGACATCACTGTGTTAGAGTCAAGTTATGGTGTGTCTAATTGTGGCTGATCAGACCAGTCCAAGCTTGGAATGCTCTACTACAGGCCAGGCACAAATAGTCGGTGTGAACATTTCAGGTGGTTCCCTAAATTTGCACATTTCACATTTCTTTTCACATGCTCCAATTCTGCTTTGTGTACAGAGCACAGTGTGGTCTTTAATACAGACAAGACAAATCGGTGATTCTTTGCCAGCATTTCCCACATCACAGAATCAATTCCTATAGATCTTTAACTGGTAGGAAGATGTACGACATTTCTAGTCATTTTTCATTCTCAAAATTTTGTGATAGCCATTTTATTCAGTCATTTTTCAGTCATGTCTAACTTTCTATGAACCTATTTGATATTTTCTTAGCAAAGACACTGGAGTTCTTTGCCTTTCCTTTTCCAACTCATTTTGCAGATAAGGAAACTGAGGCAAGCAGAATTAAATGACTTATCCAGGGTCACATAACAAGGAAGTGTTTGAGGCCATATCTGAACACAAGATGAGTCTTCCTCACTCCAGGCTTAGCATTCTATCCATTGTATCATCTAGGTGTCCTTTGTGAGAACCATAGAGTAGGTAAAATATAAACATTATAGGATTATAGGATAAAATACTTAACCAAAGCCCAAGAGTGGTGGGTAACTTGTTCAGAATCCCAAATATAGTGTCAGAGCTAAAATTTGAATCTAAGTCCAGAGCTTTTCCCACCCTCTCTATTTTATTACTACCAAATGTGGGCATTGTGGTATAGTAGGAAAAAGCACTAGTTTGAGAAAGGAACTGCTGTGCCTTACCTTTCTAATCTGTAAAATGGAAATAATGATAATTACAGCATGAATGTCACAGAGGTATGAGAAAAGCAAACACTATAAATAGAAGTTATTATTTCATATTAATTTCTATAGGGATCCAAAATTAGTTCATTTAGTTTATTTAAAAGAACTCTTGGCCATATTGTAAGAGCACCAATTTAGGTCTGAAAGGTTCCTACTAGTCACCATCTGTTCCGATCCCCTCATTTTACAGATGAGGAAACTTGAACCCTTAAATGACTTGTTAAAGATCACATGGGTGTCAAAGTGGCAGAACTGAGATTTGAATCCAGGGCCTTCAACTCCAAACCCAGGATTATTGTCTGCTCTATGTGCTTTCTCTCTGGGACAGGGCCCAAGTCTAAATTATATTAATATAGTGTTATATGTAGTTATGGGCATCTCTTTTTGATGGTCATTATTATCTTTATCTCAATAATACTATAGTTAAGGAATTTAACCAACAGTTGAAAAGACAGAGAACAACAAAGATCCTTTCTTCTCCATCAATGAACAAACATCTCTAACATTTGGCACTCCAAGTACATGGGTTCCTTCACAACTGTCACTGCATTTTTCAAAGTTGTAGGGGATTTGGTTAGGTACCTTTGAAAAAAAATGCTATGCCCTTCTCAGTCACTTCATAAGCTGCATCCACATTTGACATGAGCTGGGGAAAGGAGCTGGTGATGGTACTAGGCCTGATTCCAGCTGCCAGGTGAACTTGCCGTCTCCAGAAAATCCTATTGGTTACCCACAACAGGGTCAAAAAGAAAGATAGCTGAGAGACATGATTTGAACCTGGAATAAACCAGTTTTAAAACACTGTAGAATCTCTTTTGGCTAGACAGCCTGGGATGTCCTGAGTTCATAATAACTTTGCTGAGATTTTTTTTGTCATATATTTAATAAGCTAAGAAAATCATGCATTTAGATCTAGAATTTATCCTAGAGTCTATTTTACCCACCTCATTTTATAACTCAGAAGCATTAGTGATTCTTTCTCTTAATTATTCACAATTTGTTGTGTATATAACTTGCTTTATTAATTAGCTTCCTTATTTCCCACATTAGACTATGAGCTTTTTCAGAAGAGGGACTCCTTTTTTGTCTTTTAGCACAGTATTCAGTATATGGTAGGCACTTAACAAATGTTTGTTGACTGATTCATAACTATTTTCTTGATACAATTTGCCACCTGTCCCCATTGTGTCTTTTTCGCTCTTTGCTTATTTAATTTTAATTGTGGAACAATAAATAAATAAAATAAAATAAATCTCTGGAAAGTACTTTGAAAATCTTAAATTACTCTATAAATAATAGGTGTAATGATGAAAACAATGATGGTGATAATGATGATGCAGATCAATAACCAAACATTATATCTGGGGCAAAAACAGATGGAGCATGGGAAACATTGATAGTAATGGTATAGAATAGAATATAATTTTTGCTGTAATTGTGTTGGTAGAAAGGGTAGTCCATTCTTTAGAGAATCTGTCACATACTCCCATGAGATTTTAGAGATAAGGGAAGTCTTGGGGAAGGTCATCATGATGTCAGGATCCTGAGAATGGGAAGTGTGGTGTAGGCTTGGGCTAAAGAGCATGAGTCATTTTGGGGTAGTGGTATTTATTCTGCTGAAGGGAGAAAACATACCCCTGGATATTGGTGTCCTGGGACAAAGTATTGGTCATTCCATACTAATTTAAGATCCAACTTATTCATACTCAGGGAATAGGAACCCATTATCCTATTATTCAATTCAATTAGTCAGTTTTTATTACTTTGTTACTCCCTGTAATGTGCTTTCCTCAAATTCAAGCTCCTTAAAGGTAAGGAATCACTTCACTTTGTTTTTGCATCTGAAATGGTGAGAAAGTTCCTTCACATAATAGGTCCTTAATAAATCTTAATTAATTGATGGATTAAAACCAGGGGAATACACAAATATAACTACATTATCTTCACCCCATTCTATAGCTTCCCCTTTCTTGTTTTTATTTCTTTGTAACATTTCTAAAAGCAAAATTGACGCAGAAACTAAAAATGTACTACTTGTTTAACCATAGACAAGTCACTTAACCTCAGTAAGACAGGTTTCCTTATCTATAAAATGAATAGAATTGAAAGATGGATTTTAATATTCCTTTTATCACTAAATCTATAATCCTTCCATTTAAAAAGAATTATTATTATTTATAATGTGTTCAATTAAAGAAAACTATCTTGAGGGAAGGTGTTGATTATTACATACAATAATGACAATTACAATAATAGTAAATTAGGTGGTAATTTATATAATTATTCACAAAAATATGATCTCATTTTCATACTACTTAATCTTGGGCATTTAGACTACAATTCAACATGGAATTAAAAATTGATTAAATAACATGTTAATACTTGAAAATTAAAGAAAAAGTCATGGTAAATAGTCATCCATTTGGAATCATAAGACCTGGAGTTGGAAGGGACTTTTAGGAATTTATTATAGCTGAGGAACCTGAGGCCTCAGGGATGAAGTGACTTGTTCTAGGTCACACAAACCAAGATTTTCTGGCTCTACCCCAATGATATTCCCATTACACCATCCTGCCAAAATTAAATAGATAAAATAACAATGGATCCCCAAAGAAATACTAACTAAATTTATTCAGAATATAAAGTTCTCAATTTGGTGTGTGTGTGTGTGTGTGTGTGTGTGTGTGTGTGTGTGTGTTTTTGTAATGAATGAATGGGCATAAAAGACTGATTCCATGTGAATGGTTGCTTAATCTTCTGATTAAATTGCAGGAATGGCAATTTCTATTTTTGCTTCCAGTTCCAGTTGGAACCAGACTCTGATTTCTGCAATGTCAGCAGTAGAACACTGAATTCTCCCTTTTGCTGCTAAAATACCAACAAGAAGAATGTTAGAAAATGAGGTAGACTAAAGACTGGGTATACATGATATTTGGAGGGCCTCAACTTTAAAAGTCTTTTTATTCTGTCTACTAATGAAACTAGAAGACCAAAAGAAATTGAATGGAAAGATGGATCAAAGTTATTGTTGGGGACACACAAAAAAAGATCACAGAAGGGATCTTAGTGCTTATAAAAAATAATCTCTTCATTTTTATCAATGAGAAAAGGTATAGATAAGTTAATTGACTTGTGTAGTATGACACAGACAGTAAATGTCTGTGATAAGATTTGAATCCAGTCTAGTATTCACTCACTATACTATTCTACTGAGGTGGACAAAGTTGATTTTTTATTACAGCTGTCCAAAAGCAACAAAAATCAATTAATGGGTAACTAAGTTATCTTATATTGAAGTATGCATTAGTTATTTACAAAAATGCTATAATTAAAATAAATGTATCCTCTATGACAATATGTCTCGAAGAATTTGAGAAAGAAATGTAATTTTATGAAGAACTTGACAAAACTCCAAATTAAATTAATAAATACTCTAATATTAAGTAATTTCACTGAAAATGTGAGCATATGGGAGGACAGTGAAAAATATGTTGGAAAAAAATGATCCTGGAGTACAAAATGAGAGAGAATAAAGGCCACAGACTACTCTGAAACATGATTCTCATATATTATGAGTATCTTCTTTAAGAAGATAATAATAAAGTGCTAAATATAACAAATGTCAAAAAACATCACAAAAGATCATACATTCTAATTTAACAAATAGAAAATGACTGGAGAGTAAGATAGCAATAATTTCCAGATTAGTTGTATTTGTTAGCAAAAAGATAAAACTAAATGCCAGAAAAAAATTAATTGATAACATTTTTCAATTGCTGACAATAAAACTTAGGAAATGAATAAAGGAATAGACATTGACACAAAAGAAAGATGTAGAGAAAAGTTGGACTAGATAGAGTATTCACAAGATGTTTATACTGGAGGTAGCATAATTTGGAGATCATTGAATGATTTCAAGATACCTCAAAAAAAAAAAAAACATAAAACACTTGGAAAAATAAAAAAAAATCTCATTGTTACAAAAAAGCTGAGAAAATATCAATAAATTTTCAACAACATATCTACTTCCCCATTTCTATATATGTTTATGAAAATATTGCAGAATTTTAGTTTTTCTTCCCGGGTTATTTATACCTTCTGAATCCAATTCTCCCTATGCAACAAGAGAACTGTTCGGTTCTGCAAACATATATTGTATCTAGGATATACTGCAACATATCCAACATATAAAGGACTGCTTGCCATCTAGGGGAGGGGGTGGAGGGAGGGAGGGGAAAAAAAAATCGGAAAAGAAACGAGTGCAAGGGATAATGTTGTCAATATAAAGTAATCATTAAATAAAAAATAAAAATTAATTAAAAATAAATAAATAAATAAATAAAAAAGAAAATATTGCAGAATATGTATGTTCTGAAAAAATAACAACAAAATTCATATGGAACAATAAAAAGTCGAGAATCTCAAGGGAATTAATGAAAAAAAAATCAAATGAAGGTGGCCTAGCTGTACCTGATCTAAAATTATATTATAAAGCAGCAGTCACCAAAACCATTTGGTATTGGCTAAGAAATAGATTAGTGGATCAGTGGAAAAGATTAGGTTCACAAGACAGAATAGTCAACTATAGTAATCTAGTGTTTGACAAACCCAAAGCCCCTAACTTCTGGGAAAAGAATTCATTATTTGATAAAAACTGCTGGGATAATTGGAAATTAGTATAGCAGAAATTAGGCATGGACCCACACTTAACACCATATACCAAGATAAGATCAAAATGGGTCCATGACCTAGGCATAAAGAACGAGATTATAAATAAATTAGAGGAACATAGAATAGTTTATCTCTCAGACTTGTGGAGGAGAAAGAAATTTGTGACCAAAGATGAACTAGAGACCATTACTGATCACAAAATAGAAAATTTTGATTACATCAAATTAAAAAGCCTCTGTACAAATAAAACTAATGCAAACAAGATTAGAAGGGAAGCAACAAACTGGGAAAACATCTTCACAGTTAAAGGTTCTGATAAAGGCCTCATTTCCAAAATATATAGAGAACTGACTCAAATTTATAAGAAATCAAGCCATTCTCCAATTGATAAATGGTCAAAGGATATGAACAGACAATTTTCAGAGGATGAAATTGAAACTATTACCACTCATATGAAAGAGTGTTCCAAATCATTATTGATCAGAGAAATGCAAATTAAGACAACTCTGAGATACCACTACACACCTGTCAGATTGGCTAAGATGACAGGAAAAAATAATGATGAATGTTGGAGGGGATGCGGGAAAACTGGGACACTATTGCATTGTTGGTGGAGTTGTGAACGAATCCAACCATTCTGGAGAGCAATCTGGAATTATGCCCAAAAAATTATCAAATTGTGCATACCCTTTGATCCAGCAGTGTTTCTATTGGGCTTATATCCCAAAGAAATACTAAAGAAGGGAAAGGGACCTGTATGTGCCAAAATGTTTGTAGCAGCCCTATTTATAGTGGCTAGAAACTGGAAAATGAATGGATGCCCATCAATTGGAGAATGGCTGGGTAAATTGTGGTATATGAATGTTATGGAATATTATTGTTCTGTAAGAAATGACCAGCAGGATGAATACAGAGAGGACTGGCGAGACTTACATGAACTGATGCTAAGTGAAATGAGCAGAACCAGGAGATCATCATACACTTCGACAACGATATTGTATGAGGACATATTTTGATGGAAGTGGATTTCTTTGACAAAGAGACCTGAGTTTCAATTGATAAATGACGGACAAAAGCAGCTACACCCAAAGAAAGAACACTGGGAAACGAATGTGAACTATCTGCATTTTTGTTTTTCTTCCTGGGTTATTTATACCTTCTGAATCCAATTCTCCCTATGCAACAAGAGAACTGTTCGATTCTGCAAACATATATTGTATCTAGGATATACTGCAACATATCCAACATATAAAGGACTGCTTGCCATCTAGGGGAGGGGGTGGAGGGAGGGAGGGGAAAAAAAATCGGAAAAGAAACGAGTGTAAGGGATAATGTTGTAAAAAAAAAATTACCCTGGCATGGAATCTGTCAATATAAAGTAATTATTAAATAAAAATTAAAAAAAAAAAGAATATGTATGTTCTGCATACATAGAAGGACAGAACATATATAAACTTTCACAAATGTTCTAGAGGTTCTACATCTTTACTGTCATACAACTAAGTGAAATATAAAGAGGATGCAGCAATTCTCTGTGCTTATTTGTTGACTCTTAAAAAAAATCTGATGATGTATTTAACCAAAAAATAGAAAGTGAATACAATTTTAGATAAGCTATATGATAGATACATGGAAGGAATTGAATGGAAGTAGAAAGGAATACACCTTTTCTCTGAGTGATTGTTACTTTTATAAAGTTTGTAAACAAACAGTTTGTAAGCAAAGTTTGTAAACAAAAGTAAACAAAAGTTTACTTTTATAAAGATTGATCAGTACATAAAATTTTTATAGTAAAAAGCAGAAATATTAAAAGTATTCTTTCTATATCACAATGCAATAAAATTATATTTAATAAGGAACCATGGAAACATAGAGTAAAAACTAATTGGAGATTAAGCATCTAATTTTTAAAAATGAGTGTTCTAAAAAAAAAAAAGAAATAAATTTCATTGAAGAGAATGACAATAATAAGACAGCATATATAGTAAAAACAGCAGAGGAAAATTTATATCTCTAATTGCTTACATCAATAAAATTGAGAAAGACTAATGAATAGAGTATGCAATTTAAAAAATTAGAAAAAGAACAAAGAAAAGTCCCATCAATTAAACACTAAATTGGATATCTTAAAATTAAATTGTAACATTAATAAAATTTTGATTAAAAACCTATTGAATTAATAAATAAAACTGAATGGGTTTTATGAGAAAACCAATGAAGTAGATAAGCCATTGGTTTAAACCCTTATTATGAAACAAACATGATACTAATACCTAAACTAAGAAGAAAAAAACAGAGAAAAAAATTATAGACAATTTCTTTAATGAATATGGATGCAAAAACCTTAAATGAAATACTAGCTAAAAGATTATAATGGTATGTTACACAGATTATATAGTATGATCAAATGGGATTCATACCAAAAATGATGGATGACTTAACATAAGGAAAACTATTATATCAATTATTATTATTATATTATTATATAAAACTAAAAGCAAAAAATATACAACAGATGCAAAAAAACAGCTCTTAATGCTTTTTGATTGTATTAACAAAATGCGACACTCATTTCTATTAAAACACTTGAAAGCAGAAGTATAAATGATTTTTTGATAGAAAGCATTTATCTAAAACCATCAGCAAGTGTTATTTGTGAGGGGATAGAAGCCTTCACTATTTTCCCATTAAGAGGAGATGTGAAATAAGGATGCTCATTGTCACCAAAATTTTTATAAACAGTTTCTCAGATATCACTTAAATTGTTAAGTTTATTAGCATATGATTGGGCAAAATAAATCCTTCTAACTCCTTTATTTTTACTTCCATTAGTGGGATATTCATCCTTTTTGTTTGTTATACTTGTGATTTGGTTTTCTCTTTTTTTAAAAAATAAATTAATCAATTGTTTATCTATTTTATTTGTTGGAGATCAAATTACATAATCTTAAAGAATTAGTAAGTTAAAGAACAAAACATAGAGACAAATGATTGAAGGAGAAAGTAGCAAATATTGAAAGGGATGTGGAAAAATTGGGACATTAAGTCGTTGTTGGTAGAATTGTGAACTGATCCAACTATTTTGGAGAATAATCTTGATTTATACCCAAAGAGTTTCCTTTGATTCAGCAATAGCATTGCTAGATTTATTTCCAAAGATAATTAGGAAAAAAAGGAAAAGAACCTATATTTTCTAAAATAGTTATACCTGCTCTCTTTATGGTGACAAAAAATGGAAATTGTGGGGATGCCCATTAATTGCAGAATGGCTGAACAAATTGTGGCATAAAATAGTGATGATAATACTACTGTGCTATAAGAAAGGATGATCTCAATGATCTCAAGAAAACATGGAGAGATTTGCCCAAAATAACGAAGAGTGAAATGAGTAGAACCAAGAGAATATCGTATAGAATAATAGCAATATTGTTTTAAAAACAACTTTGAGCAGTAAGTCATTTTGACTATTATGAATATCGAAGTTAACTACAAAATATTTAAGTTAACTCTTGAAGGAAGACACTATGTCTTCAGAGAAAAAAACTTATAATTACATATGCATAGAATGATTTTACATACATATACACACATATTTTTGTTTAGTTGTAGCCATCTTTAGGGCATGGTAAGAGAAAGGGAAAAAAAGAAATTTACATAATAACTTCATTATATATTTAAAAGGATAATAGATTTAAAATAGATTTATAGCTTAATGTTCAATCATATTTTTATTTAACTATTATACAGATGCTTCTTTTATTCTACAAATTAAAAATAAAATTTCATTTAACTAAAAAAAAGCATCTGATTTTTGTAGAGAAAAAGGCAACTTTAAAGCTACGCTTTTAATAAGGTATTACCTATTATACAAAATGCTTAGAAATATATAATAACAGAGATAATTTTGTTGACCTTGATTATAAATATCAAAGTAGACATGAATTATAGAATAAATATTGCAGTGTCCCATATGGAATTCATAATAACTTTAAAAGTGTTTGACCTAACCATCCCACACAGGGAAAAAAAAAAAAAAACAGATAAAGAATTCTATCTTTCCAGATTATACAGTGCACTTGGATGGAAGACAAATAGAATGATTCATCAGTACACATATTTTGTACAGATACTAAAGATGAACAGGATTTAACCAGAACTGAATAGAAGGAGCAGAGCAAGATAGATTAACTTTGAAAAATAACCGGTTATTTTAATTGCCAAAAATTTTCCCTGAAACAAAAGTTGATTTAAAAAAATAGCAGTATTCGTAATGCAATGCCTTATGCCTGGGTGTTTTAGAATATCATAGTCTGTGAAGAATTAAATTTGAAGTTCACCCAAAAGACAATGGACAGTGCATAGTAGGCATAGTCATGAGACACATATTCCTGTATCGTATTGCCATTGAATAAAATATACAATATATACATATATATGTAGCATTTATATTATGAGAGAGAGGGAGTGAAAAAGAGGAGAGAGACAGAGACTAAGAGAGAGACAGAGACAGAGACAGAGAGAAAGAGATAGACAGAGAGACAGAGAGAGAAATTCAGACAGAGAATACAATAGTATATTAAGGATGTCATATGAGAACTATATCATTAGAAAAGGAAGTTGACTAAATAGCATAAGCAAGAAACAAGTGATTAGTGGCCTGTGTGTAAATAAATATCCATTCCTGTTTTCCCCAGCTGCTAGTGCTATCCCTTCTAAAGTTATATTCTCTCCATTATATTTTAACTTGCATTCTCTGATTACATATTATGTTCCTCATTAGATTATAAGATCCATGAGGGCAGAGACTATTTTTGCTTTTTTTTTTTTTTTTTTGTATTTTAAGGGCCTAGCTCAGTCAGTGCCTGGAACAAATATGGTAAGTGCTTAATAAAAGCTGGATGATTGATTAATATGAAATGTCAGCAGATCTAGAGAAAGGCTGCTAGAATTATGAATGAACATTTGATAGAAAATTAATGGGATGATGTGGACAAGAAATACACAGGATAAATTGATATGATTGATGGGATCTGCATTGTTGAACAGTAAGCCTCTATCTTTGTAATCATAGATTCATCAAAGTATTAAATAATACAAGTGTAAATGAACATCAGAACTATTTGGAATAAAGTCCTGATTTAAATAAATTTCCAAATGGCCTTGAATTAATGACTCAGAGTCAATAAGAAACCAAAGTTCTAGTTTCATTTTATAGCTTTGTGTAGATACAGGAAAACTACCTTCTGCCTAATATTTGAGTAATGCCTCATTTTGGGGAAATAAGGTATTTGAATCTTGGTTCAGGACTCTTTCTATTATACCACACTGCTCCACCCAAGCATACCATGGCTTCACAGAAATTCAACTCTCCTCACCCTGACCTTATAAGTGCAAGCTCAGGAGTCAGTTTTGTTCCCTGAAAAAAAAAAAAAAAAAGCAAGATTATCTGGGATAAGCCCCATCATCCACCTTCTCTATTTTAAACTCTCTTTCTCTTTTTTTACCCTTGATAAGTGATGCAATGGATAAAATTCTGGGCCTGAAGTCAGGGAGATTCATTTTCTTGTTATCCAGTCATTTTTCAAACATGTTCAATTTTTCATGACCCCATTTGAGATTTTCTTATTAAAGATACTGGAATGGTTTATCATTTCCTTCTCCAGATCATTTTAAAATGAGGAAACTGAAGTAAACAGGGTTAAGTGACTTATCTAGGGTCACATAGCTAGGAAGACCTGAGATCAGATTTGAACTCAAGAACGTGAGTCTTCCTGTCTTCAGACCCAGTGCTCTCTATTCATTGTGCCATCCAATGAGAGTTCAAATCTGGTTTCAGATAGTTACTAGCTGTGTCACCCTGGACAAGTCACTTAATCCTGTTTGCTTCAGATTCTGCATCTGTAAAATGAATTTGAGATGGAAATAGCAAATTACTTTAGTATCTTTCCTATGAAAACCCAAATGTGAATATAAAGAGTTCCATGTGATTGAAATGACTGAACAACAATGAAAAATCCTTGCCTCTTACCTCAGAGCAAGAGCTGTTTTTTTGCTTTTTCAAACTTAACTGTCATTCTATTTTCTCCTGCCTCCTTCAGAATCTCACTCATTTTTCTTAATTCTTATATCTCTTGTGTTCATAGTTCCTTTCTCTGTTCCTTCAAATATACTCAGGTCTTCTCTCTTTTGAAAAATCTTTAATCTGTTGTTTCTTACAATGACTACCCCATTCTTCCTGTTATTCTTCCTACTCCTCAACATCAAATATCTCTTTCAGCACCTAAAAATCTGTCTTCTTTTCTTACCACTGTATTAAAATTACACTTCCCAAAGTTCTCTAATCTAAAGCCTTTTCTCTGACCTTATTTTTCTTTACCTCTCAGTAATACTGGCACTAACTCCTTCTCTTATTCAAAATTCTTTTTTCCTTTTTCCTCTGGCTTTTCTATAAAGGCTCTTCTCCATATCCTTTGTTAAGTTTCACTTCTTACTTTGGTCTTGAAAGTTTAATTCCTAAATATACATTTCTTTTTTCATTGAATTCTTTCCATAGAATAATCATTCAATCTCATGATTTCAGCTCCTAGCATTGACCTTTCTTCTTCACCTCTTCTTCAAGAGGCTGGTGATCCCTTACTTTTAATCTCTTTTGCTGTTTGTTCAGAATTTCAGATATTTCACAGGCACCTCAGCTCACTATGTCTAGAATTGCATTTTCAACATGACATAGGAAAGGGCACTGACTGTAAAGTCGATGGACCTGGGATCTGACCTCAGTACTGACACTTGTTGCCTATGTCCCCCTGAACAAATTCCTCCATCTTCCTAAACCTTGATTTCCTCATTTCTACAATGAAGTGTTTGGGTTGGATGATGACCTGGGTGGTCCCTTCTACAATCATTACAAATTAGCTGTTTTCCTGAGCTCCTAATTTATGTCAAGGAGACCATTGTAATTCCAGCCACTCAGGCAGAAAGCTTGGTTTGACCCTTTTCTCTCCTTTGTTGTACATATCTGATCATTAACCACATCCTTTAGGTTTCCTTATAGTTAGTTGATGATGGGAATTTCCCAGCTGGCAAATGGGAGTGAATTAGTCCTGGGAGTGAACAAATACTTGGAACTTTTTCTCAACCAGGAAGTCCCCAGGTTATCATTGTTATTTGGCTATGAAAGAATGTTTTGTTCTTTGTCCAGTATAGCAGGTAGACTTCACAAGATACAGACATAGCAACCAATAGGCTATTCAAATTATAAAATCATTGAATTCTAGAGCTGGAGGGATCATTTGTTCTGATCCATTCACTCTAATAGGTGAGGAAACTCAGGTATAGAAAGGAAAAGACTTTGCCAAAAGTAAGGAAGTTAGTGACAGAGCTGTTTACTCCAGTCACAAATCCCTATCGTCTAATTTTATATTTTCCCCTCCCCAAAGTATCTTATTTGAAATCATCTGTTCTGTGCAATCACTTCTCACTAAATCTGAAATCAGAGAGAAGTTACAAAAGAGGCTTTCCACTAAAGACATGTTAGACAACCTTCCTCTTCAATTACCAAGAAATTTCAAAATTTTTCATTCTTCTATCATTATCTCAGTAGCACATTATAACTACATTTTATGCCCAATGGCCAGGTAAAGAGAGAGGTGAGTATGGTATTAAATGACGGACAGACAGCTAACAAGAAATATCATCAGAGTTAGAATATACTACTTTCTCTACTTTCCATTTCCATATCAAATATTCCTTATTTTCTGTCAGGAAAACTTTCAGATATATGAAATTCAAGAAGTCAGAGATGGATCAAATTGAGAAAAGTAAACATCTCCAGCAAAATCTTGTAGCACTAATTAAAAATGCCTTCCTGAAATCTCCTTATAAGATAGAATTTCTAAAAGGCTTTATAGTAAAATTCTATATCAATGGGTTATCAATGCGTTGTGTTATAAACATTTATTTGTGTGTCATTTGTTTGAAATCCAGAGCAAATTTTCTTGTAGAAACAATTTCTCTATGGTACATCATAAAAAGCTGTAATACTTAGTGGTTAATTTCCTAAGCTGGCCCATGGAAGACTGTGAGCTACTTGAACCATATGGCTCAGCTGTAGGATGTTATAATCTATTAGTAGAAAACTGCATGTACACACACACAAGTAATTATATGAAATGTAATTAGGAAATAATTTGGGGGTGGGATAGTGCACTAACAACTGAAGAGATCAGGATGGTCTCAGGTAGGAATAAATCTAAGACTTGATTAGAGTTAGATATTCAGGAAGCAGAACAAAAGGAAAATGATTTCAACAAGCCTTCTCTTATTAACTCCCAAACTGAACTCCTACCCACATTCTATGCAGATTAAATCCCTCTATTCCTTTACTGAAAAGATTGCTGTCCCCAGATTCAAGTTTCTTCATATCTCTTTCCTTTTACTGCAAAAATCTGCCTTCACCCATGTTCTCCCCTGGGTTCAGGGGAAATTAAGGCTAAACCTTTCCTTGGGTCTATGAGATATGATTCATTATGGACCCCTACTCAAACTCTAATCAATATTAGAAAGTTTATTATGATTCTACAAGGGGTAATGATTGTAATTATTTTATTAATCTCATTTAGTAATACCCATTTAGCCAGTCATCTAATAAGAATATACAATGTATTAATCAATATTTTATATAAATCACATAGGAATATAAGTTCTAATAGAAGAGTCTCTATGATAGGCCTCAAATTGTAACGAAATATTTACTACTTTTTTTAAACCTGGTATGGAGCTTACTTTTTAATTGTAATAATGCTGATATATTCATCCTGTATTGCTCAAATTTCATGACCAAACCAAGCATGAATGACATATATTCTTGGAATATATGTATGATTTGTGCCAGAAGTCATTGATGTGTAGCTCCAGCTCTCTTCCTGCTCAACCTCATCTATCTTATGACCACTGAGTCAGTGGAGATATTTCTTGTTTCACTCATTCTGTGGCTCTGCTGACATACCATTTTTAGCTTATGCATCATATGTCAACCAATGGGATTCTGTACTTTGTATAGCCTCTTTAGAATGTTCAGATAATAAATGTGCTATCAAGTCTTATTAAAAAAATAAGGCACAGGAAGGAGGAAATATCTCAGGTCATGAGGAAGACCTAGGGTCCACTTCATTATAGGTTCCTTTAATAAAGTGCTTTGGTTCAGAGCTCTGCTTCAGTTTATTTCTTAGCCATTTGGGATGTTTTTTGTTCTCCCAGAACTCTGTTCTACCTATAGTTCCTTTTCTTTTCTTTTTTTATCTTTTCCTCTCTAGCAGCTCCTTTCCTTTGTCTATAAATATGCTTATCTCCTCATCATACAAACCCAAACCAGAATCCCTTGAGAACGATCTTGCTTCATTATTGATATTATTATCTCTTCCCCATCATTATGAATTTCTAGAAAATACAGTCTTCATTTACTGTTTTCCCTTTTTAATCTCCTTACATTTTATACAAAACTGCAATTTGGCTTCTTCTCCTTCTATCTGCTTAAATTTTTCTCTTATTCACTTCTTCACTGCTTAATTCAACAGCCGTTTGGAGCTCAGTGGTCTGTGAATCATGGTGACACTTATCTGTCTCAAAAGTTAACTCTTAAGTCCAGAGTTCTTTGCATTATGTCGTGCAGCCTTGGATGTTTGTTAAACCAAATAAACTTGGTGGATTTTTAAAGTAGTTTCATATAAAGAGAAAATTCAGGCAATAAAGAGGGAAAATAAAAAGGGAGACTACTTTGCTCTAATGACCCAATCTTCAAAAAATCAGGATCTTTTCAATGCTATGTAAAGCATCAGAGCTGGCTCATTTTTCTTCCCTGTGTAGTGCTATTCAGAGGTACTTAGTAATCAGAAGACCTTTGTTCAAATTTAATCTCTAACATTTAATAGTTTTGTGACTTTTAAGTCTTTTAATGTCTCTAGATATCAGTTTTTCTCATTTGTAAAATAAATCATTGACTTGATGACTTGTAATGTTTTAGTGTCTGGCACATAGTTGGTGATTAATAAATGCTTGTTAAATGAGTAATCCTTTCCTACTCTAAATCTATGTCCTCATGATTCTGGAGGTTTCCCTAAGCCCATAGGTTTTCGAAAGCTCTTTTTTTGTTTGTTTTTTCCAAGCCAACTTTCCAAACAAAGTGTGTGTGTGTGTGTGTGTGTGTGTGTGTGTGTGTGTAGGAAAGGGCAGGGAGAGAATAGAAGAATAGAAGAGCCCAGAAGTCATTGATGTATAGCTCCAGGCTACATATGAGTCATTTGTCAGTATGCAAGCAATTTTTAGGTAGGTGTCTCCCTGAAGTAATGATGTTTCTCCCTTTTCCAACTGATGTGGATCCTTGAAATCACACAGGAGCTTGGTATGTTGAATATACAGAGCTCACCTGTCTTTGAAGAATAGTAATTCCTTCCCTAACATTGTAACAGCATCAAAGGATGAGGTGGAGTCACAGATATCAGGGTCTGATGGCTTGTGAGGAGGGATGTGGGGCACATTGGGTCTTTCAGTGACTGCTTTGCGAGGTCCTGGAGATTCAAAAATAAAGTTGGCAAAATAGACTTTTTTTAAAAGTTCCCTATATTCTTTGACTGTAGATATTCAGGATACTTGTGTGATTTCTAGATTCTTTAAGGATCACCTTCCTTTTGGAGCCTTACTTACTTTAAAGATAGAGAAACTGAGGCTCAAAGTCAGAGAGTTAATTGGGGGCACAATGGGGTCTTGAATCCCAGTCAGAAGCTCTATTTCAATCTAGCATTCTGTGGGTCTGTTTGTTCTGCTATGGGGAATCAAAGATAAAGCTGTTATTGACTGTCCAAAGTGTGCTAATACCCTTATGTTGTTCATGGCTGTTGAGCATCTTATTTGGAAGAAATGAAAGTTCACTCATATGCAAACAGGTAGGTATCTCAACACAGATATAACATATCCCATATAGCATATAACATATCAGGAGGTAAATCCTGATCTAGGGTCTAAGAGAAAATAAATCTTCTCTTTTAATCTCTACCCTGTTTTATCTAATGTGCTTTGGAGAAAAATTCTCAACCATAATTCCAAATCTAAGACAAAGGTGTTTGCATAATTGGGGAAATTAAAATATGATTGGAATATGGCTACTCTTAAGTAATCTCTACTTAAGTAATCATTGTCAAGGTTTAAATTTTTCTCATTGGTGGAAATCAATTGTTATTCCTGCATCACTTATCTATGCTGAGCTATCAGATGAGTTCAAGGTTTATACCGTATAATGCCTGGATCCCTTTCACATCGTCCTTGGGGAGGCGAAATCCATAGGGATGTTGATACCTGTAAGTGGGATACATCAGTGCTGAGGGGTCACTAGAATGGGCCAGTCCCAATGCATGACCAAATTCATGGGCAGCAACAGTGAATAAATTGAATCCTAAACAACATAGAAGGAATAAGATTAGTATGTAATAGATTTATAATCTCATTGTCATCATCATTGAATCCTAAACAACACAGAAGGAATAAGATTAGTATGTAATAGATGTATAATTTAATTGTCATCATTATCACAATTATAGGCAATTCTATAACATTTTAAGATTTGTGAAGCACTTTAAGCATTCTCTAATTACGTAATTTTCATCATCTCTATGTTGAGGAATTAAAATCAAACATAATGTATCTGTCACCGATAATAGTGCAACTAACTTGTTTACTCTGGTTTGTTATAGATCATGAATTATTCAGAGACCAGACTTTTTCTGTCATATATTTTATTCCAATTCTATCAGAAAAAGGGCATAATGTTTGGTCAGTATTTCCCTACATTTGTACAAATGAGACCATTAAGGGAAGATACAAATTCTCAAGAAAGAACAATGGGTAGAGATTATGGGATGATGGCTTTATATGGAAAAAACCACACCCAACTTCTTTACAATTAGAGCTATTCAAAAATATGGGAGTAGTGAATTCCCTGTCACTGAAATTCATTAGATGATCACTTGTTGGGGGATGTAGGAAATTGGTCTAAATGATTCCTGAGATCCCTTTTAAATATATCTGTCTATGCTGATGATTTGCTTGCTTAGTTACTAGATTCTTGCCTCATTCATTGTAACCAAACCTTATTTTGTATTCCAGTGTCCCAACTATGTCCCTATGTGTTTCCATATTTAAATTCCTGTCTTATTACCCTGTACTATTCCCCATATCTTCCAGAACAGAGATTGGAGAACTTCTAATTAACCATAGATTGCATTACCTATGGTCCTATTCTTTCCATACCAACTACCTGCTTTGTCTGTGCTTTCTCCCATCAGCCTAACCCAGATGCTATGTTCTATCAACCTACTGAGAGGACCCCCTCAGAGGAGAACTCTCAGATACTGAGTCAACCTATGTAGACCCTGGCTAGATGGATGTTACCCTAATCTCATGATGTTCAACTCATCAGCCCAGGGTCTCTTCTAAACCCATCAAGACTTTCCTGAATCACTTGCCTCACTCTATCGAGACTCTAATTTCCAAATTTCAATAATCCCTCAAATATTCCAATTTGTCAGTGTACAATCACTAAGTCCTGGTACTGACAGATAAAGGGCAGAGAGAGGAGCTAAGACTCATATTAGTCAACTTTGCCAATTATTTATTTTTTGAGCAGGGCATATACTTTTATTTTATTATTTCATCATTTCAACTCCTAGTGCGGAAATTGCCACTACTAAGGCCCACTGATAACTATTCTGCAATTTATAAACCAAGAGATTTGTTCAGATCACTAAAAGGTTAAATGACTTGCCCAGGATCACATAGCTAGTAGTTTATTGACTTTAAGGAAAACTTTCTATCCCCTAAGCCACATTCTCTTCACCAAGCTATTCTCTCATGCTGTTAATAATGCTGTATTGAAATAGGACACTAAGTCAATAAAAAAGTAAGATGGATAGCGGGGTTTATGAACTTCCTTCATATCTTTTAGTTCCCTTTTTTGGATAAGCACTTAGCCAACTCCTCATTATTTATACACATTCTATTCACCTTATGGGCTATCCAGAAGAGCCACATGCCATCCCAAAGCCTTTTCTTCCAGACACTTTCTAAACATTGTGTATTCCCAGCTTATGGAGTCAAATAGGTATCTTCTCCTTTTCTCCTATTTATCCAGAATAGGAACTTCTTCAAGGCAAGGAATAGGTGAGGCTTTTTTTTTTTTTTTAAATTAATTATTTTTTATTCTCAGTGCTTAATGGAATGCTTTACCTTTCTTTTTGGTTTGGACTTGTGATTTCATGAATGTAGGGAATTCTAGGTGAGGATAGCCCTCTACGTATAGACAAGTATGTTTTTCAACTCATAGAGAGCTTCCTGGAGCACTGAGTCTTTCAATGACTTGCCCAGCATGACATAACCAAGTGAAACTTGAATCCAGGTCTTTTTTCCTGATTCTCCGGCTTGTTCTCTATATGTTACTTCATACTGCTTTCCTTGCACACAGTAGGCACTGAATAAAGGTTTTGTAGATTTAAGTTGAATTGCTTACAGGTGACAATGACTGGAGAAAAAGACCTTACTGCTGCTTCTTTCTAACAGAATATGTGGCTTATGCTAAAGTGAAACAGACCAAACAAGGATTCAGCTGCACAGCTGAGGGCAGAGCTTCCCCCTTATGGGGTTGAAGGACCTTTGTGATTTTTGGCTTACTTGTTTTCCTTAGCCTGGCCCCCTAGTTAAAGGGTGACTTGGACCGTTGAGCCACAGGGATTCATGTTGGAGGCCCAGGAGAAGGTACAATATTTTCCAGGTTATGGTGAATTGTGCATATATACCATTCGTTCCCATAGTCCACTTCTCAGCATTGTCGAAATGGGTGTCTCCTCCCAGGCCTTCTCCAGGGGCAAATGCATGGGCCAGAGTTCCTCGAGGACCATCAAATGGGTATGAATCCCCATGATCTACCAAACATGAAAAAAAAAATCAACACAATTTAGTATGACATTTCTTGGTTTCAGTTAAACATACTTTGCCCAAACCATGGACATATATCATGATAAAAAGAACCATTTTATATTGTATAAATTTTACTTCAGTATAAAAGACTCTAGATTGAGTGTTAAAGGAGAGTCAGATAATGTCACAAAAGATTGTAATAAGTTTGATTCTCCCTGAAGGGAAAGCTTCTTAAGTATTCTAGGGGAACTAAAAAGTGTAGGATGGACAATACACTCTTAGTAACTTAAACCAATATTCCTGGTCAATTTTAGGCATTTTAAATGAAGCCAGCTTCTCATTCTGTGTCTTAAATTTTCAAGTTTCCCCCAAAGCTCAAGTGCCACTTTCTTCATCAGGCTTATCCTGATCCCATCAGCTGCTTTTGCCTCTCCATCTACTGTTCACTCTACTTCTCCCCAATTAGAATTAATTAAAAATGGGTATCAAAAGCAGGCTAATAGGCAAAAGAAGTCAGGAAAGGGCTTCTTGAGGGGCATATAAAGAGGGAAGTAGGAAGTCTTGACCTTAATGATGGTGGTAGTGGTGATGGTGAGCCTTGAGGAATCATTCTTTTCAGAGCACTGGTTAGCACAGAATTGTCTTTTTCTTGTTTGCCTGCCTTCCCTAAGCCATTGCCTGGCTGTAGTGTATGGCCCATGGAAATCACATCATTAGTGTACACTGGGAATGGCTTTCTTCCATCCTAGAGATGAAAATACTGAAGGACATTCAGTTGAGTCAGCAAGAAGGTGAGAACCAGAGAAGCATTGGGAAAAAAAGAAGCAAGAATAAAAAAAAAGAGGTAGAAATTCATTGTTCAAGTATAGTAGTTGCTATGTAAAAAGGAGAATAAAATCAAACAGATCTTAATCAGATACAAAGGTCAAGGATAAGCATTAAAATGAGACAATAAATAGTCTATCCTACTTTGATTTGGTGGCCTAAAATTTTCTGAGAACTGTTTCAGTTGTAACAATTGTCACAATTTGGGCATAGGCAGCATGTGGTGCCTTTTGCTATAATCTGGGTCTCTGTGCATTAGACTCCATTGTGGATAGATTGCACTGATTGATTGTATCCAAAGTCACACAGGGACTGATTGTGACAGCATTGATATGCCGGTTATAGATAGAGCAGAAGGATATATTACCTCCGATTTCAAATGAGATCATAATATCTGCTTCTCCTGTGTTTTGTCGAACAAAATTCAGAGGGACAGCATTACTCCAAGCCTGTAAGGCCATGTCTACTGCCTTGTCAACTTCAGCATGGCTCATTGAGGATGTATATTTTGAGACTCTGTACAAGTAAAGAGAAAATATTTTCCATTTTGTGAATCATGCTAAGTGAGGAAATAGAAGAATTACTTGTCCAGACCTTATTTTTAAGAAAGCAACCTTTTCTTTCAATTATGGATTAAATAAAATATCCTAGAAGGCATGCAGACTAAAGTGGAAAACTGAAGCAAAAAATTGAGAAAATTTAGGATTTAAAAACATTCTTCCCTAATTTGACAAATATGAATATTACTGTACATTTTCTTGGAAATAAAGGAAAGAAAATTCAAACAAAGAGATAAGGAACTGGAAGCTTTTGACTAAACATTCTAAAGGAAAACAGAGTGGACTTAAAAAGATAGGATTTAGAGGAGGAGGGGCTCTTAGTACAATCTCCTCTTATAGATGAGCAAAAATAAGAGCCAGGCACAATTGTTGTTAATATGCTTATATGTACTGTTTGTCCCTGAAAAGAATCAAAATTGGAGGGATTTTATTTTATTTTTTTGTGATGAGGCAATGAGATTAAGTGATTTGACTAGTACATGTTGAATGTCTGAAGCTAGAATTGAACTCAGATCCTCCTGATTCCAGGGCCAGTATTATATATACTGTACAACCTAGCTACCCCAGGGGATTTTGAACTAGATTTCAAAAAGATGGTAGCAATGGAGGGAGGAGAAAGAAAAACAAAGAAATTTACACAATAATTTTATTATATATTTTAAAAGGAATAGCAAGTTATACATATAGATTTGCAGTTTCATGTACAATCATCTTTTTTATTATACTATGTTATAGAAATGCTTATTTTAGTCCATAAACTAAACAAACAAAATATGTGGCCTCGTTGAGCTAATGTTACTGCTAGGTAGAATTGTGTAGAACTAAAGGGCTTTTCATTTATTCATTTATCTATCATCCATGTATCTATATATCTATCTATTAAAACAGTAGAAGAAGCTGGAGAAAATGATAAGGTCTTAGAAGCCAGAGTGAAAGAATTGCTAGAAGCAACCTTTTTGTTTGCATAATTCTAAATCGTTTGCCAGCCCTTTACATTGGTATTTTTCCCACGCCTATCTTTGTCATTTTGCTGAGGCAAGATAAAATTTCTTTGTATT
Organism: Antechinus flavipes; assembly: GCF_016432865.1. NCBI lineage: Eukaryota > Metazoa > Chordata > Mammalia > Dasyuromorphia > Dasyuridae > Antechinus > Antechinus flavipes. The sequence goes on from NC_067400.1 coordinate 495,970,911, forward strand.
TATCTTTCTATTAGTGATTTGAAACATTTTTTTTCATATGGCTAGTTTCTTTTTATTCAAATCCTGACCATTTATTTATGAGTAGGTATCTTATATATACATGCATATATATATATATTGACATACATATAAATATATCTGTTTATTGTCTACATATCTTGGATTCAAAGTTCTTATATGAGAAATTGATATAAAGGTTTTTTCCCATTTGACTTTTTTGTTTCTTATCCTAAATATATTAATTTTATTTCTGTAGAAGCTTTTCAGTTTCATGTAATTAAAGTTATCTATTTCATCTTTTATTATTTCCTCTATTTCTTGTCGGTTAAGAGTTTATCTTCACATAGCTATGAGAGGTATATGATTTCTTCTTCATTTTAAAGGTATAATCCTTAGTACTTTATCAAAGTCATGTATTTAATTTGAATTTATTGTGGAACATGGTGTATGGTATTGATTTAAGGTTAATTTCTAATCAGGCTGCTTTTCACTATTTTTAGCATTTTTAAAAAAATTAAATAGGGAATTTTTTTCCTAAATAATTTGTTTTCTGGCTTATGAAATGTTGGGTTGTTAAATTCCATTATTTGTTATTATGTCTTATCTAGTCTATTTCACTGATTCACTTTTCCAGTTTATAATCAGTATGAATTGATTTAGATGATGGTTGCTTTATAATACAGTTTAAGATCTGGAAGTTCTATTATACCCTTCATTCCACCCTTTTTCATTATTTTCTCTTAGTATCTACATCTATTATTATTTAATGAAATCCTGTAAAATATCTTTTTTTGATAATTTGATTGGTATTAAAGTAAAATTATAAATTATTATTGGTAGTATTATTTTTGTTATATTGATATGGCCTAGCAATGAGCACTGAACAATCCTCTAGCTATTATATTCAGTTCTTTATTTCTTTAAAGAGAATTTCATAATCTTTGAATCAATACAAGTACTTTGTTTGCTTCAATGGACTGTGTGTGCTTCAATATATTTACTTAGATTGATCCTCTACTTCTACTACATGTTGTTTACTTATTCTATTGATGCTTCCTTTTGATTTTATTGATATTTTTATGATATTAAAAAGATCCTCCTATGTTATACTTGGCAAGGATTTTAGCATAAATGAATGATATGATTAGTCAAAGATTTATTTGCATCTATTGAGACAATTATATAGTTTTGAAAGTTGTTGTTCTTGTTACTATTATTCCTCTATAGCTCCACATACATTTATTCCCTTCTCCTTCATATAGCCATTGAACTAATTCAAATTGTCATCATTTTAATTTTTTTTTCAATTTATTCTCAAATCTTTCTCAGTGAAAAAAAAAATTCGGAATCATTTCAATAGTCTTCCAGTTGATGTCTCTATCTTGAGTTTCTTTCCTCTGCAGTTTATCTTCCACACAACATCCAAAGTGATATTCCTAAAATATGAATTTCATCAAGTAACTCCCCTCCTCAATGAACCCTATTAAACTTGCTATTACCTCTACAATCTAAGGCAATCTGCTCTGTTTGACATTTAATGTCTTTCACAATCTGGCTACAATGTGCTTTTCCAGGATTTTTATACAAACTCCTTTTAATACATTCTATGATCTAGAAACTTCATCTCCTCTTCTTGAACACTGCCACCACTCCAGCCCTGGTCCTCATCACTATTGTAATATTGATGATTTGATCTCACTGCTTGTTTCTTCTCACTCTAATCCATCATTCACTCAGCTGTCAGATGAGATATGTTGAAGGAATAAGCATTTATATAGCATCTATTACATGTCAGCATTGTCTTCAAACAGGGGCTGGATGACTACTTGTCTCACATATTATAATAAGAATTCCTTTCAGGTATAGACTGGACTAATGACCACAGAGATTACTTCCACTGTCAAATTCTGTGATTCTCTGAAATTCAGTAGGGACAAGATGAAGAAATACTGTTAAATTCAGGGAACATTTATTAAGTACCTATTGTGATACTTAATAAATACACAAATAAATCTTATTTTAATTAAATTAAATTTTATTTAATAATTTAATTAATTGTGGTGTGTAAATTAAGAAAGAAGACAGTTTTTGGCCTCAAGGAGATCATATTAGCATATATGTATGCAGAGAGGGAATCACTTAAATCTAACTAGGTACAGCCCTTTTTGAACCAAATTATCTGTGGCCTAGACATTTTGCTGTACATTTGTAGTTATAGTCATTCTAGGGCACAGTTTATTCTAAGGAAAAAAAAAAAAAACAACCATGGGAAAACTCTTCAAAGACTCATAAATAATCCTTACTTTTTCTTCATTTGTTATACAAGATCCAGCATTCCTTACTTCTACATCCCCAGAAGCCATGTAGTCCAACCTGAAAAAAGCTCTCTATAAAATAATTTTCAATGGCATCATCCAGCCTTTGTTTGATTCCCCTCTAGAGAGAGAAAACTCATAATTTCAGAGGTAGACCATCTAAAAAAATTTTTTTTGAACTTCTCATTGAAGCAGTGGATATAGTGTTGGACTTTGAGTGCAGAGTTCAAATCCAACTTCAAATTCTTAATAGTTCTGTGACCTTAGGCAAGGTACAACCTCAGTATTCTCATCTATAAAATGAGGATAATATTAATACCCCTCTCCCAGACTTCTTTTGAGAATCAAATGAAACAGTATTTATAAATTACTTAATACAGTGTTTTGCCCAAAGTAGGCCCTTAATAAATGCTTAAACCTTTCCTTTTAACTCATACTCTAGTCCTTTTCCCACCACAAAAACTGGCTAAAATTTTATTCAATGAAATCCAATATTTACTTTTAGAGCCCCACCTGCTGGGTACACAGAGTCATAGCATCTTACTGACTGACGCTTTGATTAACCCCTATATTACCACATATGTTGAATAGTTATTACAAGGGTTTCTAGAATAGGTACTTTTTATCATATCCTCAAATTATTTTTTAAGCCAAAAGTCAATAAATTAAAAAAATTTAAATTGATTTTTAAGCCAAAAGTCATTAAATTATTTTTTAAGCCAAAAGTCATTAAAAAATGATGGCAGGCACAGTCATTTAATCATTTGATTCAGAGATTCCTTTTCCATTTTCCAGATTTATATGTTTTGATATTACCTGGCTATATTGCCTCATATATCCAAAATTTTCTAATGTCACAGTCATTCTGAGAATATGTTCTCCTAAAAAGCCAGGCTATTTTTGATGAAAGTTGGAATGATAGAGAATAAAGAACAGAGGATTGGGATTCAGAGGACCTGAATCCTGAATCCTGAGTTCTGCTGCTTCTTAAGTATGTCATGATGGACAAGTTACTAACCTCTGAACCTCAGGTTCCCCGTCTGTAAAGTGATGAGGGTGAGCCAGATACTTCTAAGACACATGCTGGTTCATTGTCTATGATATCATGATATTTAAAAATTTCCAACCCCTCCCAAACTCTTCTGTACCTTTAAAAATATTGTGTGGCATGTTTGTACCTAGATTATCAGGGAAACATCATAAAAACATATTGCTGTCTGATTCTTGAAAACTCTGTTTCATTACCTGTAAGTCAAAGTGTTCTTTTTCCACTTGGGTTCACCTGGGAACAGACGGTAATTTGCAATATCAGGAACACCACATCGAGGCTTCTTCATTACCTTCATAGTAGAATAATCCAATTTCCCAGTGACCTGGAGGCCAAAGAATGCTTGCATTTCTTTAATTTTTCTTTCCATGGTATTACGTCCTTTTACAACTATCTCTCCAATCTGATGTCCTCCTTTCTTTGTGTAGTATCTGTCAAGGTATGCCTACAAGAAAGAAACAGGCAAGTGGCTCTTTAATATGATATGGCATATGCTCTATGAAATTCTAGAAATACTTTGAAATTAGAAGTCATTTATTTAATTGCTTTATAGCTCTTACTATTATACTATGAATTCCTTGAGAATAGGAGATTTTTTTGTGTAATTTTTTCCATTCCTAGTGCTTACACAGTGCCTGGTCATAATAAATGCTTAATAAGTGGTAGTTGATCCATTACTGTTTGCAAAGCACTTTACATACATTATATCACCACAACCCTTTGAGATATTTTATAGATCCATTTTATAGATGAGGCAACTATAACCAATTTTGGAGACTGAATTTGAATCTACCTGACTCTAAGCAAGTCTAGCACTCTACCACATGACATACTCCCTCTTTATGAAATAAAGTATGGATGAATATTTTGCTACTGCATTTTTATTTTCCCTTAATATTGATAGCTTATATTTGATTGGGATTTTACAGTTTGTAAAGTGCTTTCAAGTATATTATCTTATTTGGTCTTCTTGGCCCTCTATGATAGGTAGTACAGATACAATTGTATCCATTGAATAGATGAAATTCAGCAAGGATTAGTGACTTATCCAATTGAGATTACTCAACCAGTTAAGTAAACTGGCTAACAAATTCAGATCTTCAAACCCCCAAGCCTAGTGTTCTTCTTTTTAAAAAATATTTTATTTTGAAGTTAAGAAGTACAAACAAGTATTTCCATAACATAGTAAAATAGAAAAAAGATGATAAATATGAAACTGTAAATCTATTTCATACAACTTGCTATTTAAAAAAAACATATAATGAAGTTATCACATAACTTTTCTTTCTTTTTTCCCTCTCCCCCTGAGATAGCTACTATTAAATAGAAATATCTGTGTGATTTTATATATATATGTGTGTGTGTGTAAAATAATTCTATAAATATATATTTTTTCAGTTCCCAAATGATAAATTGTCAAAGGGTAAGAACAATTTTTTTTTAATTCACAAAAAGAAGATATGTATATAGTCTTAATGAAAAAGAGAGCCTTTATAACAACAATGGAATTCTCTAAAGAATTTAAAATGACTATCACACGGAAGGAAATGGAAAGGCTTGTTTTAAGTGTGAATCACTGTAATACATTGAAAATAACTATAAAGAACAAGTAGTACAAAGGATATTATCAAAGAAATATGTGTCAAAAATGCTCATACATGAAAAAAGATTTTTAAAAATAGGCTGGTTATGTGGTTAGAGGGAAGAATAACCTATGGGTGACTCGTGCTCTGATGATACTATCAAGACAGCAAGAGAATGTGAAGAAAGTCTCCAGCATATTGAATTGGGTCTTTTGTAGTGAATTTATGGGATAACATAAAAATTCTTACAGGGCAGGCATGTGAGGTAGGTTGGAAATTCATCTGGAGGAAATGCTTACATCAAGGATGTAAAGAAGAATTTTTTTTTTAAGTGGAAAATGTTAAATTTAGGCCTCTTTTATAAAAATCACAGAGTAAAAAAAAATTTAAGCAGAGATATTTATGAAATCATGAGTATTAAGTGATCCACCTGGGACTGTTATATTGAATGTCTTCTATTATGCTTGTGATATGCTACTAAGTGACAGTGTTTGGTATATTATGTTGGTCTTTCAGGAAACAAGGATACACTTCAGATATTTTGTTAATATTCAAAGAATCATAAAACCTTAGAGTTGGAAACAATCAATATAAACAAAATTCTTTTCTAGGATATGCCCAAAGAATGAAGGAAGGAAAGGAAATAAGCATTTATTAATGACTTTCATGTGCCAAGTACTGTGCTAAGCACTTTGCAAATGACTTTGTGTCATCACTCTTCCAATTGCTAAGCCTTTGGTAAAAGACTTTCATTGCCCCCTCAGTCTTCTGAAATTGATTTTATGGACACAGTTATGAGGTCACATTTATTTTCATTAAATTTTATTTCATATTTGATCCACTGTTCTAACCTACTAAAATCTTTTTGGATCCTTTTTGAAAGGCACCACCTTATGGTGGTGCAGTAGGTAGAGTATCTACAGTCAGAATTGCTGATGCTGAGCAGTCACTTGGTTGTCTCCAACTCTTTGTCTTTCTGTGGCCATAGCATGTCAGTGTCATTTGTGAGGTTTTCTTGGCAACGAGACTGGAGTGGTCTGTTATTTCATTTTCCAGTGGATCAGGCAAACAGAGGCAAATTATCCTAATGTCTGGGGTCACATAGCTAGTAAATGTCTGAGGCTGGTTTTTTGAACTCAGGTTTTCCCAACCAACTCTAAGCCCAGTGTTCTATCCATTGGGTTGCTGTTGAGAGTCAGGAATATCTGAGTTCAAATCCAGCTTCAGAGTCTTACTAGTTTTATGTGTTTTATTTAACCTCACTTTTCTCAAATGTAAAATGGGAGTAATAATACCTAACTCTCAGGGCTGTTGTCATGATCAGATGAGATACCATGTGTAAAGTTCTATATAAATGCTAGGTAATACTATTGTCCTGAATTTGCCATCCATATTGTGTTGAATATTCTTCCCACCTTTGTGCCAAATACAAATTTGATATGCATGCCATCTTTACCTTTATCTAAGTCACCAATAGTTCACTATAGACAACCTTCCCAGTGGCACATGGGAGTATTGATGACTATTTCCTAGAGTACTTCCCAGATCTACCATTGAAGTGACTATATCAAAAAAGGAAAGGTGGTTAATTTGATATTATTTGTTTAATTTGTCCTTGATTCATGAATATTGCCATACAAAGGAGTACTTCATTTGTTGGATGCATTTACCAACTATTCTTCTTATACTACAAGAAATTGAAGGCAATCTCACACTGGTCTGCAATTTGTAGTCTCATTCTTTTGTTCTTTTGAAATTTTGGACAATATTTGTTTTTCTTCAGTTCTGCAGCACCACATGATCCAATTTTTAAAAAAAGTTTCTTCTTTAATGATGAATTTAACAATTATTTACAAATAGAGACATCCCAATATATTTATACGTGAACACATTAACTTTTGTTAGTTTGTTTTTATAGATATATATTAAATTTAATAACATATATATTTAATAACAATAGTTTTGTTTATGTCTCTTTATGAACTTCTTTTTATTTTGTATTTTTAAAAAGATCTTATTGATGCTTCTTTTAAAAACCTCACTTTCCCCTAAATCTTTCTCCATCTCTCTCAAAAAAGAAAGAAAGAAAGAAAGAAAGAAAGAAAGGCCTGTTCGTGCAACATATATGTAGGGGGGTAGGATTTTTTTTTTTTGGAGATATGATTTCAATGATTTGAGGAACTTCCCAATGAGGATATCCCTTGACCAATGGAACTTGGTACTCTCTCCAGAGTAGCCTAAAAAAATGGAGAGAATAAAGTGACTTGCCCAGATTAATATAACTTGTATGTGTTTGAGATAGAACATGAACCTTGTTTTATTCTGGCTCTGGAGCCAGTTCTCTGCCTGGATGTTACTCTGCTTTTTAAACAAATATACAACATATGGACTGTGTCTAAAAAAAATGTATGTTTCATTTTGTACTTATATTTCATGTCTTTCCTGACAAGAGGTGAGAAGCATGCTTGTCCCTCAGTCTTCTGAAGTCCTTCAAAAGATATTCATAGTTGGTTAGCAATCACATTTGTCACTTCTCTCAGGATGATGCTGGACTATAGTTCATTTGGGCCTAGTGACTTAAACTCAATAAAGATAGTTTGGTACTCTATTATCTCCCTACTTATATTGGATTTTACCTCCCTATTAGACATTTTCCCCCTATTTATTTATGTTCTATTCTATTGCTAGTTGAGAGATCATTCTTGATGGCAAATAAAACAGAATTGAAATAAAAATTGAATGGCTCTGTTTATTTGTTTTCATAGAGCTAAAATGAGGAATAGAGGTGTGCTGGAGCCATCTCAAACTCTGTAGCAAAAAACATTAGTAAATTTTCAGTGTGATCATTTACACTTTAGAAATTGGATCATGGTACACATCAGGGTTGAATTTATAGTTGTTGATTGTCTATACTTAATAAAATGACTTAATGTCTTTACTTAAGTTATAATGTATATTAAACATATATTATATCTATAAATAATAAATAATTATATATAAACATACTATATGTATATAGTATGTTTATATATAATTATTTATTATTTATGTAGGGGTGTCCTTGTAAAGCTTCAGAACACCTAGTTCAGCCTTCATATTTTATGGATGAAGAAATGTAATTAAGTGACTTGACCACAGTCACAGAAATAGTGTTAGAAAGGTTTTAGCATACTATCCATCTTAAAAAATTAAAAAATTAAAAAAAGAACTATTTCTTTCCTTTCTTATGTCTTCTTTTTTCTGATAGAGCTAGCTCCTTCAGTATCTTTAAGAGAAAGATACTCTTCAGCTGACAGATAGATATTGAAAATAGTACTGTAGTAGCTGTGTTTAGGATAGAGAGATTTCTGGAAGACATAGTGTGATACCTTCAAAAAATACCAACAACATTGCCTTCTGAGAATATATAGCCACAGTCAGAATTTATCCTTTGGGAAAAGTTGAAAGTGCTATATGAATATGATGCATTGTTATTATTTTGATATAATACAATATAATTTTGAAACTTGACAAACATTTATCAAAAACTTCCTACATTCAAGGTGCTCTGGTGCTTGGAGTTATAAAGACCAAACTGCTAGCTACTTTCATTTAAATTTTACAGGTGGTACACATGAAAATGCATAAGTAGGATTTAAGGAATATTGAAGATGAAAAGATAGCTAAAACTAGGTGAGGGAGGATCAGGAAAATTTCTTAGGAGTAGGTAACACTTAATCTGATCTTTAAAGGAAAAGAATAACAATAATAGCAACTACAATAATAATAAAGCATTTGTAGAGAATCTTGGTGCTTACAAAGAACTTTACAATATCTAATTTTAGTCTCTCACAAGAATCCTGGAAGGCAGGCGCTATAATCATCTCCATTTTTTTTAGATGAGAAAACTGAGGCAAATAGAGATGAAGTGACTTGTTCAGGGTCACAGCTAGTAAGTTTTTCTTATTCCAAGTCTAGCACTTTAGAGAGGAGGAGAGAGTGCATTCCAGTCATGAGAGATGGGTTGTATAAATAATGTGTGTTGGTATTAAAATGGAATATCAAGTTCTGGGAGCAGTCAAATTTGGCTAGAATGTAGAGTAGAACATAAAGGGGAGTATTATGAAATGAGACTTGAAAGATAGGTGATCAAATTGTAGAGGTTCCTAAATGCCAAACTAAATAGTTGTTTCTTGGAAAACATTTTTGAGGGGTACAAGTGTGAAGATTGAATTAGACAGAAAGAAGTTGTTAATCAGAACTATTAGGAGATTATTATAATAGTATAGAAAATATATGGTAAGAGCATGAACTTATTAAAAACATAAGAGATGTAAAAGATATGGAGGTATGATAATCAAATTTTAGCAAGTAATTGTATCTGGAGTTGGGGGTTAGAGAGAGAGAGAGGAATTAAGGCAAACTTTGAGTTTATGAACCTGGATAGAAAGGATATGGTGGTTCCCTGAACAGAAATAGGAGAGTTTGGAAGTAGGATAGATTTAGATGGGAAGATAATGAGTTCTGCTTTAGACATGTTGGGTTTGAGATGCTGAGAGGACAACTAGGAGCATATATTCAGGGTCACTTAGTGGTATATGATTATAGCCCAGGAGAGCAATTAGGGTTAGATATGTAAATTTAGAACTCATTTATGTAGAGATGATTCTCGAAGCCATCTGCACTGTTGAGAATTCCAAAAGAGAGTGTGTAAAAGAGAGAAGAGGGCCCAGAATCCTGGGTATGCTAATGTTAAAGTAGCAGCTTTGGATAATGACCCAGCAAAGAAGGCTGAAAAAGATCAGAAGACACCTGGAAGAGAGCAATGCCATAGGAATAAAGAGAAGAGAGCTCCTGGGAGAAGGGAAAGTAGCTGTCAAGTATCAAAAGTTGTGGAGATGTCAGAGAACATGAATTCATAAATATTCTAAGATGTAGCAGTTAAAAGACTTGCAGTAATTTTACTATTACTATTATATATTGTGTAATGTTTTTCTTCTGCTTGTATGATACTGCATAAAGTGTTGAGATACTGAAATGAGCAATATGTGGCTGTATTTTTGGAACTTACCTGTTAGTAGGAGACATAAAGTAGGCAGTCTCATAATTCAAATTCAAAATAAAATGTGCAAGTGCATTAGGAGAGGAATGGAGTGCTAGAGGAATACAGAGGAGGGAAAGATTGCTTCTATCTGGGAGAATTAATGATAGCTTTCAAGAAGAAAGAAGGGATATTTGACTAGGCATTGAAGTAAGGGAAAGAGTTAGACAAGCAGAACTATAGATAAAGACATTCCACACAGAGAAAAAGTCATGAACAAAGGCAGAGTACATTCAAGTATATCCAATAGTTTATTTTCCTATTCTGAAGGGCAAGTGAAATATTGGGAAATAATAACAGAATGATAAGTGGATAAATTATGGAAGGCTTTGAATGCTAAGCAGAATTGAGTGTACAATTTCCAATTAAAAGTATTTTTAATAGAATAGGACAAAAAAAGAAGCCTTAAGATATTAGAGACATGGAAGTTTTACTATAGTGGAGACTGAATAGGATTGGAAGGAAGGTAGTCAGGTATTTGGGGGGAGTACAATAAAACCCAACTTTACTTTGCAATCATATGTAAGAATGGCACTATCTACAAAAAATTGACTCATTCATTCGGTTATTCATTTGACAGCTATTCATTGAGCACCTGTTTGCAATACCCTGAGTTTCAAACCCTGAGAAAAAGCACAGACTAGGGTTGATAGTTTCAAAAGAAGAGCTGCTCCAAGTCATCTAGAAGTTATGAACAATGAATGCAGATTTTCACCTGCTTTCTTTTATATACTTTCTGGTTTTACAGATAAAAGAATGTGCAGAGTTCCACTAACCTGTGCAATATAATAGTCCCTCCTTGTTGATCTGGCAGGAGATACAAATAAGGTTGAGGCAACAGCTGACAATTTCAAAGCAGTGATCAGGAGAAAAGAAAGGCCAGATGCCTGTAGTATCTTCATCTCTTTAAAGCTGATTTGGAAAACCTTATCAGTCAGTATGTGAGCAGCAGATAGTATACGTTTGCACTTCGACCTTGTGAAGCTTTTATAAAGGCAAACAGGTCTGTGAACTCCGGGCCAAGATGATTCATGTCTCAGAAGGTAATTATACAGCTGTTTTGTTTATCTTTGATGAAGGGGTATCACAATAGTTCACAAGTTTCAGGAAAAGCTTCATTCTTAGTTATTTGGAAAAGTCATGAAAGAAAACAACTATTCCTTATGATTGATGGAAAATCCAATACAAATGACAAGAACTCAGTGAATTAGTTCTCAATAAATGCTTGTTTGGACTTCTAAGTTTTTTTTTTTCCCTGTAAAATGAAAGGGTTAAACTACATAGCATTTCCAATCCCTCTATTTTTGTCTGCCCGCATTTTTGATTTCCTTCACAGGTTAAGTGTACATTATTTCAAAGTCCAATTCTTCTTGTGCAGCAAAATAGCGGTATGAATATATATACATATACTGTAGTTAACATAGACTTTAACATATTTAACATGTATTGGTCTACCTGCCATCTGAGGGAGGGAGTGGGAAGAAGGAGGGGAAAAATTGGAACAAAAGATTTTGCAATTGTCAATGCTGAAAAATTACCCATTCATATATCTTGTAAATAAAAAGCTATAATAAAAAAATGAAAAGGCTAAATTAAAATACTCAGAATGTCTCTTTTGGCCCTTACAGTCTCTCAGTCTGTGAGTAAACCTAAACTCCATTGGAATTTTTCATCCCTTTTTTTCCTAGAACAACAACAACATTGGAATCACAGGCTTCTGACCAGGCATGGAGTGGACCTAACAAAGGCTATTAAGGATGTATTTGTCTTGTGTCTTACAAATACAATTAGAAAGTCTTTAAATTAAAAAAAAAATTAAAAGGAAGATATACAACAACTGTTTAATTATTTATTATGCTAAGTACCATAGCTACAAGATAGGAAGAAGCATGGTGGAGAAGGCCAGAACTTCACAGGAGATGGGCTTTACAAAAAGAATTAGTAATAAAATCTGTGAAAAGAGAAATGTATACACATAGGTGTATAAAATATAAAACACATAAAAGGATAGGTGGTAAAGGAGTTGAATTAAAGAGCTAATTGCAAAGAGGCAAAATTGACTTTGTAGAGACCTCTAAGTTTGGTAAGATGAGATCTATGATTGTATTTTAGTTTTGGCTTCAAAAGAAATCCAATAGTTCCATAGAAGAAGTAGTGAGAGATTTATATTATATATTAAGAAAATATACTCAAAAGAGAAAATTCAGGAAGTATTGATAGTGAATATATAGATGAAGATTAACAGAAGCAGAAATATTACATTGTCATTGGTGTATATGAGACAATACCTACATGGAGAGAAGAAATGGAAATGAGGAGTTTGGAAAATACAAATGAAGAACAGAGAAATAGTTTAACAATTATAGGAGAGTGTGATTATTTAAATATTCAATTGAATTATTTTTCTTCCAAAATCACAATTAATAATTTCTCGATAATGCTTTAATGATAATTCTTACTTTTCAAAGGGTAGAAAACAATAAAGAGAAATTCTGTTTTGGATCTGATTCCCAATAACAGGGAAGTAGTTCCTAGATGGACTATTCTATCTTAAAATAAGAAGTTAGAGGAGGAGAGGAAAGCTATGTCTAGTTTGACATATGTCCTACATTTTGGGAAAACAAATTTCAAGATTTTCAGAGAAAGAACAAGTAGAATGCCATAGTTAAAATTCTAAAGAAATTAATTCTGGAGAAAATGAAAACTCTCAAAAATGAAAATTCAAAGATACAAAAAAAAAGTTTTTGTGAGGATGGAAAAGAGAAGTTATCTAAAGACTCTACTATGTATACACAGGAAACTCATATCTAATTAGGTTTTAGAAAAAAAGATGTATAAGATGAAAGCAACAGAAAGTAATAGAGGATGAATGTAAAATCTATGGGAATAGTGTCAGTACCTCCACTAAATGGTCAAATTATCTGAGTAAGCATCTTTCAAAAGAGGAAATTCAAATTATCAATGGTCAAATAATGGTATAATATGAAAAAAATGTTCCAAACACTAATAAGAGAAATATAAATTAGAATGAATTGAAAGTTCACAATATAGTAAATTGCCAAAGATTGAGGAAAAAGGAAATTGTCAGTAATGGAGGAGATATGGGAAACTAGACACACTAATAAACTTTTGGTGGATCTGACTTAGTCTAATAATCAGGAAAATGATTTGAAATTATTTGAGAAAGGACAATAAACTATGACTTATTTTTCTACTATTAGATATATGCTAAAGAAGTTAAAATCAGAATGAAAAGTCCAGTGAATATCAAGCTATTCATAACAACATTCTGATGACAAGTAAAATGTAAATGTGAGTACCCAAAGATTAGAAAGGGACTGAACAAGTTGTGTTATCTGAAGGGAATAGAATGTTATTATTCAGAAACAAATGCCAAATACGAAGAATTAAGATTTTTAGAGAGAAAAATTCACATTGACTAATGTAGAATGAAACAATGAAGAATTTTATAAATAGTGACTACAATAATGTGAACAACAAAAGGAAGTTGAATTCTGACTAGTGTAATTTTAAAAAAAATCTTCTTTTCTCAGAAGAATTAATTAAATATATCTCCCTTTTCTTTGCAGAGAGGTGGAAAGCCATGGAAACAGAATATGACATGTATTCTTACATGTGGTCGCTGCCAATGTGTTTTTTTTAGCTTTTTTTTTTTTTTTTAACAAGAGTTCAAGTCTATCAGTAAGAAAGAGAACTATATGTATGTTAGTGTGCTTTAAAAACAATCATCAGTAAACATTATTTTAAAATGATACTGACTATCAAAAAAAGAGAAAGACTATTGTCTGGAGTTCTAAAGGTCAAAAGAAAGTAAGAAAAGTAAGAACAAGGGCAAAAAGATCATAGTAGGAAAAAGAATGTCAAAGAAAGGATAGATTTATTTTTCAGGATGGATGGCATGTTGATAATGGATAACTGAGGGAAGGAGAAGGGGCTCATTATTATTTTTGTTTGGTTTTCTCAAACAGTGAGAATTATCTTTAGTCTGGAAAGCCTAAAAAAAAGGCAGAGTTGTGTCCAAGATAAGTAGAATGAATGAATTAATGAAAACATTTATTAAATATTTACTAAATACCAAGTGCTGTGCTAAGTAAGCTTGGGCAATACAAATACAAAAATGAGAATCTCTTCACTCATTCAAATGGCAGAAGACAATACATGTAGGTGTATGGTAACCAGACCAGGGAGTTATGCTTGGGAAGTTACATAATGAGTGGAATAAAAGAGCAGTCAACTGACCCATTCTTCCCAGAGAAAGGGGTAATGTTGATAAATAAATCACCTAACTTTTTTCCTGGTTAGCATCAGACTCTCAGCTTAGATGAGCTATATTCCTGAATACTGAAAAATAAGACAATTTAAAGGACTAGAGAATTACTAGAAGTAAAAATTATTCTTTTTTAAAAGGAATAGTATGAAAAGTATAGAATTTAGGTTAACAAGCTTGGGTTAAATTCCTGGCAAAATTCTAAAACAGATTATTAAAGGATATCATCAATGATATGGATAAATCAGTGACTTTCTGTGTTTTCTAGAGTTTAGTTAATGGACTTCTTCCCAATTCTCACATAAGACCTTTCAATCTACTGTCTCCTTGACTTTATACTGGCTATATCTCAATATACTTGCTGCTCACATTCACCTTTTGGGATCCTTTTAAAGTTTCATTTAAGACTTGAGTCAAGAGTTACCTTTTATGCCAAACATTTGTTTGTCTCTCCCTTCACCTCCTCCCCCACCCCCTACCCTCCCATATCTATCTGCTAATGCCTTTTTGTTTCTGTCATATATATATATATATATACACCTTGCATTTAGTAGAATATCAAAAAATATTTGTTGATAGTGATAGTGACCAATTCCTAAAAGCTTGTTTGAAGCTGGTGGAAGGAAATTACTACTAGATAGCAGATAACCTAAGGATCTTAGGGAATAGAGAACTCAATAAGAATCAGTAGAACTTTTTCAGGTGAACTATGATCTAATAATTATTTCCCCACAGTGTGAAATGACATCCTCAAAGCTCTCTTAAAAGCTTAGGTGTCAGTTAGAAAGGCATAGAACTAAAAACCCTAGGACTTGATTGTTCTACTATACTCTATCCTGATTAGACCATTTTTGGGAGTATAATGATTTGTTTCTCTTCACTGGAAGGGTTGAGGATTGGCAGGGACCTTATAGCAAAGGCTGAATGATTGCTTAATGAGCAAATTCAAATTCTTGTTCAGGTCTTCGTTGGATCAGAAGGCTTCTGGCATTCTATAATTCTGAGAAAGAAGCAAATAATTAAGAAAACAAATCAAAGCAAGAAAAAAGTAGGCAGCTGGGTGATTGAGTGGATAGAGTACTGGATCTGTCATCAGGAACACCTGAGTTTGAATGCAGTCTTACCCATTAAGTAGTTGTGTGATCTTGGGCAAGTCATTTAACCTCTGTTTGCCTTAATTCATTGAAGAAGGAAATAGCAAAGAATTCTGGTATCTTTGCAAAGAAAACCCTATGGACAACATTGGTATGCTGTAGTCCCCAGTATCATGAAGAGTCAGACATGATTGAATAATGATAATAGGAAAAAATTTTCATTGTGTTGTATCAGTACAGGGGCTTTTGTTTTTTCTGACTATGAATTAGTTCCAATATATGTAATTTGCCATTGATTCTTAGTTTTGTTATGCATGTCTATGCATAGAATCACAGAATTTGAGACTTAAAGAACCTCATTAGCATCAAATCTAGCCTATTTTCTCACTTTTGTTATTTCTAGTGCTGTTTTTACTTCTTCCATTATTTATACCTATTGTTTCATTTCTTCCTTCACTTCCACCTGAGCTTTGGCAGGTAGAGAGGGGGGCTGGAGAAGCTTATGTAGTCCTTCATTTCTTTTAAGGTAAATACAAATCAAATTTTAAAATGAAATCCTGATGCTTGATAGTGGTATGAGAGTGACCTTGGAGTCTCAAAGTGACAATGGAGCACAAGTTTTTACAGTTTCTGATAAAATGGAAAGGTTCTGTGTAAGGGACCAGTGTTGAATTATATCTGTTCAGTAAATCATACTTTCCAAACTTTTTAGAGAAGCACCAATGATGTAGATATTATTTACTTGTTTATAAATTATAGCAACCAATTAATCAGAAATATATTAAAATAATTACTATATATAACAGGGATATAGTTATAAGGCTACTACTACATATCTATCTACTGTACTAGGGATACAACTACAAAGAAGGAAACTCACAAAGAGCATACATTCTCTCAGGGGAAAAATGAATAGATATGTATGTACAGACATATTATATAAATATATACATATATGTATATAAATATACAGAATAATTAAGAAATTAAATACATGTTAGCTAAAAAGAGGGAGAAAGAAGTACAGATGAAGCAGGAGTGTATTTGAGAAATGGATAAGCAAACAGAAGAGATGGAATACATGTTTGAATTACAGAGAAAAGACCATTTTTCATAGGTTTATAAGGGATGGGAAGGGGAGTAATATATATCAAAATATCATATATATATATATATATATATATATATATATATATATATATATATATATATACACATAAAAGAGAGAAAGAGAGACAGAGAGAGACACACACACATATAGACAGAGAAAGAGAGAGAGAGAGAAAGAGAGAGAGAGACACACACACAGACAGAAAGAGGGAGACAGAGACACACACAGATGGAAAGAGGGAGACAGAGAGATACACACAGAAACAGAGAGAGAGAGAGAGAGAGAGAGAGAGAGAGAGAGAGAGAGAGAGAGAGAGAGAGAGAGAGAGAGAGAATTGAGCCAAGCAGTGAAGGTCTTTAAAAGCCAAACAGAGGAATTTGTATCTGAGAGGCAAAACAATGGGGAGTTACTAGCATTTATATAGCAAAGGAATAATATAGTCAAGCCTGTACTTTGTAAATATCATTGCCAGCCTAAAGAGGATGGAATAGAGAGAAAAGAGACTGGCCAGGAAGAACATTTGAAAGCTATTACAATTACCCAGGCAAGAGATGATGGATGTCTGAACTAAAGCAGTGGCTGCAGAGGGAAAGGGACAGATTCGATCATTATTATTGAGATTTGGCAACTGATTGAATCTGTATGGTGAGAGAGAGTCAACATTCAGAGATGATACCAAGATGGTGAACTTGGGGTATTGGAAGAATGGTGATATCTTCAAAGAAATGGAAAAATTTGGATGAAAAGTGAATCTTTGGGGAAAGAGGAAATAGTGAGTTCAGTATGCAGATTGCATCCCTCCATATATGCATATACTCTTTCTCATTCAAAATGAAAAGGGGTAGAAAAAATATTACTGACTTGTTTACTGCCCTGAAACAGAGACCATCCTTCTTAGGGTGCCTGCTGAAAGCATAGGGTCTTTTAGAAAACAGGAAGTAGATGTGTGCTTGAGTGTGAATTTTTCTAATGGCACTCACATAATTACTGCTGTAGTGCTCAGATAATGGCTAGTTTTTAAATGGCTAGAGGGACCAAACATAGTTCAGAAGAGGAAAGTTTGGGAATTTACACAGTAGATTGGAGAATAAGGATAGATGTGTTTGTCTTAGAGAGAAGCCCCATGATTGGCTATCATAGAGAGGTTGGGCCCACTTAGGCAACCAATGGTGCAAGAAATAGGCTATAAAAGTTCAAAATGGGTCATTTCCAGAAGTTTGAAAGCCAGATAATGATTTTTTTTTTTTTTTGGTCACAGAAACTCATTAAAGCCATCTGTTATGGCAGGGTGTGTTGATATCTTCCTTAGTTCAAAGAGTTTACACATCAATGAAAACACAAATCCTTGAAGCATAAAAGCAAAAACTATGTTGAATTAATCTTGCCCCTCATGATTTTTTTCTTTCTTTCTTTTTTTTTTCTTTTAGTATCCTTTTTAGGAGACATTTCTACCATGGTTTTATATTATTGTGGTTCTTTTTTGATAGTACAGAATTTTTTTGTACCAACCTTTTGCCAATTTATTTGTATTCCAGATTTAAAATAAATTAGTTTCTTATTGATATTAGTTTTGTTATGATTATTATGATGAACTTGATTTCACTACTCCAGTTTATCCTACACACAGCTGCCAAAGTGATTTTCCTGAAACAATCTGATTATGCCAATTTCCCTGCTCAAGGAATTACAATAATATCTCTAAGACAAAATATTAACTCTTCTGTTTAGCTTTTCAAGTCCTTCAAAATCTTACCTTAACCTTTCTTTCCAGTCTCTCTGAACATTCTGTATTCTGTAATCTAGCCAAACTGGCCCTCTCTCTGTACCTCACATGTGACATTTCTCTAATTCCTAAAAGACCATCCTCTGGCCATCCCTAATGTCTGTATCACATTTCCTTCTTTCCTTTGTCTCTTATAATCCCCCATGGTTTTCAAGATTCAGCCTTCTACATAGAAGACCATTTCCAGTTGTCCTGATCTATATCTAGCCCCGACCCAGATGGCTCTGGAGGAGAAAGTGAGGCAGGTGACTTGGCACAGTCCTCCCTCACTTAAATCCAATTCACTTGCATGTCATAGCATCATCTCCCTGAGGTCGTGGTCCTCTTCAAGAACAAAGGACAAACAACAACATCCCCTTCTACAGAAAGCCTTTTTTGATTTCTCCCAAAAGATGGTGCCTTATCTCCCAAGCTATGCTTTATTTAAATTCTTTGTATTTTTTCTTCTTTATATTTATTCTGCATATACTTGTATGTGCACTTGTATTCCCTATTAGAGGGTAAATTCTGTGATTAAGGGGTGTTTCAATCTTTGCGATTGCACCGCCAGCACCTACCATGGTACTTGGCACATTGGAAGCTTTAATAAATGCTTGAAATGGATTCTATTCTTGCCTTGCAGTTCCTGATTGAATTCTCCTCCAATCTCTGCTCCTGACTTTTCTAGTAGGTAGAAGATGAAAGTAGACTTGAAGGTTCTGAATGAGTTCATTGTCAGAGTAGGGTGATCTGCTGTTATTTCCCTGACCAAGAGAACAAAAGGAAACAGATCTATTTAGCCTGCAGCAATCATTCAATGAGAATTGATTAAATATTGGAATATTAAAAAGAAAGGAGGAATAAAAGAGAAGATAAATTGCTAGAGATGACATGAAGGGGTGAAACTGATGGTGTAAAAGGATTGGCCCTGTTAAGAACATGAACCTCCTCCTTAGCAGATTCTTTAGTAAAGGAGAAGATAGTGGAAATATATCTAGAGGATATGAGATAAAGACATTGGGTGAAGAAGGGGCTCTTCTTACTTGTCTGTGTGTTAATGGGAAAGTCATACCCATCTGTATGCCTCACTTTTCTTATATGTCAAGAGAGGCGATTTGAACAGGATTTGATTCAGAACTGGAAAGAGAGGCTCAGAAAAGATAAGTGATTTGCCCATAGTTACATGATGATAAGTGCTTGAAGGATAAGTCAAACCCAAGCCTTCCCAACTCAGAGTCCAATCTTTTGCAACTTTAAAATCCTATGATCTAACACAGTGGAGGGGTGGCTTAATTGATTTTTCCAGATACCTTGTTAATATATGTAATTTTACAGAAAAGCCCATATATAGTTTTTCAGTCTGGTTGCAAAATACATGGTCTGAGATAGAATTTGAATGTCAATCTTGTGGCAAAAATTTGTCCTTAGGTTTTGCATTAGAAGAAATGACAGATGGGAAGGAATCTGCAATATTAGTCAGCTGGGCTATTGCTATGCATACACACTAGGGTGTCCTTCAAATAACATTCAGATTCATCTAGGATCCTGGATAATGAAAAGAGAACATGTTTCTGCATAAATATTTAGCACTTCTGTTTATTCTTGTAAATCACCAGCCTTCAAACACACAGAAATGTAGGTTGTAAATATGTTTACAGAGTAGAGGGGAAGGAATGGCAAAAGCAGATTGGAACACATTCCTCAAAAATCCTAGACTGCCCTCGAGCTTCTAGTGTGTCAATTTACCAAATTATAGACCTATCTTGGGGCATGATTCAGCATCTTCTGGAAGCTGAGGGTAAGCCCAGCACTTTTCTTTTGAAGCCTCCATCTTTTTAACAGCTGATTCTACACTCACTAGTCGTTCAACCATTTTGAAAGGTTACTGCTTGATGAATGACAAAAGAGAACCATCATTTAGATGCAGTGTTTTATAAACAACTAATCTGTAATTTTGATTGTAATAATTATTTTAACATAGAGCTAACACTACAGGTAGGGAGGAGGGAAATGAGATATCATAGAATCTTAGAGTTAGAAGGTACCTAAAAGGAGAATAAGTATTATATGAAGGAAAGAACATTTGATTTGGGCCCAAATCTTGCTACTTATTAAGTGTATGACCCTGGACAAATCACTTCATTTCTTTGGACCTCAGTTTCCTCATCTGTAAAATGAGAGGTTTACTTAAATATAATCTCTAAGGATTCTTCTAGTCCCAGTCAATGACTCCCCATATATTCCAATCTGTACTTGAACAAGAATTCCTTCTATAAATCAATTCCTATTAGCATTGGAGCAAATGTAATGACTATTAAATTAGCTATCTACAACTAGCATTGTTCTTGGCTGCCATATTTCTCTATGGGCAAATGGTTCAAGCATTTCTTTACTAAAGTTGTTTTTATGCTCTTTGGGTCAGCTAAAAATATCACAGTAGCTAGAATTCTGGACTTGCAGTTAGCAGGACCTAGGTTCAAATCTCACCTCAGATACTTGCTATTTGTATGAACCCAAGGAGTTGTTTAATTTCTCTAAGCCTCAGCTTTTTTCCTCTTAGAAAATGGGAATTGTGATAGCACCTACCTCCCAGGGTTATTATTTTGCAAACTTTAAAGTATTACATAAATGCTAGCTATGCTGTTTATGGGGGCATGATTTACTTTATGGCAATGGATTTACATCCATTGAAATTCAGATAAAATTGTTAATATCCATGTGATGTACTTTCTTCTTACCATTTTCTGTTTTGGAGTGTTAATATCTTATAGACACAAATTTTCTTCCCTCTTATTAGTCTTATAATTGGGCAGCAGTTGGTTCTCTCATAGACCGAAGAGAGGCTGGGAAATTTATGAAAACAGTTGGATCATGGTATAAAAGTTATGTAACATCTTGTATATGGCAGAAATAGTAAGCCCAATGAGAAGTTGAATTGAGGTTCATAGAAGAATAGACTCTCAAAATTGAAAGGGACCTTAGAGTCCACTAAGTAGTACCCATACCTGAATAAGAATCCTTGCTACAACATCCCTGTCAAATGATCATTCAGTCTTTATTTAAAGAGATCCATTGAGTGAGAATACACTATTTTCTGTGGTAGCCTTTTTGACTTATTTTTCTTTTTTTCATTAGAATAAACATATTTTATTCCTTCAATTGACTCTTATGTGGGATCATCTCCACTCTTCCCAATGTCTTGGCTACCCTACTCTGGGTGGGCTCTAGTTTGCCAATGTCTTTTCTAAAATGTGTTCTCAGAACCAAAAAAAGATACTCCAGATGTGGGCTGACCAGGGAAGATTGCAGCAATGTTGTTGACTTTCTTTTTGTAGATACTATTTATCTGTTCATGCAATTTAAGTTTGCATTGTAAATTAAAACCAACATATACTTTTAATTTTAATTGTTTACTTTCTCCAGTTATATATAAAACAATTTTTACATTTGTTTTTAAAACTGTGTTCCAGATTCTCTCTTGTCCTTCATTTACCCTAACCCACCATTGAGAAGGCATATGTGAAGTTATGCAAAACATTTCCATAAAAGACATATTGTGAAAGAAAAAAAAATATATCTGTCTGCACTCCCCCTGGAGAAAACCCTCAAGAAAAATAAAGTTTAAAAAGTATGCTTCAATTTGAAACAATCAGGTCTTTCTCTGGGTGTGGATAGGATGTTTTATTCTAAGTCCTCCAGAGTAGTCTTGAATCATTATAATGCTGAGAAGAGCAAAGTCATTTACAAGTGATCATAACACAACATTGCTATTACTTTGTATAGAGTATATTTCATTTTGCATGAGCTCATGGAGGACTTTCCAGGTTTTTCTGAGAGCATCCTGCTCATCCTCAAAACATCCTTTGATATCCAGTGATTTTAATGCAAAGGTGGCTGTAAGAATGGATAGTGAAAACACATAGTAGGTATAGTGGATAGGACTCCAAACCTGGAATCAAGAAGACAATTCAAACTTGACCTCAGACACTTATTTACTATATGATCCTGGGCAAGGCTGCTTCACTTTCCACCTCTATAAAATGAAGATAATTACAGCAACTAAGTCCCTGGATTGTTGTCAAGATAAAGTGAAATATGAAGTGCTTAGCATAGTGTTCTGTACATAGTACCCTATAAATGTAAGTTATTATTATTATCATTTTAAAGCTTCATAGAAACCATATCTCCAATTATCTATCTATTATCTATCTATCTATCTATCTATCTATCTATCTATCTATCTATCTAAAAAACTTTCTTTAAAGGAATAATTGGAAAATTTCATACATTAAACACCACAAATAGCATCACAAAAATTAAATTGTTGTATATATTGTATAAATTAGGCTGGATGTTACAACCAGTCCAGTATCATCAACCTAAGGAGTATGGAACAATCAGTCACAGGGAATGACCAGTAAAAGCTATTGGACTTCCAAAGAAGACTTTGGATTCCACCATTGGACATGAACTTGATGGTACATAATACTCCCAAATAAACTTTCCCCAGATAATTGAAATATTGTTATTGATATAAAATAAATATGCCATTATTAAAAACATCTGTTAAAAGGGCATCAAATGGAACTGCGATAGTAGGTACCAAACATTAAAAAAGGAAGTCACAATTAGTGACAGTCAAATAAATGGAAGAACATAGAAACACCCTAATGTGTTCAGGGTCCCTGAGAATCTAAGGATAAAGTGTAACAAGGTCTGACCCTGAGATGGTGGCAGGGAGGAGCAACGCTAACTTTATAAAGATAATTCCTACTGACTAAAACTAAATAAAACTAAAACTCTTTTTCATATTGAGTTAGTTAAAAAAAATCAGTGCTAATAAAAGTGAAAGATGAGTTCATTGATTTCTTCAATAAACAATTCAAAAAATAATTATATTAATTTCTAGTCAGCTAAGTTACAAAACTTTTGGTGTATGTTGGAGAATCAATTCCCTCCCTTTTTTCACATGTGGATAAGGTTCTAATTTATTTTATAACTAATTATCTCTATGAATCAGGATTCTCTATCCTATTCTCAAGTAAACTTGTGGCCAAAAACAAATTAGGAGCTGAACATGATATGGAGGCATCTCAAAAATGAAGTGGAGAATACACCAAGAATCAAAATCAATGGTTGGTAAAACAAACAAACAAACAAAAAACAGAATCAAAGATCTTTTTGATTCGTTTGATTCTGTTTTTATAAATATTTAATCACTTTATGACATCAAATTATTATGTGCCAAATAAAGTTTTCTTTATGAACAATTAATCTCCAAATTTTGTTTATTATATATGCTTGGTAAACTCTAGAATTTCTTTGCTAAAAGTTAATATGTATAGAGACAGAAAAAACTTGGGTACCCTTTCCTAGCAAAATGTTTGACACATGGCACATCTAGCAGTGTTTAATAAGTACTTAATCACATTGAAAAAATATGAATGACAAAGGTAAACCCCTACCCCTGTCTATCTTATCTATCTTATACTACATAATCACATATTTTCTGAATACACAATAAAAGAACAGTCCTTTCCTATCAGTGTTCCTAGAGACCAAGAAAGTCTGAATATGGATATATTTCAAACTTCTTAAATAATATTGACTTTAAACTTCACCAGTGGCACAAAACTTATCTTTTACTTTGCAATCATAAAACATCTAGAAGTATTCTAGTATGTTACCAAGAAATATTTCTGAAGAACATAACAATTGTTAAACAAAATCCTCAAATGATGTTTTACTAACCTCTTCTCATTAATTTGTATATAGAGTAAAAGGAAATCTCTAATTTGATTCATTTGTTGAGACAAAAGCTAAGCACAAGAGAAATAATCCATTTCAGAGAGGAATTGGCTTGTCAACTTGGGGAGTAGGTGGTGTTTTTGTAATAAGATAACAAGGTAACCCTGGAGATGCATTTGAGAGAAAAGTGATGTTTGGATTAATCTGTTCACTCTTTGGGATGGAAATACCCATTTTATTCATTTACTGTTCTGTTTGAATCCTCCCACATACAATATTAGAAGTAACCTCTACGGGGATCTTTCCAAAATGATTATTTTCCCACAGATACACACACACACACACACACACACACACACACACACACAAAACACTTCATATACTTATAAATCACACACATATACTACATACACATTCTATAAAAATGAATGCTTAATAATACTTTTTTTTGGATATACAATACTTTCTCATATATTAACTATCTGATATTAACTAAAGATCTGATCTGTAACTGTCTACAGCCATGTGAGAGAGAACAGGAAAGCATTATCATCCCAATTTTACTGAGGAGAAAACTGAGGCTCAAAAAGATAAAGTGATTTGCTCATAATGATTCAAATCTAGATCTTCTAAATTTAAATTCAGATTCTAATGACAAATTCAGTGCTATTACACTGAAAAGGTATAAGTCCTATGCTTTTTTGTCTTTGTATGCTCTGCATGTGCACCTAGCATAATGCTTATAACATAGTAGATGCTTAATAAATATTTGTTGACTCACTCTTTATCAAGGGTTTTTAAAACCTTTTTTAATATCCTTTGGCAATCTGGAGAAACCTGTGCATCCCTTTTTATAATAATGTTTCAAAATACATAAAAGTAGATAAGATTAGTCATTCAATAAACATTTGTTAAACACCTACTCTGTGTCATATATTCAAAGAAAACCAGTTATACTGAAATAAAGACATAATCTTTTTCTTGTCCAAGTTTACAGATTCTTGAAATCTGATCTGTGGAACCTAGTTAAGAACCCCTGCTCTAATGTTTATGTTAATTGACAATCCAAGATTTCTCTTTTTCTTGTGATTCCTCATGGCACTTTTGATAATACTCTGAAGGAAGTAGGTACTCAGCTAATACTGATTGGCCTAATTGAGTTTTGCAATTTTAAAAATAAAATTATTAATCAGTTCCAATGGCCAGTAATGTTTAGATTGGCTCTTGTCAATTTTTTTTTTTTTTGGCCCTTTTCCCTCTGTTCCCTTTCATCCTTATTTTTTTCTCTCTGGATCAATAGAAAAATCCAGCATCTTTCTGGAAACACACACATGTCCATGAAAACTGAACACAAAAGGACCAGAAAGGAGCTGCAATCATATATCCCATTCCATTTCTGCTGTTCTCCATCCTGACTCTCATTAGTCCTGCTGCCTGATTCTCATTATATTCATTACCTGAATCTTGCTAGGTCTGTCCTGATTTCTTTCAGGTCAGTGTGTTTATTTTCATGTTTCATAATTTCATAAAGAAAAAAAAACCCTCAAATTTTTTCTTTCTCCACATAGCAAAAAGACTTCCTCAACCTTTTGGCTCAAACTGCTGCCTCTTTCCCCTTGCCTTTGTTTTTATTTCTTAAAAAAAAAAAAAAAAGAAATCTGATTTCCCATAGCTGCAAAATCTGTTATTATCAAAATGAAGACAGAAGCTACTACCAATCCCAGAAGGTAGGTCACTTACTAAAGGTAATCAGACCTTTTATCAAGGTAGGAAGACTTCAATTGCAAGAGCATATGGCAATTGTGAATCACAGAATTTTATAGAACCTTAGAGGATGTGAAAGGTCATATCTTTCAACTATCTCATTTTAAAGGAGAGGACACTGACTCAAGGAGAGGAGAATTAACTTGTCTGACATCAGTCTACTAGTTAGAAGCAGTTTGGTAGTAGATTGAACATTGGCTTCTGACTTTTAGCTCTGACACTTTTGAATTGTGTGAGTCTAGGTGAATCTCTCAACCTGAGATTCCATTTCCCCCTCTCCTCCCTGAAAACTAGGAATATTTGTACTATCTACCTATTAGGATTGTTGTGAGGAAAACATCTTGCCAACTTAAGATGCTGCCTCAGTGAAATCTATGAGTGGCACAAATTGGAATTAGAACTCAAGACTTCTGATTTAATTCTTTTTTTTACTGTGCTGGACTGATTTTGTTTAGGACTCATTTATATACTTCAGCAATAATTATGCAACCATATTTATTACTGAAATTGGCTAACTTTTTAAAAACTTGTATTTAAACAGCCATTTTTGTTTTTGTTTTTAGTTTTTCAAGACAGAAAAAACGGTTGGTTTGATGGGTTTTTCTCCTTTTCATCCTTCTGGTTAATTATCATCTCAGATTGCTGATATCTGATGTATTTCTAATGTCTCCTAGGACCATTGTCATTTTTCAAAATGAGAGTTTCTGGCTTTTTGCAGTATAGTTTTTAAAAATTCTAGAGCTATGGATGTCCTTTAAAGTCAAAACTAATGGACTGTGTTTGTTTCCTCTAGAAGGAAAAGAGAAAGAAAAGAAAGGACACAGCAGGGATTCACAGTCCTACATTCCAGACTGATTATCATGCAGAGTTTTAATTAGGAAAATAAACCCAGCTGTGTTTTCAAGTTGTTAAGCAACATTGGCAAATATTTGTGGTTTCAAAAAATAAAAATCCTCCCATCTTGGCTTTTTAGATTGTTAAATCAATGACTTTTAACCCAGGGGCACAATTCCTTTCCTTATAAATCAATAGTTGGTTTTCAGAATCTTTAAAGGCTTGATGTCAGGGACATTTCTAGAATAGCATAAATGTGATAGCAATTGCTACAAATCTAGCATACCAATTGCTCAAATCTTGTATTTATGAGGTCTGCCTTTTGGGGAAAGGGTGCTAGAAAATGACTTGCAAGATAGCCAGTGGTGTGAACTAAGAGTATACTGGTTTAAGCTTCAAAGCTAGAACCTAATATATATATATATATATATATATATATATATATATATATATATATATATATATATATATATATATATATTTTGAAGTAATGAAGAAAATGTCAATGATAAAAATTAAATTTAAATGTGTAGAGCATACTTCCACCACCACCATTCCCACTCCTCACAGAGTTTGGTTGTTAAATATTCACCAATATCCACCTTATGAAGGTAAGTAGTGATTCTAAATGACTGGAGGCTTATATACATAATCAATTTGTAGATTTCTCATAATGCCACAACTAAAGGAAAATCTTTCCACTTCCAAACAAGCCACTCTGTGATGCTATAAAGCCATGTGTCTATTTTGTGAACTTTCTTTTCCTTATCAAGGTAGTCTTCTAGGTGATATTAATTTGGTTTTACCTGGGAATTTTACCTGTGAAGGAAGGCATATAGCACCTTCTGTGAGGAAGTGTCATTTTTATGGTATTTTATATTATTCAAGATTCAATTCAAATGCAACTATTTGCCAAAAGCCTTTCCTTTCAAGGTTATCCTTCTACTTTGCACATTTTTATATGTACTTTTTTATTTGTATTTTGTCTTCCTGAAGAGTATGCTAACTCCATGAAGGCCAGGACTACTTTCTTATTTTTGTCATGCTTTGTATCCCATTGTTTAACACCTTTCATTGTTATATAATAAGTGTGTACATTAATAAATGTTTGTTGATCAACTGATCTTTTGACTGTGCATGATGCACTAAAGTTATAATGAATCTAGCTGGTTGATCTTTGTAATATCTCTTGATAGCTTGTGATGGAATTACACAAACACCAAGCCTTTGGGGCTGGGCATACATCATTCAAACTGGTGTTAATCTTATATACAATTTTTGTTGCTCTGTGTGTCTAATTACTCTTGAGTTGTTTTCATTTGTTAAATTTTGTTAGTTTTGTTAAGTATTCTTATTAACTTTGTTAAATATTTCTATATGATAAAAGAGATTTTATTCTGATTCCCAGAACTTGGGTATGTAGCTACCCAGGATGCAGCTTACAAGTCTTGTATTTGACATGTAAAGCAAGTTCTTAAAATGTTCAATTTTTTGTGAACCCAATATCTTAACTATTCCCCTGCTCTATATTATTATTATAGATCATAATTCCATGTGTGCCTGAGTAGTTGACTTTTCATGAATTGTTGTGGCTATTAAAATTAATTCTGACCAATTTGTAGTTATGAACTTTTCCAAAATCAGGCTAGTTTCATTGTCTCCCCCCCCCCGCCCCCCACCTTCCCCAATCAGGCTACAGTTAAGCAAAGATATTTTTATATATACATATATAGATATATACATACACATATATCTTTCCTATCCCTGCTAAGTCTTTGCTTTAATTCTGCTCTTTAACTTGCCTTTCCATTACTTAACCTCTTCCCACTCATGAATCCTTCTCTTGTCTTCTCTCACCTTTTGCTTCCCCCTCTACCTATTCCTCCCCCACTTATTTCTTTATGGATTTTAGAGGGTGTTGTACAAGGGTATGTAATGTAATGTACAAGACATATGTAATGTTGCCTATTTTATCCATTCTCAACGTAAGAACGTTTTCAGAACTTGGAGCACTCCTCTCTTTCTAATGCCTTTGCCTCTCTTTTTCTGCATTTCATTTATATAACATAATTACTATTTTTACCATAACTCTACCCCAATCTTTTTTTTTTATGAGCTACTAATTGATGATGTCAATATTAAACCTATGGTACACATTTCTGTGTAAAAAGCACAAACAATTCATCCATATTAAATTCCTTGAACTTGATTAAATTTTCTATTGAGTTCAGGTTTGTTTGAAAGACAGTCCTGAAAATCTTCAAGTTGATTGAATGTCCATTGCTTTTTCCTTTCAACATTATGGATAATATTGCTGGATATGGTGTTTTGGGGCACAGGCCAAGTTCTTTTGATTGGCAGTATACATGATTCCAGGACCTGTGGTCTTTTATTGTGGCTGCTGATTTTTTTTTTCTTGTTTCTTGCAAAATTTTCTCTTTGATTTGGGGATTTTGAAATTTGGCAATTATATTTCTAAGTGTTTTCCACAAAAGATCTTTTTGAGGTGGTGATTGGTAAATTTTTTCTATTTCTACTTCCCCCTCTTCTAAACCCAAGGACAATTTTCTTGGATTATTTCTTGAATGATTATGTCAAGGTTCTTTTTTTGGTCATAGCTTTCAGGTAGTCCAGTTATTCTTACATTTTCTTTTATTTATCTATTCTCCAAATCTATTATTTTTCTTATACAATGTTTCACATTCTGTTCTATTTTTTCATTCTTTATAATCTGTTTTGTTATTAGTTTCTCATACATTTACTGATTCTCCTTGCCTAATTTTCATTTTCAAAGAGTTATTTTCATCTTTGAGACTCTGTATCTCCTTTTCTAGTTGTTTAACCTTCCCTCCCTCCCCCTCCCTCCCCCCCCCCCATAATCTTTTTTTTCTTGGATGGGTTTTTAAATATCAGCAGAAAATTCCTGTGATTCCTGGGGAGGCTCCAGCCAAACCCACCTCACTCTAGCGCTCCCCACAGGGTGTTTCTGCAGAGATAGCCTGGAGGTTTTTGCACTTCAAGTGGATTAATGTCAGGTCTAGGGCCTTTCTTCAGATCTTCTCAAGTTGTATCTGGAGGAACTCTGTTCTGCCTTGTCTTCTTGATTTTTTACCAGTCTATGTTCTGCCTGAGGTGCAAATTTGTTCTATTTGTGGGGGAAATCTGGAGATCTTGAAATTTACCAACCTAGTCTGCCATCTTCTCAGAATTCTACCCCATTTAGAATTTTTACAACCTAGTCCCCTCCTATTTTTCCAGTCTTTTCTTCCATAAATAAGGCAGTCCATCTTTTGACTCTGGGCATTTTCTCTGCTCTCCACTTTGCCTGAAATGCTTTTTCTTCTCATTTCTTCCCCCAACTAGCTGTCCCTTTTTTCTCCTCATTTTTAACTCCTAGCTTCCCTAGCTTCATTTAATATTTAATATTTTCCTAGTTACATATAAAACTTTTTTTTACATTTGTTATTAAAATTTGAGTTCCAGATTCTTTCCCTTCCTCCCCACCCCCTCCCCATTAAGAAGGCACATATGAAGTTATGCAAAACATTTCCACAAAAAACATGTTGTAAAAGAAAACAGATCTCTCCCCCAAAAAACACCTCAGAAAAATAAAGTTAAAAAAAAAAAGTAAGCTAGGAATATGCCTAGCTTCCTTTAAGTCACAATTAAAACTCTATCTTCTAAAGAATCTTTTCCAAACCACTCTTCCAAACCCAACTAATTATAGTGCTTTTCTCTTAATTATTTTTTATTTATTCTGCATATAACTTTTACATATTTCTTTACTTATCGTCTCCCCCATTAGACTGAGAGCTTCTAGAGGAAGGAAACTTTTTTGTCTTGTCTTAATAACTGGAACATTCTAGCTACTTAAAAATGTTTACTTATTTTTATACAGGATCACCCATATCCTGACTTTTCATTGGCTGTCTTCTATTGCTGCAATGCTCTTTCTCTTAACCTCCAATCTAAATTGTACCTTTTGCAAAATGCTTTTTTTGGATCCCAATCTTTCCCTTAGCCTCCATAGGTCTTTAAACAGTTACCTTTCATGTGCACTTTCTCTATATATTTTGTATGTATACACTTATTTATACCTTCTCTCCCCTATTAGAATATGAACTTTTTGAGGACAGGTACTAATTATTTTTCCTTTATAAACTTAGCACTTAGGACAGTTCCTGATACATAGATAATGCTTAGTAAATCCTTTTAAAGTATTTGACTGGGGACAAAGACTGAGTTAAATGTTAGACATTTTGAACTTGAAGTACCAAAGTGAGACATCTCAGTGGAACTACCTATTGGGCAATTGGAGATGTGAGACTGGAACTTTAAGGATAGAGTCAGTGTTGGAGAAATTGATTTTGAAGCCATGTGTATAGGAATAACTATTGGAGCCTCTCATGGACAAAAATATTCAATAAAGACAATGGAGAGAAAGTAAAGGATTAAGTCTTTTTGAGAAGATGCCTCTTGTCCCCACAGAAGGAGGAAAGATAACCAGTGGAAGCTACCAAAAAGGAACCATCAGAGAGATAGAAATTTTAAGGAAGAGAATGAAAAAGAAGCCATGGGAAAGTAAAGAATTAGCAGCAAAGAACAAATATTTGGTAGAATGAAAGGTTTTATGTTATTTTTGTATGCCCAAAATCCTATATAGTGGCTGGCACTTAGTTGATGCTAATAAATGCTTAATAAATGAAATATCTAGAAGAAAAGACACATTGACACTGTCAAATATTGCAGAAAGGACAAGGAACAGCATAAAGCTTGTCCCCAAAACAAGTAAGTAACAAAAGACTAAGAAACTTCCTCTACTATCTATCTTCAGAAAGAGAGCTGGATTTGGGAATTGGAAGATCTGGGTTCAGGTACTGGTTTTGCTATTTATTAGTGTTATAATCATTAGGGAGAAGTCATTTAATTACTTTGAGGATGAGTGTCTTCATCTATAAATTCTATAAATCTTATAAATTAAGAATAATAAATGTTGCTCTGCCCATCATGCAGTGTTGTAAGGAAGGTGCTTTATAAGCTGTAAAATGCCATGAAATTACAAACTATTGTTATTATAGTAATTGCAAGTTAGTTTTTTAGTATGACGAGATGTTTTCAAACAATCTTTCTGTGGACGTTAGTGGAGTTTCTTGGTGCTGGTTATTTTGTAACTGTGGGAAAAAACCACAGAAATTTCTGGTGGAAAGTAGCTGTGTTATTATTTCTAAATTGTCAGACAAGTTTCTCTTACTTGGGAATTTTTGTTTGTTTCTAGCACAAGTAGAAAATTCAATACTCATTTACATTATTTTTGTAAATCTTAAGTCTTAAGGCAGGTCAATGTGTTTAGTGACCATTTTCATGTTAAAAAATACCATTAGAAACATGCTTAATTAGATCTTCACAGCAGTTTTCAGCTGCTAACTTCTTACTTTTTCACTTTTTCTCTGTTTGGATTTGAGGGAAGGAGAGGATAGATAATACATTATTCTCCCACTTAAGCTTAAACCAGAACAATACATCATGGAAAACAAAATAGCAATAGATCAAGGGAGAAGCCTTCTATTGTTAACGGGGTAAGCTCCTCCCCTTCAAAACAAGTTCATTCCTTGAAAATTCAATACACATTCACCTTAAATTTTATCCAGAGGAAAGAAACAAATATTTATTAAGTACTACTATAGGCAAGCATTTTACAGATGTTATATGTAAATATAATATGTATTTATATATTTAAATATATGTAAAATATCATTTTTACAAATATTAGCTTATTTGATTCTCAGAACAATTCTGGGAGATAGATGCTGTTACTAGCCCCATTATATAATTGGGGAAAATTTGGCAAACAGGTTGAGTGACTTGCTTAGAGTTACAAAGTTAATAAATATAAAGAAAGCACTTCAGGTCGAGCACCCTATCTACTATGCCACTTTTTTATTTCTTTTGGAAGGATACTGGTTATATAGTAATGATGACTAATTAGGAACATTCTAAGAAATGGAGGCTAGAACTGTGAGAAAGTAAGAATGGGACTTCGGAATGGTTCAAGTCAACTTATGTTTGAGAAGGCAGCATTGGGTAAGAAGTAAGAGGATGCCAATAGAAGAAACACGAGAACAAATAAAACATAAAGATAAAAGGAAAATTAAACCAAAGGACAGAGAGAATAAGAACAGGGATCAATGTACAGGTAACTTGAAAGGAACTTTGGTCTGCTTAGCGGTAGGTTGGTTGTTGTATACAAGCTAATCTCACCTTGCCTGAAATAGTCATGCTGATCTAATAGACTGCATGATTCAATAGTTTCAATATTTATTTAGCACTCACTGTGCACAGAACACTGTGATAGGTGCTGGGGGACATAGAAAAAATGAAATAAGATGTAGTTCCTGTCCTCATGTAACTCATAATCTAGTAGAGAGTTATGAGAGATCCAACTAGATAGTCAAAATGATACACCGATAAGAGAGGAAGGATCCAAAGGCTTTGTAAGCTAAGGTGAAAAAGATAATTACTGAATGAAGGAATCAGCAATGCCATCATTGCAAAAATAGCATTTGAAATGGATCTTAAAGGATGTGTACTATATCAAAAGTGGAGATGAGTCGCTCTGGCAACTGCATCTGACTCTTTAGAAGGAGAGTTGATAAAGATAGAAAGTCTCAAAGATAAGATTGTGACAAAATAACATAAATAACTCTGATGATGAAGGGAGATTTAAGAAAAAAAATCTGGTCACATTGTGAGCTCTCTAATATTTTCATATTTTAAAGAATATATGCAAAAGATAGAGAAATATGATATAGGGCATATAAAACTGCAGTGAATAGAAATGTACAAAATCACTAAGGACAAGAAAAATGTTTTTTTTTTTTTTTTAAAAATCAGAGCAAATATGGATGAAAAAGGAATGTGCCCCTTTCTTGAGGCAGATAGTATTGATAAATAGTAGAGAAATATAAAAATAATTCACCCTTAATCAAAACATTTACAATGGGGGAAAATGAAGTAAACACAATTAAGAAGAAATCAAAGTCCAAATAGATTTTGATGCATTTTGTTATTATTAACTCATTTGGTCATTCATTTCATTCATATCCTATACTTCATGATCCCATTTTATTGGCAGATACTGGAATGTTTTGCCATTTCCTTCTCTAGATGAGGAAACTGAGGCAAACAAAGATAAGTGACTCACCCAGTATTACATAGCTAGTATTTTGGGCTAGATTTGAACTCAAGCAGGTGAGTCCACATGACTTTTAACCAACACTGTATCTATGGTGTCACCTAGCTTCCTAATAAGATAAGTATACCTTGACATTTTAAAGATATCCAAAGGAATTCTGATATAGGGAAATGGGGGAAAAAAGTAAATTGATATGATCAAGTTAGTGAGTAATCAAAAAAATGCCAGTAGACATTTTGTTATGTATAAATGATGTATTGATTTTTTTTTAAATGAAAGAAGTTACATTTTGAAAAGTACAGTCTAATGATGAATGCTGTTAATTTTCAACAAAATTTAAGGATTGATAGCTTGATAACATTTAGAAAGGGAAGTCATGAACACTAGAAGCCAGTATGGATTTGCTAAAAACAACCCACATCTAACTGAAACAAGTTTCTCAATGGCAGATAACATAATGTTTAGTAAAAAATTCAGGGTGAGGCTGAATAGGGAATGGTTCTGAAGGTTGTTGTCCAAGAAACAGCTATAAAGGATCTTGTGATAAATTTTTTTCTACTGATAATCCTTCCAGGTTCTCATTGGCTATTTTCTAGGCCCAATACCTAAGATATCCAAAGGCATATCCAAAATACAATTAATGATGAAGATAATGATAATAAAAATATTTATATAGTGCTTTAAGGTTTGCAAGATACTTTATATATATAATCTTATTTCATCTTCACAACTCTGTTAAGTTTAATACTAATGACATTGTTATCCTAATTTTAAAGATAAGGAAAAGAGTAAGGGATATTAAATGTCATTTTCATTGGCAAATATGAAACAAACAAGGAAAACCACCCGGGAGCAATAGACTGCTGAAGTTATGTTGCTTTATAACACAGAATACTCATCTCTCTCTCTCTCTCTCTCTCTCTCTCTCTCTCTCTCTCTCTCTCTCTCTCTCTCTCTTTTTCTCTCTCTCTCTCTCTCTCTCTTTCTCTCTCTCTCTCTCTTTCTGTCTCTCTCATATGAAAACATATGTTTTTATTGTCCTTGTTACCATAGTAACTTCATATAGTCAGATTTTTTTTCACCTGTTGTTTGCTCTCTCTCTCTCTGTGTCATTCTGTCTGTTTTTCTCCATCTCTGTCTGTCTCCCTGTCTCTGGCTGTCTCTGTTCATTTCTCTCTGTCTCTTTCTATCTCTGTTTTTTTGCCTCTCTGCCTCTCTGTCTCTCTCTCTCTTTCTCTGTTCCCTTCCCCATCCCTTTTCTTCTTCCCCTCTCTCTTTCAAGGTAATTATCTCTGTATCACTCCATTATAGGTCAATATATAGAAAACAAATTAAGAGATCCTGCTTCTCTTTATCTTACCTGCTTGCTATAGGGTAAAAGAATGTGTGTGAGTGGGGGGGGGGTAGGGAGGGAGTGAAGGGGGGTAGGGAGACAGAGAGAGAGACAGAAAGACAGTGAGACAGAGACAGAGAAGGGGAGAAAGAAAAAGAAAAAGAAACAGAAAGAGAGAGAGAGAGGAGAGAGACAGAGACAGGGAAGCAGAGAAAGACAGATAGAGGGACAGAGACTGAGACACAGAAAGAAAGAGAGATAGAGATTTCGTTGGTTTATGTTTTTAGTGTGCATAGTCAGTTCTGGCTCAGCAGACAATTAAAAGGATTTTATACCATATAATGAGCAAACTAAAAAAGTCAAGAGCACCTGAGCATATTTTGAATTGGAGATAGGGACTCTCCATTACAAGATATTATGCTTGTAATTTCTCTTCTCTCCTCTTCCTCTTCCCCTCCCCATATATGGATCATTAATAGGCAGACCATGTATTACATGTTCTTAGGACTGGGTCTTTATTGGCTGATCTTCTGTTATATTATCAACAATAAGATGGGGGAAAATGTAGAATGATAACTCTCACCTAGATTATTACAGTATTTTTTCTTTCTACTGCAAGTATCTTTTTCTCAAACCCATCCTCTACACAGCTATCAAAGTGATATTCCTAAAGTACAGATCTGTCTACATCACTCTTATTCAATACACTTCAGTGGGTCTCTATTACCTATAGAATTAAACACAAATTCCTATTTTCCATATAAAAGTCTTCACAACTTACATTTTGAGGTCCATCTTTCATTATTCTTTTTCGTACACTTTTAATTGAGCAAATTAGAATTTTTGTTCCTCATTAAGAATCCCCTTTCTACCTCCATGCCTTTATATAGGCTTTATCCCATGCTTAGAATGCATTTCCTCACAAATCTTTTAGACTCTAATTTCCTGTGAACTCAGCTCAAATGGCCCCTGCTGCCTGAAGGTCTTTCTTTTTTTCTTTTTTTTTTCTTTTCTTTTTTTTGGGGGGGGGAGGGAAAGCTGGTGCCTCCACCTTCAAGTTTTACTTATTTTTGAGAAACTCTTGCGATTTCTTGCTGATTACCCTTTCCTTTTGTAAATTATCAATAATATCCTTTAAATAATACTCCTTTTTAAAAGATGAGGGGAATCTAACAGCACAGTGTGTGGGACATAGTAGGAGCTTAATAAATGTTTATTAGAACTTGACCTACTATTGATACTTTCCAACTTATCTAGTTCCTTTTCCTATCTTGTACTTTCAAAATTAAGTTTTTGAATCAAAGAGTGATTTTGAAGAGTGTTTTCACTCTTTTTCATAATAGTTCATCTTGACAAATTTATCCTAATGTTCTATCAAGGGCAGCTAGGTGGTATAGTAGACAGACTGCCAAGCATGATGTCAGGAAGACATATTTCTGAGTTCAAATCTGGTCTCAAACATAGACTAGCTGTGTGATATTGGAAAAGTCATTTAATCCTCTTTGTCTGAGTTCCTCATCTATAAAATCAGCTGGAGAAGAAAATGGCCAATCACTCCAGTATTTTTGTCAAGAAAATACCAAAATGGGGTCATAAAGAGTCAGACATGATTGAAATGACTGAACAACAACAACGTTTTATCATGTCAAGATTTTGTTGTTATTGGAATCCTGTTATTGGGAATCTCCCAGCTTTTTGTCATCTGTAAATTTCATAAGCATATCCTCTGTACCTTTATCTAAATCATTAAGAAAAGTTACTAATAGAACTGGGACAACTTAAAAATTCCTGGGACTTTTCAGTGGAGACTACAATATTAATGACTACTCTAAGTCTGGCTGTTTAACTCATTCCAAATCTACCTTATTGTACTCTTTTTTGGTCTACATCTCACTATCTTGTCCATAAATATAGCGTGTTGATTTTTGTTCTTCATTCTTGAACAGGACAAAAACATCAGGGAGATGATGCCATAACATGCAAGTGAATTGATTTTAAGTGAACAAGAGCTGCACAAGGTTAACTTCTTTATTTCCTTTTCCACAGCCAACTAGGTCCAGAGGCCTATATAGATCAGGATGACTGGAGATAGCTCTGGATCAAAAATAGCATGATAAACACTGTAAATGCTTTGATAAAACCTAAATAAACTCCATCTACAATGTTTCCCTGACCTACTGGTCTATTGACCACTAATTAATCAGACATAATTTATTTTTGAGAAAGTCATGTTGTCCCTTTGTGTTTGCCATTTTCTTTTCTAGATGATCAATAAACATAATTTTTTCTCTAATTTCTTGACACTTAAAAATTTTTAAAGCATTTTTTATTCAAAGTTTTGGGTTTCAAATTCTATTCTTTCTTTCTTCCCCCTTCCTTAGACAGTAAGCAATTAAATACAAACTATACATTTGCAATTATATAAAACATTTCCATATTAGTCATTTTGTACAAGAAGACTCAAATAAAAGAAAAATAAAAAAAAAAGAAAGTGAAAAATAACATGCTTCAGTCTGTATTCAATAAATATCAGTTCTTTCTCTTAAGGTGGACAGTGTGCTTCATCATTAGTCCTTTGGGATTGATTGTATTGGATCATTGTATTGCTGAGAATAGCTAAATCATAAAAAATCATGGCATTTGCCATTTTTAAATGCTCCCTTTCTTCATGATCTTTCTCCATGAAAGTAGCTCAGCAATTACATCTGCTAGTTATTTCAGTCCTCTGGACTATGTATAATTTTCCTGGGCCAAGTGACTTATACTGATCTTTAGTTACTATCTTCTCATTATCTCAGCTATCTATTCTTCACTAATCATTATGAGCCTATTCTTTTCAGTTCAAAGATTATTCTTCATAAGAGAGAAAAATGGAAGCAAAATAAAACATGAACAATGTCCTTTTCTCTCTATCGTTCACTATCGTTATTCTATCCACTCTAAAACATACCCCTTTTCTTTTTTATGAACATGCTCTTTCTTCTAATATAGCTTTAAAAAAAGCAAACTTTTTTTCTTTGTTTTGGTTATCATTCTTTTCCTTCCCCACCAGCCTCTGCTTACCATTCTTGATACTGTTCTCCTGCTCTCCATTCTTGCTAAAAGTGAGATCCTTTGTCTTTCCAGTTCTTATTAATACTTCCCCTTGAGAACTTGATCCCTGTTTTCTGGAGCTCTTACCAACTGATTTATTTCTGCTGACTCATGGTGCTCATTGTATACAAAGTTCATTGTTAGGTTGTCCCAACCTAGAATCTTGTATAATCAACCTCCCAGTCAGTGGAACCTCTAATTACATCCTTCCCTTCCATGGCACATATTAGATTCAAGTAATCTTGGGATGGTAAAGATGCCATGTGGGCAGAAATGACATATTTGTTCTATATGTATCTTTCACCCAACAAAGAATCAATTTGATCCATTAGTAGATACGCAATCTTGCCTAGTATTTGTCATAGTTTAGTTTAAAAGGTCTTGTAAGACTTACCAATATAGCTAACACAGTTGGAATAAAGCAACCCAGCCACTTGACATACTGATTTTATCACTCTAGCTTTTATATAGATTAAAAGATTCTCTGGACAATGAAGTTGAATTTTATTCAATTCATTTCCTGAGGATAATAATCATAGTGATGTAGAAAATTTAGGTCCCTTTTCAGTTATTTAATTTTTTTTCTGAACAAAAGGAATCCAGGTTTATATCTTATATTAATATGTTTTAAAACTTTACTTAATTTTGTTTTTTTAATTCTTTTCTTTTCTTTTCTGTTTTTAATTTTCTCCTTTTAATTCTCACTTTTTTATCCAATGAGAAGCAAGAAAAACAAAACTTGTTACAAACATGGATATAGTCAAGCCAAACAAATTCCTTCACTAGTCATGTACAAAGAAAATAGAAAACAAAAAGAAAAAAATACTTTAATATGCACTCTGAATCCATTTGCTATCTATCTGAAAACAGATAGCAGGTTTCTTTATGAATTTCTTTGTATTATGGTCTTTACCATCAATTAAACTGAAGTCTCATAAATGACTTTAATCTGCCCCTTAAGTAGTTGTAATGAAGTTCATGAAAGCTCCAGGCAGTATTGCTATTGGCACATGATTCCAGACCATTGAACTTTGAGTTTTAAGTCCTGGACAAAAAAGATCCTAGCTCCAAAATATTATGTGACCTTGACAAGTTATTTATCTCTCTAAATTTATTTCTCCATCTAAAATATGTAGTTAATGATGCTTGCAATACCCATTTTGCAACATTATTAGGAGGAAAAATTTATTTTTTTTGATTAAAAAATATTAATATGATATATTGGTCATCTCTCCTCCCTGAAATCCTACTCAATACCTCATGATGTTGTGCAAGAGGCCTTGGGCTCTTTTTTGTTGTTATTGTTGTTCACTTATTTATTTTTCCCTTGGGCTCTTGAAATCTGTTCTCAAAGAGTGTAAACTCTGAGAGTCCATGGATAGTCTTCTACTGTGGGTATGGCAATAGATATTTGATGACTGAGAACCAGCCTGAATAAGTATGGTAAGATTTATCATTTACCAGGTTGGCTACTGGGTGATGTATTTTTATTAGTTACAGCATCATAAAGATTGTAGGTAATTGTTGCGTCAAAAGTTCCTTCTTGATGTGAAACGCTCAGGAACTCTTTATAGAATTATTACCAAAGGTGTTCATTGCCCCCTTCCAAGTGGAACCTGGGAACTTTAAGTTCATGTCCCTTTCCCAAATCTAACCATTAGTTCCCTCAACAAAGACTGAGGTTTCCAAGGCTTCATAACAAAATAGCTATTTTTTGACACAGTAAATGACAAAGAATGGACTTTGGGCCAATAGAGAATCAAGAGAGAACTTTTTTGTGGGATACCTTCCCCCCCAAGAACTTACATAGTTCAGTGATTTACAATGCTACCTTGAGTGGCGCCCTAACAAAGATAAAAGCAAAACTAAAGATAATTTATCAAAAAAAAGAGAGACTAGTCCACTGTTCTCCATTCATGGCAGAAACTGTGGCACTTTGGTCATGCCATAGATAGAACCCTAGGCTTGAATTTAAGAAAAACTGAGTTCAAAATCTGGCCTCATATATATAAAAATTATGTGATCTTGGACAAGTCACTTACCCTCTATTTACCTTATTTCCCCAATTCAACCCTCAACATGAGGGTAATAATAGTACTTAACTCCCAGAGGCGTGTAGATCAAATAAGATAATATTTGTAAAGTGTTTAGCACAGAGCCTGACAAATAGTTTTCTCTTCCATTTCATGGGGATTAGGAGAATAGCACTCCCATAATTTGGAAAATCTGTGTAAAATTATTTGGCCCTCCTTTCATACCAGAGAAGTCTGAATTATTTTTTTTTCTCTATTATGGAATATTTGTACCTTATTATGAAATTTGGAAGGGTTAAATGTAGTAGATGCTATATGTAAATAGTAACTACTACTACTACTACTATTACTGCTGCTGCTGCTGCTGCTACTACTACTTCCATTGTTGCTCCTTTTTTTGATAAATTATCTTCAGTTTTGCTTCTCTAGTAGTTTTGTTTCTAGTAGTTTTGGTCCTCCTTGAGGAAATGGTACTAGTTATCTCTTGTCTAGGCCCTAACTCTTATGAAGTTTATCTTAGAACTGACAACATTGTAACCCTGAGGCATCAAATGCCTTTGGCCTATTTAACCTTCTATTGTTTAGAACCCTTGTTCCATAACTCTACTCTTTACACTTTGATCATCCTATTTTCTATCCCCAGAATATCTTGTGATTCCTTCCCCCAACACCATTTGAAATCCTAACCATCCTTCAAGGTCCTCCTTAAATGTCATTCTACTCCTTGAAATGTTCCTTCCCTGGAAGTGAAATTCTATGAATTCTTATGACATCTCATTTGTACTTTGGCATTTATTATGCTCCCATTTTGTTATAGTTGCCTAGGATTCTTGTAACTTTTGAGATCTAGCAGTGTGCTTTATTATAATTTTTTTTAGAAATCCATTTTTGTAGAAGAAGAATCCTCAAGTGAATCTGTGATCATTTTGATTTGGGTGTTCCCACCAGGGATGTGAACTGCAATTCTTCAATGCCTACCCTTCTTGGGAGATTCTTGTCTCACACACATGAGGATGTTACTGGATCTATGAATAAGTTATTTTTTTTTCTCTCACATATATCCTGATAACATCTTTTACTTCTCTTCTTTGAAGCTCTATATTGATCACATATCACAGTCTATTCATATTTATCATTGCCTTTGCAATATTCATTTTTAGTTCTGAGGAAGAATTTGTCTTTCATCAAAATTATACAGCAACATTAGTAGAATGTATTCTTGTTTCCTGGGAGTCATAAATTTACCTTTGCAATTTCCAAAGGAATCCAGTTCATTCTCTTCTTCCTTTTCACTTCTGGGCTCAATTTATTCATTTTATACTGTCTGGTCCAGATGTACATAATGTTAGACAAGCTCTAGAGGCTGTACTTGGAAACATGTGACATGATCTAGACAAAGACATTCTTCATCCACTTGCCCTTTCCTGTGTGGATGGAAAACCAAAATCTTGAGTCAATAGACTCAGATATCTGTCAGGAAGTTCTGAAATATTTAAGACTTGATTGCACCAGACACAGCATCTGGAGGACTTTACCAATCACTGGGAATCAATTTGGACTCTGCAGTGAGTCTTTTTCATTATGGTGGCCAATATTTTTGAAGACTTTATTTCTTTTCGGTTTTATGCCCTATTTGATGTTAATTATTATATTAAGAGTGTCCTTGGTTATTTTTGTTTTTAAGTTCTTCAAAGATTTTGAACTTTTTTATTCTTTGATGCAAGAACTAGAGATACCTTATTGAGAGAAAGTCTTTAAGGCAAATTTTTTTTTTCATAATCAACATGTAATAAGCAAAGGGATCTTATATATTCGATATCTTTCAGTCAATTGAAAAATGCAAAAGATGTGATCTTTTGTAGATTATTGCTTGTGAAAGCCTGCGCAATATCCATGAAATGGGGGAAGGAAATGTAGCAGGCAATGTATTAAGTGCTGTTTGATTGAAATTTAACAAAACGATAAACTGAGGCAATTTTCCATGCAACATAACAATTTATCAATAGGGAAAAAAACCTAAAGATGTTTAAAGGAGTCAATGGCCTGTTACCATTTGTGCCAAAAGAACTGGAATGAGGGCTTTCACAGCCTTTTTAAACCTAAAGTGCTTTTATTTCCTTCTGATTGGCCTGACAGTAAAATATTTGGACCTCTCCTGGCAAAGATAAGGCAATTCTAATTGGTAGGGATTTTAATGAGGAGGTGGGTTAAGAGTTCTCAGCTCTCCCTATTGTATCTTTGGGTGGGGCAAGGCTTATGAAGATGGGCTGGCCTTAAGATAGGACTGGTTATGTCTCCTCTCTGATACTTAAGAAATACTAGTTGCTTTTTGAGACCCAACTGCTTCTAGTTATTTTGACTAGAAAAACAAAAACCTTCTCAATCAGATTTCCCCAATTTTGGTCTTCATAGAATAAAATGCCACTAATTTTGATGAAGGAAAAGCAACAAGAGACTTGTCTTCTAAGGAAGACTTTGCTCAAACTGATTTTTCTATTGACTGGGTAAACTGAAATAGAGGTATCAGGAAGAGCAGATTCATCAGCAGATATTTGGGGCTTGAGAGTGATTGAATTACTCAATCACACTCTTCAGAAACTGCCCCACCTTCAGAAATTGGGTCTGACAAAATGAGAAAATGATGAATAGAGTACTATTGCTTATTAAATAATACAGAGTAACATTAATTTTCCACATGCTTTATAAATGATTTCATTTGACTCTCTCAACAACTTTGCAAGATAGGTGCTATAATGATCCTCATTTTACAATTGAGGAAACTGAGGCAAAGAAGAATTAAGATACTTGTCCAAGGTTACAGAGTTAGTAAGCGATGAAAACTGGATTTGAATTTTTGTCTTCATGAATTTTGTCATTTCCTGTCTCTGTGATGAATACCATCACTGAAGATATCCTCTGTATCTTAATAGTAAGCAATTAATGTATTTTACATGAATTCAGCCACCTTGGAAATCTCAATATGAGCATATTTTTATGCAGTAAGCCTTTTGAGTCCTTATCCTATTACTGTAGGGTAAATTAACTTATTTTTTGTTTTTCTACTGGTGTGCTCATTTGGATAATTGCCACCCAAATGATCATAGTTTAATGGTCTTACAAGCAGATTAACACAAATGTGGAAAAAAGGACCAGTTTTTAAATCTTTTTTTTAAAGGCCAATCTAACAACAGAATATACTTTCAGCCTTGTTTTGAACCTGTGTGCAAAACTACTTGCTGACAGATGCACGTACAGGTGTAACTAAAGGGTATACAGTTCTAAACTATATATTAACATGGAATTGGTATGAATAAATATAGAGAGAACCTTTCTTCAAACTTCAGGAATCTGTTTTTGTCATAAGATATTTGAAGTACCAGTATCCTTGCATGAGGGGTATGTTTTAGAGTGAAAACACTATTATTATATATAATTTACTGTCTTCTATTACTTCTAGCTTTTTGCAGCAATATTAATTTTGAGACTTAAGATTCATAGAGGGAGGCCTCTAGCATGTCATCCATATCTTCTAGGGACTGTTTATGGAAAGATGAGGACATGAATTACTCAGGAGAAAAAAGGCATGAATAAGTGGTCCTCTGTCCTAGTAGAAAAGATATACACATTGGTGAAGTACAGTTCTACTAAATCATTCACATGGGATTTACAGAGTGTTAGAGTTGAATGAGACTTTAGAGATTATCTAGTTCAGATCCCTTATTTTACAGATGAATAAAATAAGGCTGTGAGGGGCAAAGCTAGGCACCTTAGGGAAACCAGTGGAACAGTGGATAGAGCACTGGGCTTGAAGTAAGGGAGAACTGAGTATGAATCCTGTTTCAGATATTTACCAGCTGGGTGATCCTGAACAGGTCACTAAAGCTCCATCGGCTTTAGTTTCCTCATCTGTGCATATACCCTAAGGCCTTTCTTATGCTAAA
This sequence comes from Antechinus flavipes, assembly GCF_016432865.1. Taxonomy (NCBI): domain Eukaryota; kingdom Metazoa; phylum Chordata; class Mammalia; order Dasyuromorphia; family Dasyuridae; genus Antechinus; species Antechinus flavipes. The sequence continues at coordinate 496,015,130 of NC_067400.1, forward strand.
AGTTTACAATTCTTTTATTTTTTATTGTTTTTTTTTTCTGATTATACATATACATTCTTTAAAAAAAAAAAAACACATTTCCTTGTGAATCATGTTGAGAGAAAAAAATAAGAACAAAAGAGAAAAGCCATGAGAGAAAAAAAAAAAAAAACAGAAGAAAAAGTAGCATGTGTTGATTTATATTTAGTCTCCATAATTCTCTCTCTGGATGCGTGTGGCATTTTCCTTCCAAAGTTTATTGGGATTGCCTTGCATCACTGAACTGCTGAGTAGAACCAAGTCTTTCACAGTTGATAATCACACAATATTGTTGTTACAAGGTTTTTCTGATTCTGCTTCTTCTGCCCAGCATCAGTTCACGTAAATCTTTTCAGGCCTTTCTAAGATCAGCCTGTTCATCATTTTCTATAGAACAATAATATTCCATTACTTTCATATGCCATAACTTATACAGTCATTAAGAGTCTAAGTACCTTATTGTAGAGCCTGAAGAGTCTCAATTAGATGGACTATCTGGTCTCTAAAGCCCCTTCCTAAATTAAGTCACTGCATTCATTGTTTTTGAGGCAAATCTGGCTTAAGCAACATGAATCAGGTACTTTTTTATATTCAAAGGAAGATGTTTTTAATGTGTTTGTCAAAATTTATACTTTAAATTTTAGTGTGAATTTTCTTCTTTTTAATGAGAGTCAAAATTATTGACTATTTAAGTGTTTTCTGTTTATTACACATTATGGGGGAAGGTTTTTTCCCCACACTTTTCTTTTTGGGAAAAGACAAGTTCCAAAGATTTAGAAGTCAAAGTATTTTTGTGCATTTATTTATTCTCACCTTCAAAATTGTCAATCTTGAAGGTTAGAGTAAATAAATGCACAAAAACTATGGGAGAAGACAGAATATAGTAACTCTGGAATGGAAAAAAAAATATATATATATATATTTAGTAAGAGCACATTCTCTCAACAAGCCAAGGAACTGTTTTCAAAGCCAAACTATCTCCTTTCAAAAATGCTTTTAGAAAGTTTTTCTTATTTGTACCCGTATCAACAACACAGACTTTGATTTTCAACTTGATTTCTTGAAGACTGCATCTCATAATTCCATCTATTGCCTTCACTTCCTTCAGCCTTGACTCACCTTCCAGCTCATGCTGCACCCCATTGGACAAGCAATAGATGGTTTCATCTGTATTTTCTGAACAAGGGAAACACCTGCCTTGGTTTCCTCGAAGCCCTTGTTTCCAGCTTTGCCAGAGTACCTGCACCTGGCCCTTCTTTTGTAGTTTTTTTAAAAGGTGCTAAATACTCAGCAAAGCTCCCTTCCTTTACATGCTGAGAAGAATCCCAGAAGGGAGAATCAGTGGGAGGGCTGCTCCTTCTGAACACGCAGCCAAAAATGCCAGGTCTTGTCAACTTGGGTATCCTAGCTTTTCTGAGGTAAACAATGATAAAATAGCTCCTTCACCACAGCCCAGTGTCTGATTTAAGTATATGTTCAAGCAAGAAAATGTGCACATACAAGGATAACAGTAAGCACTTTGAGGTAAAGGAGACTTTTCTGCTGGCTTTTTGACAGGGGTTAAATGCTGATCTTAGGTGTAATGCACAACAATCATGTTAAACAATGTTTATCTGTCAAGAGTTTGATATGTCTGGATAACAAGACACCTCCGTCTTTTTCACTCTTGCTTTACTCTTCTTTCTCTCTCTCTTTATGTTACTCATTTATTCTTTCTTACTTGCTTTCACATTTTATCTTTCCTTTCCTTTCCTTTCCTTTCCTTTCCTTTCCTTTCCTTTCCTTTCCTTTCCTTTCCTTTTTCCTTTCCTTTCCTTTCCTTTCCTTTCCTTTCCTTTCCTTTCCTTTCCTTTCCTTTCCTTTCCTTTTCCTTTCCTTTCCTTTCCTTTCCTTTCCTTTCCTTTTCCTTTCCTTTCCTTTCCTTTCCTTTCCTTTCCTTCCTTTTCCTTTCCTTTCCTTTCCTTTCCTTTTTCCTTTCCTTTCCTTTCCTTTCCTTTCCTTTCCTTTTCCTTTCCTTTCCTTTCCTTTCTTTCCTTTCCTTTCCTTTCCTTTCCTTTCCTTTCCTTTCCTTTCCTTTCCTTTCCTTTCTTTCCTTTCCTTTCCTTTCCTTTCCTTTCCTTTCCTTTCCTTTCCTTTTCCTTTCCTTTCCTTTCCTTTCCTTTCCTTTCCTTTCCCTTCCTTTCCCTTCCTTTCCCTTCCTTTCCTTCCTTTTTCCTTTCCTTCCTTTTTCCTTTCCTTTTTCCTTTCCTTTTTCCTTTCCTTTTTTCTTTCCTTTTTCCTTTCCTTTCCTTCTTTATCCTCTCTCTTTGTCTCTGTCTATCTGTCTTTCTCTCTTATGACTTATGATTCTGTTGTCCATTCCATTAATTGAATGGCTCTCATTTTATCTGTTCCCTCAATAAAGTTCTACTTTAGTATCTCATTATGGAATGGAGAGAATTCTAGAGTCTGCCAAATGCAAGTTCTAGCAAGTCCTACCAAGGCTTTCAGTATGGATCCAGTAACGGACTTTTATGCTTATAATCAGAGGAGCAATTTTGCTAAGTTCAGAAAGGCTCATTGCCAGATTATCCATAGCATGATAACTTTTTCAGCGACAGCAACTCTCAAAGACCACATGCTAAACTAAAGAAAAGCTGCAATCTGCACTGATGGAGACAGGGCCCACGTTGCCAAATCATAGAGCCTGAGGTATCAAAATATAGGGATAGCAACCTGTGATTTAATTAGTAAAAGGAACTCCTTCTCTCAGTGCAGGTCAGCATCTTCTTGGCAACTCAGAGACCTAGAGAGTGTTCCAGAGGCAGAGATGAAGAGGGCAGACTCGCACAGTATGTATCAGAGAGTATTTAAACCTAGGTGTTTCTGGCTTTGAGCCTGGTTTTTTAGCCACAATGTCATTTTTTTTCTCTCCATTGAACTGTTATACATTGTAGCTTAAAAGGATCCTCTTCCTGCAGGCAAAAGTATCACTATGGCAGAGAAGCTTGAAGAAGGAGTTACTCTCTTCCTTCTCAATATATTAGCTTTTTAAAAAAAAATGAAGTAAAAAATTGTTATACATAGTTCAAAACAGGAGAAAAGGTGAGTGTAACAGGGAAAGAGCCTAAAATTGAAAGTCGGTAATACATGGATTCTGTGACTATTTCTGCCACTAGCTAGTTGTATGACTTTAGGTGAATCATACCACCTCTTCCCAGACTTAATCTTACTCAAAGGATTAAAAAAAAAGCTTTGATTGGATGATATCTTAAGTCTTTCAGCTGAAATTTCAGATCATAGTATTCAGATCATCTAGACTAACCTCTTCATTGCATAGATATGGAAACATAAAACTTTTTTTGCAAAGTTTGCAAAGCACCTCACATATATCATGTTATTTGATTCTCACAACAATTCTATGAGATAGCTACTGTTATTATCCCCATTTAACAAATGAAGAAACTGACAGTGAGAATTCCAAATTTAGCACTCAATCTATCACTGACTTTTGTTGTTGTTTAGTAGTTTTCAGTTGTGGATAACTCTGTGACCATCGCATTTAGGAGTTTACTTGATGTGGTTTGCCCTTTCCTTCTCCAAATTATTTTACAGATGAGGAAACTGAGGCAAATAGGATTAAATGACTTGCCCAGAACATACAGCTAGTAAATCATTGAGACCAGATTTGAACTCATAAAGATGAGTTTTCTTGGTTCTAATTCAAGTGCTTCACTTAGCTGCCCAATTGCTCTTAGACCAGTCCAAAGAGACTAAATAATTCACCTAAGTTCTTATAGGAAGTAAAAGGCAGAGCTAGAATCTAAGCTAAACTATTCTGATTCCAAAATCATCAATCACTTTCCCCCATAACAAATTTATGTTATTCTTATTATACTATACTGGCCTGCTTTTTAGAACTGGTATGTTTTTGCTATTATAGTACTACAGATGAAAAATATGGCATAATGATGCCATCAGTGCAACATCCCACTCTAATTAAACACATTCCCATTTTGTCTTTATCTTTGACAAAGTCTGTGAATTTTAGAAAGCTTAAAAAAATGTTTATTATGAAGTTGATATGATTAAGGATACAAGTACAATGCAGAAAATCAACTTCTGGGAGAGTTCTGAACTATCTTTTAAGTCAAGGAACTGGAAGGTCTAGCTATATTTTTTTATTTGTTTCACTCCTTTATCATTACATTAATCCTGTTCTTCCTGGAAATTGGCAACTTGATTGAAAGCAATACTTCTGAGTAGCTGCATCTCAGAAGCAGTTTGCACATATAAGGAAATTATATTGTAAAGAAATTATAAGGAAAGAACTTTAAAGGAACTGGGTTTTCAGTTTCCCAAAACAATAAAATGTATAGTTATGAAATTTATAATGGTTACATCACACCCTTTAATTTAATATCTTGGTGTTTTTTTCAAGAGAAAGAAAAACATAGATAATTGGAAGCCTGTTTTCTTTCTTAATAAGAGTATAGTATATAATGAAAACAAAGAAAAAAATGAAAAACTAAAAATCAAAGTCCGGCATATTCTTTAGGATTTTTTATATTAGTTTTCTTCCCTTAAAGAAGTATTTATTCTTTTCTTCCTTCTTGACAAATATGCATCATCTAGGATGACAAACTTCCAGATTCATGTAATTTGAGTTAGAGTGATGCCCTCCCCCTCATTTTACTGGGAAAGGTGCACTTGATCTTTGGAACATTAAATATCAGATGGTACATCACAGTTGAAAGGATGGTAATACACTACCTTTATGAAGATTCTAAAAAAAGCTCAATATTTGAATTTTCCTCAAATATTTGCTCTTATCATTTTCATTTTCAAGGATGTCTACAATGGAATTAAAGGATATAGAGTTTCATTTTAATTTCTTTATAAGTCAATTTTAAATTTTCTTGTTTATCTACAATATTATAATATATCTAATGAGTTCCACAATACCGTGACTGTTTTATTTGTCTTTCTCTGTCTACCGTGATCCCATAGCTGGATCATGGAGCCATTTGACCACAGAAAAGGAGATGAAAGAAGAAAAAAGATCATTGTTTTCAGATACCTGAAGGGCTCAACATATAAAAGAGTTTACATTTATTCTTCTTGACTCCACTTGGAAGAATTAGGACCAAAAAATGGAAAGTATATGGAGATAGATTTTGGATTAGTGTAAGGAACAGCTGGCTAATTAACTATTAACTAAAGAGGCATCCAAAAATGGAATAAATTGTTATAGAAACATATAAATTTAGAGTTAGAAAACAATTCCCCAATAGATGCTTTGAAATAAAGTGAATTGGCAGTTTTCAAATGAAGAAATTTAGGGTCTCAAAAACCATATTTTTAAAAAAGCTTCAAATTTTGTTGTTCAAGCATTTTTCAGTCATATATGACTTTGTAACTCTATTGGGAGTAGTTTGTCATTTTTGTCTTCAGATCATTTTGCAAATGAGGAGCTAAGACAAACAGAATTAAGGGACTTGCCCAGGACCATATTGCTAGTAAGTGTTTAAAGTTGGGTTTGAACTCAGGCTCAGCACTTTATCCACTGTGCCACCTAGCTGCTTCAAATAATAATAAAAGAAATGCAAATTTAAACAACTTGTATATTCTACTTCATTATCACCATAATTCATAACCATCAGATTGGTAAAAAATGACCAAAAAACGAAAATAGCAAATGTCAGGACAGATACACTTAAAGATTGTTTATGAAACTGTGAATTGGTTCACTCCATTCTGGAAAACAATTTGTAACTATACCAGAAGCATATTTATAGTGACACTTTTTGTCGGAGCAAAAACTGAAAATAAAACAAATACTCATCAATTGGAAGATAGCTGAACAGATTGTGGTCTATGGATGTAATGGAATTTTATTGTGAAATGATGAATATGACGGATTCAAAAAATATGAAAAGATTTGTATGATTTGATGCAGAATGAAAGGCTTTCAATTTATTCAGTGACTGCAATAATAATGTGAGAAGAAATGAATTTGAAAGACTTCAGAACTCTAATCAAAATAGTAACCAGTTACGACTTCAAAAGACTGAAGATGAGCTGGGTCTTGGCAGAAAAGTGATAGATTAGAGAAATAGAATTAGATATTAATTGTCAAGCATTGGCACTTATTAAAGACTGTGTCAGTATGGAGCCTATATAGGTAGACAGAAGGTAAGATTTGTTACAAATGTGGACATGACAAGACTTGACAATAGACTGAATATATGAAGTGAGAATATGATATAGACAATGACATGAAATTCCCAGGTTGCAAAACAGGATATCTTGACATGTTTGATGATGCATTTTAAGTTCACAAGGTGGTACCATCAAGAGAGCACCAGACTTGAAGTTAGGAAGACTTGAGTTCAAATTTAGACTCAGACATTTACTGAGTGATCCCAGATAAATCATTTAATCTGTTTGTCTTTCTCCTCATCTGTAAAAAGGGAATAATAATAGCATCCACCCCCAAGGTTATTATAGGGATTATATGAGATAATATTGTAAAGTGTTTAGCTCAGTACCTGGCACATAGTAAGTGCTGTATAAATGTTAGCTATTATTACTTTAAAGATCTCAGGCCAACATCAATAAGATCTAGTAATACTGCTGCTTCTGCCTATCTGCTGGAACCTTAATTTACTTGGAGCTTTTTTCTTGTTTTTACTTTATGGATGTAGGTTATTGATTGTGAAAATATCAATCCCATGCTTTCTCTTGACTTGCCCTTATCCATAACTTCTATTGAGAAAAATCTGTCCCTTTAAGGACTTTGGCTTTCACTCCTCAATGTCAGTCCTCATATTAACAAATTTGTACACAAAACAACAATTAACTGTAGTTTAAACTAGCATACAAACATATTTTTATTTTTTTAGTTTATTTTTCAGCATTTACTTTTATAAAATTTTGATTTCCAATTTTCTTTTTCCCTGTATATGTGTTTTTAAAAGAATTGGTTCCCAATTGTTGGTTTCAATATTACTACAGTAGAGTCTGGAGGGTAAAAGGAATTTTCTTTTCTTATATCTCCCCACCTCCTCTATCCTTCTTCATTCTCCAATTGATAAAAAATCAAAAGGTATAAACAGTTTTCATATGAAGAAATCAAAACTATCTATAGTAATGTGGAAAAAAATGTTTGCATTCACTATTGATTGTAAAAATCCAAATTGAAACAGTTTTGAGATACTACCTTGTACCTATTGGTATATGGGAAGACAGAGGAAGAAAATTACAAATGTTGAAGATAAAGTGAGAAAAACTGAACCCATTATTCTATAGAACAATTTGAAGGTATGCTTAAAGGCCTATGCATAGTTTTTCATCTACAATACCACTACTAGATCTGTATCCCAAAAAGATAAGAAAGCCTAAAGAAAAGGACCTATTTGTACAAAAATATCTATAGCAACTTTTTGTGGTGGCAAGGAATTAGAAATTGAAGAGATGCTCATCAATTCAGGATATATTGAACGAGTTTTGATATATGATTGTGATTCTTATACTACTATTGTAGTATAAGAAGTGACAAGCAGGATGTTGTCAGAAAAATCTGGAAAGACTTACATAAATTGATGCAGAGTGATATAAGTCAGGACAATATTGTACACAGTAACAACAAGAGTGCATGTTGTTCAACTGTGAATGACTTAGCTATTTTCAGAAATACAATGATTTAAGTTAATAATTGCAGAGGACTTATGATAAAAATTGCTATTCATCATCTCCAGAGAAAGAACTGATCAGATCTGGATGCAGATTGAAGCATACCTTTTTATTTTCTTTTTCTTTTATAACATTACTATTATGGAAATATTTTATATGACTGTTCATGTACAATCTATATCAAATTGCTTGCCTTCTCAATGAAGATGGAAGGGAAAGGAGAGAGAAAGAGAATTTAGAACTCAAAATAAAAAATCAATACTAAAATAAAAATAAAATAAATGGGGAAAATTAAATACTAAAAAAAGAAAGAAAAAAGGCAGAAGTTAGATAATTGTAAATTTTGATCCAGAAGGGATCTTAGGGGCCATCTAGTCCAAGCATCTCATTTTTTAGAGAGTTTTAAAAGACACAGCCAGGATACTTGAGGTAGTTAGGTATATTTTATTTTATTTTTTCATTTCCTGCTTTCAGTTTTATTGATGTATTTTGTTTTTGCACTACAAACATTTACAATTTCATAATAGTTCTTTTGAAACAATGTAAAACAGTTAAGTAAGACTACACAGGGACTTCATCTGACAGTTCAGGAAATATTTCATATTTGTAATACTCATTGCCTCTCACTTAGAAAAATGAACAAATCTATTTTCTCTCCCTCTCACCCTAACTTACTGAAAAAAAAAGAAATGTTAAATCTATATTTCTTATAGAGATATAAATTTAACATATATGTATATGCATATATGTTTATATAACCTATATTTTTATTTATAATGACATTTCTATAGTTATATATTTATCTAATTCTTCATGCTAAATATATCCACTTTCTGTAATAGATATCATGGTTCATCACTAATCCTCTGGAATTATGAATGGTTACTATTATTGATCATAATGTTGCTTTTTGATGATTGTCTTTTGTTTTCTAAGAGAATCACTGACATCACAGGTAATGTCTTGACTTATGGGTGAATTGCACAAAATTTTGAACCTCACTCTGTCTTCCAGAGTGATCAAAGTCCAGTGGCAGAACAAAACTTAAGATAACTGATGATGTCCTAGGATGCAGTAGGTGATCTTGGCTTATTTGATATTTGACTCAGCTCGGAGAGCCAATAATGTGATACACAGTGAAGAAACTTAATGAATGAATGAATGAAATGTTTTTAAAGTATTTACAATGTTCCAAATATGTTGCTAAATGCTAACATGATCTTAAGTTGCATGGAATAGATGATTCCTTTCAACAATAAAATTCTGTGATTCTTTGGAAATATGAGATTCTAAACCAATGTCCTTAAAGATCATAGATGGGAGAACAGATATAAAAGTCACTGAAAATTTGACCACATATATCCTTAGAACAAAGATTATAGCATATTTGTATGTTATTCACTAGACTGTGTTATACCTGATCAGCAAATGTTTCCCAAATAATTGATCAATCACCTTGATCCAGGAGCATTTTAAAGGAGAGAATGGAATTGGTGTTGTCCTAGTCTAAATTCCTGGATGATAATAAGGGGATAGAAAAGAATGTATTAAAAATTCATTTGAAAATGTTGGGAGGTTTTAATGGAATGCAAACTTGATATGAGTCAACAGCATGACATAGTTGCCAAAAGAGCTAATGAAATATTAGAAAGAATTAAGAGAGCATTGGTTCTAGTATTAGAAGGGAAGTGATAGTCTTTATTCTTGTGTTCTGTTTTGGGAGTCATTTAGGAAGGTCATTAATAATTTGGAGTGTAGCCAAAGGAAGACGAACAAGATTGTTGAAATGCTTAAGTTCATGCTTATTTGAAGGCAGTGGAGATGTTTAACCTAGATTCAATTTAATTCAATTTATTAACTATCTACTGCATGTCTACTAGATTTCCAGCAAGATGTCTAAAAGTTAGGTGAGCAGAGAGACTGGGGCAGGATAATTAGATTTAAGAATCATTAGCATAGAGATACATGTGAACTGATAAGATCAACAGCAAAAGTAGTATGGGGAAAACAAAAGATAGATAAAAGAAGATAGACAAGAGAAGATAGTTAAATTTTAGGATACAACTAGGAGGGATGAATGGAAGTTGCAAAGATGAACAAAAAACATTTTCTAACATTTAGAACTATGCAAAAATAAATGTACTAATTGTAGTAGTGAATCGCCCTTTACTAAAGAATAATTGTTAGTTCACATTTCTATAGTTCTTTAAAGTTTTCAAAGTACTTTCTTCTCAATAGTCTTCCATGAGAACTATTATATTCATCTCACAGATAATGAAACTAGGCTCTGTGTGATTTATTTGCCCATAGTCACATAGTTACTAAATGTTTGAGATAAAATTTGAACCCAGATCTAGCACTTTTTCTACTAGATTATTTTTTCCCAATTGTAATATTCTTCTCTAAAATATAATGTTCTCTATGAGCAGGTTTCTTGGGGGGTTTCTGGAGGCAGCCTTCCTTTCAGTTCTGTAACCACCCCAAATGCAGCCAGATATTAAAGTCCAAATCCTTATTGTTTCCTTCAAAGTCTTGTCTCCTTTCCTAGGGCCTGGTTAGCTTTGTTAGAGGTCTATATCTCTCTTAAGTTCCGTGAGTTTGAGCTCCTGCCACTAGTCCTTTGCCTCTGACAGCTTCTACTTCTAGCTCCCTCCGAATGTTTCCAAATCCAAAGATTTGTGCTTCAACCTCCAGCCAGCACAAAGGTGGACGATGGAATGAATCTGTCTCTGCCTCTGAAAGCTTCTAATGGGCTTCTGTCTGGCCCTGAGAGCTTCTTGCTTATATGCTGTACACTGAGTATACACCAATCATTATATCATGAGGAAACTATTATTTGTTGTTGGATTAAATCAACGCTAAACTAGATTTAAGCATTGTCTCCTCAATTCCACTTAATACTTTTGTTTCAAATTCTGGCCCATAATATCTCCTTGTAGGATCAGCTCAATCATACTGAACCATGCTAAATTAGATAATTATAGTCTCTATCAATTCCACTGTCTTAGCACCTTGTAAGAATCCTAACACCTAATGAAAATTGTATAGTTTTGTCAAGTGAAATAGAGAAGATTCATCATATTGTAAGTGTTGGGCTAACTGGAGATTAGCTTTCTGGAGATGTTCTCCTACTATGCGATTCTGTGACTGTGAATTTTCCAAATTGTATTTTGGCCTTTGCATTTCATTTTTCACTTAAGCTTTTTCCTTGTGAAAAATGAATTTCACATGGAGGGATAATTAAGATTTGTTTTTCTTAAAGGGAAAAAGGAGTTAAATGAAGGGAATGTAGCAAAGAGGACAAGATTGAGTTGTAGCTCATGCAGACTTTGAGTAAAGTACCATTTGGTACCCCCCTTCTTCCTGACTTTTTTCTAGTTGTCAGTTTTACTTACAGACCTGTAATTGATAAAGTTCCTGTGAGGGAATAGGCTGGTGATGGATTGTGAAGTATGGGAATTTTTTAAAGACAGTAATCTTTCCTCCTATGTTAGCTATTTTCACCATATATGTTCTTTGAGAGTAGAGATTGCTGTATTCTTCTGTCTTTGTGTCTCTATAACCTAGCATAGGGCTTGGTACATAGTTGATATCCAATAAATGTTGACTAGGAAAAACATTGACCTCATTATGGTTTTAATTATATGAGAAATTTTCATAATTTTATAGAAAGATAAGCCCAACATAACAAACATTTACTAGATATGAAATTAAGACTTATCTGTCCTACCTAGGAAAGGCCCAGGGAATGGAATTGAGAAAACATAAATTTTCTCAGATAGCAGATTGATGAGGAGTGGTTAGTTAGGACCTGGTCCTTGGAAGATACTCAGATTTGCTCTTCCTGGTGGATTACACAGAATATGCACAATATTGCCTGCCACAATATGTAGCATCTTGGCTTTTTCTAGGCATGAGTGACTACCTCCTCATCTTTCTGGCTGTTTTCATAACCTTATATTATTTCCCTATAGTCATATATAATTATATTCTAGGAGAGAACATAAGCCTTAGCCTCCCAGCACTCTACTGCAGTGCTACCTCATAGAGTGGCTTTATATGATCTTTGGATAGCCCTAGTTGGAAGACTTTCTTAAACCTAACAATAATCTGCCTCCTTATACAGTACACTCCTTGATCCTAATCTATCTTGTGTAGCCAAATGACATCTCTTCTCTCTCCTCTATATGACAATCCATTAAATATCTGAGGACAATATTTATGCTTCCCCTTCTGCTTTTCCAGGATTTACAGCTCTATTTCCTTTAACTATTCCTGTGACATAGTTTGAATCATTCACTTTCTCCAGGGAAAATCAATCTGGAGACTCCTTGTTGCCTCTAGGACAACTTAACAAATTTAATTTCACTATTAAAGGTCTTTTTAATTGAGCCCCAACCTATCTTTCCAACCTAATTGTACATCCTGCCTCCCCCAACTCCCCTTTTTTCCTGTTCCTTAGATTCAGTAACCACCCTATTTCCTATCTCTGTCTCATCTTACACTGATCATCTCCCATGCTTGGGATGCCTCTTCTCCTCAAATGTGTTTCCTAGAGTCTTTCTTTTTTTTTTTTTTTCAAGATCCACAATAAAGTGCATGTGTTACATAAAGCTTTACCTAACTGCAGGTGCCATCCCTCCCCTAACTATTTTGTATTTATTCTTCATATTATTTTATATTTATTTACTGTCTTCCTTGTTAGAATAGAAGTTCCTTGAGAACAGTAATTGTTTCATTCTTTTTATTTTATTTGTAACTTCTCTAGAGCATATTACGAGTTCTAGCCCATAATATTGTCATGATAAATGCTTTTTGATAGATTGAAGCATCTCTCTTTTTTTTAGGGAGCCCTTCTGTTTAGGACCTCCTGTTGTTGGCATGTTGAGGTCTGTTTTGGAAGAAATTTTATGAATAGTCATAAATGTGCTAATATCAGTATTTGGAAAGCCTTGGAATTATTTTATGACAAAATACTTTAAGATACCACTGCCATCTAGTGGCCAAGGAAAGAATTGCTGAATTCATAGAGGATCAAAATAATTTTTTTTTTTGCTTAAAAAATCTCCAAACACCAGCATCCATCTATCTGTTTCTGTCTGTCTGTCTCCTTCCCTCATTTCATGGTAAGACATCTCCCTACCAATTGCCTTATAAGACACAGGACTTAGCTCATTGGTGCTTCATATTATTATTTTTTTTTCTGCTACCTTTACCTTTTCTCTGGAGATCAACTCCATTGTGGAGACTTTTATTAGGTTCCATTTTAAAGTAAAACAAATGCCTTTAATAAGACAGTACACATTAGAAAACACTCTTTCTTCTGTCCATAAAGACATATCACTACTCAAAAGGAGAGGTATTTTTGTCAAATAAAAAGAAAGGAGAAATATTGTTTTCATTCTTTATGTGCTTCTGAAATTTCAAGAGTTATGTCCCCGGGAAGGGAGTTGCTACAGGTTGTTAGTAGAATTGAAATAAATCCTCCTTGAAATTCCTTTGCTGGGTTTTAATAACTTAAAGCAAAGATATTGGATCTTTTAAAAAATCTATTACCATTCATATTGTCTTTTAAGCTCTCTTCCTTATTTGTGATTTTAGTCATCTGAAGCTCTTATTTTGGGGAGCGCAGTGTGGCATAATGGAAAAAGCAATGAACACATAATTAAAATACGTTCAAGCCCTGGCCTGAATATTTTTTTCTGCTTAATGAACTTTTAACAAGTTTCTGATTTCCCATTGCTTCATCTATAAAGGGGAAATAGCAACATTAGTAAGCTAAATTCTTTGTATCAGACTTAGCCAAAAAGAAAAGATTTATATTAAGTGATACTCACATGCATCTACACTCCTCCCATCTCCCCATAAATATATATGGGGGTATAATATATAAACATACCTAACATATACCTAATATACATATATATATATATACATATACATACATATATATATATATATACATATACATATACACACACACACACACACACACATATGCACTTCCCCCCACACCCCACATATACCTTCTTTTCTCACTCCTCCAATTTGGGAATGAAAGAAAATTAAAATCCTGTTAAAAACATGTTTAATCAAGCCAAACAAATTTCTACATTGGCTATGTCCAAAGCAAATATTTCTCATTCTGTACTAATCCTTCACCTCTCTAATAGGAGGTTTTATCATAAGCCTTTACTTAAAAGTTGTTTACTTTTGCCATCTTGTCATTATAGAAATTGTTCTTCTGGTTCTTTATAAGTTTCTTTGAAACCATTTTCTGCATCTTTCTTAAAAATTGTTTTTGAATTTTTTTTTTTAAAGCACAGGGACTTTTCATTCTTTTTCATCTCCAAATTCTTTCCCTCTACTATTCTTTCTGTGAGTCCATCACCTCTCTATCATTGTATGGGTAAGAAGTTATTAAACCTTTCAAAGTTTTATTGTTATAATTAATGTTATTTATATATTATATATGTTCATATAATATATATTATATCATATATAATATATACTCATATATTATATATATAATAATTATAATGCCATTAGTTGCATATATTTTTTCCTTGTTTGGTTCATCAGTTTGGTTTGCATCAGTTCATATATTTTTCTAGATTTTTCTGAAACCATTCACTTCATCATTTTTTACAAAATAATTATATTCCACATCTACTCTATAATTTGTCTAGTCATCCCCCAATTTATGAGTGTCCCTTCAGATTTCCATTCTTTGCCACTAAAAAAACTAAACATATTTTTGAAGACTCTTTGTTTTCTTTTGTTTCTTTGTTTCTTCTTGTTCTTCTTCTGCTAATAGATATTTTGGTTTTCTTCTCTTTCAAATAATATTTTATTCTTTCCTCAATTACATATAAAAATAATTTTAACATTCATTTTTTAAAGAAAGTTTTGAGTTCCAAGTTCTATTTCTTCTTTCCTTTCTTATCCTCGAGACAATAAGTAATCTGATATAGTTTAGACACATGCAATTAAGTAACAAATATTTTCGTACTGGTCATTTTGTGGAAGGAAAAATTTGAACTGAAAAGAAAGAAAAGAAGAAATAAAGGGGGAGGCAGGAAAGAAGGAAGGAAGAAAAGGAAAGATAGAAGGAAAGGAAGAAAGAAAGAAAAAGGAAGAAAGGATGGAAGGAAGGAAGAAATAAACAAATCAACAAACAAACTATGTTTTCATCTATATTCAGAAACCAGCAGTTCTTTCTGGAGGTAGATAGCATGTTTCATCATGATTTCTTTGGGATTGTCTTGAATCATTATATTTCATAAAATAGTGAATTCATTCATAGTTGTTCATCATATAATATTGCTATTACTGTGTACAATGTTATCCTGCTCACTTGACTCTGTATCAGTTCACATAAGTATTTCCAGATTTTTCTGAAATCATCCTGCTCCTCATTTCTTATAGCACAATAATAATAGATTACAATAATTTATTTGTGCAGCTGTTCCCCTCAATTTCCAATTCTTTGTCACCACAAAAAAAGAGTTGCTATCAATACCTTTATATGAATAGATCCTCTCCCACTTTAAAAAAATCTCTTTGAGATTTCAAGTCATTCTCCAATTGATAAATGGTCAAGGATATTAACAGATAATTTTCAGATGAAGAAATTGAAACCATTTCTTTCATATGAAAAAATGCTCTAAATCATTATTGATCAGAAAAAAAATGTAAATTAAGACAACTCTGAGATACCGCTACACATCTCTCAGATTGACTAAGACGACAGGAAAAGATAATGACAAATGTTAGAGGCAATGTGGGAAAACTGGGACACATATGCTGGTGGAGTTGTGAATGAATCCAACCATTCTGGAGAGCAATTTAGAATTATGCTCAAAATGTTATCGAACTGTGCATACTCTTTGATCCAGCAGTGTTTCTACTGAGCTTATATCCCAAAAAAGATATTGAAGAAAGGAAAGGGACCAACATGTGAAAAACGTTTGTGGCAGTCTTTTTTGTAATGGGAAAAAACTGGAAACTGAGTGGATGGATCTCCATCAGTTGGAGAATGGATGAATAAATTATGGTATATGAATGTAATGGACTATTATTGTTCTATAAGAAACAATAAGCAGAATGATTTCAGAGATGCCTGGAGAGACTTACATAAATTGATGCTAAATCAAATGAGCAGTACCAGGAGATCATTGGACTTGGCAACAATAAGATTATGTGATGATCAATAGTGATGGATATGGCTCTTTTTAACAATGAGATGATTCAGACCAGTTTCAATGATTTGTGATGAAGAAAGCCATCCACACCCAGAGAGAGGACTGTGGGAACTGAGTATGGTTCACATCATAGCATTTTCACTCTTTTTGTTGTTGTTTGCTTGCATTTTATTTTCTTTCTCATTTTTTTTTTTTTTTTTGGTTTGACTTGATTTTTCTTGTGCGGTAAGATAATTGTATAAATATGTAGGCATATATTGTGTAGAGGGCTGGAACTCTGAAAAGGTGTATTTGAATCAAGGGCAACAGGGTACTTATAGTTAAGCACCTACTCAGTGTGAGATAATGGTTCCCTACTTAATGTGATATTGATATAATAGTTGCACATGCTCAGTGTATTGTAGTGATGTAATTGTACTGAGGTATTTAAGGAGTCTCAGACACAGAAGGTTCTCTGAACCACAGGTATAAGAGAAGACTCCAGACTTCATCTTTGACCATCTTTATGGGTCTCCTACCTCCTTCACTCCTTCACTAAGACCAAGGATTTGGGCTGATCCTAAGGTCCTTTAGACAGCTAGTCAGGACATTATATATTGGATTCAGAATATATTTCTACTATTTTTAATATATGTTGCCATCTAGGATAGGTGTGAGGAAAGGGGAGGGAAAATTGGAACACAAGATTTTGCTAGGGTTAATGTTGAAGAATTATCCATGTATATATTTTGAAAAATAAAAAAGCTTTAACAAAAAAAAAATCTCTTTGAGATACAGATCTAATAGTGGTATTGTTGTAGGTACCATAGAGTTGTTTTAATTTTAATTTTTCTGATCAATAGTCATTCACAGCATTTCTTGATATAACTACATTTAGCATTGATTTTTTGTCTGAAAACTGCTTATTCATATCCTTTGATCATTTATCAATAGGAAGAATGATTTGCTTTCTTATAAATTTGACATATATTTGAAAAATGAGTACTTTGTCAGAGATATTTGTTGTAAAAATTCTCCCCACACACTTTTCTGCTTTCCTTCTAATTTAGTTTCTTCTAAGAACTAATTGATTTTATTTGAGCCTTTAATATAATCAAGATTATCTATTTTATATTCCATGATGTTTAGTCCTAAATTCTTCCCTCATCCAGAGATCTAATAAGAATTGCTTTTCTTGGTATGAATCCCTAGTTTAATATACCCTCCTAATTCCTCATTTTCCCTTTTTTCTTATTTCCCTGTTGAACGAACTATATTTATGGATATATGAGTGCACATATGTGTGTTTGTATGATGTGTGTGTATATTACCTCTTTTGACCCATTCAAATGAGAGTGAGGTTCAAGTATTAGTTGCTTACTATTTTT
This sequence comes from Antechinus flavipes, assembly GCF_016432865.1. NCBI lineage: Eukaryota > Metazoa > Chordata > Mammalia > Dasyuromorphia > Dasyuridae > Antechinus > Antechinus flavipes. The sequence goes on from NC_067400.1 coordinate 496,032,393, forward strand.
CCGCTCTTTGTTTCTTTATTTGTTAGCTTGCACATTTGTATAGATGTCTACTTATCTTTCAGGTGTTATTTTTTTTCTTTAGTTCAATATTTTCCTCCTTATTAGAGAGGAGAGGATTAAAGGGAGAGCATTAAAAAAAGTTAGATCATAGCAAATAATTCTTTTGTTATTATAAACCAACATATATTCATCCATGTCCAAATGTTAGAGTCCTCTCAAATCTGTCTCAGTACTCTAGGGTCTCTTTTCTCTTAATGTAGAAACTATCGAACTCATTCAGATGATTACATACAATTAAATCTGATTAATGGCAGCTCATCTTTGTTTTTTGATAGTGATATTGAAACCAAAAAAACTTTTCTACTTATCTGTTCTGAATTTTTTTTTTGTTTTTTTCTGTTCATTTAAAAAAAATGCTTCAATGGTCCTTTTTGAGAGCGAGGGATACCACTATTGATAATCTATCCTTTTTTCAAGAAATAATTGGCAGATTTTTTTTCTTTATTTCCCTCTCTGATTCTAATCAATTTGAACAATTTCTATTTATAATTTTTTGAAATATAGTGTCCAGAATAAAAAGAATCATGAGTTTTAGATACTCCAATAATTCTTAAATTATTTTTCCTTTACTTGTTTTCTATGTCAATTGGATACTAGAAGTCCGGCATTTCTCCTTATTTTTCCTCACTTAAAAACATTTTGTTTTCATATTTCTTGCTGTGGCATAGTCATTGATTTTTGTTTATTCTATGCTAGTTTTCAGTATGTCTATATCTTAGGTAAGATTTATCACTTTCTTTTGTACTTATTTTCTTCCTAATTCTTTCCCCTCCATGTCTTTTATTTCATCTAAAAATATAATCCCCCTCCCCTTGTTTCATGTTTTCTTAGCATTCCTAGTAGCCTTGATGAAAAATCTATTTTTTTCTTTTCAATTTCTGCTCACACTATTTGGAGAGTACCTTCTAGTCTGTGTTTTGGGGGCTCTCTAAATCTACATTAAATTTTATGGTGATTGGTGTCTATTTTAGCTTACTTACCTCTCTAGTTTTCATTCCTGGATTAGACTGTGATGCTCGGCCCAAGCTTTGACTTCTTCTGTGTTTTGGGAAGGTGGTTATCCTTGTTTGGTGTCTCAGCATCTCACCTGGACTCCTGGGCTAAACTTTATCTCTTAGACTTAGGTCCTCTGGAGGTTTGCAGTTTAAAATGTTATATTTTCAGGGCTCCTTAAGAGCATCTCAGTTCAGTAAACTAGGAATGTTGGACACCTGTTTTGGCCTGCCTGGTCACATTACTGGTTTCCATTCCTTGTAGCTTTCAACAACCCCACTTTAGTTTTCTGATAACTCTGGGTTATCCACTGGGTCTCTCTGCTTATGTATGCTTCAGACACAAAGCCCCTAGGTTAGCTATGTTTCTGACTGATCTCTCTTTGCCCTGGGAGACTGCCAACTTGTTTATCTCAGTACAAGCACCGACTTTGATAGTAGTAGTCCCCTTTCCTATTGTCCTCAGGTTTCTGACTGACTTTTTTTTTTTTTTTTTTTTTTTTGCAGTTCTGGGATGGAAAAAGTCACTGTACTATCTCCTTGGATTTATTGATCATCATCTAGTTATGGTGAATTTCAGGTTACGGGCATAGTAGGTATAGAAGAGTTAGATAGTCTGTACTTTTTAGGCAGCCATCTTGGCCAGAATCCTAGTGATTTCCTGAGTGTATGCCGGGGTTATCCCAGATGTCCATGTACACTAATTTTGTCAGACTCTATACACACTAATCCTCTTAACCCTCTTTATTTCTGACCATACTCTTGACTCTCACAGAAATGCCTGGTCTCCTAAACTCTTAGACTCTCCCTGATATACCATTGTGCACATTTTTTCTCACCGTATCCCAGTATTATATCCATCAAGATGTCTCTCACTCCAATAGTTAGAATATATTTCAAAACTTCTTAAATAGCTCAGTAATTAACTGATAGCCATGAGCAGATTGTGTCCCTGTAGCCTATGGATACACAGCTATTCTTTCTATTGGTATTTTCAGACTTTTTTTTTTTTAACATCTACCCATATTTTCTCTCAAAACTTGATAAACTAGATAGGAGTGGATGTGTAGAGTTCAATAGATGTGAAAGGAATGGCTGAGACAGCTTGTTTCCATTATTAAGCTGCATAAACAAAATTTAATTAGTCTTGCAGTATAAAGACAATGCTACCATTGGACCTCATTTATGTCACTGGAGAGTTACTTTTCTTAGCATGGGAAGCTGGCTAGCTTTCTCTTTGGGAAACCATTTTCTGTCTCATAAAATAGCAGCATGTTAATATTATTGTTTCAGTAAATTTGAGACCATACTCCTTAGCATGGAAGTGGAAGTGGAAAGTGAGTGCCTTTGTTAATACAAACTGAAGAAATTACAGTGAGTGATGGGAACATTTGTTATACATCTGTGCTACCAACTGGGGAGACCAAAAGAGATGAGCCTTATGGGATTTTCACTATAGACTCCAGAGAATAGCCTGGCTAGCTTTCTCAAAACATTAGATTCATAGAATTTCCATCTGTCTTACAGAGCTTGGGTGGGTTAGCCCACCCACACATACCAATATCTCTCTACGCCACACACACCCTCCTCCAGTCCTGAGACAATAACTGCCTTCCCCCGCCCCAAATTTTAACTGTTCTTCACATTACTGACTGAATTTCTAAGTGTCTATTTGCAGTCATTATACCAAGTTCTCCCTAACTGACACAGGTTCCCATGGAAACCAAAGGAAAAATGTATTAGGTGAGGGTTGAGCCTGCTGCCTATTTTTTTTTTTTTTCATTACTCTTCCATTGTTTTCTTTTGTGACCTGTCAATATAGGGGATTGTCTGTTTTAAGGCCATGGAATGTAGCAACGAAGTCTAACTTCTAGTCTTGACTTTGTTATTAAATATATATATATATATATATACACATATATGTATAATAATCTAGAACAGATTACTTCACCTTTCTGTGCTTCAATTTCTTTATTTGAGAAATGAAAAAAGTGGAATAAATGGTCTTTCAGTTCCCTTCCAATTTTATATGTATGCTTCTAGGGTTCCATGACCTTTATTTTAAGTCATAATTTTCTATTAAATATGAGGGAGAGGGAATGATCTTCTCATTTCTTCTTGCTCTAAGAATCTGTGATTTGAAAACATAAATTGTCAAATTCCATCTGAGAAACAATTCCTCAGGCTTTTATGGTAGAAATAGGTAGAAATAGGATCTATCGTCTCTTTAGGTAGAATATATTATTGCCAATGACAGTATGACTAGAGGGACATCTTCAAGCTGTGACTCTCCAATTTCCTATATCCTAATGCTGGAAATTTTATAATTAGAAATTCATTCCTTTGGATCAGTATAATTCAAATACCCTATGGGAAATTCTCATATTAAGCTTTGCCCAATATTAATACATTTGGATAATTTTTTTCACATCTTTTTCACTGCAATAACTTGCAGAAAGCAAATTTTTCAGAAGAGACAGAATAGATAAAATTTGTGAGTGTTCTGGAAATAGAAAGAGGTTTAGATTTGTGAAATTCCTTACAAGGATAGATGTTGTACACTTAATTCATGCTAGCCCTGGTTCAAGTTTAGAGTTAAAATAAAAATGAGGCACTCATAGACAATCTAACATCCCACAATAATAGTAGCATGGACAGACATTAAACATGGATACAGCAGTGATACAATTGGGAATAGTTTCCAGACCCTATTTTGCCATGGAGGCCCACTCTGTTCAGGAATATTTGTCAAACCTGGGGAAAAAGTTTGTTCCTTCTGCTTTGACTTTTTTGTGCTTAGATGACTAGAAGTTAGTTAGCATTTAGTCCCCTGGATCAATAATGTGTTGAAAATTTTCTCTTCATCTTTCAGAAAAAAAATTTGCCTGCATGCATAGTATTTATTGCTCCTGCAATAACATGCTTCGTGGGTAGAGAAGAGGTGGAACTTTATTTAGCTAAAAATACCAGAAGGACAACAGGTGGCTAGAAGGAGTGAAGACAGGCATAGAAGAACGAAAGGGATTAACATTAAAAAGAACATCTAAGAAAGGAGGTGAAAGAGTCTCAAGATAGATACTATTTGGTGCCATTTCCCCATGGTCCTGTCTTGTAGTACAGGATTCCATAGGTAACCTTGGGTGGCTTTTAAAGAGCTTATTATTATTATGAACACACTGAAGCCTCAGAGAGAATTTTTCCCTTTTACCAGAGTTACTCTGAAATAACAATCTTAAAGGAAAGAAGCAATAATGGGATTTCTGAGGAGCTGGAGCAGGTATCAGAGAAGATACTATTTTCTGTAGAATTATGTATAGTCCTTTTTTAGAGGGGGTAAGGGCCTTGAAGAGTGGAGGGATCAGAAAAGCTTAAAGGGAGTATACTTGAGGTGAGCTTCAAAAAGAACGAGGGCTTTCAAGATGTAAAGAAGATAAAACATATCCTATCCCTGGGGCATAGACATGTGAGATAGAATATAATATATACAAGGTAGCAAGTATGGGCAGAATGCAATGTGCATGAGAACGAATAAGAATGAAATTAATCTAGATAGAGAGAGGCTAGAACCAGAATGACTTTATATGTCAAATGGAAATTTTTCATTTTATCTTATATTACTTTGCAAACCTGAATAACAGAAAGGACAAAAACAGGAAAAGTAGGAAAAGAAGCAAATGTAGAGGGGACTTTAATGAGTTCTATTTTGGTCATATAAAGTTTGAGATGCCTATTGAACATCCAGACAAAGAAACCAAATAAGTAATTGATGACTAGGGATTGGAACTAAGGAGAGAGAGAAAAACTGGATATGTAAATTTGGTTGTTGTCTGCACAGAAATGAAAATTGAACCCAAGGAAATGGATGAAGTTATAGAGAGTAAATATAAAGAAATCCTAGGACTGATGCCTACTATCTATTTTGTTATGGGGAGAAACTGTGGATGATTATCTGGCAAAGAGAATGTGAATGACTGATTAGAGAGGTAGGAAGAAAGATTAAGTGTCTGAGACCAGATTTGAACTCAGGTACTCCCAACTTCAGGACTGGTGTTCTATCCACTGCACCAAAGAGCTGCCTCTTTTATTCACTTCTCAACTAATTTACCTACCCACTCTTACATGATAGCATTTTTTTTCTCAAAGATTATCGTATCTCATTGTATAATTCAATAGCTTGGGAAAATATCAAGATAGTGGAATAGAAAAGGCAAGAAGGACAGATTAATAAGGACTAAGGAGTGTCAGCAATGTCAAATGTCAATAGAGGTCAAGAAGGTTAAGGACCAATGAGGTCTATGGAATTTTTTAATTAAATATTTTTGTTAATAAACATTGATTTTTTACTTCTATTAAGCTCACTACCAAAAAGAAAATACAAAACCAAAACAGAGCAATTGTAACAAATATATGTGTATACACACATACATATAGTCAAACAAAACAAACATGTATCAACCATATTTAAAACATGTCTCATCCTTCACTATGAGTCTATCATATTTCTATGGTTAGTTGGTTAAAATGCTTCATCATTCACCCTCTGGAATCAGGGTTGATTAGAATGGTTTTTTCATTAGATAAGGCAATTACTACTTGTTCTTGCAGTCTTAGAGCTTACTGAAGTAGTCATTGGGGAATCGAGTTGCAGTACTATTTTCTGCTCCACTATTTTGATGTTTTTCAAGCTGTTGAATTATACAATGAGGTACTTGATAATCTTTGAGAAAAAAATGCAGCCATATAAGAGTGGGTAGGTTAATTAGTTGATAAGTGAATAGAAGAGGCAGCTCATTGGTGTAGTGGATAGGGCACCAGCCCTGAAGTCAGGAGGATCTGAGTTCAGTCTGGTCTCAGACATTTAATACTTCCTGGCCATGTGATCCTGGGCAAGTCACTTAACCCTAACTGCCTCAGCAAAAAAGAGAGAGAGAGAGAGAGAGAGAGAGAGAGAGAGAGAGAGAGAGAGAGAGAGAGAGAGAGAGAGAGAGAGAGAGAGAGAGAGAGAAGTGAATAGAACATGAGATGTTCATAGTAATACCATGGACATGAGTCCAAGTCCTTTGTGATCCTGGTTGCCCTTCTTTGACTATTCTGTAATTTATTAAGAACCTACCTGAGGTATAACATGTGAAATTAAATACATGATATAATCTGACAAGGACAGACCACAATAGATTATTGCTTTCTTATTCTTGCACACTGTGGAGAATTTACAGAAAAAAAATGTTAACCAAGATCAGAATGATGAGAACTGCTGTATAAAGGGCTTGTTATTTGCCCTTGGGTGGTAGTGTTCATATTTCTAAGATGACAAATGCATTGACATATCAATACCAAAATAATCTGTAGGAGTACAATAACTTATAAGGATTGGAAAAAATCTTATAGTCAGAATGATAATGAATACTCAAGTTGGCCAATTTTTAAAGTTTCTACTGCAAATAAGTCCAAATCAAATCCTGTTTCACTAGACAAGATGAATACTTTTACTTGATCATGAAATGTCAAGTTCCATACAGTTAACACAAGTATATACAAGGATGAGAGTAGAATTATATATCTACTAGAAAGGTAACTAGAAAAAGAAAAGCAGGTAACAAGGAGCAGAAAAATAAATGTGAAAGAATAATGGGTTGAGAGTCAGGGAATGTCCTCGCTACACAATGCTGACAAAGTTATTTCCCTTAGTCGGGTCACTTTCCCTACTGTACTCAGCCATCCAATTATTTGGTGATTGAGAACTCTGGTCTTAACACCCTTTTAAAAATTATTCTTATTAACTGACCTGAATGTGAAAAGTCTGGGTTTTGAGCCAGGTAGATGCAATCTCTGTCCAAATGACAATAAATTAAATAATAAATACTTTAGTGAGAATGGAATGGATTTCTCCATTTAGCCTCTAAAGAGATTCTTCTAAAATACAGGACTGATCATATCCAATTCCCCTCCCTTCTTTCAGGAATTATCTATGTACAATAAGCATTTTTTTCTTTGATCCTTTGCTTGTAGTTGTTTTCAAATGCTCATTTTCTTTTGAGTTGTGCCTTGGTCTTTTCTATCAATCTAGTCAGTGACATCATTGTCTTCCAAGACATTGAAACTCACAACCTTGATGTCATCTTTAACTCCTCACTCTTAGTCATTCCACATATAATCTCCTGCCAAATATTTTTACCTCCACAACATATCTTGGACATCTCCTCTCTTCTTACATAGGCACAATCTTAATCTATGACCAGATCATCTCTGAATTAGACTGTCGCAGTGAGATTCTAACTGCTCTCCCTACCTTTAGTCTCTGTTCTTCTCTGAGTCCCTGTATCTCTGTCCCTGTCACCTTTAAATTTATTATTTATTTTTCACATTAATAAAAATTAATTCTGAGTTCCAACTTCTCTACTTTCCTCTCAAACCTTTGCCCAACCACTGAGAAGGTAAATAATATGACATAAAATATATCTGTGGAATCATGCAAAACATTTCCATATTAGTCATAACATTAAAAAGTAAAGAAAAATAAAGTGAGAAATTTATGCTTCAATTTGTACTCAGAGTTCATCAATTATCTCTCTCTCTTTTTTGTGAAGGCAATTGGGGTTAAGTGACTTGCCCAGGGTCACACAGCTAGAAAATGTTAAGTGCCTAAGGCTGGATTTGAACTCAAGTTCTCCTGACTTCAGGCCCAAGGCTCAATCCTCACATCATCTAGCTGCTCCCATTAATTATCTCTCTGGATGAATATAATATTTTCCCCCTCATGAATCCTTTCAAATTATTTTGGCTCATTGCTTTGGTCAGAGTGGCTAAGTCTTTCACACTTGATCATTGTAACAAAATTGCTTTTATTATGCACAATGGATCTCTTAGTTCTGCTCACTCAACTTTGCATCAGTTCATATAGTTCTTACCATATTTTCTGAAACCATAATCCTCATCATTTTTATAGCACTGTATTGCTCCATCACAATGAAAGGTTGCAATTTTTCAGTCATTCCCCTATTTTTGGCCAGTATTTTTGTGTCTCTTTTACCAGCTGCTAATTTTATCGTTATAATTTTCTTCTCTTGCTTTCATTTCTTTCCCTATTTATCTCTATTATTCTTATCACTTTCTTTAACTCTTTCAGGAATTCTTGTTAGGCTTTTGTCCAATTCACATTTTTCTTTGAGACTTTGCTTGTAGATTTTTTTTATATTGTTGCCATCTTCTGAGTTTGTTTCTTAATCTTCTCTATCACTGTAGTTTTTTAAGGTCAAGTTCTTATATGTTGTTTGCTCATTTTTTTCAACATGTTTCTTGACTTTGAACTTTGTGTTAAAGTTGTGCTTTGATGCCCTAGGAATGGGGCAGCAATGTGCCAAATTTCAGACATTTTCATGCTGCTATTTTCAGAGGTAGTTCTGGATATTTGCAAATTTTCAGTGCTTCCAAGGTTGTAAAATCCAGTAAGAAGTGTGGCTATTTCTTTTCTTATCTGTGCTCTGGTCTTTATCCAGGAAGGGCTCCTGATCTACAGCAGCCAAAAGTGCTAGCATTCTCTTTACTTTGGAACTGTGACAAAGGCCCTGTTCCCTTGTGACCAATAACATTTTTCTTTGTCCTGGAATTGTGACCCAGAATTAGATAGAGGTAGAATTGAAAATTAGGATTAGCTGTACCCAGTACCAGCAAAGATTTCCATGTAATTTCTTTCTGACCAATTGTTTCACCCACTTGCCTTCTCTGGGATAAGAGCTCCCAAAGAGGTTACTGCTGATGCTCTTGAGATCCCTCCAAAGCACACTACTGGTATGGGCTGACATCTACCCAGATGTCATAGACTTGTTCTATTGTGGTGTCTTAAGCTTGAACAATGCCTCAACCTGTGTTCTTTCTATTGCTCCAAAATTTGATTTGGGGTTTTATTTTAAACTTGTTTAGAGGGGGTGTCCTTCCCTTAAACCTTCACTCCAGCTCATTCTCCATTTAGCTGCTCAAGTGATTATTCCAAAGTATAAGTCTGACCATATCACCCCTTCTTATTGAGCTCTAGTGGAGTTCCATTTTTTCTATCATCAAAGAGTAAACTTATCTACTTGACATTTAAGATCACCATAGCTTGACTCCTTCCTATCTTTCTCATCCTCCTACTTTTTGCTCCCTTTGGTGCCCTCTATAATAAAGCTACATTATAGCATTTGTAGGTCCTCAAATAAAACACTCCATCTCTGCCTGTCCTCAATACCAGGAGTGCTTAAGTTTCTTATCTTTACCTCTGGTTTCTCTGATTTCCTTCAGACAGTGAGTCAAATCATCTTTTGTAAGAGGCTTTCCCCAATCTCTCCAAATGCAGATGCCTTCCTCTCACAGATAATCTCCCATCTATCTACTCGCTATACACACATATACAGACACATACAGAGATAACATATACTTACATGTATATGTATTTCATATACTCAGTTATTTACATGTTGTCTCTCTGAAAAGAATAAATGCATTCTGAGGACAGAGATTGTTTTTGCCTTTTTTGTATCCTTAGTATTTGAAATATATGGGATACTTAGGATGTTTACCACCTCTAGTGTGAAGGCTTGCTGAGCCATTTTCTGCACTGTTCATCTACCTTTGGTGTCTATCTGGTACTTAGTTCTCAATTGTAGCTCCAAAAAGCTGTAGCATGTGCAGCAGTTACACTCTGGTAAATCATCTCAGCAGTGGCTAAACCAGGATGAGGGAAACCCAGGGGTGAGTTAGGGGCTGTCTACCCCAAGCATGTGAAGACTTCCCCTACTGTATTAGGTGGATGAAAACAATTTGTTCCAGTCACTCTGAAGATTACAGAAAGTGTACTGGGAAGTATTTAGAGCTTATTAGATATCAAAAATGACAAGTCATTCTTGATTTTTGTCTTGCCACTGAACTTTGAGGACTCTGGAAAACAGAGTATGGCTAATGACTCTATGCAACTCTGCCTCACTTAAATCCAGTTCACCCATAAGTCCAGATATCATCCTTTGATATCAGTGAGCCTCTTTGAAAAGAGAATATGAATAACCACCACCACAATGTTTTTAGCACAGTGCCTTGCTAGTTTACCTAATTTTATGTTGAATTCAATGCTGAATCCAAATTTCCTTTACAACGTTCCCAACAATGACATTCCAACATTCTCTTGAAGGCCTTGAGAAAGGGAGAACTTATCCTTGCCTAAGATGGCCTATTCCATTTTTGGGATAGCTTTCAATAGTTAGGACTTTTTCCTTTACTTATAGGTAAAATCTGTTTCTCTGCCAACCATTGCTTCTCATTCTGGCCTATCTTTACCTCTGTGAAGAGGTTGTAGGTAAAATAGTTTATGTGACTATAAATAAACATCCTCTATTCAACCTTCAATCTTTTATTCCCCAACATAAAGGTAGTAAATATATACAAGTGGAGAAGCAGCATACTATAGCGTGGTGGTTCCAAATATCATTGTACTATTAAACTTTTTCACTGAAAACATGTGTTTTGAACTCCCAGGATAATGTAATGTATTATTTTAGATTATTAAATAGTTAAAATAATTATTATAATAATTTTTGTCCCCAAGCTCTGGACTAAACTTATATAATTATGATAATAAAATTTAAAAATTTATTCAATTCCTAATAAAAATTTTAATATAATATAAGTATGAATATTTTATATGAGACAATCTGTAACAATGAAAAAAGCAATCTAGTAAGACCTCATATGATTACTATTTTTTGCAATAAATAATATTAAATTCATTTTCCAAATTTTGTTGAATGTAAATAGCATTTTAATGAAAAAACTTACAATTTGGGACATATTTACCATAATATAGTAATCATATATGAACTTAATTTTGATGTCAACTTTTTTATTTAAACACAAGATTGCTACATTTATCTCAGCTCTAGTCTTAAATCTTGTTCCTCATTTAGCTTATTTCAATATTTTCATTTAAAATAAGGATTGAGGGGAAAATCTTACTCATACAAAATATGTGGTAAAAAACAGTAGGAGAATTTTACAAGCTCTCTTGTTGAGAGATAGAAATTCATTCTTAGCCAATTGATGAAAACAAATAACTACTGACAATATAAAATTTATTTTTCCACTGGCTAATGACAAGCCCTATATTAAATGATATGTGCTTACAATTCAGTTGCTGCTATCTCCTCCTCCTCCTCCTCCTCCTTCCTCCTCCTCCTTCTTCCTCCTCCTCTTCCTCCTTCTTCTTCCTCCTCCTCCTCTTCCTCCTCTTCCTCATTTTCCTCCTCCTCCTCCTCCTCCTTCTCCTCTTCTTCCTCCTCCTTCTCCTCTTTTTCCTCCTCCTCCTCCTCTCCTCTTCCTCTCTTCCTCCTCTTCTTCCTCCTCTTCCTCCTCCTCTTCCTCTTCCTCTTCCTCTTCCTCTTCCTCCTCCTTCTCCTCCTCTTCTTCCTCCTCTTCCTCCTCCTCTTCCTCTTCCTTTTCCTCCTCCTCCTCCTTCTCCTCCTCTTTCTCCTCCTCTTCTTCCTCCTCTTCCTTCTCCTTCTCCTCCTCTTTCTCCTCCTCTTCCTCCTCCTCCTCCTCTTCCTTCTCTTCCTCCTCCTCCTCCTCCTCCTCTTCCTTTTCCTCCTCCTCCTTCCCTTTTTAAGAGAAGACTTTCTTCAGATTTGTCTTTCTTCTTTTCTACTATTCTACTGGTATACTAGCTACACACCCACAGAAACTCTACTGAATGACTGATGACATTTTCCCACTGATGACAAGTTCATTTGAAAACCCACCAGATATAATAGTAGCATAAGCAGAGCATAAGTTTAAAATGTGAATCAGCCTCAACAGTATTATGAGAAGCAATCTAAAATTATTTCTGCAGAACATTTGAGGTGGTTCATGATTGTTTAAAGATGATTGCTAATATACTTTCTAGAGATAATGGTTTTCAAACAGTCTGCCATCTATGTTATAATAATACAAAGATTTGTAACATCTTAATCATATGATTATATAGCTGATGAGGTTTGATTAGAGAGTAATAGAAAGAAATGAGGGCACTCCTCTGGTATGTTTTACAGGACACAAATGAGAGTGTGCTTAAACATCTGACCATCCCCTGAGAATCTATAGTCTAATTTCCCAGTGCTCTCTAAGGCTTATAAATTGCAGAGAAGGTACCCACCAGCATTAATAGAGGGATTTCCCTTATCTAAGAGTTCCCTGTAGTGATGGTCCAGTTCAGTCCCTATGTATATAGTAAAAAAAACCCAACCAATCAACCAACCAAACAAAACAACAACAAAAAAAAACAAACCCAACAACATTGGATTTTGAACCCTGTCTCTATACTTTCTAGATATTGACTTTGGACAAACTACTTCAATTAGTTTCCTCATTTATAAAATAATGAACTTCAACTAGATGATTTTTGAGGCTCCAAAACTGTTATCCTAGGACCTAAATGTGTATTAGGAATATCTATGAAATACCATGCTCAAAGTCTGTGAAGAGTACTATGACAAAAACAAGATATGGCCCAGTTTTCTAAACTTAGATAATTTGGTCCTTGGATGAGAGACACACATGTAATATTTGAGTCACTACCTTCTCATATTCAGGAATTGTAGAATAATTACCCCCAGTTCAAGGTCTTTTGTAGATCCACCTAAATAATGAGCTAAAATAATAGAATACAAACTTCTTCTAATGTGTTTGCTTTTTCTTTGACGAGCCAAAGGACACAGTTCAAAGAAAAGTCATTTAATGAAATCATATAATAAAATGTTTTATAATTGAATAATCTCATAAATATTGAGCACATGATTACAAACATATACAGTGTCAATGGAGAGAACTAGTATGTAGGAGAAGTACAGGACAGTGATTATTCATAGCTCTGATACTGCAGTATCCCTGATGTCTTCTGATGATAATGTGTTAGCTCTCTTGGACCTGTTCCTCATTAGACAATGGCTCTGCTAGGAGTGAGACATTGTCTAATGAGGAACAGGTCCAAGAGAGCTAACACATTATCTGCTAGGAGTGGTTCTCTTCTGGACTTTGCTGCTTCCTGCTGGTCTTGGATTAATGAGATTTTTTTTTGGTAAATTTTTTAAATTTCTCTTTTTTTAGTTAATATTTTTATTTTCCTCAGTTATATGTAAAAGCATTTTAATACATGTATATTCATTTGTACATATTTCTATATGAATTATGTTGGTAGAGAAAAATCAGAACAAAAGGGAAAAGCCATGATGAAAAAAAAAGTGAAAAGAATATGTGTTGATCTACATTTAGTCTTCATAGTTCTTTCTCTGGATGCAGATGGTGTTTTCCATCCAAAGTTTATTGGGATTGCCTTGGATCATTGAATTTCTGAGAAGAATCAAGTCTATCATAATTGAACGTTGCACAATCCTATTGTTGCAGTGTACAAGTTTTCCTGGTTCTGCTTGCTTTACTCAGCAGTTTAGTGAGATTTCTTTTTGCTGATTTTAGGTTTGTCTTGGGAAAGGCTTTTTTCTGTATCTTGAGCTCATCTCTTCAGACCTAGCTAGCCATCTCATTTCTAATCTACTAGGGTCTAATGGATAGAGCTCTCTGATAAGCGCAGATTGACAGCCATAGTCACAGTATTCACATAACAAAGCCTAAGGTGAAAATAGGTTTTACTTTTCCTACAGATATCTGGAAGGAGACATGAATTAGAAATTGATCTCAAGTACTTACTAACTATGTGACCCTTGGCAAGTCACTTAACCTCTGCTCAGTTTCCTCATCTGTTAAATGAGAATGATAAAGGCACATTCCTCTCAAGGCTTTTGTAAGGATAAAAATGAGATAACATTTTAAGTACTTTGCAAATATTATACAAATGTTCTACATAAATGCTAGCTATCATGATGATGACTATAATTTTATATGCTTAGCCTAAATTCCTTTATTATTAATATTATTCAGAAACAAAGTCCAATTACTTTGGTTCTGCATTTTGTCCAATGCAAACTGTTTTATTACACACAATGAATTGTAGGGCCATCACATATGAAGACTTTCAAATATGATAAAACCTATTAGAGCTTCTCCCATAATGACAGTCTTCAAAAAACTTTGCTATCTTCATGCCATGATTACTGAGGGAGGGAGTATGGTGGAATGGAGAGAAGGCTGATGATGGAATCAAGAAGATCTGAGTTTGAATCTTGCTTTTGACTTTAATAGATGTATGCCCAAGGGCAAGCGTTATAACTCTTTTCTGTCTTAGTTTCCTCATCTTTAAATAGAAGGTTGTGATATCTGTAGGAGGTTCCTCAATTTGTGAGATTCAAATATTAAAGTATATTTAAAGTGCTACATGAATGTATATTATTATTATAGAGGCATTGGAGAAAGATTTTTATGAACCACAGAAGCATGGATAAATTGCACCTGTGCAAGATGAAGGATTCACTACCCTGATTAGATCACCTATTCATAGAGGAATGAAGCATGGCATCAAAAATTGAGCGTATTATCTCTGTCACAATGATCTATTGATCTGGTGATGGAAATTATGGACAGTGTTCCTTTGCTGAATTGAGAGGAACCTCATGAATTAATTTAATTGATCCTTTACTTAAGTACTTAAAATCCTGGAGCTGGAAAAAGTCTATGAAATAAGATGTCAGTCTCATTTTACAGGTAAGAAAACTGAGGCCTGGAAAAGTTAAATGATATGCCCAAGGTCATACATATAATTGATGAAAGAATCTTGTTTCCTTTTACATTGCTATAGTGAATAAAACTAATTTATCTCTCTCATAGGCTCTCTCTCCTTCTCTTTCTCTCTTCTTCCTTCCTATCTTCCTCTCTTCCTTTCTTTCTTCGATTGGCTAAGTGGAAGAGTGCATGATGCTGGACAAATTACTTAGCCTTTATTATGCCTAAATTTCCACAACTGTAAAATGGGAATAATAACAGCATCTTCCTCCCAAGGGATCAAATGAAATAATATTTATAAAGTGTTTCACACATTGCTTCTTACTTCCTTTTCTTTTTTAACAAGAAAATTAAGTAGGGAAATCCAGCAACTCTATTTAAGGAACAAATAAAATCAAATTTGACTGGAGGCTTAGTTGAGGAAAATAAGGTGGGACATAAAATAATTTTTATATAAGAGAGTAACCACTAGGTGGCATATGGAGAACTTCAAATAATTGCCATTGCCTGGTGAACACAACACGGAAACATGAAAATCAGGTAATCTCTGACTCCTGAAGCCACCAGGCTATTAGCAAGTTCACATTAAAAGAGAAAATTGTTTGTCGAGAATTCTGTATTTAGAAACGATTCAAATCCAGTTGTTACTTATGGTGAGGAGACCTGGATTTATGTTTGGCTCCACTACTAGTTGTGTGACCAGGGAAAGCATTTCTTTTTCCTGATGTGTAAAATGATGGGGGTGCTTTTAAATGTCTATGATTTATTCATTTATTAATGTTTACTTACTAAGACCTCGGGGTAGAGAGAGAAAATATTGGATGTGAAGTCTAAGCAGCTGGATTTAAATCTGACTCTAGTCCCTTTTTATCTGTGTTACCTGAATGAGAACATCTGGGTCTTCTCTAGGCTTTTGTAGATTTTTTTTTTTCAGCTTGAAATTTATGATTCTCTGACACTTCCTTCTTCTGTTAGTAATAGCTGGGATATTATTCTGACTGAAATAACAACTCACAAAACCTAGGGATAGTGCTGTATTTTTAAGAAAAAGGAAATGGAATCTTGAAGACAAACAGTTTAGGTGTCATTTGAGGAGAGTTTACTGTCATGATTTAGAGACTGGAAGAAAAGAACTAAGAGAAATTCTTTCATGAGAGAGAGAGTGATACCTGACATGGAGAAAGTCTAAAATGACATTATGAGTGAATTTAGTTTACCTTTTATTCTTCGAAAAAGATATCCTGAAAAAGAGACTTTGATATCCTGAGAAAATGAAATGATGGAATTTCACTGCTTGTGAAGGAATAAACAATTGTAGTTGATGAATAGCTATGATCCTTTTCTATAGTTAATATACTAATGAAATAGTTAAATATATCTTTGTATTGTTAGGTATTCTCTAAATAATTCAGATAGCTAGTAACACTGATTTATTTTAAGTCTGTGAAATGAGTTTATTATTGAAAGAGAAAGGGGGGATTGAAGAGAAATATGGGCAAAAATTTATTTTCTGAACTGGAGTGGGTACTCTAATCACATATTTAGAGAAGGTGTTTATTTCTATTATGAGTAGATATCAGAATATACTCTTTCATTGCCTTAGAATCCAAGGTAGAGAATTTATAAAGAAAATGAGCTAAAATTAAGAAGAAAAGGGTAAGAATTGGAATTATTGTTATCTAGCACAGGGTACCATATATCCCCAACCATCCTCTACCAAGATTACATGTAATTAATTTTTTTACAATTTTATTTTTTTCTGGTTTTATATATAAAGAGATATGTTTTTTTCTATATATACACAGACACATTCATTTCTAACACATTTCCTTATGAATCATATTGGGGGAGAAAAATCAGAACAAAAGGAAAAAACCATGAGAGGGAAAAAAAAACAAAAGAAAAGGGGGAAAAAGTGAACATATATATGCTGATTTACATTCAGTCTCCATAGTTCTTTCTCTGAATGCAAATAGCATTTTCTATCTAAAGTTTATTGGGATTGCCTTGGATCACTGAATTGCTGAGAACCAAGTCTCGCATAGTTAATTAATGCACAATCTTTCTGTTACTGTGTATAAAGTATTCCTTATTTTGCTTGTTTCACTCAGCATCAGTTTATGTAAATCTTTCCAGGCCTTTCTAAAATCAGTCTGTTGATCATTTTTTATATCATTATTACATTGCTTTCATATACCATAACTTATTCAGCCATTCCCCATTTGATGGGCATCCATTCATTCTCCAGTTCTTTGCCACCACAAAAAAGAACTGCTACAAACATTTTTGCACAGCTACATATAATTCTTAAGTTTGCTACACATGAATATTGGAATATACAATTGTCAAAGTCCTTACAATTAATTGTAATATTTAATAAATTTAATTTTAATAGATATAATTTATTAAGCAGCTATTATGTATCCTACACTATGCAGTCTCTAATATCATGGAGCTTACATTCTATTATTGAAATATAACAAGCTCACAATAAGTAGGTAAAAATAAAATAGAAATACAAAGGTATACACACAGTGATTTGGAGGAGGGCAGTAATAAATATCGAAATCAAAAAAGCATCTTAGAGGAGATAGCCCTTGACTCATCTTGGAGGTGATGAAGAACTTCATGGGGGTAAGGCATCAAGACACATGATGGAATGTGGTTTCCAGAGACCTGAAAAGAAGCTACTTTGAATACGTTGTAGAGTGTAAGAAGTCAATCTGGGATGATCCACTAGAGTCAGATTGTATATACAGATTGTAAATACAAACAAAGGAAATTGTATTTTTATCTTAAAGAACAGGAAAAACTATTGAAATTCCTTGAGCAAAGGAGTGACAAAATCAGAAATATGCTTTAAGAATATCAGTTTGGTTGTGTGGAAGATTAATTGTAGACAAAGATATAGGGATCTAAGGTGAACAAATAATCAATTGGCCACTCATTCAACAATTGTTAAATGGCTGGGAATACAAAGACAAGAATGGAAAAGTCCTTACCCTCAGGGAACTCACATTCTAGAAGGGAAGATGCTTTTGGAAGCACATGCACATAGATATATATACATATATAATAGTTATATACATGTAAATATATGTGTATATACACATATAATAGTCATATACATGTTAATATATGCATATGCATATACATATATGTGTTTGTATATTAAGACACATACAAGTTAAGATTAGACATAGATATAAAGTAATTTTGAAGGAAAGGTTGGTGGTTTAAAGAGACTAAGAAAGATCTTCCACAGAAGGTAGATTATGCTAAGTCTTGAAGGAAAAGAAGAATTCCAAGAGTTGTAAGTAAAATAAAAAAAAAATATCCTAGGCATGTAAGGAGCGTATAAGTAAACTAATATAGTCTTATATGTACATGGTGAGGACTTCATCAACTTTTGTTAAATGAATAAGACCACTTGGGCAAATATGTATCACCTTCAGTACCACTTATGTTTCTTATTCCTCCAAAGTGGAAGATGATCATATGTTTTCTGTGTAAAGTAAGATCTCTTTCAGAGCAGAGCCAAATGCCTTTTGTGCACAATGGATGATTTGAAATTGTAGCCCCTATACATCACTACTCAAAAGCTTTAAGTTCTCATATATTGAGCAACTTGACTGATTATAAAATATAAAACTATGTACATGGAAAGTAGAATTTTCTGTTTTAAAATGTCTATAGATGAAAGAAACATTAAAAACTGTCTATCATGTGAATGACTACATCAGTTGTGGTACATCAATGTAACAATGCTGCAAAAAAGATTGAACTGTAATAAATACAGACATTCATGAGAAATGTTTCATGAACTGATACAAAGTGAAATAATAAGTGTGGTGAGCTTTTTCTTCTCAAAACGCAGCCAGGTGATAAAAGTTCAGATCTTTTATTATTTCCAATATAGCCCGGTTAGCTTAGAGGCTTATCTCTCTGCTTGATTCCAAGAGCTCTCTCCGAATGTCTTTAAATCCAAAGGTCTGGTCCTTCAGCCTCTGCCTCTGCTTTCTTCAGCCTCCAGCCAGCTCCAGTCTTCATGTCATTCCGGTGAAATCTCGACTTGTAGCGTCTTCCTCTCCAGAGCACTCTCCGACTGGCCCATTGGCCTATTTATGCTCCTTCCAGAGAGAGGGATTATGGGTAGTTCTACTTAGTACCTTGTTTCAGGTTCTGCCCAAAACATCTTCTTGTAAGATTAGATCAACTCTAATTACTTAGCAGTTAGTAAGGATTCCAACATCTCCCCCTTTCTTTTGTTTTAAAACATAGGGGGTTTCTGAGGGGGTACACATAAATCCATCAATATGGGCCAGAACTTTGTAACAGATATACATGGTATACATAAATCCATCAATATGGGAGGCATTATACATAATTTACAAAAGCACACAGCAATATAACACAGGCTAGTGGTAATGTAACAAATAACATGAATCAACATGAAAATTTAACTACTGCAAAAGTCTCATCAACAATCTTTCATCTCAAGAAATCCAATGATTCTTACAATTGCTTAAAATACATAAGCACATAGTAATATAACACAGGCAAGTAGTAATGTAACAACATAAATCGACCTGAAAATTTACAAATGTCCATAAGTCCTAGAATCCATTGTCCATTAGTTCATGCGCCAGGAATCTAATAATTCCTGTAAGCTCTGAAGTACTGCAAAAAGTCTCATCAACAATTTTTCATCTCAGGGAATCCAGTGATTCTTGCTGGTTTTTCAGGAACTGAAAGCTGAAGATTTTAAAGTTCTTTTGACAGTCTCATTGTTAGCCATCTGATTCCTTTTCCACCTGTGGAAATATAAGCAGATCCTCTTCCCCAAGCAGTTAACCTATCTAATTCTCTTCTATTTACCACTTTTGGGATTTCTTCTCATCATCTGGTAATTACATTGGAGCTGTTTGCATTGGATATTGTCTTGTTGTCTTAAAAGGCCTGTATTCTTCCCAACTGTAATCCTGATTGCTTTTCTGTTGGTTGATGACATCAGAGTTCTGAATTTCTAAAGTCTCTCTGGGTGTAACCTCAGCTGCTATCATGCCCCACCTGTCCTTTGATTGATACTTTGGAGCTGGGCCCTGCCTCTCATTCCTCTGGGTCAATATACATTTAGAGGCCCAATGAAAGCCTCGGTTACATTTTGGACATGGGGTTTTGGGTTTTCTCTCACCCTGTCTTCTCACTCTATCTCCATATCTACAATGAGCTCTCAAATGTCCAATTTTTCCGCACTGAAAACATCGACGAGTTTCTCTAGAATTCCTCTGCCAAGAAGGACCTTGTCTTTCCAAGTTCACCATAGTCTGGGCATAATAAGCATTTGTGCCCACTGTGGCACAGAGTCTTATGATTTCCTCTAAAGAAGCGTTTTTGTCTAGCCCCCATATAATTCTCTTGCAAATCTCATTGGCATTTTCCTTAGCCAAATGTCTAGTCATTATTTCTGTTGCTGCATTGTCTCCAATGGTTCTTATTACAGCTGTTTGTAAACGTCCCACAAAATCTGCAAAAGGTTCGTTGGGACCTTGCTCTATTTTTGTGAAAGCATTATTTCCATCTTTCTGTCCAGGGAGAGAATTCCAGGCTTTTATTGCAGCCTTAGAAATTTGCTCATAGACTGTTATGGGATAATAAATCTGTTCTGAACTCTCTGCATACTGACCTTCACCAGCTAGTTGGTCAAAAGTGATTTGTACAACAGCTCCTGTTTGCCTATTGCGTCCCAAATTAAAAGGAGTGTATTTTCTCTCTTTTTGACCTGAGGAGTTGAGCTCTTCAATCACAGGATATGCATTTATAAAATCAGATATATCTTCTCCTTCATTTTTTGCTTTAATTAATGCTTTTTCTAATCTTGTCAAATTCTGCTTTACAGGAGAAGTTGACTGTGTTTCTGTCTCCCTCCCTCCCCCTTGTTCCACCCATGAACGGTTAATTGCGGGGGGAGGGTCATGAGATGTGGAATCACTTAATTCCTCCTGCTGTGAAGTATCATACTCAGAATTGTAATTAACTCCATTCTCATCTGATTCGTCCTCCTTTTCACCTAGTAAAGTTGGCAATTCTTCCTCCTGTACTTTCCTTTTCATCATTCTATCACTTAAATAACTTCTTATAGCCAATTGTATTACATTATATGTATTAATTATTGAGTTAGGCCCATTTTTATCATAGAATTGACAAAGATCCTCTCCAACCAATTTCCATTCATCTAGATCTAATTCCTTATCAAGAGAGAAACAAGGACATATGTCCTTTGCAGTTTGTAAAAATTCAGTGATTTGCTGTAAACTTATAATTAAACCTTGGCTTTTCATAATTTTGACAATGCTCTCTAAACATTTTCCTTGAACAGAAACAGGCTCTTTTCTAAATATCTGTCCCATCTTAGCTGAAATTCTACTTTAACTCTTTTAACAAAATTTCTTTGTTGTACTCACTCTAATTTCTGGGTTGAAGAGTCTTTTCCACTGGATCAGGATCAGAGGCTTTTCCACTGAAATCCACTGAGGGGTCTGTTTGTCCCACGTTCAGGGCGCCAAAATGTTGTGACCTTTTTCTTCTCAAAACGCAGCCAGGTGATAAAAGTTCAGATCTTTTATTATTTCCAATATAGCCCGGTTAGCTTAGAGGCCTATCTCTCTGCTTGATTCCAAGAGCTCTCTCCGAATGTCTTTAAATCCAAAGGTCTGGTCCTTCAGCCTCTGCCTCTGCTTTCTTCAGCCTCCAGCCAGCTCCAGTCTTCATGTCATTCCGGTGAAATCTCGACTTGTAGCGTCTTCCTCTCCAGAGCACTCTCCGACTGGCCCATTGGCCTATTTATGCTCCTTCCAGAGAGAGGGATTATGGGTAGTTCTACTTAGTACCTTGTTTCAGGTTCTGCCCAAAACATCTTCTTGTAAGATTAGATCAACTCTAATTACTTAGCAGTTAGTAAGGATTCCAACAAATAAGAGCAATGAAAACAATACAGCAATGGAAGGAGATTATAACATTGTAAATAGGAAAAAGAACAACCACAATCCATACAAAATTAATGTTACACAAAGAAAGCTTAGCTTCAAAGAACAGACATGAAAGGATACCTCTGTCCTACTTCTTTGAAGAAGTGGGATGTGAAAAGTGTGTGTAACATTGAACATGGCATCAAAATTTTTCAATGGGTTGGTTAGTTTTGCTGATTTTTTTCTCTTAAAAATTATTTGTAATAAGGGATGATTCTCAGAAAGAGAAGGAATAGAAGAGGAAGTATAGACTATGTGAAAACAAAAGATATAAATGATTTTTAAGTGCCTGTCATTATGGCCCTCACCCATCCCTCTGATTTCTACATGTTTTACTCAGTCAGCTGCTTATACTGTTCATCTGTAGTCCTAGCTTTAGTGTCTTTTGTCTTTTTTTTTTCCTTTTTCTGATTATACATATATTTTAACTTTTTTAAATATAGAGTTTTATGAATCATATTGGGAGGAAAAAAATCAGAACAAAAGGAAAAACCATGGGAAAGGAAGAAAAAACAGAAAAAAGAAGTGAATATGGTATGTGTTGATTTACATTCAATTTCCATAGTTTTCTTTCTTGATACAAATCCAAAGCTTATTGGGATTGCTTTGGATTAACTGAATCACTGAGAAGAACCAAGTACTTCATAGTTGATCATCACACAATTTTGCTATTACTGTACAAATATTCCTGGTTCTGCTTGTTTTGCTCAGCATCAGTTCATGTAAATCTTTTCAGGCCTTTCTAAAATCAGCTTATTCATAATTTTTTTAATAGAACAATAATATTCCATTACCTTCGTATACCACAACTTATCCAACCATACACCAATAGATGGACATCCATTCATTTTCCATTTCTTTGCTACCATAAAAAGAACTACTACAAACATTTTTGCAAATGTGGGTCCTTTTCTCTCCTTTATGATTTCTTTGGGATACACACCTAGAAGTGGCCCTGCTGGGTCAAAGGATATACACAGTTTTATTGCCCTTTGGGTCTAGTGCCAAATTATTTCCCCAGAATGGTTGGATCATTTCATAACTCCACCAAAATGCATTAATGTCCCAGTTTTCCTACATCTCCTCTAAAATTTATCATTATCTTTTCCTGTCATCTTAGCCAATCTGAGAGGTTTGAAGTGATATCTCAGAATTGTTTTATTTTGTATTTCTCTGGATTTTTTCATATGCTTATAGAAGGCTTGAATTTTGTCAACTGAAAATTGTCTGTTCCTATTCTTTGAGTAGTCATTTTTCAAACTTAACTCAAAAATAAGTCACATTTTGTTAAAGTCCAGCTCCAGTGAGTGACCAAGGATGTGAATGGGTTAAAAAAAAAAAAACAAAAACAAAAACTGAGGGCCAGGCAGAAGACATGTTGTGTCTTCAAATTTCTTTATTTGAGAGTCAGAATTATATACATTTCCAATCTACTGTCATTAGCATCATTTGCTTTTAGAGTCAATACACAACACACCCTTTGATATTCTTGCATCTGCTTTAACAAAAAGCCTATCCAATGAAATGCAACTAGTCAATCCAGCAACTTGGACAGAACTATAAATAGTTGTGATATTTATCAGATTAGAAATTATCATACATTCCTCATAAATGTCTTTGATCTATTTTATAGCGGAATATCTTTTCCTGTCCTAAGTTCAAAAGTATGTCTTTGTTCTGAGTGTGCTTTTATTCTAGTCTTAGGTACCCTTTATCAAGCTTTTGAATAGGTCTGTCTCTGCAAATGTTTATTGGAAGGAATTGTAGCGAAAATTTTGTAATGGCCTAACAAGGGAGTTGGTTTCAAAACCTGAAATGGACTCTTACTGGTTTTCTTGGACTTATTTCCTAACCCTCTACAACATTTCTAAGTCATATTAATCCAAAGAGTGAATAGATGCCTTAAACTAGTTCCTGAAACTTCAAGCTATGCTGGTCTTATATGACTTCATGAAAACTGGTACCTTGGATTTCATAAAACCAATTCATTGCATTTCAGGCACCAAGTTTTTAGGGTCAGAGTTAGGGAATATGCTTCCTTGCCTATTAAAATCTCCAGGGACTAGAAAGATGTTGGCTGAGAAAGCTGAATGAATGGCATGTTAGCTTGCATTTGGTATACATCTGGTGCCCACATGAAAATTATTGAAAATACAGGATAAATGAAAAAATTTTTGGGTGACTTGTTGATATGAAAACTGAATCTCAGGCTACAGGACCAGCCCCACACATTTTAGGTCAAGTAGGTGGTTGGCTCTATAGAATACTCAGAGATCCTTTCATTTCCCTGAACTTCTATTCTATAATCTTATCACTTATAAGTTAGACAGCAAAGGTAGAGTCTCTATTGCTAGAAGTCAGTATTTTTTTTTTTTTTGGCAAAGGAATTAGAGCCCTCTGTTGCTCTCATTACTGTACTTACACACACACACACACACACACACACACACACACACTCACTCACAAATAGCTTAGCTAGTTGGGGTCTTGTTATGAACAGAATGTAGGAAAGGTACGTTTCAGTGTAGATAGGGAAAATAAAGGACCATATCAGCGAGTGTATGGCTGTCTGACAGGCTCAGTTGAGACCCTATTGTCCAGACCTTGAATAACTGAGGGTTGCCTATGGATACCAGGCCAGGAGGCCATAATCAGAACAATAATTCTATGGAATGACACTGAAGGGAAAGGTAAAAGAAGAGTTGAAGATATACTTAACCTTTTTCACAATTTTGTCTCAGGATTAGGTGTGCTCGTTTGATAATCAGTAATTGTTTCTTAGGCACAAAACTGATAAAAATGTCTGCCTTGTCAACAACAATAATAATTAAGGAAATATTAAGTCTATGCCATTATGCTAGATGATGTGAATATCCTCAGAGAATTTATAATATACCAATAGGGATCAGAGTATAAAGGAAAGTATAATACAAAGTAGAATCTGATGGGGTCAAAGGAAAGATACAGACAAAATATCCTAAGAAAATTTAAGAAAGAATGTTTTCAAATGGGAGAGATTGAGGAAAGACTTCATGGAATATTTGAGTAATGAAGAAGGAGTTTTAAAGATAGGAATAAAATAGAGGTGTATATAATTCAACTATGGGAAGTAGTCTGCACACATGCATAGACCAGCAGAGTACAGGATGAGAGTGGATACAAGATATTGTGCAGTTTGGTTGGAACAGAAAGTACATAAAAAAGTGCATTAATAGAGAATAATACTAAAAACATAGGCTTGAGCCATATACTGAGGATTGTAAATACCAGTTTAAGGAGTCTGTATTTTAACAAAGGTGCATAGGGAACCATGGAAGATTTTTGAACAGGGGAATGACATGATCTAACTTGTAAACTAGGAAGATTATTTTGGCAATTTCAGGAAGGAAAAATTGTAGAGGGGATAGTCTAGAGGGAATAAATTAAATTAGAAGGCTACTCTAAAAGTGGAGGAGAGAGGTTATGAAAGCTTAAACTAGAGTAGAGGCTGTGTGAGAGAAGAGGATAGATGTTCAGAAAGTAAAATCAGTGAGTACTGGGAAATTAATTATATATGGGGAGGGGAAAGGAGAAGGAAGTCAATAAATGAGATTTTAAACCTTCATGATAAGAAAGATGATGGGATAATGAGAAGGGAGTTGGTGTAGAGAAAATGTTGAAAGCTTCAGTTTTGTGCGTATCAGATGTGAAGGACCACTGTGATACCCAAGTGCAAATGTCTACTGAAGAGAAAGAAATGTTAGACTAAGTATTTAGGGGACAGATTGAGGCTGGATAGAATGATTTGAGGGTCATCTGTGAAGAGATTTGAACTTCTAGAAGCAATAGAACCTACAATTATAGATGAAACCAACAAGGGAAAGAGTGTGATGAGAAAAGAGAAACCAGACTAAATTCTTGGGAGATGCACATAGTCGGGGGAGGAGAGGGTGTGAAGGAACAGTATGATCAGCGAGAAAATAGTTTCAATAATCATGGGACTAGAAGCTTGATGTCAAGGAATTGAGGTGTGAATGAATGACAAGGAAGTAGAGGCATCAGGTATAGACCAATTCTTTCAGGGATGTAAATAGTGAAATGAACAAGAACTATAGCTTAGGAGATTCATAAAAATTTAAGATAAGAGAGCATAACAATGTTTATAGGGAAGGAGGAAGAAGTTAGGGAAGGATTACAGCTGTTACATTCCTAAAAGAATTTATGGGTCCCTTGTTCTCCTGTATAAATCTTAGTGTGGCTATACTGAGAGGGATAGGGGGCTGAAAGTACAGTAATAGATTAAACGAAAACAATTTATGCTTTTTTTTTTGTTTTTTGTGTGCAATATAAGATCCAACAGGTGGAAGACTAGCTCTCTTCACAATGCAACTTAGGGGTCTGGCATCTCTGAGATTAATATATTTAGCTCCTTTACAGCCTTTTGCTAGGATTGCTTAAAGGTGTGGTGCATCCTCCCATTTAAAAAAAAAGAAATTATGCAAAGAAACCACAGTGATTATAAAACCAGAACTTTAGAGAAATGAGTTGCAGAAGTGCCAGGAAACATACATTGCAAAGAGGCTTCTTGGTGCTTCTGCAAAGAAAACGGATTAGAAGGAAAGACTGCACACTGACATGTGCATGTGTATGTATGTGTGCTCTAACATGTGTATGTCTGCATATGTATGTGTGGATATGGTACCAGAGGGAAACAGGGTGGAGGATACAAGAAGATGAGTAATAATTTCCCTCAGGGCAATCACGAGAGGAAACTTAATGCAGTACATGAATTTCCAGTGTCCAGAAAGGGCCAGTTTCAAGATAAAATAGTGGAAGTATTGGAAGCATTTTCCAAGCATTTTCTTAATTTACATTTGTATTTTCCAGCTTAGATCCATAAAACATGAGCTGGAAAGAAAGCTAGTCTTGGCCTGAGGAAGAATTGTAAAATACTCCTATCTTCAGTGGGGTAACCAATGGACACTCCTGGCACTGTACTCCTGACACTACTTTTGGCATTGTATTCCTTTGAAGACATATACAATCTCAGGTGGAAAAGCAATGAGTTCTGGAACTGGGACCATCTATTCACCATGAAACTCTTCCTTTGTGACTAACTTCCTTTTTGGATGCTAACTACTTTTCCTTTTCAATCTTCTCTTGATCCAATAAAAGTAAATATCAGAAATAACTTCTCATGGATATTCACAAAGGATGGGATCTTATGTAATAAGGGCTTCCTGGAATAGTATCTACTACATCAGATCCAATGAGTAAGCTACTTTATCACTCCATAAAATAGGAATGTCCATTTATCAGAGAAGTCTACCACACAGTGCAGTGGTTGGAACTCTAACATAAGCCTATAGCTTCCACCGAGGGCTGGTGGGATGAGTAACTCACAAAAGAAGTTCTTGGAAAGCTGCCTGGATGTCAGTAGTGAAAGCATCCAGAGCAACTCTCCTCTCCCCCACCCCACCACATTAGGTGTGGCTCCATTGGCAGCAGCAAATTTTAAAACATCTTGCTTGTCAGAACGTGTGAAATGATATACGAGTTGAATTTTGAATGCC
Source organism: Antechinus flavipes (assembly GCF_016432865.1). Classification (NCBI taxonomy): domain Eukaryota; kingdom Metazoa; phylum Chordata; class Mammalia; order Dasyuromorphia; family Dasyuridae; genus Antechinus; species Antechinus flavipes. The sequence goes on from NC_067400.1 coordinate 496,059,696, forward strand.
AATAATGGCATGAGCCACTAGCAGAAGCTTTTCCTAAAGTTCTCTTCAGATTTTAAGTTTGGAAGTCATCACACTTTTGTATATATTTGGTATATATTGGTATATTGTATATATTACAGGCTGCTGCCACTGAAGTGATTTCATGTAGCAAGAAATTTGAGGCTATCCTCCTCCTTCATTAAGACTCTGGGGTTATAAAAGTTGTAAAAAGTTTCTCTTTAAAGTTACAATGAAAATGGAATACAGCCATAAACAAATTTGTTCCAGGCAGAGCAGGAAACCCAAACTGCCAAACTCAATATCTTTTTCTTTTACTCATCATTTTTGAATTTTTGTAGGATTTGCTTCTGGGGATGAGTCCCTTTTTTGTCTATTTCCTTAGACCGTATAACTTTGGTTTCCTCCCATGTCTGAAACTACTTTCCTGTAAACTTGATGGCTCATCTTTTTCTTCCCATCCCATTAATCATATATTTCTTTAAATTCTGTCTTTTTAAAACATCATTTCTTTCCACTCTTATCCTTGGTGATCTCAAAACACAATAAGAATGAAAATTCACCCAATAAGCTGTATACAGGTGGTGCTCCTATGGATAGAGTACCGGCCTTGGAGTCAGGAAGACCTGCGTTCAAATGTGTCCTCAGATATTTAATAACTGTATGATCCTAGGCAAATCACTTAACTTCTGTTTGCCATAAGTTTCTTATCTATAAAAGGAGGATAATAATAGCTAATATTTCACAGGGTTGTTGTGAGGATCAAGTGCAAAATGCTTAGCATAGTGCTGGGCATAACATAAGCTCTGTAAGTGAGCACTATTATCATTATCTGTAACTATTTTCAAGAGCTTATAATCATCATGGATAAAATATATTAAATTATTATTTTATAAAATGTCATATACAAAAAAATTGATTACTTCTGACCACCCACCTCCTGTCGTTTGGTAGGGAAGAAGAAGATAAGAGTAGCAGTTGTCTCTCTTGGTTCCAAGACATGATGAAAATATAGTCACTAGTTACTATATCATAGATTGTTGATTGGTCCTTAGGAGAATATAATACGAAAAGTTCTTTTACACTCTGATCCCCTCTCTCAAAGTCCCTCTCTTTCTCCCTCTCTTGTCTCTCTATCTCTGTCTCTGTTTAATTAAGTATATATACACAAACACACACATATATACATACATACATACATATATATATACATATATATATAATAGATATTAGATAAAACATGTTTGATAAATATATGAGAAACTGAGATTCTTCCTTTCCATTTTTATTCACAGCTGTTAGCACAGTGCTTGGTATGTAGTAAGGCCGTCTCAAGTTATCCTGATTTACATCTTTCCCCCAGAACCAGATGGCTCTGGAGGTGAAAGTGAGGCAGGTGACCTTGCACAGCCCTTTCTCACCTCAATCCAATTCACTTACAAGCCATGGAATCATCTTCCTGGTGTCATGACAAGAGTGAAGGATGAACTGGGAACATACTGGTCAGTTCCAGTTGAGCAATGCTGCTCCCTCCCTCTACCTCTTTTCTTCCTTTTTTTCTCCCTTCCTTTTTTCCTTCCTTATTTTTTCTTCCTTTCTTCTTTTTTCCTTTCATATTTCTTCCCTCTTTTCCTTCCTTCCTTCCTTCCTTCCTTCCTTCCTTCCTTCCTTCCTTCCTTCCTTCCTGCCTTCTTTCCTGCCTTCCTTCCTTCCTTCCTTTCTGCTTTCCTTCTTGCCTTCCCTCCTACATTCCTTCTTGCCTTCCTTCTTTACAAACTCCCTCTTTTCACCCATCCTTTCCTTCTTCTTTCCTCCCTTCCTTCCTATCCTCTTTCCTTTCTGGTTTCCTCTACCTCCCTTCTCTCCATCTGTCCACACAGAGTACCATACTGTTACCTGCAGGTACTCTGCACAAAGGAATATAAATTTTGATTGCTGAAACCTGGCAAAATATGTTAGGGTTCATGAGCTATATTTCTTTTAAGGATCAAATCTTAAACCTACCCTTTATTGATTGGTCAGCAATAAGTCCTAATCTAAGTCTCACTTTGTCATTGTTTGTAATGGGCTGAGCCTTATAAAAGATATGAATGGACAGTTTTGCCACAGGGAATGAAAAACAGCCCCACTATGTGTCAAATGTATGTTGCTGCTGCTCTTGCTCCAGTAAGAAAAGCATTTCTAAAAGTTATGCTATTACATTATATGGATGATATATTGGGATGTGCACCTGAGGAACAAATGTTAGAAGCATGTCTACAAAAGACCATAGAAACACTAAGGAATTACAAATTGTACATAGCTGCAGAAAAAATTCAAAGACATGCTCCTTTTCAATATTTAGGATATGAAGTATACCCTAAGGTGCTTACAGTATAAAAACTGTCCTTAAGGACAGAGAAGTTAAACACTTTAAATGATTTTCAGAAATTGATAGGAGATATCCAATGGATGCGAGCAGTGTTAGGCTTGACTACCTATCAGTTACAACCATTATATGACATTTTAAGGGGAGACAGTGCTTTAAATTCACCACGCCAGCTTACAAAAGAAGCTCAAGAGGCTTTGAGAAAAGTTGAACTGGCTTTATCCAATGTGATTGAAAGAGACACTCAAAAATCCTTGGAAATATCAGTTTTTGCCATACAAGAGGTACCCACAGCAATCCTTCATCAAGGAGACAGTGTGATAGAGTGGGTAAACCTCCTGGCACAACCAGAATAAAGCCTTACTCCTTACCCAGTGCTTGTGGCTAGAATTTTATTTAAGGCCATTAAGTGAGCAGTACAATTATCTGGGACAAGACCTGACAAGATATACACCTTTTATATCAATACACAAATTAATGTGTGCTGTGAGACCATCCCAGAGTGGCAAATTTTATTAGCCATGGCTCCAAATTTTTACACATGGGTCTCCATTAAAGATAACCAGACTATTACATAATTGGCAATGCATTCTTGAAGAAAAAGTTTCTAAAGTTTCTCTTAAAGGACCAACTATCTTTACAGATGCATCCAAACATAACATTTGTGCTGTATACTTTCATGACTTAACTATAAAAGAGAGTAGTCAGAACTCCTTTTCAGTCCACTCAGCAGAATGAATTGTATGCTATCATTCTAGCTCTTAATATCAAGGAGACATAAATATAATATCTGATTTGGCCTATTCAGTAGGTGTGGTACAAAGAATTGCCACAGCCCAAATAAAATTTGCAGCCTCTAATATATATCAGCTCTTTAAAAAACTTCAAGAGCAAGTGAGAAAGCATCCAGGTAAGATTTATATCTTGCATGTCCACTTTCATAGTGGACTTCCAGGTCCCATTTTTGATGGTAATTCAAAGGCAAATAGCCTTCTTACTATGTTGGTCAAAACTCCTTTATTCCAAGAAGCCCAGGCATCTCATTCTAAATATCATCAGTCTGCTTGAGCTTTGTGTTTACAAATTGGAATAACAAGAGAGGAAGCTAGGAGCATAGTAAAAGCCTGTACAGCTTGTCTTCCTTTCCACACTCCTACACTGCCCCAGGGAAGAACCCTCGTGGTTTGAGACCCAATGAAATCTGGCAAATGGCATTATAAATCTTTTGATTGTCTGTCCTTTATCCACGTTGGGGTAGACACCTTTTCAGGATTCACTTTTGCCATACCAGCAGCAAAAGAGACTGCCTGAGTGGTCACTGAATTCCTCACACAAGCATTTGCCATTATGGGTGTGTCACAAGCAATAAAAACAGAAAATGGTCCTGCATATATTTCCAAACATTTTGCACACTTTGGGGCACAGTATAAGATTTTACACACCACTGGCATACCTTTTAATCCTCAAGGACAGGCAGTAGTAGAGAGGAGAAATAGAGACATTAAGATGCTCCTCCAAAAATAAAAGAAAGGGGGAGCCACAAGTAATCCTAGAAAACTTCTAAATCTAACCCTTTATGCTATTAACTTCTTGATTTTTGACAAAGATGCACTGGCTTTGGCAGACAGGTTTTATAACCCATTGGAAGGGCAGTGTCCAGTGCAAGCAGCTCCACTATCTTTAGATAATCGCCAGGTGATGTGGAGAGACCCAGAAAGTGGTGAATGGAAGGCACCAGATAAGCTAACTGCTTGGGGGAGAGGGTTTGCTTGTATCTCTACATGGAGAGATACCATCTCCTCCTTGGAGAAGGAATCAGATGGGTGCCAACGAACCGTATTCGCCTTGTCCATCGCAGAGAGATGGAGCAGACCCTTGAAACGAAGGAGAAGACCCAAGAAATATTGGGTGGTTCTGTTGCTGATTGTGCTCACCATTGAAAGAGCCTGGGAGTTCTGGTGTTTGACGCATGGACATTGAAAATTGTTGGACTTCAAAACCCTCAGGAATCATTGGATTCTCTGAGACATGATAAGATTGTTGTAGGACTTAAAAACCCTCAGGAATCATTGGATTCTTTGAGACATAAGATTGTTGTAAGACTTGAAAGCCCTCAAGAATCACTGGATTCTCTGAGACATAAGACTTGAAAGACCTCAGGAATCATTGGATTTTTTTGAGAAATGATAAGACTGTTACAGGACTTCAAAATCTGCTGGAATCATTGGATTCCCTAACACATATAAAGACTTTTGCAGGACTTCAAAAACTTGGGGGGATCATTGGATTCCCTGACATGTGAAGCAATGGACAATAGATTGGTTTTAGACTATCTCTTGGCTGCTGAAGAAAGCGTATATATGACTGCTGTTTACATACCCTCCTTCTAGGACTTCTGGCAATCTTTTACAACACCATGTTGATTTATATTGTTTGTTATACTGCTACTTCTGTGTACAATTCATGTTTGTTACAACACATCAAGCCTGCACTGACTGAGGGGAGAGTCATCACTAATAGCCTCTGTGTTATTGCTATGTGCTTGTGTAATACCTCCCATGCTGATGGGTTTGTGCATAATAAGACCCTTCAGCCCAGAGACCCACTAGCAATCCCCACTTCCCTTTGGTGCTTTTCATCTCCCTTCCTGAGAAGTCAAGGAGGGTGTGATCACCTCCCCCTGGGGGCTCTGCCCTTCCTGGGGAGTCAGGGATGGCATGACCACCTATGTTCTAAAATAAAAGAAAGCGGGAGATGTAATGGGCTGTAGCTCGAGTTGATGCACTGAGATCCCAAGCACGTGAAGCTAAATAGTAATTGGACCATACTCTATTAAGATATATGCTTGAAGAAAGAATGGCCCCCACCCACTCTTTGTCCAAGTCCTGATGTGCTGTATAGGAAATGATGATTTTGGTGGGTGGAGGCTGAGGGGCAGGAAGAGAGGCAGGAAAAGACTGCTGGCTGGCTTCTTGTCACAGCTGCTCACATTGCTATCGTGATCCTCTTTCACCTCTGCTGGCTGGGTCCTGTCGCAGCTGCTCACATTGCTATCGCAATCCCCCTTCACCTCAAAATGAATAAAGATTGAAGATTTTCCCTTAACCTGAATTCCTGACTCTGGCTGATTTTAAAATACGCGGTCATCACAATTGTTTGGGGGCCCCACATAGCAATTATTTCTGTTTTATTGCCAGAAACCCTCTTAGATTTTTTTTTAAGACCATTCTTTGCTTCATTTCTTATATAGGTTTAATCACTGAATAGATGTTGCTTCAGTCAAATTGATACTTGGGAAAAACCTTAGCTTAAAAAGGCCAAAGCCTCATACTATATTTGGGATCATTTCTAGTAATGCTGATCTAGATCTAGATCTTTCCAAATGGCTCTAGAGAAGAAAGTAAGACTGATGATTTTGCATTGCTATCACTTCATGATATCATGAAGTGATGCAAGTCATGACATCACCTTCTTCATGGTCCTCTTCAGGAAGGAAGGACAAGCAACAATAAGTACCAAGTACCAAACTAAGTACTTAGATGTTTTATCACTCATTCATCTACTCATCTATCCATCCATTCAAACAAAGCAGAATTTCCCTAAATTTTGTGATTCAAAGCAAATATGACTTAGCAGTTCAATTTTCTCATTACTCATATGGTAAATGTTAGCTGTTACAATTAAATATTTGTGAATTCTGAAAAGATTTGACTGGAAAAACAAATTCCTAAATTAATCATTAAATCACACATTTTGTATTTTCCTTTCCTTTCCTAAGGATCAAGTTCCCCTTTCCATGTATAATTACAGCAATCCAGCTCTCTCTGGGTGATGCCAGGAAGAGACAGACAGTACTGGGATATGCTCTTAAGGTGGACAGAATTGGAATGAATATTGGTTGGGGACAAATTATTTGTGGTTGTGAGTCGGATACAGCTTTGATGGTAAGATATGGGGAAAAACACATCTTAAAAACATATTCTGTAGACACAGATATATCTATTAAGACCTTCCCTAGAAGCCCAAAGACAAACATTTGAGGTTATGGATTTCAAATAAATATATAAAAGTGTGGTTCACAACACTGAATCAGAAATCTCCACAAATCAGTACACAAAACCAGCTCTCTGAGCAAATGATTCATTTTTGAGACCCTGGGGGAATAATAATGTGCCCAGCTTTGATGATTTGCTCTTTTGGCTTGAGGTAAGAGGTGAAAAAGGTATCTCAGCTTGATGAGTGCGAATTCATTTTTATTCCTTGGTAATGATTAAATTTTGCCATCTTGTATGAGATCTCTAAGATGTCACAAAGTTTTCTTGACACTGCTTGTCTATGAGGGAATTTTTGGAGCACCAGTTATACTGACTTGAAAAAAATAAGAAAGGGTAAGGGTTATGATAAGTATAGCCCTTGTTTTCTGTTAGTTATAAAGCACAGTAGAGAGACAACAATCTCTCTGTAACCTCAGCAGTTCTTCTATAAGGACTTATAAGATAATACCAATGATCTAAAGTTGGGAGAAGTCTCTGAAATTATCTGGTATGATCCTGGAGCCTGGAGAAGTGGAATGATGTCGTACATATATTATCAACTGGAAAAATTCTGGTCTCAGGGAAAACGCCTGTTCTGAGTATAAGTAAGAATAAGTCCAGTGAAAATCTGTCTCTGTGTAGTTCCTATATCCACACCTAACTAATAGCAAATGAGAATTAGATTCTCACATATTCCAGGATTATTCACTGAAGACTTTGTTACTAAGAGAAAAACTACAATTGGGATTGCTGTAAAAATTAAATGAAAAATAAATGCTAGAGTGTGAAAAATAAATTCCAGAAACAGAGAACTTGATGTAGAAAGGCATGTGATGAGTGCAAAAAATGTTATATGTAGAGTCAGGAAGAGCAAGTTAAAATCTTATCTATTCCACTCAACTAGTTGTATAATCTTGGTCAAGTTGCTCAAATCCTCTCAGCTTCCATTTTCTTATCTGTAAAATAGAGCTTTTAATACAAATAGTATCTATCTCACAGAGTTATCATGAGTTTCAAGTGATAAAATATATATAAAGTAGTTTGCAAACTTTAGAACTATCTATGAATATCAGTTACTATTAGATTCTGAAGGGCATCAAAGAACATGGTTTATAGGAAGAATGATAAATATGAGAAAGGACACACATTCACATGGCTCAAAATATCTATTTTTCAGGTACATGTGAGTACGATTTACACATTACTCAGTTTTAACACATATAAGCTCTAGTTATATAGTTAGGGTTATTTAATCTAATTGAAAAAGAATTATGAGATTGGTTTAATAAATGTCTTTAGTATTTGGTCATTATTGGTCACTTACTCAAATGTTATTTATTTTATTTATGCCAACAAAGTACTGAGATTGTCATATGGGAGATGCGAGAACTTTTTAATGTAAGCATAATAAAACAGTGAATCTGGAAACTCCCAAAGGATATAGAGTTACCATCTTTAATCTTTAAGGAAAGGATTTATGGTCATTCATCTGGAATAATTTTGGCATATTTTGGGACACAAATATGGAATTGATGACTTTTGGTAATCTCCTCCATATCTATTATTTGACAATTCTTTTTATCATCTGTAGATTTCTGTCAGCAGATAAATGATACAGTAAACAAGTAATATAAAACTCTTTTGAGAAATCACTTGTACTGAATTTGAATTTGAATTTTTTTCCTGGATAAAATCATAAGGTGATGGGTTTAATATTTTTTGACACTTGAACCAGCTGTTGGCCTCCAAAACTCGAGTTATATTCTTGGTATCAGGGTTAAACTCAAATTGTTTTGTCCCACTGAAGAAATAGAAGAACCCTAGAAAGAAAATTAAGCCCAATTATTACCTTGTCCAGATAAATAGTCATGCTTCTGTCCCTTACTTTGTGGGGGGAATCCTTAATAATTTTGAATTTGTAAAGGGGTCCCTAAGCCAAATGAGAACTCATAATCTAGACCAGCTGCATCTGAACAGAAATCTCTTCTACATTATCATTGACAATCATTTGGAGTATGCAGTTAGATGGCGAAGTAGAGAGAATGCAAAAAGACTCATCTTCATGAGTTCAAAACTGACCTCAGACACTTACTAGCTATGTGATTCTGAGCTAGTCATTGAATGCTGTTTGCCTCATTTACCTCTTCTCTAAAATGGACTAGAGAAACACAACAATTACATCATCTGGAGTCCATTTGAAATCTTCCTTCTATCCCCAGGCATCCTTATCCAATTTTGGATAACAAACGGCAAAAAAGTTTACTCTTACATTCATACATACTCTTTCTGTTACATCCACCTATTACTTCTGATTCTATCCTGGAACATTGAAAATTGCTATCATGTACTTCTGTATTGATTTTTCTCTAAGTTAAAGACCCTTAGTTCCTTCAATAATCCTTCCATAGCAAAATATCTGGTTCTTCTCACTGTTCTTTTAGCTTACCATTGGACATATTGTAACTTATCAAATCTTTCCTAAAATTTGGCAGCCAGAATTGAAGGCAATACTTTAGCAGAGAACTGAGCAGTATGGAGCACAGTGAGATAATCACTTTCCTAGGCCATCACCTTTTTTTATGAATATTATCTTTATGATCATTTTTTAAAATTTATTTTGTGCTTGCCAAAATTTAAATCTTTTTTTCACATAAGTTATTGTCTAGCCACAATTCCCCATTGTTTACTTGTGTGGTTAATTACAGAAAATGCAAATTTAGGAATGAAAATTTGTGTCTTAAATTTTATCTTAAAATTATACTTAAAATACTTAAAATTACATACTTTTATTATATACTATATTATATAAGTATATATTAATTATATACTTAAAATTATACTTAATCTGTTAAAAATCTTTTTTGAATTTTTACACTGTCATCACACAAGTTTACTATCCTTTCTCTTTGTGTTAAATTTGATAAACATATCACCTATCTTTTTCTATCAATAAATATTTCAAATATCAAAAGGAATAATATTGGGGAACTACTAAAACTTTCCTTCCAGGTTGATATCAGTCCACTCATGATTAATTTTCAAGATATCCAATTGGTTCCATATCCACCTAGCCATGCTTTTGTTTAAGCTATATATCTATATATTTATATCTCCATCACATCCTGAATTTAACATAAATACTGTGCTGAAAGCCATATACACTTTGTCTGTGGTATTTCCCTGACCTACCAGTGTAATAACCCTGTCCAAAAAGAAAATAAAGTTACCTTTGCATGTCTATTCTTAATGAAGTTATGGTGGCTTCCAGTAATCAACAAGAAGTAATCAATTCTCTTCCTTGTTAAATACTCACATAACATCCCTTTTACAATATTTTTAGAACATTTATAAGAAATCAGAGTCAAGTTCTGCAACCTTAATTTGCAGACAAAATATGTCCATATTACATACTTCAGCCCCTTTCCCATTCTCCTTCTATTTCTCTTCTTCCAATGTTCCTTCTCCAGTTTTTCAGAGTCAAATCACCAGTTCAAATCTCCAGTTACTTAACAATATTTCTTTTTTTTTCAATTTATTTCATTCTTGCCATGTATAATCTTTGACCAGTAATGATTCTCCATTTCCTTTTGAATTAGTCATAATTTTGATTCTTCAGACACTCTGGTGTTCTAAGATTTTAAACCATATAGTATTGCCAAGGAAACATTTATTTTATTATATACTATATTATATAAGTATATATTAATTATATACTTAAAATTATACTTAATCTGTTAAAAATCTTTTTTGAATTTTTACACTGTCATCACACAAGTTTACTATCCTTTCTCTTTGTGTTAAATTTGATAAACATGTCACCTATCTTTTTCTATCAATAAATATTTCAAATATCAAAAGGAATAATATTGGGGAACTACTAAAACTTTCCTTCCAGGTTGATATCAGTCCACTAATGATTAATTTTCAAGATATCCAATTGGTTCCATATCCACCTAGCCATGCTTTTGTTTAAGCTATATATCTATATATTTATATCTCCATCACATCCTGAATTTAACATAAATATTTGTAATATACTGTGCTGAAAGCCATATACACTTTGTCTGTGGTATTTCCCTGACCTACCAGTGTAATAACCCTGTCCAAAAAGAAAATAAAGTTACCTTTGCATGTCTATTCTTAATGAAGTTATGGTGGCTTCCAGTAATCAACAAGAAGTAATCAATTCTCTTTCCTTGTTAAATACTCACATAACATCCCTTTTACAATATTTTTAGAACATTTATAAGAAATCAGAGTCAAGTTCTGCAACCTTAATTTGCAGACAAAATATGTCCATATTACATACTTCAGCCCCTTTCCCATTCTCCTTCTATTTCTCTTCTTCCAATGTTCCTTCTCCAGTTTTTCAGAGTCAAATCACCAGTTCAAATCTCCAGTTACTTAACAATATTTCTTTTTTTTTCAATTTATTTCATTCTTGCCATGTATAATCTTTGACCAGTAATGATTCTCCATTTCCTTTTGAATTAGTCATAATTTTGATTCTTCAGACACTCTGGTGTTCTAAGATTTTAAACCATATAGTATTGCCAAGGAAACATTTATTTTATAATATAGGCTTTCGTATTGAAGGCCATTTTGATATCTTAAAAGCATTGCACAATTTCCAAAAAGCAATTGCATCTACTCTTCCTACTTATTTCCAGGTTTAATTTATTACCCACCTACAATAGCCATCCCAGCTATATGTAATTGACATGCTAACTCAAGGATCTGATGGTACAATATGTTACAGTTTGAGAATAATCCTTTTTCATCCATTTAGTTTTTCCTGGATTAATTGTTACTTTTAAGTAACTTTGGATCTCCTTGAGGAGACTGTAATTTTTTGGAGTTTTACATAACCAAACACTATTACCATGCAAACAGAATCACTTGAGCATCTATATGGAACCTTTCTTCTATTTGTATTTTGAGCTAGACATCTTCCATGATAAGTGAGGAACAACTTTATCAAGAATATCTTACTTGACAGTAATGAATCAGTTGTAATATTTACGTCTGTAGTTCCATTTATCAGAAATGCTTATATAATCATCATGTGGGCTCCAAAAACTCCTTGTTGAAGGAGGACTTCTAAGGTTACCTTTTGTTCTACTGAGTCAGATACTTTTTCTTTTAAAAAAGAATTTACAAATAATAAGCACAATGGGATTTTGTCCTCTGCTTCTTGTAGTGTGATGGATCTCTTTGAAATTGTGATTTATTGAAGAGAATCAGTTGTGAAAGGCTTTTACTTCTAGTACTCTTAAATTATTGCCATAAGAATAAAGAAGAGAAAGCAAGACAGGTAAATGGGTAGGTAGGTGTTGCAGAATTCTTGATCACTTTGAAGTAATTTTTTTGAAATCATAGCCTCCTAAAGTGATTCCTTTCAATGTTTTCAAGACTCTCAGCATGGATTTCCTTATTCATCTGGTCAAGCCATTCTCCAGAACATTCTCTTCTTTAAGACTATTGCTGCTTAGAATTCTCCTGTGTTGAAGTTTTTTTGTGGCTACTGCTACTTCTGCTACTGCTATTGTTGTTGTTGTTGCTGCTGCTGCTACTGCTATTACTGCTGCTACTACTACTACTACTACTACTACTACTACTACTACTACTACTGCTACTATTATTATTACTACTACTACTGCTGCTGCTGCTACTACTACTACTATTATTATTACTACTGCTGCTGCTGCTACTGCTACTACTACTCTTATTACTACTATTACTACCACCACTACTACTATTACTACTACTGCTGCTACTACTACTACTATTATTATTACTACTATTACTATTACTATTACTACTACTACTACTATTACTACTATTGCTGCTACTGCTGCTGCTACTGTTATTACCACTGCTACTGGTAATAACAGTTATTATTACCACTATGGTATGGTAACTATTACCACTACCAGTATGGTAACATATATTACCACTACTACTTTTCTTCTAAGCATCTTCAATTTCTTTTTCACAGTTCCTTGTCTTTCTACAAAAGTCAGATCTGCCATATCCAAAGAAACTTTTCCTCAACTGAATGTGGTGCCACATGTTCATATATCTGCCCTTCTACCCAAGGTAATGGGGGCAGTGTATTGCTTGAGCTGGAGAGTTTTGAGATGTAGTAAGGTAAAAATCAAAGTGCAACTTCACTAACTATACTATCAAGATGGGGAGCCATCAAAATGGCTATTAGGCTGCCCAAAGAGGTAGGAATTAGACCCGGACTAGAACAGGAGAAGGTCGATGCTTTTGTGCCACGCAATAGTAGGATTGGCATGGGTAGGTACTAAAATTCCAGTCGAGGTGAGATAGGGCAAGTTAGTCTCAAAAAAAGTCTTCCCTTCACCCTTCTACTTCACTCCATCTCTCTTCCTTTTTAATGCTGAATTTATTGAGAAAGCTTATATACAATGATGTTACTTCCTTACTATTTATTCTTTCCTTGTCTCCCTGTGTTGTATGGAGATACAACAACCACTAATGACTTCTTAATTTTTATATCCAGTGACCTTTCCCTCCCCGACACTTCTCATACTCCTTGATTTCTTTATAGCTCTTGATTCCATTTTCTATTCTCTTATGCTATATATATTTCCCTCAATACCAGAGAGACCAAAATCATCTGTTTCTCTTGGCTATTATATGTTCTTGAAATCAATGAAAATATATATCCTTAAAAAAGATGTAAACTTTTAGTAATTTAGAATTGTCCTATTTTCCACATATTCTAACTGCTTGACATTTCTACTTACTCTTATATTGAAATGCAGCATCAACTGGGAGACCAATTCCTGGAAAGAGTCTTGCTATCCGTCTAGGGTAACCTTTTTCCATGAATTGGTTTATTTCATCATATCTGGAATAAAAATGGAGTAAGGAGTGAAAATTTCAGGTGCAAACTTAGACTTTAAGGGAAGGAGTTCCTAACAATTTGAACTAATTTGAGTATGGTAGAACAGGCTACTTCAAAAGATATTGGGTTTCTTCTTCAGGCAATCAAACTTTGATTGTCCCTTTATTAGATATTTTTAAAAGGAGATTGTCATTGAGGTTTGAATTAAGCCTGGAGATTTATAAGCATACAGCATGGGCCCCAAAACATGATGACATCAAGAGCTCATTTGATCAAAACATGCATTACAAAGATTATAAGCCAATACTGAAACATCTTGCATCTTCTCTATGGGCGTAGATGCTGTGTGGGTACTTTTAACATTAGGATAAACAAAGGATACAGTGATTTTTGGATTTACCTCCAGTACCTATCTTCAACAAAGAAATAGGTTTTTCTTGTTTTCCTGTAAAAGAGAGCAGCATCTATCTTTTTTGTGCGCCTTGGAAAGCCAAGGTGGTAGATGGGTTTGGGATAACCTGGCAGAATGTCATGTAAATTAATGATCCAGAAATTTCCATCTAGGATAAGGAAAAAATAGATAATCTTTGAATGTCTTGTTCTACAGGTAGAAAATAGTTAAGAGTCACAAAAAAATCCTTAGGTCACAAGATTAATTTTGCTTACTGACATGATTATTCATTTTATCCTCTTCATATACAACCTCTCCTTCTATTTATCAAATGACTAGATTTAGGAAAGTATCTACGGGAGAAATATTTTGAATTCTATGATGAATTTTGACTAGTTGTAGGAATCAAAATAGCCACATTAGTCTGAGTATATCCAATCAAAGTACCACTAAAGACACATGTTCTTATGGAAGCTACATAAAAGGGGAACAGAAGGAAGAAAATTGGAGACTCTTTGTGATATGCTTGTTAAAATTTCCTTTATGATTAAGAAGTTAAGATCAAAGTTAGGGTCTATAAGTGATATTATGAATGGGATGCTGCATCTAGAGTCAGGGAGACTTGATTTCAAATATGGTCTCAGAAACCTACTAGTTATATGACTCTGGACAAGACTCTTTACCTCTATCTGCCTTAATTTTCTCAGGTTAAAAATGAGATAATGATAGCACCTACCTCCTAGAGTTGTAAAATTAAATGAAATATTTATAAAGTAACTAGCACAAGGTGTGAGGCTTCCTTATTTTATAGTAAGAAAACATTTTCATTCTTGACCACTGGTGATGTCTGTCTTCCTAATATTTAAATTAGCTACAAATGACAGAGAAATACGATAGAAGAAGTTACCTTTAAAAATCAAAATTTCATCCCTGTCATTTTCATATGCAGCTTGAATACCATCTGGCAGAGATGGCCAAAATGAAGAGATTAATTCAAATTCTGTTTCTGAGGCTTCAGGATAAATTCTCCACAAATGTCTGTTTTGATATAAGACAATATTATGTGTTTATATAGCACAGAGATTGATAGCAATGAGCTACATGTAAATGCCCATAATCATCATAATTTATAAGGAACTGTTGTGTAACATTGACACTATCCTCACTTAACAACTCTAAAGGGATATGAACTTGTTTTTTACCTCTGTGAACTAGGTAGAGGAGATTGTGCTCCCTATGGACTCTGTGAAGAGTCCCTACCAATGAAGGCATTTCTCAGGACCACAACTCTAGAAGACAAGATCTAGGTGGTTTAGGGTTGACTTCTGAGATGGCACTTTCAATTCTGGAATTTGTTGAAATGAAAAATGTCTTCTTTGCAGCCATAGAATGCTAGAGTTTGTCTTAATTTTGGAAGGGACTTTGGAGATTGTTTAGTTTGCTTTCCACCCAAAGTAGGAAAACTCTCTAGTCCAGTCATCCAGGTAGTTCTCCAGTGTTTGCTGAAAGTTAGGAATCTGTTAACAAATGCAGAAAGGAACAAAACTGAGCCCTGACTGAATTGTCAATCAAAGTCCAAGAAATTCAATAGGGCATCAATCCCTACCACAGATTATAGTGTTTTAGAATAGACATGTGCAGTATCCTACAAAATAACTGCTTAAAACAGACATTTCACCCTTTAGTATAAGGAGTATTCTGCAAAACAAAAATTCATTTAAAAAGAACAAGTTCCAGGAAAAGGAGAGATCTTGGAGAGAAAAAATGGTTTACCTGTCTTTAAAGAATATTACTTCTTTGCGGAAGGTGGTGACAGCATCAAAAGTCAAATTAGGATCACAGTCTTGGGGGATAGTGGGTCTCTTTGGCTTAGCAGTTACCTTAGGTGAGGATCCTTCAATGAGAGAACAAATCAATTGAAACAACCATAATGAACATCACAAGAATGTGAGGAAACGCCATGAGTACAGAGCAGGCTTGCACAATGTGGACTTTTTCATGAAAAAATTTAAGAAATGATTTACCTAATTTCCTTTCTGAAAGTTTTCTTGTTCAATACCTTTGTGTAAAGTCTAAAATGCCTTACCATAGATGGACTGAATGGCCTTGACATCATCCTGAGAAAGGGGAGATTTGCTGGGATCAATGAAGGCATAATTGGGAAACATCAAGGCATTTGGATCATTGGAATGAGAGAGACCCAGGGAATGACCAAACTCATGAGCTGCTACAAGAAACAAGTTGAATCCTTAAAAACAACAGAAATAGTCAATTAGTTATTCAATGAACAAGTTTATTGAGAGCTTCCTATTTGCCTACTATATGTTGAGAATTGTACCAAGAAATAGGAATACAAAGAATGGCAAAAACAGTCCCATCTCTCAAGGAGCTCACTGTCTAAAGAGGATAAAACATGCAAATCACTGTGCAAATGCCATATATACACAGGGTAGGTGGAAAATAATCTGAGAGAAAAGGTGGGGAAGATAGAAAATTCTTCTGCAGAAGGTAGCGTTTGAGCCCAGTGAGCCCACAAGAGTCATGGATGGGGGAGGGAGACCATTCTAAGTATTGGGGTCATGTAATGGATATGCAGGGGCAGGACGTGGAATACTATGGGATAAATTGCTATGTAGTGTAGTGTAGCTGGAAAAAATATAATGCTGGGCTTTATTGAGCATAATGGATATTTTTTGAATAAATAATAAATATGTGTGAATTAGAACACTTGTATGTTAGATAAAAGATTGGTTAGGGAGAAATGAAAATAGTATTGTCACAAGGAAGATAATACTTTTCTGGCTTATAATTCATTTGGGAATTATTTAAATTCACTATCAGAAGATAACTGTCTTATTATAGGTTTAATAAAGTTTTGAATACCAAGAAGACATGAGCACACAACATTACTGAAAAAATAAAGCTTTATTGAGGGGACATACTATCAAGAAGGGCAATCAGAAGTGATACAGGTCAAGTTCCCTGAATCTCTGGGTAGAACTGGGAGTTCAAGCTAATAGTTTCCTGTATTTTTATTGGGTTCTTATCTAGGCCACACAGGACTAGACATGGGGAAAGAGGAAGGAACTTGGACTTGGGAACTAGTGTGGATGCATGATAGTGGTGGGTTGGAGAGGGGAAACTCCTGGGGAAATGGGAACTTGATAATATATGAACTCTTTGGGAAAGATGTTTTCAGTTGTACTGCTGGTCTTATTTTGAGTGACTCAAGACATTTAAGCTTTCCTGAAATTCCTTCATTTAGCAGGATGATAAGACTATTGGAGATTTGTACAACTTATTGATGATTTAGTGGGTAAGTTTCAGGAAGTTACACAATGTACAAAAAGGTTAAATGTCTTGTTCAGGACCATACCATTTAATAAAATTTCAGATTGATTTAAAAGTAATTCTTTAAAAAGAAATGTTGGCTATTAAGAATCCCTGAACTTACCACTTGAATCTTTTGTCCAATTTTCATCTTCATCAAAGTGCGTATCTCCACCAATTCCCCAGCCAGGAGGAAAAGCATGGCCCAGGAGTCCCAGTGGACCATCAAATTGCCGAGGACATTTACCATGGACTATAAAATTAACAATAATAAACTAATATTTGTATAGTGTTTTAAAATTACAAAGCATTTTACAAATATTATCTCATTTGAATAGAATATATTTGAACAAATAAGTCACAGAATATTAGAATTTCAATGTTGGAACCTATATCTACACAAGATCCTCTCTATAATTTCCCTAACAAGTGGTCAAATAGCTGTTTTTTTGCAACCTTCTGGCGAGAGGAAACTTACTTCTTTAAACAGCCTGTTTCACTTTGAGAATTTCATTATTAGAGAAAGTTTTTCCCCTCCTTACCTTAACTAGCTTTCTGCAGGTAGTACCCATTCTTCCCTCTGGAACCAATCAGAACAAATTTTATCTAATTCACACAACCCAAGAAGAAAATACCTTGAATTATTTCTCAGTTATATTGTAACAGTACCTCCGGTCCTAAAAGCAATCATGATGTCAGCAATGCCTTTGGAAATTCTGGTGAATGTTAGTGGGGTCACCTTGCTCCATACTTCCAGAGCCTTTTGGATGGATTCCTCCACATCAGATTTTTCCATATCAGGAGTATAGTTCATTATCCTTTAAAGTTAACATAAACATTCATGCAAATGTGCATTCCATATACATATAGATAACTAAATTACTGGTGTCCTATTGTACAAATTCCCCATCTAGTACCCAGACTTTTTTGTCTAATTCTCTATTTGAAATTCAAATATATATTTGATATACCCTTATGTATACACATATTCATTTATAGATATTAGTACTTGATATGGCTATAAAATAATGAGACTTACATTCTTGAATGGTTTATAGAAATTAGCCTTATAATACCTGTGTATGTAGCCATGTATGCACACATCATTTGCTAATTAATCTATATTAATCCGTATTTCTCCTCATTAAAATTCTCCTCTCTGAACCTCTAAGAAGTATGCCAGGAAAAATGACCCTCTTATTTGCTAATTAGCAAATTGATTAACTAATCAACAAGCATTTAGAAAGTGCCTACTATGTACCAGCACTGTGCTAAGCTCTAGGGATACAAAGAAAGGTAAAAAAATAATATCTACTCTCAAGAAGTTTATAACCTAATTTTGTATCATAACTTTATTTAGAATTATAAAAGACATTAAAAATTTAATTAAAAACAAAATTAAAATGAAAAATACAGGGAAATGAAAGGATTTGCCTAATGTGTTAAGTATTGGCGATACAGACTAAAATAAAACATTTTGTTTTCCAGAAGAACTTGAATTTTATTAAGAAAGACACACATACATAGAGCATATACAAAATAAATTCAAAGCAATTTAAATTTTGTTTTAAAGAGGCACTATCAACTGAGAGGATCAGGAGAAGACATGTGAGAACTTTTCTAAAAAGCAGTGGTGAGAGATGAGTATATTTCAGGTATCGAAGTGGGCAGTTTGTGCAAAGACATAGAGATTAAAGATAAAATAGTATGGTGAAAAGACTTCTAGAAAACCAGTTTGCAGATTGTCTTTGCACATAATCAGAGAAAATGAAATATTATTTTTTTAAAAAAGAAAGTCAGTTTGGTTGGCTACAGAGTATTGAAAAAAAGTTATGTACAGGCCAGAGCCCAACTGAACTATTCTAACATTCTTCTCCAAGTTTAAAAAAAAAACACTTCAAATCAAATTTTGAAGTGGTAGAACAAACAAAAAGTTAGAGAAAGCCATTTTTTGCAGCTTACGAAAAGTTATGAGGTGAGAAGGAGAAGTCAGCAACACTGGGGTGGGTATGGCTTTAGAGATGGCTACAATTTTAGTGGCAGATTTGGGATTTCTCAATCCAGAGTATAAGGGAGTCAGACAATTGATCATAAGGAGACTGCAGAAAACCTTTTGGTGGCACTAGTTATACTGGTACTGATTGGTTACTTGATTATCAATTCTGGGTTTCAGTTTTAGGGTAGAGAGGAGGACTTTTGAACAGTCACAAGGGAGCAGAGGCTTAGAGCACAGTTCCAGGGCTAAGAGGAGCCACTGGTATTAGTAATTACAGGAAAATAGGGGACATAGTCACAGTTATCTTGAGAGGGTGAAGATAAGCACTAGTACTTGTGGTTCTAAAGAGCAAGGGTCTTTTACTCTTTAGTCAGAAAGGGTATGAAGAGAATTAACAATTTGGTAAAAAGGGAACAAAAAAATACTGAAGGAAATAGCATCTAAAAAACTGGTTTAGTAGTAGAAGAGGCACAAAAATTCACTGAAAAACTCCTTTAAAAGCAGAATAAGACAAATGGAAGAGGGAGGTAAAAAAAATTCACTGAAAAAAACAACTTCTTTAAAAGAAGAATTGGCCCAATGAAAATGAAGAAAATAATTCCTTAAAAATTAGAATTAGAAAAGTGGAAGCTAGGTCAAAAGTCAAAAGATCAAAAGAATGAAAAACTTGAAGAAAATGTGAAATATTTTATTGGAAAAACAACTAACCTGAAAAATAAATCCAGGAGATGTAATTTAAGAATTATTGGACTTCCTGAAAGCCATTATAAAAAAGAATCTAGATGTTACATTTTAAGAAATTATTAAGGAAATATCTCTTAGATAGGTTAAATATTAGATATCTAATATCTTAAATCCAGAAGGTAAAATGGAAATTTAAAGAAAACCTACTGATCATGTCTTGAAAAGATATCCCCTGCTAAGTGAAATGAGCAGAACCAGAAGATCATTATACACTGCAACAACAAAATTATATGATGATTAATTCTGATGGATGTGGCTCTCTTCAACAATGAGATGATTCAAACTAGTTCCAATTGTTTAGTAATGAACAGAACCAGCTACAGCCAGAGAGAGAACTAATGGGAAATGAGTGTGGATCACAGTATAGCCTTTCCACTCTTTCTGTTATTGTTTGCTTGCCTTTTTGTTTTCCTTCTCAGGTTTTTTCTTTCTTTATAGATATAATTTTTCTTGAGCAGCAAGATAACTGTATAAATATATATACATATATTAGATTTAACATATACTTTAACATATTTAACATGTATTAGACTACCTGCCGTCTAGGGGAGGAGGTGGAGGGAAGGAGGGGAAAAGTTGGAACAGGTTTTGCAAAGGTCAATGTTGAAAAATTACCCATGCATATGTTTTATAAATAAAAAGCTATAATAAAAAAAATTGGACAAAAAAGATAGCCCCAAATGAAAACTACAAAATTCCAAAGCTCTCAGATTGAAAAGAAAATATTGCAAGCAGCCAGAGAAAACAATTTAAATTTTGTGGAGCTGATGAAGTTCCAAACTAAGAGGGGTAACTATATTAATTGAGAGAATGAGATGAATTAGAGTTGCTGTTGAGGTAGAATCAACAAGACTTGGCTTTGGACTGAGGTGATCAAATATGCAAGCTGAAGAAGAGTGAGGAGGATAGAATGATGTAAGGGTTGTGAAGGATGGTGAAAGGGGAAAGATTGGAAGAGGGCTGTGTTTGGGGTAGGGAAAAGAATGAGTGAAGTCTATTGACTTTATATTCAGGGCTCTCTGGAGAAGGGGGAAATTGATAATCAAATATGTGGATTTGATTGGACTATTTTTTCAAATTTATTTTATTTAAAGAAATAGAATAAGAAAAGGGAAAAACAGAAGAAGAATACATAACAAAATGAAACAGAATATTGTCATGTGCTCAATAACGCATCAGGGAGGATTCAACATATATAAATATATAAAAAGAAACACCAATTCAAGAAAGTATATATATATATATATATACATATATATATATATATACGTATATATATATATATATACGTGTATATATATATATATATACGTATATATATATATATACACACACACACACACACACACATATATAAGTAGAAAAAAATGTATTCATGTCCATCTTTTCTTTACTTCCTTGTAAATTGCCCTGTTGTTTTCTGCTGCACACTTTTGTACTTTTTTCACCCTCTTTCATCCTCCCCACACGCAAACAGGCTATAGTTAAGAAAGGATATATTTATATACACATATGTATGTATATATATATGTATATATATATATACACATATACCTGTCTACACACACATATCTTTCTTATCCCTTTGCTTTAATTCTGCTTCTAATTTGCCTTGTTTATTTAACTACCTTCCACCTATGGATCCTTCCCTTGTCCTCTTCTGGCACCCTTTGCTTCCCTATCCACCCATCCCTGCCCCTTCTTTCTTTATAGATTTTGCAAGATATATTCCTTTCATTGTATATATGTAGTGTTGCCTATTTAACTCTTTCCTGATGTGAGTAGGTTTTCAGAACTACAAGCCTTCCTTCCTTCTTTAATGACTCTGTGTCTATTTTTCCTCTTTACCTCATTTGTATGACATAATTACTATTTTTACCTCAACTCTGCCCCAATCTTTCTTTTGAGCTTTCCAATTGTTGATGTTAACTTTAAACATGTTATACATTTCCCATGTAAAAACAAAACAAAACAAAAAACAAAAACAATTTGTCCATGCTGAGTTCCTTGAAATTGATGTTTGATATTGGCACTTTATGTTAAATTTTCCATTAAGTTTGGGTTTGGTTGATAGAAAGTCCTGAAAATCTGCAAGTTCATTCAAAGTCCATTTTTCCTCATTCAATATTATAGATAATTTTGCTGGATATGATATTTTTGGTTGCAGGCCTACTTCTTTTGATTATCAGTGGATAGGATCCCAGGATCTGCAATCTTTTAGTGGCTGCTGATAAATCCTATTCAATTTTAATTGTAGCTACAGCATATTTGAATTTTTTCTTGTTTCTTGCAACATTTTTTCTTTAATCTGGGGTTTTGAAATTTGGTAATAACATTCCTATGTGTTTTCCACAAAGGATTTTGTTGAAGTAGTGATTGGAGTATTTTTTCTGTCTATTTTCCCCTTCTCTTCTATCACTTCAGGAAAATTTTTTTGGATTATTTCTTGCATTATTATGTTGAGGTCCTTTTTTTGGGTCACAACTTCCAGGCAGTCCAATTATTTTTATATTTTTCTTGATCTGTTCTCCAAATTTGTCATTTTTCTTATGTTTCACATTGTTATATTTTGTCATTCTTTTATAACCTGTTTTGTTATTTCTTGATCTCTCAAAGCTTCATTAGCTTCTCCTTCCCAGTTCTAATTTTCAAAGAGTTATTTTTGTTTTTGACGTTCTGTATCTCTTTTTCCAGTTGGTTGACTTTTTTCATACTTTTCTTGTTTTTCTTGGATAGTTTTTAGTTTTCAGTTTTAGTTTTTTCTCAATATCTCATTTGATTTTTAAATTCTTTTTTTTTCGAATTCCATAAATTCTCTCTGGGCAGGGAACCAGATCATG
This sequence comes from Antechinus flavipes, assembly GCF_016432865.1. Classification (NCBI taxonomy): domain Eukaryota; kingdom Metazoa; phylum Chordata; class Mammalia; order Dasyuromorphia; family Dasyuridae; genus Antechinus; species Antechinus flavipes. Next base: position 496,082,273 of record NC_067400.1, read on the forward strand.
TTACTTTTTGGGGTAGAACCTTTTTATGCTTCAGTGTTCTCTTCTGAAGATGAACCTCCGTCTTCCCTTTTCCCATGGTAAATTTCTATGGGGTTCTTCTTTACTGGTTCATTTTTTAAAATAAGAGGTATTAGTGTAAACACCTCTAATCCCGGAGTGGGACATGGCACTCTGATTTTACTTCAGCTTGCAACTTTGACCAGGAACCCCAAACCACGAACATCCCTCTCTAGCAAGTGCCGGCAATCAGTAGCGACCCGCCCCTACTCTTTCTGCACTCACCAAATTCCTTCTTTAGTTCCTTCTCACCCAGGGCCGCATCCCAGCAGCACAGCTGAGTCTGGCATTCCTAATCAGCCCAGGCTCCCTCAGTCTTTCTAGACTCAGACCCCAACTCCAAAAACAGTCCAGGAGGTAAAAGTCTCTGTGGATCCTGCTGAGGCTCCAGCCACATCCCGCCTGAGGGGTCTTTACTTGGTGTTTTTACAGAGCTAGCCCAGAGGTGTTTGCACTTCACTTGGATTAATCCCAGGCCTCAATCTTTTGCATTTTCTTTGGTCTTTTCTTCAGATCTTGAGCTGTACCAGGATGACCCCTATTTTGCCCCAAGTCTTCATGATTTTTCACCAGTCAACGTTTGCCTTAGGCACAAATTTGTTCTATTTGTGAGGGAAACTGGAAAAGCTTGAAATTTGCCAACTTATTCTGCCATCTTCCCAAAATCTTCTCCCTTGATTGGACTTTCTTATTGTCCCAACTTGTGTCATTGAAAATGAAACATTTGCTTTTTCCATTTAGGGACCAATAGTAAAGTTGGACATGTTAGCCTTAATGATTGATTACTTTAATAATTATTCTTTCTCATATAGACAGTTTCATTGTATCTTTTCCACTATCCTCATTATAGTCAATCTCTTTCCATGTTACATCTTAATTCATACCTCCTGAATGATGATTATGATGATACTAATAGCTAGTATTTTTATATAAAATGTTTTACTTGTATGACCTCATTTGATCTTCATAACAACCCTGGGAAGTAGATGCTACTGTTATCCCAGTTTTACAGATGAGGAAATTATGGCTGAGAGGTTAAATATTTGTCCAGACTCAGATCCACCCAATTAGTAAGCATCTGATGGAGGATTAGAACTCAGGTTTTTCTTACTCCAAGTTCATCATTCAATCCATTATCATCTTAATTGTCTAGCACTAAGTGAACAAATACGACTCAATCTACAAAAACATCAGCTATCTGGCATGTATCTTCTTACCATATAGAAGTCTGGCCTCCACCAAGAAGCTTCTCACATGAGCAATAAGAATAATTCCTGTAGGGCATAAATACACCTGGGAAATAATTGGTAGCTGTAAACAGTTTTGTGTCTTTGCCACCTCTCACATTTTCATAGATGTCCTTTGATCTATTAATCTTTTCACTGTATTCAGGAACAGATTTATAGCCACTATATTATGTTGTCTGCCACTCGCGTCTCTAAGGTATAGTAATAAAAATAATAGTTAGCATTTATATAGCACTTTAAGGTTTACAAAGCATTTTTAAAAATTTGATTTGGTTCTCTCGACAAACGTGGAAGGTTGAGGAAGATGAGGAAACTCAAATGTGCATAGATTGTAAATCATCCAGAGTCATACAGCTAGTAAATTCTAATGCTGGATTTGATTTCAGGTCTTCTTGACTTCAGTTCCAGAACTCTTTATCTATTGAGCCATATACATAGGGCAAGACAAGATAGTTGGAAAAGAAAGGAGTCTTAAAAGCTGTATAGACTTTGCTCATTTCTTTCATTCTAAGTCAGGAATACATGCAAATTATTGCAAATCACATTTCAATGATCTTTACTTTTATAAAATTTTTAAAGAAAAGGTTCCATAACTTTCCTCAAAATACATTCTAATATTTAACATCCCTCATATTTGGGAAGTTCTTTACAATATCCAACTTAAATTGTCTGTAATCTAGTTTCCATTTATTTTTGGACACATTTCATCTAGTCGAGCTTCCATGTGTAATTTGAGGGTAAAATAGTTATAGTGTTAGAGAAGACATAAGCATTACCTATATGTGAGGCTGTGTTTTCTCCAACCAGGTAGAGTATAGCCATATTGACCCACATCAGGCATCCCACATCTGGGCTGTTTCATGATCTTAAGGGTGTTAGAGTCAAGCGTCCCAGTCACTGTCAATCCAAAAAATGCTTGCATTTCCCGCAGTTTTCCATCTAAGGGGCTATTCCTCTTGTTTTGAACAAGATGGCTCCCTTCTGTTTCAAGTGTATAGAATTGACCTAAATATGCCTAATCCAAAAAACAAAACAAAACAATATATGTACACACAAAGATACAAACATAAAAAATACTTCTACATGACATAGTGATCTATAATTTAAATAAATTTAAATAAAAATCAAACAGAATGATTTGGAACAAACTCTAAAATTTCTCAAACTCCAACCACACCCAAGAAGATATTTGGCTTTTGCTTATTGGATGATCATGTTTTTAACTATCTTGGCCGCTATATTTAGTCTGTTGATTCCTAGAAACAGATTTTTCAATGCACAAATTCTTTGCTTTGTAAATAAAATTAGTTTCAGTCACATGCAACCATCATATTGTGATGATTTCTACAAGTTCCTTACTGAGCTGTTGTTTATTAGGTCATACTGTAGAATAGGTATTATAGCCAGTAGCTTGGGCTATTCTAGACAAGCTCAAAATCTTTCCTAGTAAATCCTTACTACTACTATATTTTGCTTTTGTTTCTCTGTCTGTTTCTATATCTCTGTCTGTGTCCCTTTGTCTCTGTCTCTGTCTCTATCTTTGTTTCTGTCTGTGTTTGTTTATGTGCTTGTGCATCTGTATTTGTTTCTACCTCTATCTCTCTGGCTCTGTCTCCATCTCTGTCTCCATTTCCATCTCCATCTTTCTATATTTGTCTCTTGTCTCTCTCTGTCTCTTGCTGTCTTTTTCTGTCTCTCTGTCTCTCCGTTTCTACTTCTATCTCTCTGTCTCTGTTTCTGTCTCTGTGTGTCTCTGTCTTTTTCTCTCTGTCTCTGTCTCTGTCTCTCTTTCTCATTCTTTCTCTCATTGCCTGAGAGTCCAACATCAGACCTGCTTTATTCAGGACTTAACTATTTGCATCCCATACCAAACTCCATCCACATTCACTGTCTCTTCCTAGGAGATTCCTTCTCTTAGAAAAACCAAAGACTCATATCTTTAATACTGCAGGTCCTTAGATGATAGTTACAAAAGTAGCCTCTATTTTTGGTTATTATTGGTCCGTCAGTCAACAACATTGATTAAGTAAGTACCTGAGCGAGCTTCCTGCTTTCTTCAGGGTTCATTTTTGGATCTGCAGGAAAAGCAGAGGAGAGAGCAAGCAGAGAAAAGACGCAGAGGAAGGACAAGATTTTCATCTTGATCCCCTTGAATTCTTCTGCTGCTTGACTTTGTAGAACTTCTCTTCACATGAAGTCTGGTCCTGCTTGTACAGAGCTTCAGCAGTACAAATCAGCAGGGCCATGACTCACTGATTGTATCATTTTAATTAACAACAGAGAAGTACATTTTTCATAAAGCTTGCCATGATAGGGTTTTATTTTCCTCTCAATTTTGCAATCCTAAAGTTTCCTTTTAATAATTAGACACAACCATTCTCTATTGCCCACTTGACTTTATTAAGAAGCTGGCCACGTAAATGCAACTTTGTTCTTTGTAAAGTTGATTTTTAAATATAGAAATACTGAATAGGGTTCATAAAAGCACTTTCATTGGAACTGAAATCAATTAGATTAATAAGATATATTTTCCTCTCTATAGATCAAATATTTCTATAATCTTTATTTCACACATTTTTCCCCTGAAGAACTATATACATTCAAAGGACCCAGCTTTATTATAGGAAACATACAAAGAAAGAAAGAGAATGAATGAATGAATGAATGACTAATATTTTCATCATATAGGCTCTGTATTTTATTTTATTTCAGTCATAACCATTAGCAAAGAGATATACTTTGAAATAAATATTCATTCCTTTTTCCTTTGAATTCAATTTAATTCTTAAATTTAGTGAATATTTGTTGGTTACCTTCTCTGTGCTTAATCCTGTGTTAGGTGTTGGGGGAATTAAAAATATATATCATTTATCATTCCTAACAGCATCAATTTTGTGGGAAAAAACTATATCCAAATAAAACAGGGCAGGGTATTTGCAAAATATAGAATATGATCCTGCACTGAAACATAATAGAAATGATATGGATTTAGGGTGACATGAAGGAGCCTTGTTATGGTCATAGAGTATTATACTGGTATTATTTCAGCTAAATCTGGAAGGGTGGGCTTCAGGGTGTGAGTGTAGAAAATAGAAAGGGCTAGGAAGAAAAACACAAGCAAAAGTACAGAGGCGGAAATGAGAATAGCATGTCATAAATATTAATGAGACTAAAGAGAATGTGAATGTGGACTATAATGGAAAACAGGGTTAAATAGTAAGAATTGGGTCAGATCATTGAAGGTGTTGAATTAGAGAAATGATATAATCATTCTTGGCAATGTATTAACTATCCCCTGACATGTTTAAACTATTTAGAATGGAAGGTTGGAGCATAATAAAGTGTACCTCCCCTGTTGGGTCTTAGTCAGAATGGTAGGTGTCAGGAAAATAGCTTTCACTGACTCATGTTAACTGCATTGAGGAGATTTCCTTTTGCTAATAAAGAGAACAACTTATATTCAAAAGAGCATAAGAGCTTAAGATTCTATAGGTAGAACAGTAAGAGACACCAGAGACAAATTTTTCCAGTTATTTTAATATTGTCATTTTACAGATGGAGGGAAAGATAATACAGGGAGGTTAAATAAATTTACTTAAGATCATACTGGAAATTAGGCATCAGAAGTAAGATTTAATTTCAAGTCCAATGACTCCAGAACCAGTTCTTATTGTACTGTTCCATGTGTTTTTCTTTGTTCATAATTAATGTGTTCCTTGAAAGCTAAGGATACCTTTATTGGCTCTCAGATTTAGTAAAGAGGGAAATGCATAAAGTATAACATTCCTTATTGTTAAAGTCCTTGATGTTGTCAAATAGTTTGACTTCAGAAATTAATATTAATTTTCAGTAAAAATAACATTAAAGAGAAAGGATTGTTTCTGGTTTTGCAACTGCACCCTTAAGATTATGGGACCTTTTAATCTGATTTGCAGCTTCTGTTTGGGGATATGTGATGGAAAATGTTTTGTTAAACAACCAGATCTTCAATACAAAATTATATACCAGATACATTTTAAAAGTTTAATCTATATCTTTAGCATTTTCTCCTTCGCTTTGTTAAATCTAGACAATCAATAAATGATAAATCAAGCCCTGATTTATAGCATTCATCAATTTCTTCGGTTGCTTAGGAAGCCAGAAGTTTGTGGCTTTTGATTGGACAGAGAGAGATATATATCCCCTGCCTAATCCTTTGGACAGCTCTGAGCCTTGTCCTTATTTGTCAAAATTAGCAAGTAGAGGAAAGTCTGAGGAACAAGAATTGCCTCTATACATCCATGGAGTGCCAGCTCAGAAGACAGTAGTTTTTTATGGATACATTCAGTCATCTTAGCCAATAGGAATCAGGCAGAGGATATCTGTGCATGCTCTGAAGTTGCATCCACATACACAGAAGAGGAACATTTCAAGCTTCCATGTGCTTTTCCATGCTCTGACTGAGCATGCTGCAAGAGATGCTGCATTAGAAATATCATTACATTTTTTCTGGGCCCTTCTTCAAAATTGTCATCAGGAATCTTGTCTGTTTATTCTCATTTATTTTTCTATATATATGATCACAGTGAGCCTTACATTCTTTTGATTAATATGGATCATTGTGACTGAGTTACATATTTGTACATACTAGTACAAATCTGTCCTAGAAATTTCCCAGAAAGTCATCTTCAAGTACTTGTTAAACATTTCTTTTTTGTTTGCTTGCAAAATTGTTTATTGGATGTAATCCAAATACATTAAGCATCAATTTTTTTTTTCATTTCCTAAAACATTGACTTCCCAAGTAGAGCCTGGAGCCACATAGGGAACTATGGTCTGATTCCAAGGGGATCATGGGAGTAGGTATGGGAAATGTGCTAGCCAATCCTGGGATTTGTCCCTAAGATAGTTGTACTGAACTTTTATTGCTTAATACCCTCTCCTTATTTGATTGTACATTTTTCCAACCTTCATTAAGTTAGTCTCTCAGGTAATTATAGAGAGAGAATAGACCTAATCACCACCTTAGATGTAGCAAAGGCCACTGAGAAAATTAATATTCTTTCCTTTTCCCCTGGGAACCCCTTATGTTCCACTGAATGGTGGGCTCTGGCTCCAGGGCAGTGACCAATAAGTTAAGAATACCACTATTCTTTATCATTTTGAGTGGCACAGGGTGAGTTGCATAGCTCGGTTAAAGTATGCATTGTAAAGCCTATTACATATGTCTTCAAATTACCCCTCTTCTGAACTTTAATACCATTTTTTAGCAAGGACATTTTCTTCCAGTTACTTAGGTTTCCACTTTGGTGTTGTCTTCTCTGCAATCTCAGTGTCATGTTCAAATCATCACTCACTCACTCCACATATATAATCAGTTTCTAAATCTTATTGACAACATTTCTCAAATCCATCTTTCTTTATCATTCATCACCCTTGATTCAGGCCCTTATCACCTCTTGCCTAGACTACTGTGGTAGCCTCCTATTTGATCTTCTTCCTTAAAGCCTCTTCTCACTTCAATTCATCCTTCAGACCATCACCAAAGTGATTTTCAAGGTCTGACTATATTTTTCTCTATATTCAATAAACCCTAACTTCATTCAATAAACTCCAATAGTTTTCAACTGACTTTAGGATTTAATATTATTTCATTTTTACCTCAGCATTTTACATTTACTTTTAGTGTAAGTTTTATAATGTAAATAATTATTAGCATAGCAACATCTATAATGTATAAATAAAAAATATATTGGAGGTACATACTATTTTTCAACCGATGAGTATGCACATTTAAAAAATGGAGGCGGTTGAGCCAAGTAAAGGCAGGGACTTACCTGAGCCTCTCATTAATGCATTATTGATGAAATTGTGAACTGATTTAATCCTTTTGTATAGCAATATGGAACTATGCTCAAAGGGCTATAAAATCAGACATATCCTTTGCTCTAGGCATATATCCCAAAAGAGATTTTTTAAAAAGAAAAAGGACCATTTGTACAAAAATATTTATAGCAGCTTTTTTCTCAGAATCCAAAATTGGAAATTGAGTGGATGCTTATTAATTGGGCAATGGCTGAATAAATTGGAATATATAATTGTGGTGGAAATACTATTGTGCTATAAAAAATTTTGAGCAGGTTGCTCCCAGAAAAACCTGGAAAGAATTCAGTGAGATTAGGTAAAGTGAAATGTACTATGTTCATAGAAACAGCAATATTTTAAAATGATCGGCTGTGGATGACTTTGCTATTCTCAGAAATACAACAATGCAAGACAACTCTGAAGGACTTATGATGGAAAATGTTATACCAAAAGAACTGATTATGTCTAAATATAGATTGAAACTAATAATTTTTTTACTTTTTTTTCTTGATTTTTTTTGAAGGGGATTTATTATTTTTTTTCACAACATGACTTTTATAGAAATTTTTTGCATAACATCACATGTGTTTCCCAGTGAAGAGGGATTAGGGAGGGAAGAAGGGGAAAAATCTGGAACTCAATAATTTAAAAACAAATGTTAAAAAATTGCTTTACATGTAACAGAAAAAATAAAATATTATTTTTTTTTAAATGAAGATTACAGGTATGTGGTAGAGGGGGGTTCTTGTTTAAGATACTCGTTGCATAAGGTAGTCTCTGAGTTCCTTTGCAACACTGAGACTCTAGGATTCAACAAACCATTCTTCTGTCAATATATTCTTCAATATTTTCTTTCTCAAAGATGTTGTTCTACAAAGAAATGTTTGGTGACATCTCCAGTGACTTTCCAGTTTATGTTCTCACATTATGATCCCCAAGAAACAGTTGAAATTTTATACTTAAACCTTTACCTGGTTCATATTTGTAAAGGTACATTTTTTTTTTTGTTATGAGTTTGTAAAGATCCAATTCTTCCTTCTTGGTTTTGTTCCTTACTAACCTCCTCATTGTATTTCACCCTTTCCTCATTTTATTTCATTTCCTATTTTCATTGTTTTTCCACTCCTGTCTCTGAGTAATCTTTTCATCAATATATATCATAACAATATCTTTTAGGAAATATGGTAGCATAGTTTTCCAGGATGATTGAAGTGCCAGCTTCCTTTTATTAACAGGATTGGGATTTCTTGGCTCAAAAACGGCCCTCATTGGTCCCCAAATCTGGAAAGTTTGAAATGCAAATAGTGTGATTTCTGCCCCTTCTCCCATTTAAAACTCCAAACATATATATCAAGGAGAACTTTGGAGCAGGCATAAGAGACTAGCAATTGAGAAAATGATTACATATAACATATACAATATAATTATTAAATTTTCAAGTTTATTTTAAAAATATTTATATTTATATTGAATTAGAAATTTCCCTGGAAATCTGTGTATCTGCAAGAGAAAAGGACAAAGATGACCTGTGATTTCATTGGTATAAGATACTCTTGGGTAAGGATCCTTCTTCTACCAAGGCAAATCAATGCCTTTACCACTACTTAGTGGTCTATAGTATTTTCCAGAACATCAAGAGGTTAGACCACTTGTCCAGGATTTGTCAAAGGTGAGACTTGAAATTTTCTAGCTTGTTTTCTTACCATTATGCCATATTGGTCTCATTTACTTTTTTAAAAATTAATTTATGGAATAAAACAAGTGTTTTCATCACATAGTATAATAAAAAAAGACTAATGCACATGAAACTACAAATCTCCTGTACACAACTTTTTATTCCTTTCAAATATACAACAAAAATTATCATGTCATTTAAAAAAATTCTTCTTTCCTCCCACCCTGGACATGGCTAACGTTAAATACAAATAATTATAGATAGATAAACAAATGTAAAATTGTTCTATACATTTATTTAGCTTTCTTTGGATACAGATAGCATCTTTGTTTATATGTCCTTTATATTTGAGTTGGACATTTATGATAGAATAAATGATTTTTTTCAATGTCATTATTAAAGCAATATTGCTATTGCTGTATACTCTTGGTTCCGCTCATTTTATTCTTTGCTGTTTAGTATAAACCTTTCCATATTGTTCTAAGATTATTGAGCTCATCATTTCTTATAGCACAATAGTATTCCACAATTATATACCACATCTTCTTCAGCCATTCCCCAATTGATGGACAACCTTGCAATTTCCAGTTCTTTGCTTCCACAAAGATAGCTGCTATAAACATTTTAGAATATAGAGTTTCTTTTCATTTTCCCCATAATCATTTTTTGGAAATACACCAAGAAGTGAGATTCATCTAGCCTACCATTTTACTGGTAACTTATTAAAAAAACAAACTAAGGATTGTTACCAGGAAGGAAGAATTAATTGATCTCTGAAATCACTTTCTGAAGCAGTACTCATATTGTCCATACTGAGCTCCCAGAGCCTTACTGTTAGTTCTAGAGACCAGAAAGGGCAACCAGATATCTGTTAGTTCTCAGTAACTCAATAATGCTACCTCAAATATGATAATAATATTCTTACTAAAATATATATAGAAAATATAAATTTCATAAAAATTTATGATCTCAATCAACATTTGGTAGTGTAATCAACCTCAAATTTTATATGAGTAAAAATAAAGAGAAAACTAATAAATCTACTATTTATTTAGAGATGTTTAAAATTTTATTCAACCATCAATATGAAACAGTATGTGGACTCATTATTATATATCAATAATTAAAAATAAAAAATTGTGAGACATTTAATATTTGAATGCTATTTTTAAATTCTAGACACGCTAGAATTCAGGGGTCCTCAAATGGGCCAGATGCAGCAGCTGAGGACGTTTATCCCCCTCACCTAGGGCTATGAAGTTTCTTTATTTAAAGGCCCACAAAGCAAAGTTTTTATTTTTACTATAGTCTGGCCCTCCAATAGTCTGAGGGACAGTGAACTGACCCCCTATTTAAAAAGTTTGAGGACCTCTGGTTTCGATAATGTTTTCAAAAAAGAGAGTCAATAACAAATTCATCAATTAAAGAGCAGTTTAATAAATTCAACAAATTTTTATTCATCAACATTGTGTGCCTCAAAACTCTTCTGTTTATGCAATACATCCTTTTTATTCATCATGAGTGACTTTTTGAGAATTAGGATAAACAACAGAAGCGGCAACAATGAATGCAACTAAAGGATGAGAATCACAGAAAAGTACAGTTAGAAACATGGAAACAAAAGGAAGAAATCCATAGTTTTCCTCATAAATGAGATTAGGCCCCCTCTATAAGACTACATTTGTTTTCTTAGCCCTCAATTTTTCTCATCAACTCTAGCCAGATTCAAGAGAGTTAAAAACCAATCACCTTAATTGTGGAGAAAATGTAAACAATTTACATTGGGGAAAATGGTACTGAATTTCCCATCATTCCTTGGGGCTATGGCCATAGCTTGAGCCACCTTCCTCTTTCAACCAACACAAAATTCCAAGTGCTTGGGCATTAAATCTAGAAAGTCAATATGTCAAGAACCTCTGATTTCCTCCTTGTAGGAACTCCTTTCTTTGGAGGCAGATTTCAGGTAATTCATATCTTATGATCTTACAGAGTTACTTAAAGCTCAAAAAGGATAAATTTCTTGTTCATAATCACATAGTTAAAAATTATCAAAACTGGGACTGGAATTTTTTGACTCAGCTGTTTTTTTTTTTAAACTCAACCTCTCTACATAGCAATTTAGGAAAAGAAGATGGGATTTGTGGGTATCAAGCATCGTAAAGTTCAGATAATAGATTGCTAAAATGACAAAGGATGTGCATATAACAAGGATTCATGGAGACTCTTCTTGGCAAGGATCATTTGTTAGTTAAAGAGAATGTGCCTTGATTATGATTGGGCCAGGATAAAAAAAGTGTTGATTAAATCTTGTTCCTCTTTCACAATTGAAATTTGAACAGAAACAATGACTGGAAAGATGACAGAAGACAATAACAACAGCTGACAAAGTCTAAAAAAGACCTTAAATATTGAATATTCACTGACAGATTTAAAAAAAATTGTTACATACCAAAAATATCTTACTTTTAGCCTACATTTTAGTCATATCCTATCTACAATTTAACAAGCGGTTGCTTCTTCCAAGAGCAATGATTCTATTAGTATGGAGATCAAATTTGTAGTATGTTGGTCCACTAAAGAAGTAGAAATAATCTAGGAGGAAAAAAGAAATCAAATAGTTATCTTACAGATGTGTTCAAACTTTCAATTGAAGGAAAATACACTTGTTAGCAGACAAACTGTAAAATGTTATGCTTTTTCTTTGGATCTGTTATTTCATTGCTGTGGGCAACATCTAGTGTGAAAACTCCCACTGCCATGTAGGGACTGGCAACTTTCTGATAACTTAGAGCCTTAGTGCCTAATGCACTCAGGATTAATGTAACTGGCTCCCTGTCACAGAGCTAGCAATATTTGAATCTAGAAATTCCAGACTGCATGGCCAGTTCGCTATCATACATATATTATCCATGTTGCCTCTGAGTGTTTTTGGTTTAGACCTATTTCCCATTTTAAATGTTATTTCTAAAAATATAGTTTTAAAAATGCTCTCACAAAATAGATAGTTCTACTTACGATTTTTCTGGAAAACAGCATCCACTCTGTTTTCCAACCCTTGAAAATTATCTGCTATATTTTTAGGATAACCAGGATCCATAGCAAATCTTCTATTATCATATCTGGAAAAAAATAGGCTTATAATAATCAGAGAAAATTTGACCCACAGAGTAGCTAAGTGTCTTGTCCAAGATGAAGTAGCCAGTAGTAGACTCAGCACTAGAACCCTAGTCTCCCAGTGTCAATTCTACTTCTAAAGTAAGAGATCTTATGGTTTACAACGATATTGATATACCTGCACAAACCATTGCATGAGCACATGTGTTTTTGCATTTAATACAATCCTGGTGTTGATAATCACAGTCACCAAATTCTCCGAGTCATCTACAAAATATTTGCTTCAGAAGATTAGAGTTGAATCCCTGAAGAGCATTTGAATTACATTACTCTTCCTTTTCATTGTACTACAATATTTCAGCCCGGTCTCATGTGTTCTCTTCTTGTATAGAAGCCACCATTAATTTGATTGAGGAATTTTTTAAAAGGAATTTTCACACAGATCCTAGCTTTAAAAGGACAACATATAAATCATGGAAAAAGCACTGACACAAGAGTCAAGACCCTAAGTGATATGGCACTTTGTTATTTTGATGAAATCATTAATTCATTTTTATGACCACTCATTCCATGAGCACAGGGCAGAACCTCTTTGTATCATTTCAGCCTTTGTAGTAATCTCCAGATCACTAGTAATATATTTTGCACCACTTTTTGCATACAACCATTGTTAACATACTGTTATAAATTGATGATGTCCTAAATGGTATTTTGGAGAGGGAAAGAAAAAAAAAAAGGATTGATCCCCGAGGCAAACAGGGAGAAGGCACTGATAGACATCAGTTTAGCTTCATGGTTCCACTCTCTGGGGAGGTTGTCCAGTTTGAAATCCAAGTTATGTCAAACTGCTGATATCCATCCTCTGTAGGAGGTCTTAAACAGTCTCACCTTGCCATGCCCTGTCAGAAATCTCAGTCATGTCTTGAGGTTAAATTTTCCCTATAAAATATACTTATGAGCCATCCTAAGGCTGTCGCCTTCCTTTGGGTCAGCCTGCCAGGATACTCTTACTCATGGTGTCTTTCCCTTCCCTTCCCCGTGGTCCCTCTCCAAATTCCACTATGCTTCCCAGCCCCATTTCTCCTCTTTATAGCTAACTAACTCTTTTAGAGTACTAAGTCCCTTTCAGGATTTAGCCTGTCACCTAAGGACATGCCCCAACCTCATGGGGTATTTCCTTTTTCCCAACTAATTGTAAGTTGCTCTGACGAGCTTGTCATTCATATGATCTCCCACTTTATTTCATATTTACTATTCCTGGTATTTATCGTATCTTTTCATTTTGTCTGTAACCCATTCCCCTAAATAAATCTACCTTTTACTAAAGAGAATGGCCATGGCAAATTCTTCACATGACTGAACTCCAACTTTTGATGCCTACCATTATCTAGGTCTACATCACCCACATCATAATTTACTTAGAATTACAGCATTCTTAAAGGGAATTAAGGGACTTAAAGATAATCTAATCTAATTGGCGAATTTTACACATAAAGAAAATGAGATCAATAGATGTAAAGTGGACCCAAAGTCAAATGGCTGATCGGGAACTTCAATTTAAAATTTTTGACTCTGAAATCACCATACTTTCTCATCATGTTTCTCGTTTGTGCCATTTTTCTTTTTGAATCTTTTGACATAGATATTTAAAGATTTGTAATTATATATTACAGCACTGGGAGAATATTAATGTTGAAGAGATGGGTTTTCTCAAATAATCCCCCAATCCCTAAGGAACTCAGAGCAAAACCTTCACTGTTTCAGAAAATTGGACTATTTTTTCAAAAATTTGAGTATGTCATAGCAACAAACATTCTGCTCTTTGGAAATAACTGGAAAATGGAATTATCCATTTTCCTCTAGATTTTTTTAAAATGTTGTCAAAAAAGAGTAAGGAGGATCTCCTCTCATCTCAAAAACAGATTTCAACTTCTAGAAATATAAATCCTTACCTCCAGTATTGATGCTTTACAAAGAAGTATATTTTTCCTATGTAATAATTTGAAACAGCTGCATCAATGGCTTGCACAGTTCTTGGGAAGTCAAAGTCAGAAATGTCTCTGGGGTAGCCAGGCCTGATATCATAGCCTTCCAGAATCCAGTATTGTCTATCTATAAACAGTGATGGGAAGCCATTATGTAATCCTCTTTAATTTCTCTGAATAGTTTCTATCATAATTTGCCTCACTGAAAATTCATTATAAAATGAAATTATAGCAAATATTTTATTTAGTTATATATGTGTGTGTGTTTTAATAATTAAAGATATACCCATACTGCAAAATCATAATTAATGGTACCTTCCATCACCTGCAGAATAAAAATCAAATTCCTTAGATTGGCCCTGTAAGATCTGGCCCCTAAATAGCATTAACCTCTGTGCTCCAACCAAACCTATTTATTAAAAAAAAACAGTGATTCACATGCAAAAACTTTCTTATAATTACTCTTCTATTCTCATTGTTTTTTCCATTGGGTATGGCTTCCTCTCTGCTCTTTTCATTTCAAAGTCATAGCTTTCCTTCCAGCTCTAACAAAATTTTTGTTTCCTTTACTATCTATTTGATACCCAGTCCAGAATAATTTGTTAAATTGTTATTTTGCTTTTGTGATTTATGGTTTATCTAGTGAGACTGTAAATTCTCTGAGGATAGAAGTAAAGTTTTATTTTCATCCCTATTCCAGGACTTTCTCTGTCTCTTTGTCTTTCTCTTTCTCATTGTCTCTGTTTCTCTCTCTCTCTCTCTCTCTCTCTCTCTCTCTCTCTGTCAATTTCTGTCTGTCTGTCTCTCTCTATCCCCTTCTCCCTTTCCCTCTCTCCTCCCCCCTTCTCTTTTTTCCCTCTCTCCCTCTCCCCCATCTCTCTCTTTCACTCTCTCTCTCCCTCTTTCTCTAACCTTTCTCCCTCTTCCACCATCACTCTTGCCCTCACTTTGGCTCTCACTCTCTGTGTGTCTGTGTGTCTGTGTCTGTGTCTGTGTCTGTGTCTGTGTCTGTGTCTGTGTCTGTGTATGTCTGTCTGTCTGTCTGTCTCCCCCTTCTCTCTCTTTCTCCATTTCTATTTCCTTCTCCCTCTTAGTTTAGCACAGGCCTTTCTTGGAAACAGTAGGAATCCAAGGAATATTTTCAATGGTGGTGACATCAATTCTTTATCTTGCTAATATCTATAAAAGAACTTTTGTATTTGTTAGAGACTTCAGAAGGGTATACACCCACCAAGAAGAAACTAGATTTTACTTTCTGATACTCTCAGCATTGTAGTCTTCTGTCTATTAATCTGGTCCTGGATATGTAGGAAATGAAATAAAGCAGATGCTTACCTCCAATGTCAGCTTCCCATTTATAGGTTCTCAAAGAACCTTTTTCTTGGGAAAAACCTTAAGTAAAATGATATTCCTAAACATAGATAATATTTTAGCCCCAACTTTGAAACACTGTAGCATAGTAGATAAAGTGAATATGTTATCTTCAGAATTAAAAAAGCCTGAGTTTCAGTCCTGCTCTTGACATAAAGTGGGCATAAATCAAGGGCAAGTTACTTAATCTCTTAGTGTCTCATTTAACTCTCTAAGATTCTAAATTAGAGATGAACTGCCAATTTATATCAGTATAGGAAATTTCCACATTTTCCATATTTAAGAAAATCACAGGGCTGAACACCCTTCCCTTGTCAAATCTAGGCATTATTATAATATGTATATTAATTATTATATATTATATAAATGTTAATTAGTAATTGATATAATAATGATCAATGATTATGTTATATTATTAAAGCATTGAATAATGTTTAATATTATGTTGTACATATTTAACCCATATCAGATTATTTTCTGTCTTGAGGAGGGAAAAGGTAAGGGAGGGAGGAAGAAAAATTTGGAATACAAACTCTTACAAAAATTAATTTTGACAAGGCAATTCCAATAGACTTGGGATGGAAAATGCCATAGAAAACTATGGAGACTGAATATGAATCTAAACATTGTCTTTTCACATTTTTGTTTGCTTTTTCTTTTTTTCCATTTTTGTCTAATTCTTCTTGCACAACATGACAAATATGAAAATATGTTTAAAGAGATTGCACATATTTAATCTATATCAGATTGCTTGCTGTCTTGTGTAGGGGGTAGATAAAGAAGGGAGGGAGAAAAACTTAGGACACATTCTACAAAAATGTATATTGAAAATTATCTTTACATGAACAACATCAATAAGATTTATTTTCAGTTCAGTTCTAATCTCCATCTCCTTACTATTTCAGCATTCTATTAAAGTGTTCAGTGAGCTCATGTTACCTCAGCTGACAAGAATTTCCCACTATGGCACCTTTAAGGGTACTTCCTCTAGAAAATCATAAATGGCTGATATAGCTCATTGGAAGAATCAATTAATAAGCAGTTATTAAGTGATTACTCTGTGCCACATAACATGTAAAACTTTAGGGATACAAATACATGGAAACGAGAGAGTCCTGTTCTCAAGGAACTTAAATTCTAATGAATAGGGACTAGATTTGGTATTTCATTAAATTTGTCTAGAGCAGTGATAGGATGGAATGTTCAAAGTCATAAAATTTGACAGAAGTGGACTACTAAAAAAAATAATTTCTTAATTTTTTATTCCAAAGTCTAAAATTATAGATCCCTGATGTGGGGACATAGGAAAGAATAATAAATGATAACTGAAACTAGTTCATTCCTCTTTCTGGATAGGACTAGGGTAAAATAAAAATCCAGGTGCAATTACCTTTAAATAGAAAAACTAAATCATTTGCAACATCCTCATAAGCAGCTTGTATCCCAGATGGTAATGATGGCCAGAATAAGGAAATCATATGGAGTTCAGGTCTTATTACTTGGCGGTGCTTTCGCCAAAAGTACCTGATGAGAATTTTGAAAAAAGAAAATAAAATTGAGGTTGCAAGTGTCTCTTTAAATACATGAACCAAAATGAATGAAATAAAGTCCCTTCTGTTTGTATTTAATAAATAAATGATTTATCAAAATTACAGAGTAAAATTGATTTAAGAAACCCTTCTTGCATCTTAAACTGCTCCACAAAGATATCTGTAATCACTCCTTTTTTCTAGAACAGAGGTAGGTAAACTATGACTCATAGGCCAAATATGGCCTTTTTGCCTATTTTTATATAGCCTGTGAACTAATAATGGTTTAGGTGAAGTCATACAAAAACAGTCAGTGAGTTACATTTAGTCATAGATCATAGTTTGTCAACCCCTACTCTAGAGGTTTAAAGGAAAGTATAGACATAATCATTAGTTCCAATGAAAACCAAAATAACCAACCAAAAAAAATGAATAGAATAGAAAGGAAAAGCAAAAGTTAAACTAAATAGCTTATTTTTAAAATGTCCTGGGAGACATCTATAAGAAAAAGATAAGGGAAATGTTAATTCAGCTTTATACTTGTCTTTAAAGATTATGACTTCTCCACGGAGAGTGGTGATTGCATCAAACGTCAACTGTGGGTCACAGGTTCTTGGTGTGGTGGGTCCAGTAGGTTTGATGGGATTATTTGAATTACCTTAAAGACAATATTTAAAGAGGCAAGATTTTAAAAAGCTAAAGATTATAAGACTATTGGGATGTTTCTTGAGGTAATCTAAGAGAGAAGACTCTAGCAATAGAAGTGAGTCCTGTAGAGACAAGGGAAATACTTCCTGGAGAAATAAGATTTACCCAAACTTAGTAGGGAGAATGTCTTCACCTCAACTCAATTCAATTTATCATATACTTATTAAAGAGTTTTGATGTATCCAGTTACTAGGGCATCACACAGGTCCAATGCACCACATTGTTTTGGGGGAAGAAAAAGTAGATTATACTTGGCACCAGTGGTGTTGTCAAAGCAGGGATTTTTCTGCCTAAATAGCAGCTCTTATAGTAATGGCTAGAAAAGCATTAGTTGAGCCCTTTAAAATGAAAACAAATAAGTTTATTGATATCTGCAACTTATAAATGCTAAAGGAAGCTGACTCATGGAGAGAATTTTCAAGAGGGTAAAAAGTAAAATCTTCAGAGCATAAGCCCTTTTCTTCAGACATAAAAATGGGCATCGGGTTCAGGTCCTAAGTGAATCTATGAACCAAATCCTAAGAACAGCTGTTCACAGAGAAGAATTTTGCTTACCATAGATAAACTGGATGCCATTAATATCATCTTGAGGCAGTACATAAGTGCTGGGTTCAGAGAAGGAATAAGTGGGGAACATCAAGGCACCAGGATCAGCAGAATGAGAAAGGCCTAATGAATGGCCAAATTCATGAGCGGCAACAAGAAATAAGTTATAACCTGAAAAAACAGTATAGTCGTAAGTTTTCTCTGTATAGGTTCAAACCAGAAATTCTTGAAGGCCCTTCTTCCCTGTATTTAAGATCTTGTTCCCACATAGAACCAAGTAGTAGGAATTAGGTGGTTCCAGGCACTCTCTATATGATATAAGAACAATCTAGTCCATTTTTCTCATGGAATGCTTTGAAAGCTAACCAATTCATTAACATGAGAAAAATGAAGCAGCAGAAGATGACATCATTTGCTCAGGGTTACAGAGTAGTTGTTGGCAAATCTGGGAATTAATTTTAATATTCTTTACATTATATCTCAGTCTTTTTTTTCTTTTTCTTTTTTTTTTTTTTTTTGCTCTTTCTCTATTCTTTGGTTTTCCACATTCTTAATCCTCATCAGTACAGTCATGGCCAGCTTCAGGACACGAATGTGTATGAACATTAAGGGTAGACACAGAGATTAAAAGGAGACATTAATTTTGGCATTAGTCATATGCTGCCTTGCATTGCTTTTTCTTTACAGCTTCCTAAGTTAAGTTCTTTGAAAACCTCAAAACTTTTCCTCAAACAAGAGAAACTCCATTTCCTAAAAAGGCATTTTTACTGACTGTCTCCCATGCCTGAAACTCTTCTTCCTCATCTATGCCCCTTGGCTTTCTTCAAGTCCCAATTAAATTCTAGCTTCTATAGAAAGCCTTTTTTCATTCTGCTTAATTCTAAAGTTCTTCTTGTGTTGTTTAATTCCAATTTATGCCATATATAGCTTATTTTATAGATAGTTCTTTTTATGTTGTCTCCCTCATTAAATTGTGAGCTACTTCTGACTTTAACTTTCCTTATAGTTCCAGGGCTTAGCATTGTATCTCTCACACAATAGGAACCAAACATGTTATTTACTGACTAAATAAATGTAAGCTTTTATTATTTTACACACATTCTACTACAGAAAAATTCCTCAGAAAATGCCTTTGTGTTTTCCCACTTTACCTGTAAAGATTGCCTGGAATTCCCTGTTTACTTAAATCTTATTCATCTTTCAAAGTCCATCTCAAATAGCATTTCATCTATGATATTTTTATATCTCTCCTCCTTACCCCCATCATCCTCATCAACTTATATATTATAGCTCATCCCTCTATACTTTTATAGCATTGAAGGTGTTTCTTGATCTTCCAACCCATCCACTATACAGTTGCTAAACCAATAACACAGATCAGACCATGCTTTTATTCCTTTTCAAAAATATGTAATGGCTCTCTGTTGATGCTGAGCTAAAATATAAAATTCTTGGCTTGGAATTTACCATTAATCTATCAATTTAATTATCCAGGCCAATTTTATATGAATCATTTTTATATTATCACCATCCAGTCAAATTGGTTTCATTGTTGGTCCTTGTGTGTGACATTCCATTTCCATTTTCCACAGCTTTCTACAGGTTATCCCCCAATTCTAAAATCAACTCTCTTCATTTTTATCCTTCAAACTACAGATAAGGTGCCATCTCCTATTCAAAGCTCTTCCTAAGCCCCTTCCTATTTGTATCCTCTCCTTCTTGAAATTCTTTATCATTGACCATAGATCTAGAACTAGAGGGATTTCAATGGCATCCAATTCTATCCTTTCATCTTACAGATAAGAAAACAGTAGTCCAAGAGGTTGTGACTTTCTCATGGTCACACGGATTATAAGAATCAGAGATAAGTTGAACCTAACTCTTCTGATTGCAAAGTTAGTGTTCTTTCCACTATACCATGTTGCCCTCTATACTTTGGGCTTGCTTATTTGTGTATAACCCCAATAGACTATAAGCTCCTTGAAGTCAAAGGCTATTTTGTTTTTATCTTTGTGTCTCTGGGATCTACCATAGATCTACACTTTATTTTTTTAATCCAAGTCTATGATTTTATCACTGTCATGAAGTCACACTGTGGACATACCTTCCATTATTGCAGATCAGCAACTTCTTTACAATTTAGTCTCAGAAGCTTGCCTGGCCACTAAAGGACAAATGATTTTTCTATGGTTGTTTAACCTTAAGATAACTCTTACATTGCTCTTCAATAAACACTTTCCTATTACCTCCAAATCAAAAATAGTTTTCTGTTAGTTTTCTAAGCCCTTGTAGCTTGTCCTCTTCTGATTTTTCCATTCTTTTTGTATTTGATTCTGCTCTTGCTCTCCATTTCGCCAGCCCCTCCTTATCGTTCTTCTTACTGGACATTCTATTTTCTGATGCTGTGCCTTTTCACTGGCTCTCCTCCACTCAAGGAACACCATTCCTTCTCACTGCTACTTCCTGGCTTCCCTGGACTTTTTAAAGACTCTGCTCTAATCTTACCTTCTGCAGTAGACTTCTTTCCATTATCAGCTCACCTCAGTAGCACTGACATTAATCCACTTAGAAGATTTATATTTTGCTAATATGAGGTTATTTGCATATTGTCTCCCTCTTTAGAATAGAATGTCCTTAAGGGCAGACACTGTTTTTACCTTCTTTGTAGCCCCAGCATTTTGTCAATGTTTCTCATACAATAAATACTAAATAAATGCTTATTAATTGACCAAAAATGTCACATTATCTTTCACAAAATAGATAGATATGCTAGGCAAGCTAATTAAGTAAGTTTTGAATATGGCAAGGACTAGATAAATATGCATTGAATTATTAAATTGATATTCCTAGAACTGGTTTCCAACACATCTTTCTGTCCCATGTTTAAGGAAAAGAATGAGAGCCTTCTTGTTCTAATTCTACTTTTTAAAAAGCCAGTGATTTATTGGATAAGGACTCATTTGGATCATTTGCTTCGGCCTATCCATTAAATCTTTCACTTCAGTGAATTTATTTGATGCTTAATAAGTGTTTGTTGAATTTGGCAAATTAAATGATAAGAGTGGGAAAGCATGTTTAGACTCTTTAAGGGTAAATGAAATAATTACATATTTTCTTAATTAAGAGTATTTCTAAATAGCTTTGCATTTTTTGGTACCAAAAACTTAGTGGTTGTTGTATCATAGAAAAAGTACTCATTGGAATTAGAAAAATTGGTTTAAATTCTGCCTTTGTCAGTTTCTAGCTGGGTGACTTTGAAAAAGTAACTTCCTTTCTCTGAGTTCCAGTTTCTTCATTTGTAAAATGAAGGAGTTGGACTAGCTGACTCCTGGTATCCTTTTAAGCTCTATATCTAAGATCTTTCTTTCTTTTCTTTTCTTTCTTTTTCTTTTTCTTTCTTTTTCTTTCTTTCTTTCTTTTTTTTGCTGAGGCAATTGGGGTTAAGTGACTTGCTCAGGATCACACAGCTAGGAAGTATTAAAAGTCTGAGACCACATTTGAACTCAGGTCCTCCTGACTTTAGGGCTGGTGCTTTATCTATTGCACCACCTAGCTGCCCCTATACCTAAGATCTTAACATAAGATGATTTCAAGAGATAAAAATCACAAAGACACAAAAGCATCTTCCAGTTCTAGATGCTATCATCTGTGATCTTATGAGCTGTTCCAGAAATCCCCAAATTCCATAATATTTAAATAAATAAACATACAATGAATTATAAGGTCAGTTGAACCAAGGATTCATTTTTAAAATGCTCAATTAGCATCTATTAAGCATCTAATATAGTTCCAAAAAGGCATGGAGAAGTTGGAATCCGTATGGGTGGAAAAATCCACATTGATGGTTTATATATATCATTGAAGTGTTGGATTCAATCTAACAAGCATACAGTAAGCACTTTTTATATACCAGATACCATTATGAATGTTTGTACATATAGAGAGGAGAATGAGGTGAATAAGATCATTAATACATAGGTTGTTCTCTTAATGTTTTCACATAGTAAAAATCAAGTTTTGGGCTATGATTATACAAAAACAAACAAAAAACAAAATGAAAAACCATAACATGGTTGTAGTCTAAGGGAATTTCATTGTTAGTAGTTTGAGCAATCCAGTTCAATCATGTTACAGTTGAGGAAACTGAGTCTTAAAGTACTCACAAAGTGATTTGTTCAAAGTCATCCAGTTGCTAAGTGTTAAGCTAAGATTTGAACCTGGGCCCTCTAAATTCAGATCTCATTCCATCTTGATTTTCCAGAAAAGAAATGTTAAGAGAACAGTGGAAAAATACTCTCAAAAGTGCCCTTTCAGAAACTTTTTTTTTTTTGTAGCTTACCCCTGGAGTTTGTGGACCAAGTTTCATCTTCATCAAAATGAGCATCTCCTCCAATTCCCTGGCCTGGTTGAAAAGCATGTGCAAGGACTCCACTCTCACCATCAAAAGGTGAATTGTCGCCATGATCTGTAATCAAGATAGAGTCAATGTTGAGAATTTTCTCAGGTTGGCCAAAGGGGCTAAGTTTAACTTAACACACTTCATATTACCTCCTCGGACAAAAGAGATCTTTATGTCAGCTTCATTATTATTTTTCCTGGAGAACTTCAGAGGTGTTGGACCACTCCAGATATTTATGGCTTTCTCAATTGCTGAATCCACATCAGCTGCTGGTATATCTGGTGTGTAGTTTATAATGCTTTTAAATGAAAGGGATGGGTAAGAGACTTATTAATATTAAACTCAGCATTCTATGAAATAATATCTATTTTGTAAGGCATTGTAATTCCTTTTAGAATTAGCTGGGTACTTGTTTCATCCCCTTTCCTAGATAAAAGTTCCTTATGGGTAGGGAACAGAGATCTGTAACTGAAATAGAGGATGGCTAAATTGCATGATGGAATCAGAAAAGCTTCCTGAGTTTAAATCTAGCCTTAGACATTTACTAGCTATGTGACTGTCAGCAAGTCATTTAATCCTGTTTGTCTTAGTTTTCTCATCTGTAAAATGAGAAGGAAATGGCAAATCACTCAATATCCTTACCAAGAAAACCCTAAATGGTGGTCACAAAGAGTCAGATGCCACCATAACAACTGAACAACAAAAAGCCAAAATAGATCTTAAAAGATCATCTAGTTGTAACTCTCATTTTACAGAAAAAAAAAAAAAACAACAACAAAGTCCTTGAGATGTTAATTAATTTGCTCAAGGTCACACAGGTAGGAAGTAGCAGAGCTGAGATTGGAACTCAGGTCTTGTGAACTCCATATTTGTTGCCCTTTGTAGTATACCATGTCATGTTCTTTGTAACATTGATGTCTGATATATTGCATTGAATATAGTAAGTGCTTAATAATTGTTTTATGAAAGTGAAGTTAGTTAATGTCTCACGTCATTTCTCCTTTCTGTTTTTGGAATAAATGGTATACTATATTTTCTACCATTTTTTGGGAGAATGACAGGCTATGAGGTGATGAGAGAAGAATGCAAAGGAGATGTTGGACTAAAAGGAGGAAGGTGCTATTTAGCTGATAAGATGACAGAGAAGAAAAAGGGAAATGATATTGTAACTGATTTCCCCAAACATCAATTCACCACATACAGCAGATGTTTACTGAATTGGATAGATTTAAACCAGATTCTTCTAGTAGTGACCAAATCTTTCTTTAGTGGTAAGCAATGCATAGAGAGATAACCTTAATACTATTATCAAGGTACCACTTAGTTCACTGGAATTGATTCATTAAATATCTGATTTGGGGGAGAAGAAAAGCTGTATAACTGTCATTTTCTCTCTGTATGCTGTCAATCTTAAATACAAAAAAGTTTACCTATATGTAATTTCATTCTTTTTCCATTTTGGATTTCCTTCACTCAGCTTA
This sequence comes from Antechinus flavipes, assembly GCF_016432865.1. Lineage (NCBI taxonomy): Eukaryota > Metazoa > Chordata > Mammalia > Dasyuromorphia > Dasyuridae > Antechinus > Antechinus flavipes. The sequence goes on from NC_067400.1 coordinate 496,106,229, forward strand.
TATCGAGATGCATCAGGAACCCCACATCTGGGCATTTCCATTACTTTCATAGTTTCCTCATCTGGTTGTCCAGTCTCCTCCAATCCAAAGAATCTCTGCATTTCTTTAAGCTTTTCAACCAACTGAGTGTTATTCCTCTGCCGTTTTACCTTATCTCCAATTTTTGGCATATCATAAAATTTTTCCAGATACCTCTGGCCAAAAACAAAGATAAGAAATCTTGTGTGAATATCTCTCTGAGAAGTTACATTTTCTGAATTAGTCTAGGTCCAAATCCAATGTAGATTATCTCCACTTTCATATAGCTGTGCTCTCTCAGAATGTGAGGAAAGCTATGAAGAATATTCCTCTTTCTATAGAACTTGAACCAAAATATGTGGTTTTTTGGAGTGTAAATCCATTGACAACTAACATGACTCATGAAGAGCCTTTGATTATAAAATCGTGTGACCAGTATTTTAACAAACAGACATAAGCTTACACATCCAGGTAGGTGTTGTCACTTTCAAAGGTGTAGCCACCTTAGAAATCTATACTTACACTCTAATTTATTCAATTATTCAATGGACATTAAGAACATTTTTTAGTGGGGCACATTGTGAGCATCAAATAGATACTTAACAAATACTTCATCAAAAAATGTGTGTGTGTGTGTATGTGTGTGTGTGTGTGTGTGGTCAGAACTTTAATCAGAATAAAATAAAATGAATTCTTACTAGGGTTTTGATATGGACAATGGCATACTTCACTGTAAGATAATGCTTCCATACTTTCCCCCATGCTAATTGCTATCTTGAACTTTACCTTCCAGTTCTAAACAGGCATTAGTCCTGAGAAAACACTTTGGTTCCCTTCCCTTATTGCTCTCTTCCAATTGTGCCACATTGTTCCTATTCTTCTCTATGTGTTTATCCTCCTGTTTCTCCATCACCTAAATTTTCCTCTACCATTTCAGCTACTTATAGCTCTATGCCACAGTGTTTATAGGAAATTATTTTTAGAAAATTAAAGAGAAACAATGTTATCATCACCAAACATGTTGAGTGCTTGTAGCAGTTTCATTAATTCCCTTTTTTGGTTGTTATACTGAGCTTTCATTCTGTGAAACAATGAGAAAAAAAATCCCTTACATCTGCTTTTTGATTACTCCTATTTCATAAATAACCCCCAAATCTGGTATAGGCACTCTGATTCCACTATCAGAATCTACCGAATTTATTTTATTCTGTTTTCTTGATTCTAAGCTTTCTTCTGATCCTGGGATCCCTGACCACAAATGAATTCTGTGGATGGAAAACCAATTAACACTAATAACATTTTGCCTTATGTAGTCTTTTACTTAAAATAACCTTGTAAAGGAGGGAGTACAAGTGGTTCATTGTACAGAGGAGAAAATTGAGCCTCACAGAAATCAAATGACATTTCAAAAATCACAGTAAATAAGGGAAATCCAACTTAAAAACTCAGTTCTCCTGGCTTCTAGTATATAGTACTACCCTTCTGTGGAAAATATAAAGGGATTTTTTATGTATCCAATAATAAAAACAATTCATTCAAAAAGGTTCACAGTAAGTAGCACTTGATTAATAGCATTTTAATAAATATTGAAGGCACAGCTAATTTTATCCTCTGCTCTCTGGGGGTGGAGCTGTAAAGAGATAATGTTCACTATTTTAAAATATTCTAAATCACTGAATCATTAAGTTGAACCTAAATCAAATTACAGAGATAATAATCCCATTTCTAACATTCACATAAGGACATTGAAGTGAAAAGGGAAGCAACATCCTTTTAACTTCTTGAAAACAAGATATCAGCCATCATAGTAGATCATTCAAAACCAGTTTTTACCTGAGCAGTTTCCATTTTTTTCTCTTTAAGGCTTTTAGGAGAAACAGGAAAAGCTCTTGAAAGCTGTGTATGAAATAAGAGAAGAAACAGAAGGACCTTCTTCATATTTGGGATGATTTCCATTTCTTTCAGCAGTACTCCTTTCCCCATTAGGAAAGTCAGGCTCTTTGGGTGAGGATCTTCTTTGCTTGCTTCCCTTGGGCTCATACCCTACTTTACCCTTCTCTAATGTTCTCTTTTATAGAACTGATAAAGCAATATTCAAGATGATGGTTTCTTCAGAAGTTATGAAGCAACTCCAGCTTATTGCACTATTAATTTTGTAATTTTATTCTTTGATTTATCATAAGGAAGGGAGGAAAGAGACTTTCAACAGAGAAAAGAGATTATTCTTTCTTTGATTCCTAGCTCTGTCATTCAGATGTTCATTTTAGCAAAATTATAACATAAGATAAATATATATAGGAACAGGAAACTTTGGCAGTTTTTAGGCAAAAAGTAGAACTTTTCTCCATATATAAGATGCTGGGATAGGTACGTTGTGCTTGCATTCATCCTACCTGTATTATAGACTTCTTGAGTTCTACCTACCTTATTATTCATGAAAAGATTTTATGCCTAATGACAGGACCGTGGAGATAGGAAGTGAAAAGAAAATTTTTCTAATAATAGATCAAGAATGGATAGTAATGAGGAAAATGATTTTAAAAGTCCCAAAGGATTAACCTCTAAAAACAGAATTTCAAGTTCTGTGAAGATAAGGGAGGTCCTAAAGTCATGGATATATAGTTGGCAAAGATCAGTCACTTAGTCCCAATTCCATCATTTCAGGAATGAAGAAACAGATTAAGGGAGGTTAATTGATCACCATTCCTTGAACTATGCCTTCTCACATCAGGTAAGTTGATTCACTCAGTCTTGGGACTTCATTTCTAATTATTAAGCTAATTAGTGGATGGGCAACTGAAAGTTTACCTAATTTACTACATGACCATGCTTCTCATCCTATCTAGTAATCCACCAGGATTCCTGAACATATCCAATATTGAAATCCCATGCCTTGCTATCAAACTCAAGGTTCATATACCTCTCTACCTCTTGTTTTTATTGGGGGAATAATCTTCAATTTAACTCTATCACAGTTGCTTTAAAGGTTGCCTAATTCACTTCTCAGGGTCAATAGTTCTCCTTTTGTTATTTCCTTCATTTGAATAGAAACTCCTTGAGGGCAATATCTGTCTTATTTGCTTGTCCAGGGTCTAACTGAATGCTCAGCAGATAGTAGGTGCTTAATAAATGTCTACTGATTGATTGTTTAATGGATTCATCACCTATAGTGAAAGAGAATCCCAAATCTATTGCTCTTCCCACGTACCATACCCCAGATAGTTTTGATTAGGGAAGCTTTTGAGTACTTCTTTTCAAATTATAGTCCATAAGCAATGGCCTGGTCTACTTTAAATAATATCAGCTCCTATATCTTCCCAAGTTGCCTATCATATGTCTTATCCATGGTAGATACTCAAAAAAATTATTAAATGAATGAATTCACATACATATGTTGTTATCTAAATTGTTTGGAGACATGATTCTTCATAATCTTTGCTGGGGAATTTTTTACTAATCTTAAGAGCTGTGACTTGATTAGATGAGTATAGCAGATGATGATATAATAGATAGAGTACTAAACCTAGGGTTGGTTTGGAAACATTTGTTAATATTTAAATTAATTAATCCAGCATGTGTCAGGAACTGAGCTAAGCACTGGGGATACAAAAAAAGGCAAAAGACAATTCCTGTCCTTAAGCACCTCATGATCTAATGGGGAAGACAATATACCAATAATTATGTATAAACAGACTAAAAACAGAATAAGAAGGAAATATCAGAGAGAACATCAGAGTTCAGAGAGGGACTGATAAAGGATTCTTGTAAAAGGGAGGATTTTAGTTGGGATTTAAAAGAAGCCAGAAGGCAGAGATGAAGAGGAAGAGCATTCTAGGCTTGAGGGACAGTTGGCGAAAATGCCCAGAGTAGGGAGTTGTTGGAGTGTTTTGTTCAAGGAATAGCAAGGAGATTGATGTCACTGGATTGCAGAACACAGAAAGGGAACTGAAGCAGTGAGATGATTTTACAATAGGGGTGAAAAGCCTATCGAACTTAATAATAGCTTGTTGTCCAAAAAATGAATTTTAGTTCAACTTTAAATTTAACTCAAGTACTAACAAACGTAACTTAAATTTAAATGCTACTCAAAAGGGGGACAACTCTTATGGGACAGAAGAATTTTGATATGGGAAGTGATAAGGAGCCATTGGTGTTTGTTGACTTGGAGATGATATGGAGAAGTTACCCTTGCATGCACCAGGATGGCAGCAAAATCAGACAAGATAAGGGAATATATGTAAGAAATGTGGCAAAGTTGAAATGAAGAGACTTTGGTGACATTGAATGAAGGGGAGGGAATGAGATGAGAGACAATAAAAAGTAGAGGACGACATCTAGATTGAGAGTCTAGGGGCCTGGGAAGATAGTTTGGAGAAAGGGTAATTTGGAGCAAGGGAGGTTTGAGGAAAGAGAATGAGTTTTGGATGAGCACCAGGATGACTTTCAACTGGAAAAATGTATGCTGAGTTTAAGATATCTAAAAGGCAGATGGAGATGTAAAACCAGAGGTCAGTAGAAAGGTTAGGACTGGATAAAAAGACTTGAAAATTATCAGCATAGAAATGATAATTTAATCCATGAGTCAAAAAGATCTGAGTTCAATCCATCCTCAAAAATTTACCAGCTGTTTAATCCTAAGCATGTTATTTAACTGCTGTCTGTCTCAGTTTCCTTATCTATAAGATGGTGATGATAATAATAACATTAGTTTTCTGGGTTTGTTGGAATGCTTACCCAATAATATTTATAAAGTCTCTTTAAAAACTCGAAATTAAAAGTTGAAATTAAGAGGCTTTGGTGACAGATTGGATATGGGGAAGAGAATGAGGTGAGAGACAGTGAAGAGTTAAGGATGAGATCTGGATTGAAAGCCTGGGGACTGGTAAGAAAATTTGGGGGAAAATGCTAGTTATTATTACAATCCAAATGACACATGCATATACATTATAGATTCATTACAAAATCAATACCATAGCATTCTGAATTCAAATAGTGGCTTTTCTACAAGAAGGCCAAAGTGATTTCTCTCAATGGTATCCTGATGGAGGGAGAGAAATAACTTTTATATAGGTGCATGTAGCACTTACTATGTGCCAGGCATTGTTCTAAGTGCTTTCACAATGACTCTTCAAGGTAGGTGCTATTATTATCTTTTTATTTTAACAGTTGAGAAAACTGAGGCAAATGAGGTTTGTGAGTAGCTCAGGATCACATAGATAGTAAGTGTCTGAGGTCAGCTTTGAACTCAGATTTTCCTGACTATAGATCAATTTATAGGGTAAAAATTTTTTTTCTTGATTCCCTCTCCCTGTCCCTGCCACTTTGTATTAGTATATGATTAAAACATCCACTTTGGGCAGAATGGAGATGCCTACAACCCACCTTAAATTGCAACCAGATTAGTGAATTTGCTTGTACAGTCAAGCTTGGTCTATTTGTCTTTTCTCTAAGCAACCCCTAAGGAAGCTAACGCTTTCAGGCTGATTCTTGGGGATTATTTAAATGTTCTAGCAGTTGCACATTTGCTATATCCTGTTTCCTGACAGCAGGACCAACGTTTTGCAAAATGAGGAAGAAGGTGAAGTTTGTCTTTGGCCTTCCTGCTTCCCTCTTTCTTCACCTTTATTATCCTCTATGGCATCTGCTATACCTTCCTGCTACTAGTGCACAGTGCCCTTGTGTTATCTCAGGTACGTCAATCAAAACTGCTTTCAGGGAGAACTTGGATCGTAGCCAATTGTACAATATGATGACTTTAAGGTGATATAGTCCTTCTCCCAAAGAATTTCATAACTTTAGCCCAAAATGAAAATGGATTTTTTGGGCACCATTTAAAAGCTTACCAAGCCAGTGACTGGAGACTTAGCTTAAATCACTCATTAATTCTCATTTACATGACACTTAAAGATTTACAAAGTCCTTTCCTGTACTGAGAGTTCCACCAGACACAAATCTTGACTTCACGAATATAAATAGCATAGGAAACCAAGTAAATGACCATTATTGAACGTGGTTATTTCACTTTCACACAGTAAAAGAACTTGACACTTTCCATATTTATGGTCCTATGTAACAGTGAAAGTGGGATAGAGACTGGACCTATGATTTTACTGAAATAGGGAACAACTTGTTAAGGAAACTCTCTTTACCAATAGCAACTCATACACTTAGCGAGGTGCCTCTAGTACCGCTGAGCTAAGTGACTTACTCAGTCAGAGTCATATCACCAGTCTATATAAGAGACAGGAATTGAACCCACATCTTCCTATTTTTGAGACTATTTCTTTATACTGCCTTATTAATGAAAAGTTAAATTTTCTCTTTGCTACATAAGCCTAAAACATAGCCACTTTTTGTATTATAGTGATCTATATATTTATATTATTTTACTACTCACAGTAATCTCTATGGAGGCAGCCAGTTCACAACTTTGGGCCCCAGTTTCTTCATATGTAAAATGGAGTTGGACTAGATCAGTAGCATCAAACTTAAATAGCAATGGAGACCATTAATATGTACATCAGGATCACTATAGGCTATCTTCTAATTTAGTTTTAAAATGTGATGTAACCTATGTCTTATTGTATTTTTATTTATCTTGATAAGTGTTTCCCAATTACCTGTTAGGGGAAGCCAGATGGTGTGAGAGCTTGGAACCAAGAAAACTCATCTTTATGAATTCAAATCCAGTCTCAAACGCTTACTAGACGTGTGACCCTGGAGAAGTCACAACTGTTCCTCATCTGTAGAGTGACCTAGAGTAGGAAATGTTAAATCATTCCATTATTTTTGCCAAAAGTTGGACACAGCTGAACAAATTGCATTTTAATTGGAAGAGTTGTGGCCAGCAGCTGCTTGTCTGACACTTCTGGGATAGATCAACTCTAATGTTCATTCTAGCTCTAAATCCTGATTAGAGGATTTAGAGAATTGAATCTCTTGGATAACCTGTCTTGAGTGTGGTGAGGATAGAAGGAACATGGATTTCAAATAGGCAGAACTGGGCTCAAATCCAGCTCCATTACTTAGTCACTATGTGGCCTTAGGTTCTCCTGGCCTTTATTTCTAAAGTAAAGAGGTTAGGCTAGATATTCTCAAAGACCTCCTCCAGCTTTGACATGCTATGATCTATATGTGAGAAGGCAAACAAATGGTAAAGAAAAAAATTCTTGGCTCCAATTTAACTTAATTCTCCTTGCTTTTAGGATATACTGTAGTGAGATGGAGAATTACTGCCACCAAGTGGCAAAAAGCTCTCTACCATTTCATTGCCAAGTCTTTTGCCTTAGGTTCCTCCAGGGCTGCAATTCTTTATTTTGGACCAAACTAAGCTATTTAGCTGTTCATTGTCCTGGTGAGAGCTAAGGTAATTAAGAGCTCAATACACCTTTTTGTTGTCCAAGAGCTTAGGAGCTTGGACTTACCTGCTCAGGTATCTGAGCTCAGGAGCAAAGCTAGGACTAAAACACAGATCTCCTTACTCAAAGGCTGAGGCTCTTTGCATTATTACAAAGTTCAGTGAGCCAGATTAGATTGCAGACCAGTAAAATATCAAAATTCCGTACCTTGGATGAATCTATTCTCTATTGCTTTAATATCTGGATCTCAGAAATCAAAGAAGCAGAGGGACCCAAAGTGGGAAGAAGCATTATATAATTATCTCTCTTGTTCTTCTCAAGAGCCTTCCTATGTAACAAATAATATTTCTAAACAAAAAGAAGAAAAGAAATCAACAAACATCAAAACATTGAAAGAAATTGAAAATATCTCCTATATCTCATTTTACATGGTGAGGAGTGGAGTGAGAGTGTCTTTTTATTTTTACTTTGGGGTATCACTTGCTCTTTGGAATTTTATACCATCCTCTTTAGATTATTTTGTTCTTTTCATTTACATTGTCATAGTTGTTGTGTAGGAGAATGTCATGATGGGACCTGCATTAGAGAAATGTTGAGAGGTGAAATCAATAGGGTTGGCAATAGCTTAGGGTGGGAGGGAATAAGAGAGAGTAAAGAATCCAGGATGACTTCTAGATTGCAAACCTGAGGGACTAAAAGGATGATGTTGCCCTCTATAGTAATAGAAAGGTAAGAGATGGGAAGGTTTAAAAGTTGTTTTTTAGACATATTGAGTTTAAAATTGGATGTCCAGTTTAAGATGTCTAAAAGATGTCTAAAAGACTGGAAGTTTGTAAAGCGTATGGGACAAGATCAGTAAATTTCAGAATCATTGGCATTGGGCTGGTAATTAAATCCATGGGAAGTAATGAGATCAGTATAGTGAAGAGGAAAGAAGTGGGGATAGAATTCTGAGGAATACTTACAGTTAGAGGGCTTAATCTGGATAAATGTCTAGCAAGTATACACATACAGACACAACCAAATATAAGCAAAAATAATTTAAAAAATATTATCTAGTTTGTGGGGATGCAGTTGGTAAACACAGGACAGAGGTACATCCTGAAAATCTTAATGCGCACCACCAGTCTGTCTTCCTTTTTTTTACATTCCTCAACTGGGGATCATGAGTGTCTCACAACTCAAATCATCCTCATTTGGCCTCTATTCTAGGTTGAAGAGTCAGTTGCTGAGTGGAGCGTTCTTTCTAAACAATATTTTAGTTGTATTTATAAGCTTTATAATTAAGTTTACTACTAGTTGTATAATAAAGCTATTTATCTAGGATCCACATGATTTATTATTCAAATCTGAATTCTGAATATTGGAAAAGGCTTGACACTTTCCATCATTGCCTTTCTTTCTGAGTTTCCCAAATTAGTGGCTTTACTTCTATAGCATAGCTCATCAAGATTGATACTCCTCCCTACCATGGCTATTAACCTGTTTAGCTAAACTTGATCAGAATTTGATTTGAGAACATAATTCATCTGGGAAAGAAATTTCACAAATGGGTTGTTTCTCCTGATGGGTCCATGGATGAATTCATCTCTCTTGTTTAAGGCATTGCCAAGTTCAATTACGCAGCTTTTAATATGATGGCTTTATGCATTTTATTTTATTTTCATATTAAAGCTGCAAAAATGAAGGAATGAATGAATAAAAGGAGGCATTTACTATTTTATTCTTATTTTATGAACAAATAAATTGAGGAAAACAGAAATTAGGTGACTTCTCCAAGGTCATATCTCAATTTCTGAGATAGGATTTGCACTCAGTACTTTCTGATTCCAAACCCAACGTGTGCCACATAGCTAACATTTAAAAAAATAAAAAAGATGTGATCATTCCATTGGAATTACATAAGATCTTCCTTCTAGAAACAGGATTTCCTAAACTTTTGTTAGATATTTGAGCCATTAGCAGTTTGGTAAATGTTTGGATCATTATTTAGCATAATGTTTTTAAATGCACAGAAGTAAACATGTAGGATTACAAAGGAATCAGTGATATGGTCAAAATATATTTTTAGAGTTCTCAGACTACAGGTTAAGAGATCATGATCTAGAAACTCTTATTTTTTTTCTTTTCAAGATTCATGATTCAAAAATCTTTGGATTATTGTTCCTCCCCTTTGATTCAATTGTCTATGATTCAGGAAAGATACTAAGACTAACACGTTAACCAAAAGAACTCTAATATTTCAGTTTCAGTTTTCTAACATGAAACAAACAATATATAAGCATGTATAAATTCAAAACAGTAAAAATATAATAGAATGGTTCCTTCATTACTATTGACTCAGGGATGCTTTATAATAATAATATTTTATTATAATCATTTCCATGTCTCCTGCAAAAGTCAGAAAATTTGTTGTTAAAGAAGAATAATGTGGTTGTAACATTAAAATTTTCTTTTAATTCTTGGATTAAAGGTCATAGACTGACCTACTATAAATATGATTTGACAAGATTCCCTCAACTTTATTCTGGATGAATGGCATAAAACCTTTTTAGAACAACTAATGAATGCATCAGGAATACTCATTTTCAAGGCGTTTTGTAGCCAGGCCATTGTCTGTCCGTTCCTTAAATAGAATATTTCATGTTCCAACTTTGTTCATTTTCACTAGCTTTCCTGCATACCTACAACTTGGTCTCTTTATCTCCACCATCTGGATTCCCTGGTTTCCATAAAGTTTCAGCTAAAATTCCATCTTCTTTAAAAATCCTTTATCTCACTTAATGCTAGTTCTTTATTTTTGAGATTATCTGTAATTTATCCAGTCTATAATTTGCCTGAATGTTCTTTTTCCTATTAGACTGTGAGATTCTTGATAGTAGGAATTGTTTTTTGTTATGAGTTCAAATGTTGGAGTTCTTGTTCTTCTCAAAGCACAGGGCTTAGCGGCTTAGAGCCCTCCAAATATCTCCAAATCCAAAGGTTCTGACCTTCAGCCTCTGCCTCTGCTTTCTTCAGTCTCCAACCAACACAGAGATGGAATGTCTCTCTTGTCTCCTTCTGGGGAGCCCAGCCACCAACTTGCCGTGGAGAGAGGGCTTCTGGTGTAGCTCCACTGAAATCCGTCAAAGTGTTCTCTGCACCAGAATCACTCCTCTCGAGTCCAGCTGAACTCTCTTCTGCGACCAGCCAGCCAAGAGGAAAAAATGTATTCTGGAATGGCTGTCTCGCCTTATATGTGAGTCTTCTGAGAGAATGGGATTATGGGTTTTCTCCCATAGTGCTCTCTGGCCCAAAGAGCTTTAAGGGAGGTGTGGACTCCCTTGAAGTTAGAAAGTGTACTTTGTGAAGCTAGCATACTTGTGGACTCCAATGAGTAAAGGTGTGAACACAAGCCTTGTATTCATTAGTTCTACTTAGTACCTTGTTTCAGGTTTTGGCCAAAATCTTCTTGTAAGATTAGATCAACTCTAATTAGTTAGTAGTTAGTAAGGATTCCAACAGTTTTTTGCCTTTTTTTATATCCCCAAGTACTTGGCACATAGTGGGTTCTTAATCCCCCCTTCCCTCCTCCTCCTCCTCCTCCTCCTCCTCCTCCCTCCTCCTCCTCCTCCTCCTCTCCTCCTCCTCCTTCCTCCTCCTCCTTCTTCTTCTTCTTCTTCTTCTTCTTCTTCTTCTTCTTCTTCTTCTTCTCCTTCTCCTCCTCCTCCTCCTCTTCCTTTTTCTCCCTCTTTTACTCCTCTTCCTTTTTCTTCTCTTCCTCCTCTTCTTCCTCCTCCTTCATTTTATAAACTGAGACTCTATGAGATTAAATTATTTTCCCAAGGTTAAATAGCAGGTTTTGAATGAGATTCTCATACATGTGTGAGATTGAGTAGTCTATAAAAAGTCTATTTCATTTTTAAATATTTTTTTATTATAGTTTTTTATTTACAAGTCATATGCATGGGTAATTTTACAGCATTGACAATTGCCAAACCTTTTGTTCCAATTTTTCCCTTCCTTCCCCTCATCCCCTCCCCCAGATGGCAGGTTGACCAATACATGTTCAATATGTTAAAGTATAAGTTAAATACAATATAAGTATACATGTCTATACAGTTATTTTGCTGTACAAAAAGAATCGCACTTTGAAGTATTGTACAATTAGCCTGTGAAGGAAATCAAAAATTCAGGCGGACAAAAATAGAGAGATTGGGAATTCTATGTAATGGTTCTTAGTCATCTCCCAGAGTTCTTTCACTGGGTATAGCTGGTTCAGTTCATTACTGCTCCATTGGAATTGATTTGGTTCATCTCACTGCTGAAGATGGCCAGGTCCATCAGAATTGATCATTATATAGTATTGTTGTTGAAGTAAATAATGATCTTTTGGTCCTGCTCATTTCACTCAGCATCAGTTCATGTAAGTCTCTCCAGGCCTTTCTGAAACCATCCTGCTGGTCATTCCTTACCGAACAATAATATTCCATAACATTCATATACCACAATTTACCCAGCCATTCTGCAATTGATGGGGATCCAGTCAATTTCCAATTTCTGGCCACTACAAAAAGGGCTGCCACAAATATTCTTGCACATACAGGTCCCTTTTCCGTAAAAGTCTATTTCATATCTTAATCTCACGTCACATTTTCCAACATATTTCTTGCAGTCCTCTCCTATACCTATTTTCCATTGAAGACATTAATTTTTCAAGGAATTTGTCCATTCTACTGTTATATGTTAAACAGTATTGATGCAGGTTGTGGTCCCTTTAAGAAACTAGTCCTTTCAGATTGATTTATTCCTTTCTGATTCCCAACCCCTCCTAGCCGAGGCATTATCAGTCTAGGAAGCTAGTACCTTTGATTCACAAATCCTGATCAAAAGCATCCCTTTGAGTTCCAATAGAAGATCTAGGCCTATCCCAGCCCCCATTGGATCTGAGCCAACGTGGGCAGTTCCAGCCCCCATTCTAATAATCTGCTCAAGTTTCATTACCCCCACCAAGCAAATTCAAGCCCCCACTGAAACCCATCCAGGAGTCAACTTGGGGCTCCACCCATGGGCCCCTTTAGCTAAATCTCTCATAAAAGAGTTAAGCAGGAGTCCTCTCTTTGCAGAGGTTCCAAACATGGCAGCCTTATGCCTGGCACACCAAGGAGCCTCTGTCCACTGGTGCCCTCCTCTTTTTACCCTCACCTATTTCCTTAACTTAGACTTTAACCTTACTTCCAATGCCCATAATAAGCCTCTTTTATCAATCCAGGTTTTTGGGTCTGTAAATTCCTTTATAGGGGACTCTTGCGCCGCTACTAGATCTCATTTAACTCCTTATCCTTGTGCTGAATTCAAAGGGGTTGCAGGGGAGCTCTATTTGACTACCTGTTCTCCAAACCTGCCACTAGACCTCAATTAAACCCTAATTTCATTTAGGCACCCCAAATCTAGACTTCATCATTTGGTTCTCTGACCAAGATCCCTGAAAACTAGACATAATTTGGTGACTAAACAGAATCCCAACTTTTTCAGGGCACTCAGCTGTTCATGCAGTATTCTTCCGGGAAGAACATCAGTGTTCTTTCTTTTGTCTCACCCTATCTGTAAAGGGTCTGGGCTGTGGGCAGTATTCTCCCATGGAGACTACTTGCCAGGCAAAAATGCCTCTTTTTGTCACACCATTTTTAGGTATAGCAGGACCAGGAAATCCGGAACTCTGGACCAGGTAAAAGACTTTTTTTCTTTCCCTATCCTGCAGTGGATGTCCAAGCATCCGGGTCAGGCTTGGGTCCTTGTTGGAGCTCTATGCTTGTGCACAATTCTTTGTTCGGATGCTTTTATGCGAATTGCTGTGGATTGACAAAAGGGCCTACTTTTGTCTCACTGTCTCTAAAAGATAAGAGAGGGAGGCTGCAAGAATTTGGGAAAACTAAAAGCTTTTACCTGTCCACAATCTAGACACACCTTTGCCTCTAAAATCCTTCCTTGAGCAGATGCTTTGCTTGAGGAAACTCCCTCGGTCCAAATCCTTTTCCAGAGACAGAGGACCTTCCTTTGCATCTCAATGCATTTCTAATCTTTTTCTCTCTCTCACCAGAAAACCCGGCTCTCAGGCAGGAACACAAGAGGAAGTGTCTCTTTAACACCCCACTCCCACCCCCACCCAGACTAAGGAGACACATGGCCATTCTGAGGGCCCCACCCCTCTCAAGGGTCCCAGGCTAGTGCTCTCTTTGATCTGTTCTGGGGAGATAACCAGAGAAACTTAAGAGGACACTGTTTGGACCCTTCTCCCACTTCACTGTTAAATGCAATGGAGTCTCTAATGGTCAGGCTGTAGCCACGAGGAGAAAGGTCACTGAATTGGGGTGAGCTTGGAGAAATGTCTTTACCCACGGCTGCTACTCCTTAAACAGGAGTGGAGCTGTCTCCTTCAGGTCTTGCTCTCCCAGAAAGATTTGGGGGCTTAGATGAGCTACCCCACCCTCAAGTACCAGGGTGGAATCACCAGAGGAGCCCTCGCCATTTGGGATGCACCGCGCTGGGTAAGATGGCACCTCTTCCTCCCCCACCCTCATTCTGGCCTTTCCTCTCCCTCCCCGACGGAATGGGGATCACAGAGCTCAAGGCCTGTTTCAGACCTCTCCCATGTGGCTTGGCAACCTGCCATTTAAATGCTGCTATCCTGTCCCCTTCTTGGGGTTACTGTACAATGGGGAGATTGGAGACTCAATTTTAACATTCTCAAATCTCCGGAAAAGTTTCCCATCAAACTTCTAAAACAGAATTTTACCGGCAAGCTGGACAAGTGGGCAGCACCCTTCCTAGACCTGTTGCCTGGCCCTTAAATGAGCCGCAGCTTCCAGTCCGCAGGAAGCATGCTCGTCCCATACATTTTAAGCTTGTCCCATACATTTTAAAACGGGACTCAGTTTCCCTGATTTGGTCATCCTGCATTAGAGCAGTGCCTCAGTCATAGCCTTTTAACTGTAGAAGCTGCAAAATTAAGCTTTTGCATGCTCATGAGGCTGTCTACAAAGACCGGGGATTCCAAACTGCTCTTGTTTTGTTTTTTTTCCCCCCTAGCCTCAGGGCACTTTCTAAAACTTTTTCTCAGCTACTGGTAAAGAGTTAAACCAGGCTATTTCTCTCTCACTTTCCTACCTAACTTTACAGGTGGTAACTCTTATGCTCCTAATTTTCTCAGTCCCAAGACATTTTGCTCTTAGCACACTCTGTCCTATTTTTCTGGATTGCCATTCTATGTCCCTGCCAACAATTAAAGGTTTCTTTTCTAAGCTCCAACTTGGCCAGGTTGCAGCTTCAGGAAAGACCTTTGGAATGATGGTTGGGCATAAAATTCCAAATCAAGGCAAATTAAATTGTTAAAAGAGTAAAGATGGCTTCTTTTTTTCTTTTCTCCTCTCATTCCTTGACTGCAGCAGGAAATGAGTCAGTGGGAGAAACTGAAGCTATTTTCAAAACTCCTTAACTTCAATTCCGTGAATACTTTAAAGGAAAGAGGTCTCTGTCTTTCCTGTTGTCTTTTTCTCAAGCTCTCTCTAGATTTGTTCTTTATTCTATACCTGGTCCCTGACAAATTCTCCTTGCTCTTTTGTGTCACAGTTCTACCTCAGTTTCTCTGGCACTAGGGCCCAAGGAGCCCAGAGACTATAGAATGTGAATACGGTCTAGAGTTAGGTGAGGAGCTATTGAATGGAGAACACACCCATTCCTACCACACCTTTCCTTTGCTTACCTGCGCTCATCATTGGTGGCCCTCCCATGAGGAGGTTTTCACTGAGGCAAGTCCACCACATCACCTTTCTATGGGGGGGAGGAAGGGGGAGGAGAGGAACAGTTCAAATTCCCTGGTGTTCATTGGCAGAACTATTCCGGAGAGCCTTGCCCTCGTCATTGGTCATCATTGGTGGCCCTCCCACGAAGCAAGGCTCAGGTTCAGATTTGTCTGGGCAGACAAATTCCTGCAGGTTGACAAAGTTTCTTTGTCTCACCTTCCTAGAGACATCTGGAAAGGTTATGCTATAGAACTGGAAAATTTTCCGGCTTGTGGCAAAGATGGGTCAGCTTCCCTCCTCTATCCCTAGAGATTCTCCTTTAAGCTATTGCTTAATGCAGAGACAAATGCTGGGCTTGAGAAAAATACCTCAATCTCAAAACCTGAACTCCAAATAGGATAGTCCAAAACCTGAACTCTCTGGACCAGTCCATTCTTAAAAGTGCTTTTTTTCTTTCAAATTCTGGGATTGATGAAAACTTCTGCCCTCAGGCAAAAAGCGTTGGCAGAAACACACCCAGCACACTTGTCTCTTTCAAAGCTGAAAAACCCAGCCTAATGAAACCTGGGACCCACCCACCTTCTCAACTTTTTTTTCCAGGGGTCCAAGGCCAAAACTAGAGGAGCCCATTCTGAGCCCTCAATGTTTCTTCCACTCTGCTGCTAACACCTGTTGGTTTCCCTTTAACTCTCTAACCTGAGATTCTCAGCTCTTTTCTTCTCAGGGCAACTTCTGCCTCCTGAAAGGACACTCAGAGTGGAGGTTCCTTTTTAATACAAATCTCTTCCAGATTCAGGCCTTAGGTGCCACAGAAACTGTTCAAGGAGACCCCAGTCTCTGTCCTGAGTTTGAGCAGGAGTAACCAGAGTGTGGGGAATAGATAAGGTGAAGAACTTACAGGAATGTATGAATTCTTTTTCTGTATTTTATTATTTCTGTGTCTCCCCTATGACCTGTATATGTGCAGACTCATATCTACTTGAGCCTTGGCCAGCTAGAAACATATTTACTTAACCTGAACTGATGACATTTATTGGTATTTGACATTTATCAATATTTAGTCTATTAACTGGACCACTGTCTGCTTGATTAAGCCTGAAGGCCTGACTTTCTGTTTCCTAGAAATCAGGAGATTTCAGGGAAACAGAAACCTTCCATTCCAATCTCCCCAAATAGCAACAACCAATTAGATGTCTCCCCCTCCCCTTCTCAATGCTCTCTTACTTGTGATGTAATTTCTTGTATAAAAGCTATGTATCTTTACTACTTCTTTAGCCCTCCTACCGCGAGCTTTCTCTTTCTTATCTTGCGATGGGATGGTTCATCCTCCGGAAGTTTTCAATAAACAAATTTTCTGCCTTCTACTGAGTGATCTCTGAGTAGTCATTTTGGGTAAGGGTCTTCTACATTCCTCACAGTTGGGGGCTCATCCGGGATGGGGTCTTTGGGGGAGATGGCTATGTGCACCCCGAACAGGGACAGGCACCCATGGAGTAGTTTTTTCCATGGTCTCTGGCTCTGGGTGAGCAGCCTCCCTCCCCTCTTAGACAACAACCCGAAGCAGGGATACTCAGTGGAACGTAGAATTGAAGATTGAAAGAAGTAGAGGCCTGATGGCCGGCATTTGCAGCCTGAAAAGAAACATATGTTCTCGAGGTAAAGCTCTTGGGAAGTCTGGGGGTTTATTGGCTGGGTTGAGGGAGACCCTGAGGGATTAGCCCTCTTAAATTTATTTTTGGTGTGGACTGCTGTTAACCCCAACGATAAAGGACTTTTCCTAAGGAGGCTCTCGGGTGGCTGTGGGGGCGTGAGGGTAACATAGGGCCTCCTCCAACACCTGGATCAGGTCCAGGGTGGTATAGAAGCAGTCCAAAAATTTGTATCAAGACGTTAGCTAGGAAATTCAAGACTGGAATGAACTTCCAGATATACAAGGGAAGAAAACTGGGAGGATGTATATCCCAGGATTATTCGGGTATATCAGACTTAAATCTGTATGTAAAAGGTGAAAATAGAGTTTTGTGAATGTCTGTGTGTATGTCTGCTTTGCATTGCCTTTGTTCTGTGTTAGAAGTTAGAAAGCTCATAAGAGATAAGAATTCAGCTCTGTGTTACAGGCTTAGAAAAATATCAGGCTGAATTGTGGGAACTGGAATTCATTCAGAGTAGTAATTCTTTCAGAGTGGCTCAGAATGTATTGGTCTTAGAATTTGGGAACTAGTTTTGGGCTTCTCAAGAAAAGAAAATCATTTTTCTCCTTTTCTCCCTCTGTCTCTGGCAGTGGCTTTGCAGGAAAGGGGAAAGAAGGGGAAAAAAATAAAAACATAGATTAAAAGTTTGGAAAGTTTTGAGAAAATAGAAGAACAGTGGCTATCACTCCTGTAAACAAGGAGTCTTTTATCAGGACTCAGACAGAGAAAAGAATTCTCAAGGTAAAGCAAGGATTGGTGCTTAACCCTTTCCTGGTTACTAAAGAAAAGACATGGGAATAAAGTATCTAGGTAAATTTTAGGAAATTTCACAAACTGAAATAAAATAACTTTAAATTGGTGTGTGTGTTAAGACTGGAAAATTTCAGATTGGAAATAAGAAACTGCAGATATTGGAAGGGAGGAATAAATATAGACAAAGAGAGGTAAATAGTTGAACACAGGGGCATTCTGACCTGTTGGACCTGTGGGAAAACTAGGTATACTTCTAAAGAAAAAATTTGCAGGAAAAGAAAGAAAAATCATTATTAGTAAATTTGTCTTCATGGAATTAGAGAACAGAAAGTTTAAGAAGACTAAACTGGGTAATTGTTTACAATATTTGATTAAGAGTTTTGGGAATTTACTATATTTTAAAGAGGTACTATAATTTTGAAATTGAAATAAAATTAAAATTGGGGGAAATAATTTACTGTTGCCTTACACATGTTAGATTTATTCTGAGTATAAGATCTTAAGAATTTTTCGAATATTGTGGCCTTTACAACTGAAGAGAAAAAAACTTCTTTTTTTTATTATTTGGTTGGACTTCAAATTGAAATATAGGTTATTAAACAAAATGCCAGTAGCTTACCTTAGGGGGGGCTTGTGTTTGTATCTCCCTACTTAAATGGTATGTTGCTTTTTAAAAGTATTGAGTAATTTGTAAACTATATTATAAGTTTTATGAAATTTGATTCAAAATTAATTGTGAATCTTGAAGTTTAAAGTTTAAAAAAAAAGATGATTTAAAGACAAGGGAAAAGAGATTGATTTACAAAAGCAATTAATAGTTTAAATAGAGCATCTAGTCGGAAGGATTTTTGGTTTAGGAGTGTTTAAAATGTGTAATAAATTTTGAGCAAGTAAGCATTGGGAAGAGAGAGAGACAGAGAGATGAGATAGGAGAATGAAGGTAATTTAAGAAGGATTGATTAGTAGAAACAAATGATTTCAAGAAGTCATCAGTGGGAAAAAGAAGGAACTGGTTGGAAAGGGCAGTCACAGAGAGATGGCTGTGAGAAGGGATGTGTTTTTGTGGGAGGAGAGCAAGCGAGCAGCAGTGGAAAGTGGCAGCCACTTGGTTCCTTTGGCTGAAGAAAACAAACAATTATTTAAAGAGACAAATTGCTCTTACAAGATGTTAATTGATTGAATATTTGTTTCTTTAGATACATAATGGTTATGAATATTAAAGAATATGATCAGAAATGTGGTATATAGTTTGAAAGGGTTATTTCAAAAAGTTTAATTGATGTTTTCAAGAACTTTTCAGATTCTTTTTATGTGAAAATAGGAAGTTTTAATTAACTGTATTGATGCCAATTATCTGAAATGGGACTTCAAGGATAATAGTTTTTGCCTTCTTCCTTTTGAAAATGTTTTTGTTGTGAACCATATGTAGTTTGGGATTTTTCTGTATATTGGGTATTTTAAAAGCAAAATGATTGGTATAATATTAAATTTATTCAAGATGCAATATCTACTTGGGTATGTAAGAATTGTGTGAATTTTCTGGGTTAAATTTCTTACTGTTACTGATATAAGGTCATGGTAAATAACTGTTTGGGATTTATCTGAAACTTTGGAGATGAAATTCTTTGGGCTTGTAATTAATGCTATTTGGGAGTTTTAAAGCTCCACTCTTCGATGTGCTGAAAATTGAGTTTTAACTGATTATATTATGTTATAGTTATGTTCTTGCATTTTTTTCTCCTGTGACTGATTTCTATGATCAGAACAATAGTTAATAAGAACTGTTAATGTAATTCAAATATGTCATACCTTGCTGTTTCCAATCTGGTTATATGTAATCATTATATCCTAAATACTTAGGCAAATAAGTATTTAGCCTGGTCATCTGTCTATTACTGGATATTTGTGTTTTATTTTTAAAATGTTTTTTTTTTTAATGTTAAGAGGACAATTTACAATGGTCTGTGAAACCTAACTGCTATTTATTGGAACTATAGCTGTCTGCCTGTCCTGTAAAGCAAGCTTATTCCTTCACATAGGAACTGCTGGCCAATCTATACTGGCCTCCCCACATGTTGTTGCAGGTCCAGACTGTTCTAACTTTGTTAGATTTGGTTTTTTGTTGTTCTAGATTTTGGTCAAATTACAGATTATTGAATCTCTTCTGAGACATGGATCGGCCCATCTGAAGCTTAGATTGACACCACACCCACACCCCTGCATGGATTGAGCACCTTTGCCCATTTCTCAGCTAAGATCGAGACCATCGCCAGTGCTCCTGATGTAATTTGGACCGATATGGGGGAAGTGGGAAAGTGGTTGATGAATTATTGTTAAAATTACAATTCTATTACTAGAGTTAGAAAAAAATGCAAACATTACTGTGTGTTTAAGATTTGGGATGGAAATTATTTAAAAATGGTAACTATTGCTGTTAAGGAAGTTATAATATGTTTATAATATCTATGTTCACTTCAGAATATGTAATTGTTTAAGGTATTTGATTTGATTTGATTTGATTGATTTTAGGAAACTCCTCTTCTACTAGGCTGTTATGTATAGGAACTTTAATTCACTCTTGGGATTTATATGTGGATGGTTATTTGACTATTTACTTTTTTTTTTTTTTGGATGATTCCTTTCCATGAGGAAAAAAAAAAGGAGAGGAAGAGATAGGGAACTAGGGAAACTGGTGGATTTTTCTCAAAATACCTAAAAGAATGGGAACCCTTAGTTTTCTTTCACTTTTGCCTTACGTACTTCTGCCCCATCCCCTATACCACCAGTTCAGATTAAATTGGAAGTCCTTAAGCAATCCTTTTTGTTTTTACTATATTTTAGCTTTGAAACCCCTCATTCTGTGGAATTGCCCTGGCAGACTCAATTTTGGGAACTATTCTATTTTTAAGAAATCTCCAAGATAAAGACACTTGTCTTGGGACTGGCAATCTCCAGCCCTGTAACCCCAGTTTCTTAACTGGTATCTCAGCATTTTTAATAACATTGCCCTTTTGAGATCAAGCCTCTAAAGTTTGGGGTTTGCCTGCCTTCATGTTCTAACTGTGCATGCTCTGAAAGCTCTGCTCAGAAATCTGTATTCCAGTAGCAGCCCTGTCTGTCCCCCTGGGTGGGGACAGGTGGAGCTACTCTAAGCCTCACCCTTCTCCCCTGGAGTGGGTTGCCCCTCTGAATGGGCAGCATGACTGTCTCGAGCCCTGCTACTCCTTCTATAAGCAGAAGCTGAGTTAAGTGCACAAATGACTGCAGACCACCTAACACAGTGAACTGTCCATCTCAAACTGGATTCTCTGGCTGAGATGAGGGTCTTCATACTGCTGATAACTCTGGGGTTGTCAGGAAGAGACTTGCCCTTGACATAAGTCCTTGCATTTTCTAGTTTCATTTTGATTTATTTGCCTCATATTGGGTTGGTCAAAATTATGGTGCTGAGACCTCCCAGGTTTTTCCCAGGGGAGGTAATTCAATAATTCAAATATTCAGAAGAAGAGTGTGTAATGTTGTGCCTCAGTTTCCCTAGATTGTCATCTTTATTAATTTATCTTTCTATTTTTATGTTTGCCAAATACCAATCTGTTCTGTGATAACTGTTTCTAAGATAGTTGGTGGAAGCAATTTTCATGGTATGAACTTATTGCAATCAATGGTATTATCCTGTTGCTGCTATGTCTATCCTATATAATTACATTAGTAACCAGAATAGTTCAGTGGTCCCTATCAAAATATTGCATACAGAAGATGCTATTAAAATGATGATTCTTCAGAGAAAAGACTGGAATGTATTAAAGAGGGATGATCTTGATTGTGAACTTGATAAAAAATGTACAGATATATTAACTTATTTTGAAAAGTGTGTAAGTTCTTCATAGAAATATGATAAAAATCATTTACATATTAGAAGGGGGAGTTGTGGGGAATAGATAAGGTGAAGAACTTACAGGAATGTATGAATTCTTTTTCTGTATTTTATTATTTCTGTGTCTCCCCTATGACCTGTATATGTGCAGGCGCATATCTACTTGAGCCTTGGCCAGCTAGAAACATATTTACTTAACCTGAACTGATGACATTTATTGGTATTTGACATTTATCAATATTTAGTCTATTAACTGGACCACTGTCTGCTTGATTAAGCCTGAAGGCCTGACTTTCTGTTTCCTAGAAATCAGGAGATTTCAGGGAAACAGAAACCTTCCATTCCAATCTCCCCAAATAGCAACAACCAATTAGATGCCTCCCCCTCCCCTTCTCAATGCTCTCTTACTTGTGATGTAATTTCTTGTATAAAAGCTATGTATCTTTACTACTTCTTTAGCCCTCCTACCGCGAGCTTTCTCTTTCTTATCTTGTGATGGGATGGCTCATCCTCCGGAGGTTTTCAATAAACAACTTTTCTGCCTTCTACTGAGTGATCTCTGAGTAGTCCATTTTGGGTAAGGGTCTTCTACATCCCTCACAAGAGGAACTACATCACACTATAGGGAGCTGAACTGGCCCCCTGCATCCTGCTCCCCGGTAGGGAATTGGGGTCTGTCCTTGTTTCCCCTTTTATCCCAGTATAGTCCGAACATCTCAGGGGCCGATAAACTGGGTAGGCAGTGCTGTGACTTTGCACTCCCTCTGACCCTTTTCACCCCTCCCCCATAAGAGTGGGGAAAGTAGGAGGGAAAGCTCAGAATCTTTGCTTATTGAGGAACCAACACTCACTCTCTCTCTCTCTCTCTCTCTCTCTCTCTCTCTCTCTCTCTTTAAAGAAAAAAAAGCACAGTTAAAAGATTTCTAAGAGCTTAAACTGCATTCTTATCTTGACTAGATATCAAAGCCTCCTGCCTACTCTGACTCTCTGAAGTCCACACCCTTAATCCCTGTCTGAACCAACCTCAGGAGGAATTAGCTTTTCTGGAAATTAAGAGTGAAAGGGCTAAACTCTAAGCTATTTAACACCTTTTACTGTAGACAAATAATCTTTTGCTCCCAGCATTTTCTCCTACTTCTCTTTGATAGTTAGATGAGCCATCAGCATTCTTATATGCAGCCCACAGAAGAGACCTGATGCATTTCCCCATTCCCGAATTTCACTATCTCCACCCTGGATGACATCTCAGTTTTAACCTGCTCCTGAGATCTATTTTCTCTAGGCTTCAAACTTTGGATTCTCAACTGCCCTTTAGCCTGGAAAACATGGGATGACTGACTGGGGATGACTGACGGGGATAAACACCCCTTAGATGTCCTGCTGCCATCCCCAAACCCCACACCTCATGCCTCACCCCAAATCTCCACGACCCCTGCCAGCTCGAAGAGTTAAGAGGAGATCATTGCCCCTTTTATCCCATATGCATTTGGAAGTAACTGCTTGAGGGGGGGAATGAAAAGGGGACCCTGGAACTCGGATAATCCTTGAAGGAGAAAATCTTCACTTCTGCTTCAATAAGAGATTGCCCCAAGTCCTTTTTTTTCTCTTAAATGAATTTAAGTTTTAACTGCTTGAGTGGGGAATGATGTGGGTTGTGGTCCCTTTAAGAAACTAGTCCTTTCAGATTGATTTATTCCTTTCTGATTCCCAACCCCTCCTAGTTGATGCATTATCAATCTAGGAAGCTAGGACCTTTGATTCACAAATCCTGGTCAAAAGCATCCCTTTGAATTCCAATAGGAGATGCAGGCTCTCCCAGCTCCCATTGCATCTGAGCCAACTTGGGCTGTCCCAGTCCCCACTCTAATGATCTGCTTAGGTTTCCCAATCCCCACCAAGCTAATTCAAGCCCCCACTGAAACCCATCAGGAGCCAACTTGGGACTTGCCCCTTTAGCTAAATCTCCCATTATAAAAGAGCCAAGCTGGAGCCCTCTCTTTGCAGAGGGTTGAAACATGCCAGCACCATACCTGGCACCAGGGATTCCCTGCCCACTGGAATCCTGTTTCCAGTGCCCTCTTATCTCTACCTTCACCTATTTCTTTAATTAGACTTTAACCTTACTTCCAAACCCCACAATAAACCTCTTTTATCAATCTAGGTTTTTGGGCCTATAAATTCCTTTACAGGGGACTCCTGCACTGCTACTAGACTTCATTTAACTCCGTATCCTTGTACTGAATCCAATGGGGTTGCAGGGGAGCTCTCTTTGACTCCCTGTACCCCAAACCTGCCACTAGACCTCAATTAAACCCTAATTTCATTAGGTACCCCAAATCTAGACCTCATCAGTATCTCTGATAGAATCACAGGAGTTCAGGCTTTCAGATATAGGATAAATTTCATTGACTATGCAGTCCAAGGGTTGTCAAACTGTGGCATATAAGTCAGGTTTTGCCTACTAAGCAAGAGAGAGAGAGGGGGAGAGGGAGAGAGAGAGGGGGGGGAGGATGGAGAGAGAGAGAGAGAGAGAGAGAGAGAGAGAGAGAGAGAGAGAGAGAGAGAGAGAGAGAGAGAGAAAGAGAAAGAAGGAGAAAGAGAGGGGAGAGGAGGGAGGCATCTTCAGCCTTTTTGTGGGCATTTAGATATGATGACCTTTATACATATCATAGGTCTACACCTGCAAGGGACCTCAAAGGCCTTCTAGTCCAAACTCTTCAATTCACAGTGTGGAAATTAAGTCTAGGGATTTAAGTGTGCAAAAAAAAAAAAAAAAAAAAAAAGGTAAGATTTTAACTCCAGTCAATATGATTCTAAAGACCCTGTTCCTTCCACTGCACTGTTTTGCTTCCTTTACCCCCATTCATATAGTAAATGTCAATATCTTTTATTTCTTTTATCTATTTTTCATTTTAAATGAATTAAGAGCCTGCCTGAAAAAGCTAGCTTTGACCTAATATAATTCTTACAGTGTGTTCATCTCATCTTTATGTTTTCTTCTAATAGCGTGTTTACTGTGAATCTTTGCTCTGACTATTTGATGATTTAAGTGTATACACATATATGTGATTTTTAAATGACTGCTATATGTGTATTATGTCATTTCCTTTTATGAAGATTTAGTCATTATTTTGTGATGCCTTAAGGTATTTTTATCATTCTAAATCTTTTGACTCACTACTTAAAAAAAAAAAAAAAAGTCTATAATTCACAGGTGTAAGATTGGGTAATCTATAAGGTTTTTTAACCTATTTCATTTCTTGATCTAAACCACATTTTCCAACATATTCTGTACAGTCCCTCTATACCTATTTTCCATTGAAGACATAAATTAAGTTCTTCAAGGAATTTCTCCATCCTATTATTATATGTTAAACAGTATCTCTGATAGAATCCCAGGATCCTAGGCTCTCAGATATAGAGGGATTTCAATGACTATCTAGTCCAATAGTCATTGGGATGGGATGGCAATGACCTATAAGTCAAATATGATTACTGCCTGTTTTTGTATGACCCATAAGGTAGCAATGCTTTTTCTGCTTTTTAATGCAACCTTCATTTTGAGATACAAGCACTATTTTTGGAAAAAAGTAATATAAAATGAAGGAGAAGAAATTAGAAAACCAATGTATCTTGTGTTTATATATTGTCTCCCTTTGTTAAATTGCAAGTTCCTTCAGGGCAGGGACTGTTTTTGCCTTTCTTTGTATCTCCAACCCTTTGCATAGTGGCTGGCACTTGAAAAACATTTAATAAATATTTGTTGGCCTACCAAACTTGATAGCAAAGGATTTCAAGCTATTGTTGTCCTTTTCAAGGCCAAAATCCTAGACAAGATCATCTGTAGATGTCTCCATTTCCTTACATGTCATTTGCTTCTTAATCCCTCAGAATCTGGCTTCCAACCCATCACTTAACTGAAACTATTCTCTCTAAAGAGAGCAACAATTTATTAATTATTAAATCTAATAGTTCATTAAAAAAAAACATTTTGTTTGACAATCATGAGAGATACTGCTCCCTTATTTAAGTAAGATGTGTAAGAGGATTGCTCTGACTGGGTAAATTAATATTATTCACTTTCCTCTTTTTTATATTCATATAAAAGTTTTAGACAATCCTGTTGTAAATGAATCAAATTAAAAGCATATAAATCATGCTATAACAAAGATTATGAATTAGTTGCAAAAAGGTTTCAGTAATGAGATCTGATAAGGTATTGTGCATATACAAACTCTAGATTGACAAAACAAAGTAATACCACACACATAATGGCTGGACTAAGGAAAATGAAGTTAATTCCATGAGAGACAAAGAAAGCTTTGTGTCAAATAGTATATCTCTTGGTGTTGAGAATTGTACTTGAAAGGTAGGGATGTTCACTTGATGGATAAGTATTTGGTCTTTTCTTCTGAATAGAATGAGGCTTTTATGACAGAGATCTAGCAATTCCAGATAAAGTTTATTTTCTAAAAAAATGAATGGTAAGAATCAGCCTATAGATGAATTTTTTAAAAAAATAATTTTTACTTCCTCTTGATTTATTATTCTTTATTACTTTTATCTCCTTTTGAACAGAATTGCTGTGTTGAACTTTACCTCTAAGTTTGATGGTAAGGCTAAACAATTTTTGCTGAATACTTTGCATGATTGTGTGTTCAAGAACCACAATATATGGCATTGGGTTATACATTGTAATTATGTTTAAGCAAAAATAAGTAAAATTGGATTTCTAGAGAATTAAGTTTTACAGTTAAATCCCCATAAAGGATTTTTGTTATTAAGAGGACCTCCTGACATGGAGGACCAAAACAGTGAAAATGCTCATTGTGTCACTGGATGATTTGAGAGGTTTTAAAATATTAAGGGAGGCAAACAGACTTATGCCTGTTTTATATACATTGGCTGAATCAGTGCTCCATTATAGCTTCTAGAGTGATAAAAATTTGGGGAAATACCTAGGAATGGATCACCAGAATGTTTCAAAAGAACAGAGAGAAAAATGAAAGTCAAATCCCCTGAAAATGAAGAGTCTAAAGATTTTATAAAATGCACATATGAGAAAAAGATAATACCTGTAGACTGTTTTGATCCAGTGTAAGGACTTTGCCATGCCACAGTATTATTTTTCTCAGCATTTCCACATCCCTGTGCAAATGTACTTTTTGAGTTCTAGATAGGACACACCATGAATTATTATAATAGTAACTGGAGACCAAGGTGAGGAAATGAGGGAGACTAATGGAATGTTTTAAGGAATGGGTAATTTACCAGAAACACATGAAATCAGAGGGTTCAGATGTCACAGAAATTCAGGTGTTACCTTCTACATGAAGTCTTTCTCTTGGTGTTTATGCCTTCCCCTCAAAAACTATTTTGAATTTATTTTGTGTAGTTTCTGCATATACTTACATAAGTATATAATTCGTGAAAAAATGATGGAAAGGGAAATAGGGTAATCAGATTAACATAATTCTTTAAACCTTTATAAACTTATATAGCTCATTGGCACTTTTAATGTGGTATCTCTCTTCAATAAGCAGAGTTTTCACACTGGAACTATCTTTCATAAGAACTATATAAATGGAAGGGATGGGAGATCCATTTTGTGTTTTTATCCATCTCATGGGTCTCCATGAATAAAAGAGTCTTCATTCAGTGGCCAATCTACTTGTAATGAATCTCTCTGAAATTAGCTAGGATATTCCTTACATACCTTACATATTCAAGAATTGGTGGGATCTAGGAGAGTTTGTTGTCCTCTAGAATAATTTTTGTGAACTTCCAATATTCCAAATGACTCATCTGAGAAGCACTTTAGCAGAAAATTCTTTTACAGCTTCATGGTTTTTGAATTAGTGATTAGTAGATGATAATAAATCACAAAGCAATTTTTTCAATATTCATGTATTCTTCTCAAAATTGTTCATTTCAAAGATTACCAAACTATTTTATAAACATTTATTATCACATTTATTATAAACACATTATCACACATATTATTATCACACGCTTCAACCATAAGTCATTGTTAATATATCATGAATAGCTTAGTGTTTTGAAATTGGGAGACAAAGTTAATGATTAAATCATTTTATAAAATTAAATGATCTCAGCTAACTAATTGGCAATAGGTCATTGGTTTTAGTATTCCGCATCTTGTGTCTCAAAGGAGGAGTCTCAAGTTAGGATCAAAAGTTCAAAGATTTACATTTTGAATAAACCTCAGAAGTCATGTAATCCAACCCAAAAGAGTTAAATGACTTACATAGAGTAGTAAGAGTTTTTAACAGAAATGAATGTTTGGTTTTAATAAAAAATGCTTTTCTGATTCTATTGCTATAATGATATTTAAAAAAAACTTATTATTGATATAATCAATTATATTAATCATTTTCCTCATGTTAAACTATCCTTGCATTCCTGGCATATATCATACTTAGTCATGATATATAATCTTTATATTATTGTAATCTTTTAGCTAGTATTTTATTTAGGATTTTGGCATCCATATTCATTAATGGAATTGGTCTATAATTTTCTTAAATAATTTGTTTAATATTAGAATTAGTAGACCTTTATTTATTTATTGCTAAGGCAATTGGGATTAAGTGAATTGCCGAGGGTCACATAGCTAGAAAACGTTAAGTGTCTGAGGTCAAATTTGAACTCAGGTCCTCCTGACTTCAGGATTGGTTCTCTATCCACTGTGCCACCTAGCTGCCCCAATCTTTAAATTTTTGAGAAAATTAACTTAGTTAATGCAGTTTCATGTATATCATCTTTATTTTTATATTCTACTATATTTTATTGCTTAAGTTCAGAAAAAAATTAATAAAATTTAAAAAAAATAAAGGAAAAAAAAGCTGTCACAGACTTAAGATTGGAACCTAAGTCATCTGACTCCAAATTCAGTACCCTTTCCACTGCACTATTCTGTCTACCTTAGTAGAATAGTACTCTAAGTATACCAAGAGGCCACATAATAACAAAATTCCATTGTAAAATTCATTGATATACTCTGTAGAAACATGTTACTAGACCAGACAATGTATTTCTGCTCCCTGTGATTTTTGAAGACCAATGAGTTTGCAATTATAGCACTGAGAACTAATGAGTAGCCTATAATTACAGTTGCCATTGAGCTAAAGGACTATTGGATTATCATTATTTCTAATCAGTTAACTGATATTTGTTGAGGTTCTATTACATTCATAAGCTGTGATAAGTGCTAAAGTCTCTCTGTCTCCTCTTCCTGCTCTCTCTCTCTCTCTCTCTTTCTCTCTCTCTCTCTCTCTCTCTTTCTCTCTCTCTCTCTCTCTCTCTCTCTCTCTCTCTCTCTCTCTCTCTCTCTTCCTTTCTCTGTTTTTCTCTCTTTCTGTCTCTCTCACTCTCTCTCCTTGTCTCTCTGTCTCTGTATGTCTCTGTCTCTCTACCTCTGTTTCTGTTTCTCTCTCTCACATACACACACACAAACCAATACAAAATATAGACTAGACCATCAAGAAGTTTGCAATATAGTTAGAAAATATGATTCAGCAATCATCCATTAAATTCCAAACTATAACATGACAAATAATTGATATCTCTTCATCCCCTTCTAGGGTCTTCTGTCTTCTGTAGCTAAATATAGATGAAATAGTCACTCTTCCTCTCTGGGTTTCTCCTTTATTTATATAAAATGAAATGATTGAAATTCATGATCAATAAGATCTGATATTCACCTCTAATGTGTAATTCTAAGGTCAAATTCTTAGCAGAAAATTGTATGCTGCATGTGGAACCAGCAGAGGGCGCAGAGAAATTACTTGAACTGCAAGTTTTATGTAAACTTTTTATACTTTTTATATAGGCTCAGAGATAAAAATTTCAATAAACTAGCAATGTAGATTTAGAACTGGAAGAGACTTTAAAAGTCATACAATCCAAACCCTTTACATTACAGATGAGGAAATAAAAGCCTTGAAGGACTAAATGATTTCTTCAAAATCATATGAGGGAATAGGAAGCAGAGGTTAGATTTACCTATATCTCCTAAATTCAAATCCAGGCTCCTATTCCATGAAAACCATAGTTTTTCCTTTACTAGCTGGATACCCTCCAATTTAAGAAGTCAGTAGTATTTGAACAAGGAGAATTAGGTAGTGGTTTCCAGGGGTTTTATCCAAGCTTTGTAACAAGAAATTAGCTCTGCTTTTCCTAGTCCAAACAGTTTTAAATATAGTTTTTCAGGGATGATTATTCTATTTTGTGTAACCCAGATTTCTCTCTGTACAGATAATCTTTGACTAAGAACATAGCAAGCGACAATTTTAACAAATTGAAACCCCTTATCCTGACTTCTCTGTGGACAAGGTAAAGATTTCAAATCTAAATAGAATTTGGAGTTTTATTCCCCCAAAATATTCTCTTTCTGCCTTCAGAAATTATTAGAATTTCACGAACCAGCTTAGGTTGAGGGATAGAGGATTTCTGAGTTGGAAGAAGAAAATACAACCAGGCAAAGAATCTGTTTTGAAGAAGAATTTGGTTATGTGTGTCATCCAAGTGACTGAATTGATAATCTTAGAAAATTCTTGGCTCAGAGGAAGTCAAATTATTCTTCCAAAGATAGTTCAAATTTATGAAGTTCTACATTCCCTTCTTCCCCACTGCTTCTATCTCTGTCTGGAAAGGATAGACATTTATTTCTAAATGTTTTTCTGTTCTTTTATTTTATTATTATATTACATATTCTTTTATATTATATCTAATTTTATTCATGTCTTTGAAACCATTTTTCCTTAATGTAAAGTCTAAGATTTATCATAACTTCATTCTGATGAATACCTATATGTTGGTTGTATATAAAGACTGCAAAAGAAAAACACCAGTGACCAGCTTGATATTCATAATACTTGAATAGGATATATCTCTAAAACTTGGTCTTAGATAGATAGCATCTAGACAGCTATGAGAAAATTTTATGGTAATGATTTTATTAATACTTATAAACACTTAGTTTTGTTTTGTTTTTCCTTCTTGCTTGAAGAGGACCAAATGACATAATAATATCATATTGGGGTCAAAGTACAGTGTGTCCAACTATGTATGATTAGACCAACATAAACTGTAAATCATAGGTCAGCCACAGATACTTCATATGTACATCTGGAATCTCGAGTGTTTTGAGCTATTTTGTAATTCTGTATAGAGCAAAGTGGAACATCTTCTATACTGGCACACCATGCCTTTGCCAGTGTCTCTTATGTTTCCCAATCAATTCCCAATTCAGAGAGACCTTGAGAGTGTCCTTATATCACTTTTTTCTGGCCTCTGGATGCATGTTTTGCCTTGTGTGAGTTCTCTGTAAAATAGTCTTTTAGTTAAACATATCTTTGGCATTCAAACAACATGGTAAGACCCCTGGAGTTGTGCTCTCTGCAGTAAAGTCTGAATGCTTGGCAATTCAGCTTGAGAAAGAACTTCAGTGGGCAGTATCATATCTTGCCAAGTGATCTTGAGAATCTTCCTAAGACAATTCAAATGGAGGTGATTCAGTTGCTTGGCATGATATTGGTATACTATTCAGGTTTCACAAGCATACGACAATGAAGTTAGCACAATGACTCTATAGACCTTTAATTTGGTATGCAATCTAATATGTCTTTTCTCCCACACTTTCTTTCAGAGCTTTTCAGACAACAAGTTAGGTTTGGCAATGTGTCTGTCAATCTTATCATGTATGTGTACATCCCTAGAAAGTATACTGTCAATGTAAGTGTAATTATTCACAGCATTCAATATTTTTCCATTTGCCATAATTGATCGTTTCACATATGAATCACATATTGCTGGCCAATGGAGAGTCTGTGTTTTCTTGGTGTTGATTATCAGATCAAAATTAGCACATTAGAATGAAGCAGATCCTTTTTAGGGTTCAGCAGCCCTCACACTAATACCAATCTTCCATGAACATCCCATATATCTTTTAAGCTTATAAATATCAGAGAGATAACCTAAATGGATAGAGATCAAGTCATTCCTAGGTTGAAACTAGGTCATTCCTGATTGTTGAGGTCCTTTGATGTGAGCTTCTTCTATCATTCTCTTCCTCACAATAACCCCCTTCACATCATCTTCATTTTCTGACAAAGAAACAGCCTTTTTGTCAAGATCTTATTCGACTTTGATCTAATCCTCTCCCATCTTCTCAAGTAGATCGCATTCTTAATTAAATCCAAAATTAAAAAAAAAATCGACCCTACCATTGCATCAAGCTACCACCACATATTCTCTCCTCCCTTTCTCAGTTAAAGGGCTTGAAAAAGTCATCCATCTATATTCAGTATTTTCATTTCAAGCGTCACAACTCTTCTAAACCCTTTGGAGTTTTACTTCTTATCTTTTTAGTCAACTGAAGCTGATTTTTTCAAAGTCACCATTGACATCTCTCTTTAATCTCATTAGTTCTCATCTATTTAATTGTCATTTCAATGGACATAAAACCAGATTTTTATATCTAGCTCTAGTATTTCTGACAAGCTCTAGTCCTGTATCTCCAGTTGCCCAATGGCATTTCAAAATAGACATCCAAAACTAGTGGCCAAATTTATAATAGTTGAAATAAAACTCATTGTTTTTCCCCCAAACCCTTCTTGTCTTCCAAACTTTCCTATATCTATCAAGTAACCACTATCCTAATTTGCCTGGTTCTCAACTTTGGCATTATCCTGGACTTCTTACATTTCTTTATACCTCATAAACAGTAGCCAAATGCTGCCATTTTCTAGATTGACTATTGACTATGTAACTATTTCTCTCCACTCATAGAATTCCTACCTTAATTTGGACCTCATTATCTCTTGCCTAGACAATCCCAACAGTTTCCTAATTAGCCTTCTTGCCTCATGTTTCATTACTTTAACTTATCCTGCACATTGCTGCCAAACAAGTTTATTTAAATATTGGTCTGAAAATGCAGCATCCCATCCTCAAACAAAGGATGTCTTCCTATTGTTTTTAGAATCAAATATAAATGTCTTGGTTTAGTTTTTAAAGTCCTTCATAATTGTTATTTCTAGATTCATTAGATATTGTTTTCCTTCTCACATTTTGTAATATTGCCAACTTGGATTTCTCACTGTTTCTCACACTCAGTATTGCATTTTTACATTTCTTATCAATGTTCCTTTGCATCACTGGTTGTCTCTCTTCTTACATTTACATCATAAATTTCCTTTCTTCTTTTATGATACACCATCTCTATGTGAAGTTTTTTTTCCCCTACCTATAAGGACTCTCCCTTCAAAATTACCTTATGTTTAACATTTTATGCTTATTTCTTTTATACCTGTGCTAAATATAATTGTATATTTCTCTGTTCCATTAGAATTTATGTACACATATGTATATATGTATACATACATATATGTAGACACATATGTATATGTGTATGCATGTGTGTGTCTAGGAAATTCCCCCTGTCTTCACAGTGGGAATTATTTCATTCTTTGTATTTTTATTTCCTATACCTAGCATAGTACTTGGCACATAATAGGTAAGCAAAAAATGCTTATTGATTGTTTTAAGTACAGTCAGATATGGCTATTCAGATGCAAATACTCAGGTAAGTCTTGGGTCTCTAAGCTAGGGATAGGGTAGCAGGGTAGACCAAAGGGGAGGTCATTTCCTTAGATTACCTAATTGGCAAATAACGGCATAGTCTGAAAAAATTATGTTTCCACCCAAATTCCTACAATAGGAGGATATAAGAAAGAATTGTTTTCTAATGCAAAACTTCAAACTTTGCCAGATAGCTGTATTTCCTATTACATTAAAATTTATTAAGATAAGCATCTGAGGAGCTCTGGTAGGAAACTTCTGAAGGTTACTGAATCCTTGAAACATAGAGTTGGATGGAATTTTAAAGGTCTCATATATATTAATATTCCTACAAGATCCCTCATCCAAACCCTTGTATACACATCTTTTCTCCACCATGTCTGAATGAGGTTATCTAATCTCTGTTTGAACATACCTAGTGGAAGCGTATTCTCATGATCCATCTGAAGACAGTCCAATTAGGGAATCCTACCTTATACATTAGGCAGAAAGGTGGCCTAATGGAAAATGCTTGGAGTCCTGGCATCATGAGGATCTGAGTTCAAAGCTGCCTTCAGACACTTGATGTAATATGAAACCCTAAAATTTTTAGTTTTGGAGTCTGCCTCAGGAAACTCCTAGGCACAGTCTGTCTAATTATGAATAGAATACTTCTCAGTTCATTGTTGACTGATGATCTGGTCAGTGATAATGCAATTTCAGAGACCACCCTCAATTCATCTGGAGATTACTCCCTAATTTTGAGCCATTGAATCAATATATCTATGGTAAAGTTGGATAAAAGTTTCTCCTTTGCTTCTGTCTCTTTATTGAATTCCCTTACAATTCAGTCCACTTTGCAGTGGCATTATGTTGCAATAAAACTGTGTCCTTGATTAGGAGATGGGTTCAAGCCTACAAAGTCTTTTAAGATACCTCATGATACTGGTCTGGAACCCCAGACTTTTGGGGTCCCCCATTTCCAACCTCAACATACTCACTAGTTGTGTGATCCTGGGCAAGTCACATAATCCTGAATGCCTCAATTTCCTCAAATACCAAATGAAATGGAGAAGGAAACAGCAAACTACTCCAGTATTTTTGCCATGAAACTACCAAACGTCATCACAAAGAGTAGAAACAACTTAGGCAACAACAAGAACAACCTCATACATGCCTTAGTACTGGATTCAGGAAGATCAGCATTCAAGTCTAGTCTTAGACACTTACTAGCTAAGTGATTCTAGATAAGTCATTTAAATCTCTGTTTGCCTTAGTTTCAACTACAAAAATTGAGTTTTATAATAGCATTTAATTTGCAAGATTGATATGAGGATCAAATGACATAATATGTGTAAAAAAGTAGTTAGCATAGAACAAGGCACATACTAGGTGCTATATAAATGCTTATTTTCTCTTAACCTTCACACTGAGTTGAAATCTGCCTTCCTGTAATTTCTATAAATTATCCTCTGACTTTGAACAGGTTCCTTTTCTAGATCCTGATCCCAAATCAGATAATGCTTCACATATTATTTAGATATGCATCTGAGCCTTTTTGCTATCTTCCCTGCCACTATAATCTCAGTTATCATCTCAATGTTGATGATTCACATAACTTGATTCTACCTTATTGTAAATCTCCAAGTACCTTTTAAACATCTAGAAATAGATGCCTTGTACACATCTTAAATTCAATAGTTCCAAAACTAAACTCATTATCTTTCCCCCAAAACTATCCCCTCTTCCAAACTTTCTTCTTACTGTTTTAAGGACGTCATCATCTTCCCAGGTACTCCGGCTTAGACTCAAGAGTCATTCTTGACTGCTTACTCTCTCTCACCCTTATATCCAATCACTAGTCAAGTTCTGTCTTTTCTACCTACATAATATCCTTTATATACTCTTCCTTCTCTTCCCTCATCTGCTACCACTTTGGTTATTAGCTGTGACACTTATTAGCTGTGTGACCTTGGGTAAGTCACCTAACTCTGTCTTAATTTCCTCATCTGTAAAATGAGCTGAAAGGAAATGGTAAACTGCTCCAGTATTTTTGCCAAGTATTAATGTCAAAGAATTATCCATGCATATGTTTTGAAAAATAAAAAAGTTTTAATAAAAAAAGAAAGAAAACAATACTCCATTTCCTAACTAAGAGTTTCCACCAGTTGTACTACATGTTTGGTGTATTCTCCAAGTTTAGTGGAATTACTGCAAGCTCTATCATCTCTAAGAAACCTTTTCCCAATCTCAATGCTTTTAGCTTCATTCTGAAATTATTCCCAATTTATCCTTTCTATACCTTATTTATGCATAGTTTGCATGTTGTCTTCCCTATTATATTGTTAGCTCTTAGAGAAAAGAGATTATCTTTGTATTCCCACTTAGCACAATGCCTTGTAATATAAATATAAACAATATAAGTTGAAAAACAACAACAAATCAAATTTAAATGTTGTATAATAATAATTACCAAGCTTGACCCCAAAGAAAATATAAGAATTCACCTTTACCCTCCTCTTTAGTGATGGAAGGTAACTCTATGGCTCATGCTCATCTCTCTTGTCTGTTAACCATGTGCTTAGAGCCAATCTTGGCTTTCCTCTTGTATTGACAGGTGACAGAACAGATGGTATTCCCTTTGCCCTGAGTGTGCAGTGGGTTTCCTCTGGGCATCTTTCCCCCCATATAACCTTGCTTTCCTCCAGGACATTTCTTGGAGTGAGGAGGTTAGCCTTTCTCAATGTTTTTTATTCTTCTGGGTCTTATTCCAGAATATTAAAAGTAGCTGTGTAATTCCTTTGGAGAAAAATGGATATG
Organism: Antechinus flavipes; assembly: GCF_016432865.1. Taxonomy (NCBI): domain Eukaryota; kingdom Metazoa; phylum Chordata; class Mammalia; order Dasyuromorphia; family Dasyuridae; genus Antechinus; species Antechinus flavipes. The sequence goes on from NC_067400.1 coordinate 496,142,107, forward strand.
AAAAAATGCATATGATATCAGACTTGGTTGACATGTTGATTAATTTTTCCAAAGGATTTATTTCTCCACTTTTTATTATTTTTATAAGAAATGGTTCCTTTGGGAGAACATCAATGTATCAGGAAAATGAAAGTAATATAAAAATTAAAAATATTCATATCCATTTAAAAGCTTTGATGATAGAATTTTAATTATTGTGAGAAATATTTGAAGGACAAAGAAGGGAAGAGACCTCTAAAGAGACCTACATATAAAAACAAATGGATGGCCTCCTAATCTTTCAGGATTCATTGAATCACTCTGTATTTTAATTTATTCATCTGTAAAATAAGGTTGGTCAGGCTCATTGATCTTTATAGTCACTCCTCATTGTAAATCGATGAACCTATGAACTTTTCCATCTTTCCATGTTAATTTGCATAAAACCTCTAATCTATACAGTAGACAAAAAATTTTTTGTAGCTTTCATATACCCACAGAACTTTACTTCATAATTTTATACATTATTTTAAACTACCTCTTCATGTAGTCTATGTCATAACTTCTTAAGCATTTTCTCCTTTGACCTTTTTTTTCCCCAAGAAATTTTTATGTGACCCTGGATATATATGTATATAAAATAGGTATACAAATCAAATATTTAATGATAATAAAAATTTATTAATCCCACATTCAATTATAAGATCTCACATGGGGTCTTTAAGAAGCTGGGCCATATATGTTATCTCTGCTACTTGTTCATTTTTCTTATTAATTCCAACTTTGGATTCTAAGACATTTAGGGCACATATTCTTATATTTCCTCATGAATTCTAAATTACGTTTCATCAATCAATTATCTCTGACTCCTCATTTCAGTTTATTGCATACAGTTTTTTTTAAATACTTGGGGAAAAAAAGATTTTTTTTCCTCATAAGTTTTTACTCTTCTATCTATAAAAAATTTCAAGTCTCCTAAACTTAAATATCAGACTTATTGACTATCTAATTTATTACTTCTGTGCAAAACAAGAAAATAAGAAATTTTAAAGAAGAATTTATTTCTCCACTTTTTATTATTTGTTGTACGGGATGGATGGCTCCTTTAGGAGAATATTTATTTATAGAGATTATCTCATTTACCATATTTGTATTTAAAAGCAACAAGTACAATACCTGACATGTAATAGGCACTTAATATTCATTGATTGAGACTGATTATGAGAAAGGTCATTTCTAACCATCTCTACTATTATTGATTTCTCAGTTTTTAGTATAATCCCACAATTCATCCAAAATTATAGCCAAAATTTATTAATTCTCTCTATGATGTTTTTTCTCTCAGAAGTTAAATTCATCCCTTCAAGAAATTTTTATTCATACTTGTTGGAATCCTTAGTAACTGCTAACTAATTAGAGTTGATCTAATCTTACAAGAAGATGTTTTGGCCAGAACCTGAAACAAGGTACTAAGTAGAACTAATCAATACAAGGCTTGTGTTCACACCTTTACTCATTGGAGTCCACAAGTATGCTAGCTTCACAAAGTACAGTTTCTAACTTCAAGGGAGTCCACACCTCCCTTAAAGCTCATTGGGCCAGAGAGCACTATGGGAGAAAACCCATAATCCCATTCTCTCAGAAGAGTCAGATAAAAGGCCAGTGATGAGGCATCTATGGCAGAATACATTTTTTCCTCTTGGCTGGCTGATCGCGCTGGACTCCAGAGGAGCGACTCTGGTGCAGAGAACACTTTGACGGATTTCAGTGGAGCTATGCCAGAAGCCCTCTCTCCGCGGCAAGTTGGTGGCTGGGCTCCCCAGAAGGAGATAAGAGAGACCTTCCATCTCTGTCTTAGTTGGAGGCAGAAGAAAGCAGACGCAGAGGCTGAAGGACAGAACCTTTGGATTTGGAGACATCCGAAGGGCTCCAAGCCTCTAAACCGGCTTTGCCTTGAGAAGAACAAGAACTCCAACATTTGAACTCATAACACATACTCTTTCTTTTTGACAGCTCAGCCTTTCAGAAAAGCAGTCTCTTAGTTGCTTGAAAGCAACTTTCACCAAATCGCTTTGAAGCCATTACAAACTGTAGAATCATAGTTAAACTGATGATCTTCTCAAAGATGACAGTTAATAACAGCCCCAGATTTAATTCCTTCTTTAAAATAGAGCAACTTCTATGGAAAGGGCCATTGAAATTACATAATCAAAAGATTAAATCAAAGAGAATTACAAAAAAAGGACAATTTTAGTTTTATAATTAAAAAAATTTTTTTTGAATAAACAAAACCAATGCAACTAAAATGAAAAGGGAAACAGGCAACTCTGGGGGGAAAAAACCCTTTCTAGCAAGTTGATGTTTTTAAAACTAAAATTCTCATATTCAAGATCAATAAGGAAATGACTAAAATTTATAAAAATGAGAAACATTCCCCAATAAATAAAAGTTCAAAGAATATAAATAGGCAGTTTTCAAAAGAAGAAATCCAAGATATCCACAAACATGAAAAACATTCCAAAATACTAATCATTTAAAATACAAGTTAATGTAAACTAAGGTTCTACTCCACATCTGTCATTTTGGTAAAGAGAATTAAAAAAAAAAAAGAAAATGATAAGTGTTAAAGGGAGATTGGGGAAATAAGAATGCAAATGTATTTTTGGAATTGTGGGTTAGTCTAGCCACTTTGAAAAGCAATTTGGAGCTATGTCCTCCAAATTACTAAAATATGTGTACTCTTTGACCTAGCTACACTACTATCATACTTGTAATCTGATGAGATCTAAGAACAGAAATAAAACAAACCCAAAATAAACAAACAAACAAACAAACAAAAAAAAAACCATATGAACAAAGTTATAAGTTATTTACAGCTGCTATTTCCTTGAGTTGGGACATAAAGAATGGGTAAATTGGTAACCATTTAAATGGACATGAGAGAAGAGGGCATTTTTATCTCAAGGGAACATTATTGATCAAGGTAGAAAGTTAGAGCATACAGGAAGACATCCAATAATGTCTGTAATGAATAATTAATGAAGAAGCTCATATTAATTGGGGGATGGGAATACAAATAGAAAAGCAAGACAATCCCTGACCTCAAGTAGTTTATGTTCTAATTCTAGGCCACAACACATGCAGGAGGAGGTGTTGGCTTTAGGATGAATAGAAAAGATCTACAGCCACTGCAAAAAAAAAAAAAATCCAAAAAAAAATCTATTCAGATAGTAGAACATGTTCCTCAGTGACATTTCCATTAATAAAATCATATCTGATTTTGATGTTGAACCATTTGATAGTGGCAGAGGATTTAGAGGATGAGAACATTAATTAGTACCAAAGAAATAGCACCATATTTCAAATTATACCACAAAGTAACAATTATGAAAACAATTTGACCCTAGTTTAAAAAAAATAGAAAAATCAACCAGAAGAACAAAGTAGATTCATAAGACTCAGAAGAAATTCATCACATCCTCATAGTGTTTGATAAACTCAGGGAGGGACAGAAACTAGTGGAGTTAAAAACTGCTGGGATAATGGAAAAGAAAGTTAAGTTAGCCATTCTTGAATATAGGTGTATCCTAGGGTGGGGGTGGGGAGGTAGCTTAAAAGAAGCTGTAGAATAAAAGCTTTTGGTTACCTCCTAACTTCTGAGATTCTTTCCTCAACATAGGGGTTTTAAATAAACCAAAGAAATTTTTTTTATCAATAAATATTATTGTAATTTTTTTTAAGGTAAAATAAAGATTAAATGAAACTGTCTTGAGCTCCCCTTGACAAAAAATGTGACAGTGAGCAAGCAGTTATGGCAGGGAAGAAGCTTAGGAAGAAGAAACTCTCTAATGTCTCTAGGTCAATGCATGACTTGCAGTGTTTTCCTTTTCCATTATTCCATCTCAGTCAAACTCAAGGAAACTATTCCCCTGAAGAGATCAGTTGGGAAACATTAATTCTGCCCATTCCATAGTAGAGGGTAGATTGAGAGACTAGCTAGTTTTGTTTTCAACTATGCAACTACTTGTCTCCCATGCACCCTTGTCCTTCCAACCACTGTTTCATGTAATAGATTTTCGGTAAATAGAAAAGTTTTTTGTCAGTCAATATAGTGCATTAATCCTCCAAGAATCTTGTAAGGTCTATCTACTGGATATGTGGAATGAGTAATGTTTATTCGGGGAGTATACAGCCCTTATTAACGACAATGGCACAAAATAGTCATGTTTTGTTCTCTGTCCAAGAATCTCATTTATGCTCTGTATATTAATTATATTTGTATTATCTTCATGGAAATAGTAAACAAAATAAAATCTTAGCCCAGAAACTATGAACTATTTATATTTTCCCCTAGTACATTTTTCTTTCTGTTTATCAACAAGGATTTTTTTAAAGTATTGGGGTAAATAATCTTATATAATCTCAGAGATAAAGATGATGGTTAAACTGTATGATGAAATTAATCTTTCGGTGAAAGTCAGGAGAAATTGTCCAGGAGGAGGAAGAAGAGTCAACAGTGTCAGTTGCTAAAGAGAAGTCACAATGATGGGAACCAAATTGGTTTTTCTAACTTTAAAAAAAAATTAACAAAAATGAACTTTTCACCATTATGTCCAATCACTGAGATAAAAATAGTTTTTTGTAACAAATATGTACAAAGTCAAACTAGTTATGTCCATGATATATATGCCTGGGGCAGTAAGGTAGCATAGTGGATACAGGATCTGGCTGGGAAGCAAGAAGACATTGATTCAAATCTGGCTTTATGCACTTCCTAGCAATGTGGCCCTGGGTAAATGACTTAATCTTTATTTGTCTCAGTTCTTCATCTGCAAAAGAGGGTTGTTGTAATGATCACATGAGATAATAATTGCAAAGCCCTTAGCATAGTGCCTGCCTGAAATATAGTAACCTCTATGTAAATTTTAGCCATTATTATTAATTACCATTATTATCATTGTTATTTTTCCATATTTTGAGTCCATAACCTCTCTCTCAAGTATGTAGGTCACATACTTAACTATAGGTCCTGTGGAATCATGATCAATCAGAGTTCCTAAATCCTTCAAAGTTATTTGTCTGTATATATACATTGCCCTCTTGATTTTTCTCCTTTTACTTTATAACTATCTGTTCATGTAATTTTTCTCATGACTTGCAGCATGATCAGTTAGGTTTTTTTTTTTTTAATATCTTATATCTTGTCCAACTCTTTGTGACTCCAGTTTTGGAGTTTTTTTGGTAGAGATATTGGAATAATTTCCTTCTCCAGCTCATTTTATAGATGAGAAAACTGTGGCAAACAAGGATAAATTACTTGTCCAGGATCATACAACTAGTAAGAGTCTGAGACCAGAACAATAAGATGACATTTGCTAATTCCAGGCTTGGAATTTTCTCTATTGTTCTACCTACCTGCTCCTATACACAATAATATTTCATTACACTCACATCCCATAATTTGTTCACTTTTACCTCAATTTATGGGTACCCTCTTAGTTTTTAGTTCTTTGCCACAACAATAAAATGATGCTATTTATATTTCTATAAGTTTTTCCTTCATCTTTTATCTCTTTGCAGCATTGCCCAGTGTTGTTGAGTCAAAGAGTATCAACAGTTTATTTAATGACTAATAGTTCCAGAGTGGCTAGACCAATTCACAATTGTATCAACAGTACATATTTTCCTATAATTTCTCCAATATTTTTCAATTTCCATTTTTGTTAACTTTTCCAAACTGATTGGTATGAGATGAAGCCTCATAGTGGCTTAAATTTGTATTTCTATACTTATTAGTGATATGGAACATTTTTTCATATGGGTTTTGAAAACTTGGATTTCTTCCTTACAAAACTGTCTTTGACTATTTATAAATTGGAGTATGGCTCTTAATCTATAAAACTGAATCAGTTGCTTAAATACTTTGCAAACAAAATCTTTATCAGAAAGATTTACTGCAATGATTTTTCTCCTTCTTTCCTTCTCACTTTAGAAAATTGTTTTTTGTGCAAAATCTTCATTTTACACAACCAAATTTTATATTTTATCTTCCTTAATCTTTGTCCTGTATTTGGTCAAGAACTATCCTATCGACACATTTGAAAGGTAATTTCTTCCTTGTTTATCTGTGATTTTTAAAAATTATGTCATGTTGTCCAAGATGTATATCCACTTGGAGATTATTTGTTCATCCATATGTAGTTTCTGCTGTACCACTTTCCAGCTTTCCCAGAAAATCAAAGAGAGAGTAGCTCCAAAGTATACCACACACTGATAAAACTTCCTTTGTCCTGGGCAGTCTTTGGTTTAATCAAACACTAGACTATTGTATTTGTTTTTATTTGTATATTGTGAATGGAACATGCTTTACTGATCAACCTTCTTAAGCAGATATTAATTGCCTTTGATGATGATTGTTTTGTACTGCAGTTTAAGATTTGGTTCCTTTAGTACCTCTTTACTTCTTTTCCCCCCCATTATTTCCATTGAGATACTTAATGTTTTCTTCTTCCAAACTTATTTCATTATTTTTTTCTAGTTTGTAGATAATATTTTGACATTTTGATTGATATAGCACTAAGTAAATATGTAGATTTATATAGTACTGTCACTTTTATTCTATTGGCTCATTTCTATGTCCATAAATAGTATTTGATAGCCTGTATTTATTCAGTTCCCATGTGTGTGCCATTGCTAGTTCAATTCCCAAGTATTTTATATATTATATATATATAGAGAGAGAACTTTCCTTAAGGACAAGAATATCTGGTTTCAAATCCTGCCTCTTGTATATCTTGTACATATCTTGAATGTATGACTTTGGATAAATTATCTAACCTCTCAGTTCTGTAAGCAATACTCTAAAACTAAAAACTAAAAAAACAGCAACCTATACTGCTAGAGGAAATTTCTTCACGTGGAAATCACCTATACCAATGAAACCACAAGTATAGTCCTGATCCTCATAGTTATACTATCTGCTCTGCCCAAATTTGTGTCCTTTAGATTCTCTCTCTCTCTGTCTCTCTCTCTTTCTTTCTCTCTCTCTTTCTCTCTCTCTCTCTCTCTCTCTCTCTCTCTCTCTCTCTCTCTCTCTCTCTCTCTCTCTTTCTCTGTGTATAAATTTGTTTGTGGCTCTATTTCACCCCCAATGAATAAAGGGATAGACATATGGAAGGCAGGGCATAGTTACTGTGATACTGTATCACTGAGAATCCAAGGCAACCTCTTGTCTTAAGGGTATTATAGTGCCATTGTTTATAGGACCTTGACTTTTAGGGTTTCACATCATGATAATACTATCAAGAAAATACAGAACAAGCTGGTGATTTTAAAAAATACCACAAAACTTCATTTCAATTAATCAAGCATTTATTGAACATTTACTATGTGAAACATATTGTAGCAGTTGCAAGAAACATTCAATGGCTATTAAAGGGGAAAAGTGGCTCTAGTTTTATTCCAAATACAAAATCCTTCACTTTCAGAAACAAGTTAAGGTGATATTCATTGTATTACAGAGATAACACTAGTGACCCATGACCCACTACTAGTAATAACTGTTTTTCTCTTGCTAGTGATTGGTAGTAACAAATTATTCTCATGGACTGTTACATTCTCTATGGTCACCAAGGTATAATAGCTCTGAATAAGATCTCAATATTTAAATGAAAAGTTCTTTACATATGTTATTTCAGTCTCCTGAACACAATGAATTTCTTAATATTAAGACAATAACAACAATAAGAATATATAAGACATATAAAAAACAGTGGTTCTAAGTTCCTCCCACCCCAATCCAAACAAAATTAGTTTATTTTGCTTTAGTTTTCCAGGATAAGTAAAACAAAAATAGATATTGAATACTAAAATATTTGGCTCTTTTAGAAAACATCTTTCCAGTGCTTATAAAGTATCTTGGAATCTTGCTCAGTAGTTTCCACAATTAAACCAGCTGTTGGCCTTCAAAAGAGCGACAACTCTCTTGGTTTTGGGTTCAAATTTATACTGCCTTGTTCCACTGAAGAAATATAAGAAATCTAGAAATTGAAAGATATATTTAGTAGATAAATTTTGATTTTTCCATTTGAACTACTTATTAACAAAGAGTAGAGAATGGCCACCTAATTCCAGTATTGTCACTCTTTATGTAAACTTGGGCAAGCTATTTAACTTCTTTGGGCATCAGTTTTCTCATCTGTAAAATGAAGGAACTAGGCTATGACATTTTTAAGGTTCCTTTTAGTTTTATCAGTATCATTCTATGAAAACCAAAAAAAAAACTTTTGGTACTCAAACATTTCTGTCTTTTGTTTATCAAAAAATCGTTTTGCTATTAGCAACAACAAAATAGGAAATCAATTTTGTTATAAAAATGGCTCCACTTACCATTGTCTCTGACTACAGCATCAATTTTGCTTCCAATTCCAGGAAAGTCATTTATTATCAGTTTTGGATAACCTGCATCCATAGATCTCCTATATTCATCATATCTGACCAAGAAAAATATTAAGGGTATAAATATAAGAAAATAAAACCAACCAAAGAAACCAGTGCAGTTGCCTAGTTAAAATCATCATGTCATCCTTGCCAGCTAAATTTGCATATATATCCACATTATAAAAAACATGTGTCTAAATATGTTATGTGCCAATAGAAAGTAGTTGGCCTACATTTGGATTCGTCAAATCCCTTCCAACTCTAATCCTGGTATGAATCTGTGAACTTAAGTCTCTGGGTATGTTCTGCAGTATAGTCTGCTTAAATGAATTGTCTTCAGGTACAAGGGACCTTTTTTTTTGTGCAGTATCTCTAGGTAACTAATTGTATTCAGCTTCATCTATCAAGATGCAGGATCAAATGAATGCAAAGAGACACTGGAGCTAAGAATCCTAGGTTCTTTTCCCTACTCTCTCTCTTACCCCTTCTATGAGCTTGAAAAAAAGTTATTCCATAGCTCTGGATGTGAATTTTTTTCATCTATAAAATGAGGAGGTTGGACTATATTATCTCTAAAATGCTTACCATCTTAAATTACTCTATGATTCTTCTGCAAGTCTTTATCTATCAATCAGTAATCATTTATTATACTGCTTCTTCTTATGCCTGGAATGTTTACATCCTGCTGAATTCCTATAATACCTTAAAATGCCCAATTCAAACATTGCCTTTTACAGGAAGCCTCATTCATCCCAGGAAAGAATGAACTTTCCCCTCAAATCTCACAAGGCATTTCATTTTATATTTCTCTTCTACTGTTAACCTGTAATACTTTGTAATAAATTATTTCTATTAGTGAGCTACAGTATCAAATTTAGTCTTTTGACTTTTTATTTACTCCAGTCCATAGAGCAGGTCACCTAATATTTGTTGAATTAATAAATGAGTAAATTTTTAAATCTTAAATTGGTAAGGAGAGATTAAATAGACATCTCTCTATCAAATCCAAGACTGAGTCAACTCCTTAAGATTTGCAAATGTGGATTCTTACCTCCAGTACTTGTCCCCTACAAAGAAATAGGTTTTTCCATTGTACATATCAGAAACAGAAGCATCAATCTTCTTCACAGTTGCAGGAAAACCAAAAGTGCTGTAGATGTCCTTGGGGTAACCAGGCAACACAGTCTGCCCTTGGGCAACCCAATACTTGGTACCTATAAACCAAAATTATTTTATAAGAAGATTTTCCCTAGACTTAAGTTGCTAAGTACAGGCTCAGCCCCCCAAATATCACTTCTCCTGTCAATATTTCATAATAACACTGCTAATAACTAAAGTCCATCAACTTGATCAATTATGCATTTATAGCAACATTCCCGTGGAAATAATTGTCCTTATGTAACATTGTTTGCCTAAGATCATGATTTTATCTAATTTATAATATTAGATGTGATTTGGCTATCATTTCTCACTTTTTACCTCCCAAGGCTAGACATAAGCTGACTTATTTTGAGGTCAACTTCACAAAAGGTATGCATATTAGAGAATCTCAGAATCTCTAAAGTATAAAATACTTAAGAGGGTATCTAATTTAATGAATATCTGGAAATAATAGTCAATGTATATGTGTTATGATAGCTGATCTTATATTGCAAAGTCAGAATATCACTACTGATGGCTCATATGTTATAAAATACAAAAGCTTTTATTTTTTTTTTACTGAAGTGCAGTTAAAATGGCAATTAAAAATAACATAAAATCCAGTATGTATACAAACATACACACACACACACACACACACATACACACACACAAATAGGCCAATATACTAGTTTTACAATTTCTTTCTTATTTAAGTTGAATTATTGAATGCTCTTCCTTAACGTTGCAACTGTAAGATAGAATCAAACATCTTATCTTCTTTTACATATACCAAACATCTGATTATCTACTGGTAGCCAGATATTTGGCATCCCCACAGCCTGGGACTAGGCATATGATTGTGGTTGAGTCAGAGAGAGACAAATTATTGGTCCTATCCAATTTGCAACCATTTATTTTCTGGCTATGTGCTAATTACTAGGATACTGGTAGCACAAGAGCTATCATTAAGTGATTAGATGGTCTACATCTTTCTGTTCCATTCTCTGTTGATGTGACTCCAGTCTCTAGATTTTCTGTCTGAGTTCACTCTCTATGTTCTGGGCTGTTTTTCAGTAAGGGGGATAGCATACAAATCTGTGTTACACAATTCCAGTGACAAAAACAAAGAAGCCACACATTCCACTATTGAAAAAAAAATGAGTCACAAACACTTCATGCCATTTTGTTTATGAGTGGAAAATTCAGAATGATTCTAGTGAACCTTTGGGGGTAGTCCATGGATGAAAAAGAACAACTCCACTCTCTTTTGGCCCATTATTATGACACAGAAGAATTGAGTGGAAAATCTGAAGCATTACCTTTGAAGAACCTGATTATATCCTTTTCTTCAACTTCATGAGCAGCTTCAATTCCGCTTGGAAGGCTTGGCCAGAACAGAGAAATTAAATTGACTTCTGTCTCTGCAAAATAAGGGTTCGTACGGAGGTAGAACCTAATTTGAGAGAAAGGTGAGAAAATTAAATCTAATGGTAAACAATCATAAACAGATGTCCAATTATCTCAGTGTTGGATATGATTTCATACTTGCATTATAACAGAGAACAGAGTTAGGCACAACTGAAAAATTACTAAACAAAAAAAAAATATGTATTGAATGTTTCCAAGCTGTAAAATTCACAGGTGCCAAAATGAGAAACAATACTTAAATATGAAGAGGTAGAAAGCTAAAACATTCTCCAGATTACAACAGCCATTTCTTTTTTACATACAGCATGCACTTTTTTTTAAAAAAAAAATTAATTATTGCCTGAGGACATGGGCAATGGCAAAATAGAAAGGGCATTGGACTGATCCAATCAAATCAAAATATCTGGATTTTAGTCCTGGGTCTATTACAAACTTTCTATGTGACCTTAGGAGTTTCAAATCAAGTCTCTGGACCCTAAACTTTCCCATTTACTTTGACTAAGAATTTTACTAAGAACCAAGGTACCAAAGGAAAGGTTGCAAATGTTTATTTTACCTGTCTTTGAAGAACAGTTTTTCTCCCCGGACTGTGGTAACAGCATCAAAGGTTAATTTTGCATCACAGGCTTGTGGTGTTGTTGTTCCTGTTGGCTGGACAGGGTTATTGGTGGGTCCTAAAAGACAATAGGAAAATTAATATTACTTGGGATCATTGCATAACATGAACACAGAGAGAATGGAAGGCATTTTTTTTAAATATGAGGCAATTGATTAGTCTATAGGAAACCTTTATAAAAGCTAACATAAGTTGTTTGTGTGTATGTGTGTGTGTGTGAGAGAGAGACAGAGAGAGAGAAGAGACAGAGAGAGACAGAGAGAGATGGAGATGAGAGAGAGAGAAGAGACAGAGAGAGACAAAGACAGAAATGAGAGAGAGAGACAGAGAAACACATACACACACACAGAGAGACAGAGAGAAACAGAGAGGAGACAGAGAGAAAGAGATGAGACAGACAGAGAGAAGAGAGATAAAGAGAGAGAGAGAAGAAAGAGAGAGAGATTAAGAGACAGAGAGAGAAAGAGAAAGAGAGAGAGAGAGAAAGAGAGAGAGAGAGAGAAAGAGAGAGAGAGAGATGCATACTTTTCTACTTACCATAGATGGATTGAATGGCATCAATATCATCCTGAGAAAGTTGGATATCATTGGTGTCAGCAAAAGCATAGCTGGGGAACATCAAGGCACCAATGTCAGTAGAATGGGAAAGACCCAGAGAATGGCCAAACTCATGAGCAGCAACACGGTATAAGTTGTAATCTAAACAAAACAAAGCAAAATAAAAAACCAAAAAACTCAAACATATTTGTGAGACACTGAAATATGTTCTATTTCAAAGGCATCCTCTCAAGACACAAAACTCCACCTCCCTACACAAGGATGAAAAGAAATATGCAACACTTTTAGGCTTAATAATGCTGATGTTTCTATAGTATTTAAAAATTTCAAAGTACTTCATATGACTTTCACAAAAACCTTGTAATATGGGTACTTCAAGTTCCAAGGCTTAGGTAGAGTGATATGTTCTTCGTTTTATATCTGTGAAGCATAAGAATTCTTTTGAACTCGTGTAGTATTTTATATAATATAGCAAGTTGCTTTTGAGACATGGTTAGAAAATTTTCAAAGTTTATAGGGATGTAATAACATTGCAGAAAGGGATAAGATTTCCCTGAAGGAATGATATGTTATCCTCACAGTATCAGTTCTATTACAGAGTAGCACATTAATGTGACTTGCAGAACAACCTATTTGCCTGTCTTCCCTACTATGGATCAGTCAGTGCTATCATTGCTTTAGATGGACAGCATTACTTCCCTGATAAATAAAAGATATTTCAACAAATTGTGATTCTTAAAATGTTTTTTAAAATGCTGCATTGAGGGGCATTATCAAAGAAAGTATTCTTGAAGGAAGAGACAAAGATGACTGAGATTTTAAGCTTTGCTCATTAGGGAGATAATGATGCCATTGAGAGAGCAAAGTCTAGAGGAGGAACAGGAAGATTGTGGGACAGAGCAGTGAAGAAATAAAATATGCAATCAAAGAAGCTGGCTCCAGACCCAACTTTCTATTGATGATTGTCATCTTTCTTCCCTGAATTTGTCTCCTCTTCTTTAAAAGAAGGTGGATAAATTCTAAATTACAGAACTTACAGATGGAAGGGACTTTAGATAGTAGATTATGATAGATATTTTAGAAATGATACTTGTAGCCCTCCAGATGATATCATAATAAAGATCAAATAAAGCAATTTCTGTAAAACACATTGTGAACTATAGTTTATTACATAAATGTGTTATTTGCTTTTTTGATTTTCTTACCATACCTATGGTTTATGTTGTGAAGACTAAATGAGACAGTATTTGTAAAGCACTTAGCACAGTGCTTGACAAATAGTAGACATCTAATAAATATTTATTCCCTTCCTTTCTTCCTTTATCATTATTATTACTACTATTATTCATAGAAACAATATAGTGCCCATATTTAATCACTCATAGAGTTATAAAATCTTACTGAAAAATATCTATTTTAGTACATTCTTTCCATTTAATAAACTTATATTTTTATCTCTATTTTATTTTTTCTTATTAGCATTTTAGTTTTACAAATACATTTAAAGGAATTTTTTTTTAAAATTTGTATTCCAATTTTTTTTCTCATTCCCTCTTCTATCTTCTTCCCCCCGAAACAGCAAACAATCATGATTTACATTAAATATGTGCAGTCCTTTTAACTATATTTCCATATTTGTCATGTTGTGTAAGGAAAATCAGATCAAAAGGGGAAAAAGACATGAGGAAGAAAAACAAACAAACAAAAAGGTGAGCTTTGAGCCACATTCAGTCTCCATAGTTCTTTCTGTGGATGTTTCAATCAACTAATATTGCAACAAGATATGGGGAGAGGAAAGGAGACAGATTTATCTAACTTACTTCTGTAGTCTTTTGTCCAATTTTCATCTTCATCAAAATGAGCATCCCCTCCAATATCTCTGCCTGGTTGGAAGGCATGAGCAAGAATTCCATTGGGACCATCAAAAGGAGAATTGTCATAATGATCTGAAAGAAAAAAATTAATTCAAATCTTCCTCATTTCTCAGAGTTAGGGCAAAACCAAACATCACTAAACTAAAAGACCAGCTGATTACCTCCATAGAAAAAAGAAATCTTTATATCTGCTTCACCGTTAGAAATCTTAGTGAATGTCAAGGGAGATACATCACTCCAGACTTTAAATGCTTTCCTGATAGAATCGTCCACATCTTCCTTTCTTAAATCTGGTGTGTAGTTTTCAATGCTTAAAATGAAAAAGAAATGAACTTAGCTATGTATATAAGCTTCATGGAAGCTATTTTATACTTTTAATTCCTTTTTAAACCCATTCTCATCCTGTTGTTTCAGGATCCCTACCTGTAAGTAAGATTGTTTTTTTCCCACTTAGGATTTCCTTCAGTGATGACAAACGAAGACACATCAGGGACCCCACATCTTGGCTTTTTCATCATTTTTAGAGTTTCATCATCTGGCTTCCCAGTGACTTCCAACCCGAAGAATTTCTGCATTTCCTTGAGCTTCTCAACAAATGGATTAATGGTTTTCTGCTTTGCAATTTTCACTACATCAGGGGTTTTTGGGTCATCAGGTTTTAGGTTATAAAATTTCTGAAGATAATTCTAAAGAAAGATAAAAATATATTTAAATATAAGACATTTCCTAGATTTTTCCTTAAAGAAATCCCAGTACTTTGGTTGGGTGAAATGATATTTATGCCAGGAACGGTGGGTAATAGAGGGGGAATAATATTTTCATTTGTCTGTGAACTTAGATTTTCTGATTCTGATCATGAGTTCTTCGAGTATGATCTCAGTTCCCCTGTTTTGTGGGTATACACATAACATTTCATTAAGAAAAATTACCCTAATTTTTATATTTGTTCTAAAGTCAGAAATGCGTTTCCTTGAAACAGATCTCAGATTGTTTAATTCTTCTCAGAAGAATTAGCAAAGCAGAAGCATAATCTGCTTTGTTATTTCTGGCAGAGAAAACCTTTCTTGAATGAAATACACCATTGACAAAGTCCAATACCCTATTTATTTCAAATTACTATTCTCCCCCACACCCCGCTGAAAGTTTTCATTTCTTATGATGAAAAGCCAAGGTTTACCTGGACGATTTGTAGGTCTTTCTTTGAGGTTTTCAAACCTGCAGGAAAGCCATGGGAGCCTGTGAGGCAGAGGATGAGCAGAGGGAGAAGGATTTTCATTCTTGCCCTTCTCTGTGGCTCAGGTTGTGCAGCAGCTCTTTACCTGCCTCCTGATACACTCTCACTCTTCAAGAAGACTGTTCTTTATATAGTATTTGGGGAGCCAAAAAAACTAGTAAGCCTCTGACTCATATTTTATAACATCCTCTGGATCAGCAGTTTATCGAAGAGTGACACAAACCCAGAGCAGGTTAAATGGTCAATCTTTATGATGCAATCTTATGATTAATATAAAACAGGATGTCTGTTAAAGAGACAAATACATACAAAATTACTTTCTTGTGTTCCTCTTTGTGGTATTTTGATAAAAGTACCACATTTGTGCATGTTGTAATTTTTATAAAATTTTCTTTTTGTTTACAATGAACTTTGTTACTTTGATAAATAGCATCAAGTTGTGACTTTGACCTCTGTAGGTATTTCTATACACTTTCTCCCTAGGTGAGAAGAAACAATCACTGCCAAATTACATAGACAAGGTGGCCAAAGTACAGCTGTCTAGGCATTGAAGATCACAGTGTGCTCATTTGGTCTCAAACACTTACTGGAATTATGACCCTGGATAAATTATTTGATTCTTTTTGCCTCAGTTCTTTTGTCTGTAAAATGAGCTGAAGAAGGAACTGGCAACCACTGTAGTATTTTTTGTCAAGAAAATCCTGAATGGGGCCATGAAAAGTGGGACATGATTGAACAATATGCTTCCCTTCTAGATGTTCACCAACCATTTCTTCAATGATGTCTAGAATTTTCCCAGGAATTGAAGTCAAGCTCATAAGCAGTTTTGGTTCCTTTCCCTTTTTTGAAAAGTAGGGCATTTACTTTCCTTCAATCTTGTGGTATCTCTTCCATTTTCTTTAATTTTTCAAATATGGCATGCAGAGGCTCAATCATCAAATTTTCTAGTTCTTTCAAAATAAGAGGAGAGAATCATCTGGGTGAAGAGACTTGAATTCATTAAGGGCAGCTAAATGTTCTTTTTCAGTATCTTTACTTATCTTCAGTATTCTGTGATTTCTGGTTATTTAAAAGAGTAATCCCTTTGAAACTTGAAAACGTGTCATCAACCTTTGGAGAATCACTCACTCAACTCATACTACAACTGGCTAAATGGATCTTTAGAGAGATGATTCTTATTATTCCCAAGGCTCTAAGAATAACTCTGTGGGTGGCTATCCACCTAACACTAGCTCACAAATCGTTGCCAATGGGCTTTTTTTTTCTTTAACAGCCAGCAGCAAATTAAGTTAGATTTTTAGCATATGGACTAATCCAAAGGCACAGGAAGATTAGAAATCACAAAGAATTTATCCAAACAATGGCATTATTTCCTACAAATTCTTCCAGAAATTAGGAGGAAAGATCATGCAGTAGACTCACTGGTCAAGTCAATGGGCCAATATATTCTTGGGCCAATCAGTTGGAGTCTTATGTTCATCTAATGTACTACAAAAGCTGTTTTTTTTTTAAGCTAACCCAGGACCCTTCTGATTTCCTTTTAATTTTATTATGTCAATTTTTGGAAAAAAAATTGGTTAAATGAAGCCTGTTTCCAGGGTGAGGAATATCTGGAGCCTTTTCCTTTAATCTCTTTCCTTTAAGTTCCATACATTTTTAAATTTTTGATTGAATCCTCACTTGGTATAAATCTTACAATTAAATCAAATTTGATATGGAAAGCAAAAGGCTTGTTCAATAATCAAACCAGGTGATTTTTTACCTGTCACTTATTGACTGTCACTTATTCCTTTGGGCACTCAAGAAACATAGTCGAATAGAAAGAGTTCTAGCTCTGAAGTCAGTGGACATGGGTTTGAATTTTATCTTTGATATTTAATATATGACCTTGAGTAGTCATTTAACTTTATTCAGCCTCAGGTTTGTCACCAGTAAAATGAAGATCTTGGACTGGATGACTTTTAAAGTCATCTCCAGCTCTATATCTTTTATACTAACATATGCAAACTACTGTTTTGAAACATATTACATGTCTGCACATGTACATATATATGTATGTGAAGTGTGCATGTATGTGTATATACATATGTATATGAAGTGTGCATATATATATTTTGCAGTTGCCTGGAAATACTGAAATATTTTTTATATCCAGCAGATGTCAGTCTTGTTGTCTCTGCCAATGACTCTGTGACTTTGGGGAGCCAGTTATCAGCAGAATTAGATGGGAAGTTTGGGTAGAAAAACCACCAGTATTAAAATTGTATAATAAAAGCAGTTAGGTGTGGGAGCTGGCTGGATATAGTCATGACTAGGAATTTCACTAGCAATAATAAATAATTGCTGGATGCAGTGGGAAGTACAAGCCCTAGGGAAGTAGGAATGGAGGTGAGATAGGGGGTTTGTTCCAGTCAACCATAATTTCTCTGTCCTGTATTTTGTTTTATATATCACTTAATGGCCAGGGGGAAAACGAGTTTTGGAAAACAACCTCCCTAGTGAGATAACATAAAAAAGAGAATTATATCCACATTTAGACCAAGAGATTTAGTTTCCCAGATCAACTTATCTGAAAAGCTAAAGTGAGGCTATTATCAACAATACAAAGAGAAGAAGCAGCCTCCAACCCTTCAACAGATTTCTGGTAAAGCCACCTTAAAGAAAGTGGAAACCTTCAATAATGGTTCCTGGGGTCCAACACTGAATGCTTCCCCACTTCTTGTTGTGTATATATAGTTCATTACTAAGCTACCACATCAATATCCCCCTTTGACCTCTGTAGGTATTTCTATACACTTTCTCCCTAGGTGAGAAGAAACAATCACTGCCAAATTACATAGACAAGGTGGCCAAAGTACAGCTGTCTAGGCATTGAAGATCAATGCCTAGGAGAAATATTCACAGCATAAAGAGGTTATCTTTATAGGCTAGGTATAGTACTGTGTCAAAGAGAATGACAAGAAAAGAATCAGGACACCTTCCTGGGTAAGAAGCAGAGTACACAGAAGGAAAGCAGTGACCACATTTCAATCCAGATCATACAACATTGGAAGCACTTAAAACTTCCAAATTCCAGAACTAACTCTGAAGACACCATTGTGGAAAAACTGGAAGCCTGAGATAATATCCCTTCACCCAATCACTCCTAATCCCTATTGCAGGAATAGAATCCTGCATTAATCAAATCAAGAAATATGGTGGGAAAATGAGCCAAAAAAAGAAGTTGACAATAAAAAGCTACTAGGGTGACTGAGAAGATTAAGACACAAACCTGTAAGAGTACAGTGAAGTCAAACAGCTACAAGCAAATTCTAAAAGAAAAATGTAAAACGGACACAAGTGCAACATGAATTCCTGTGAGAATTTAAAAAAATTAAATCAAAGAGTGGTACAGAGTGATGAGGCAAAAAATAAAAGGAAAAAAAGAAAAATGTAAAAGAAAAATTATTAACCATGTAGCAAAATAGGCACAAAAATATTAATGAAAATAATTCCTTAAAAAACCAGAATTGGCCAAATGGAAAACATGCGAAAGATAAAAAAATAGAAAAAAGAAGTAGACATAACATGTGTTGATTTACATTCAGATTCCTTAGTTCTTTTTCTGCTTGCTAATGACATTTTCTGTCCAAAGTCTAGTGGAATTGCTTTGCATCACTGAACCACTGAGAAGAACCAAGATTTTCATAGTTGATCATCACACATAGCTGTTACATAGCGTGTTACATCACGCAAGCTGTTATTGTGTACTGCTCAGATATCCATGAAGCAGAGGACAAAATGAAATTTGAAAGAATACACCAATGACCACCTGAAAAAAATAAAAAAAAAAAAAATCCTAGCAATAGTCAAATTCTGAAACTCCCCGATCAAAGAAAAAAAATATTGCGATTAGCAAGAAAGAAACAAAAGTATAGTGGAAACAATGTCAAGATCATACAAGATCTAGCATCTATCACTTTAAAGGATCATAGGGCTTGGAATATGATATTCCAAAAGGCAAGAGATTTGGGATTACAACCAAGAATAACCTACTCAGAAAAACTGAATATAATCTGATAAGGAGAAAAATAGATATTTAATTAAATAACAGACTTTAAAGCATTCCTTATGAAAAGACCAGAGATGAATGGAAAATTTGATGTTTAGATACAAAATTCAAAAGAAGAATAAAAAGATAAACAGGAAAGAGAAATCATAAGAAAGTCAATAAGGTTAAGCTGTTTACCTTTCCCATGTAGGAAAATGATGCCTGTTATCTTCTAAGTAAGACAGACTGATTCTACATAATGGGAGTGGGTTAAATATGTTGGAATGATGTTTTTTTTTTAAAGATGTAGATAAGAAAGTGGGATTCCCTAGAACAAGGGGGAAAGGAGCAGAAGAATTCAGGAAAATTATCTCACAAAAAAGAGGTGCACAAGAAAGAGCTTTTACGGTGAAGGAGAAAATAGTAGGGTGGAGATGTGTGCAAAGCTTTAACTTCACTCAAATTTCAATTGGTTCAAAGAGAGAAAATATATGTAAATACTCATAAAAGGAATCTCTCTTACTTAATAGGCAAGTAAGAGAGAAGGGCATAAAAATGGAGAGTGATAAAGTGTAGAACAGATAAAAGAAAAAAGTAGTTAGAAGCAAAAGAGACTTTAACACAGAATAAAAGGAGAGAAAAAATATTAACAGAAAAAGAAAGGATAGAAGAAAATAGACAACTTGTAATCATATTTGTTAATGTGGAATAAAATTACCCATAAAATGGAAATAGATAGCAGAATAGATTAGAAATGAGAATCCAACAATATGTTATTTATAAGAAACACACTTAAAGGAGATAGACACACGTAGAATTAAAATAAAGGACTGGAGCAGAATCTATTATGCTTCAGATGAAATTAATAAGGGAAGGGTAGCAATAAAAATCTCAGAAAAAGACAACACCAAAATTAGATCTAATTAATAGGGATGATCTGGGAAATTACAACTTGCTAAAAAGAACCATTGATAATGAAGTAATAATATTATTAAACAAATTTGTACTAAATAGCAACATCAATGAATTATAGAAGTTAATAGATAGTAAAATTATACTTGTGGGGAATCTCCATTTTTCCCTCTGAGAGCTAGTTTAGTATAACCATAGAATAAATAAGAAAGAAGCCTTGCAGGTGAATAGAATCTTAGAAATTTTATATTTGATAGACTTTGAAAAAAACTGAAGAGTAATAGAAAAGAGGATGCATTTTTCTCAGCTCTATATGGCTTCTTCACAAAAATTGACTATGTAAGTATAAAAACCCTGCATTCAAACATAGAAAAGTAGATGTATAAGATGCATGCTTTTCAGATCATTATTTAATAAAAATGTAATTAATAAAGGGCCATGGAAGTATAGATTAAAAATTAGTTGGAAACTAATTAGGTTATTACCTAATCCTAAGGAATGAGTGGGTCAAAGAACAAATTATGAAAACAATTGATTTCATTAAAGTGAATAACAACAATGAAGCAACATTCTAAAATTTGTGGGATGAAGCCAAAGAGTACATTAGGAAAACTGATATGAAAGGAAGAGCAGATTAATAAATTAAGCATGCAGCTTTAAAAAAACCTAGAAAAAGAATAAATTGCAAATTGTCAACTAAATATCATCCTGAAAATCAAAGGAGAGATTAATAAAATAGAAAGTCAGAAAGTAATTGAACAAATAGATAAAATTAGGAGCTAGTTTGTATGGGAAGAAAGAACAAAATAAGTAAAACATTGATTATTTTGATTTAAAAAAAGAAAAAAAAACAAATTGCTATTATCAAAATGAAAAAAGTTAATGGACCAGCAATAAAGATGAAATTAAAATTTATTAGAAGCTGTCTTATCCAATTATATACCAGTAAAATTGATAAGCTAAGTGACTTAGATGAATATTTTATTGTAGTAATTTTATTTATTTTTAATATATATTGCTTTATGAATCAAGTTGGGATAGAAAAATCAGAGTAAAAGGTTTTCCTTTATCAGAGATTAAAAAAAAAAACAGAAAAAAGAAGTGAGCATAGCATACATTAATTTACATTCCATGTCCTTAATTCTTTTTCTGGATACAGGTGTTCTGTTCAAAGTCTAGCAGGATTGTTTTGGATCAGTGAACAACTGAGAAGAACCAAGTCTTTCATAGTTGATCATCACACATTCTTACTGTTATTGTGTACAATTCCTGATTCTGCTTGTTTCATTCAGCATTAGTTCATGTAAGTCTTTCCAGGCTTTTCTAAAATCAGGTTGTTTATCATTTTTAATGAAATTATATTACATTATTTTCATATACCACAATTTGTTCAGCCATTTCCCAATTGATGAGCATCAACTTCTTTTCCAATTCTTTGCTACCACAAAAAGAGCTTCTATAATCATTTGTGCACATGTGGGTCCTTTCCCCTCCTTTATAATTTCCTTGCGATACAGACTCAGTATTGGCACTGCTGTGTCAAAGGGTATGCATAGTTTTATAGCTCTTTGGACATAATTCCAGGTTGCTCTCCAGAATGGTTGCATCATTTCACAACTCCACCAACAATACATTAGTGTCCCAGTTTTCCCACATCCCCTCCGACATTTATCATCATCGTTTTCTGTCATCTTAGCCAATCTGAGATGTGTGAGGTGGTATCTTAGAGTTGTTTTTATTTGAATTTATCTAATAAATAATGATTTAGAGCACTTTTTCATACAACTATAAATGGCTTTAATTTTATCTTCTGAGAATTGTCTGTTCATACTCTCTGACCATTTATCAATTGGAAAATAACTTGTATTCTTATAAATTTGACACAGTTCTTTATATATTTTAGAAATGAAACCTTTATTAGAAACACTGGCTGTAAAGATTTTTCCTAGCTTTGTACTTCCCGTTCAATCTTGTTTTTTCAAAATGCAAACAATGTAGACAAGATTAGAAGAGAAACAATAAACTAGGAAAAATTTTTACATTCAAAGGTTCAGATAAAGACCTCATAAAAACTATAAAGCCATTTATAGTTGTATGAAAAGGTGATCCAAATCACTTTTGATCCGAGAAATGCAAATTAAGACAACTCTGAGATACCACTACACACCTCTCAGATTGACTAAAATATAGAAAAAGAGAATGATGAATGTTGGAGGGAATGTGGGAAAATTAGGACATTAATACATTGCTGTTGGAAATGTGAATAGATCCAATCCTTCTGGAGAGCAGTGTTGAACTATGCCCAAAGCACTGTGCATATCCTTTGATCCAGCAGTGTTACTACTGGGATTATGTCCCAAAGAGATCTTAAAGGAGTGAAAGGGACCCACATGTGCAAAAATATTTGTGGCAGCCTTTTATGTAGTGACAAGAAACTGGAAACTGAATGGATGTCCATCAATTGGAGAATGGCTGAATAAGTTATGGTATATGAATGTTATGGAATATTATGTTCTGTAAAAAACGACCAACAGGATGATTTCAGAGAGGCCTGGAGGGAGTTACATGAACTGATGCTAAGTGAAATGAACAGAACCAGGAGATACATTACAATACCTTGCAATAACAAGATTATATGATGATTAATTCTGAGGACCATGGCTCTCTTCAACAATGAGATGATTCAGACCAGTTCCAATTGTTTAGTAATGAAGTAAGCCATCTACACCCAGAGAGAGGATTGTGGGAATTGAACTTGATTCACAGCATAACATTTTCACTCTTTTTCTTGTTGTTTCCTTGCATTTTATTTTGCTTCTCCTTTTTTTTTCTGGTTTGATTTGATTTTTTCTTGTGCACCAAGATAATTGTATAAATATGTATGCACATATTGGATTTAACAAATAGTTCTTCCATGTTTAACATGTATTGGAGTACTTGCCATCCAGGGGAAAGGGTTAGGAAAAAGGGGGAAATTTGGAATACAAAGTTTTGCTAGGGCTAATGTTGAATAATTGTCCACACATATGTTTTGAAAAAAAAAAAGCTTTAATAGAGAAAAAAATGCAAAAAATATTAGGAATGGATGTTGGATTTTATCAAATGCTTTTTCTGCATCTATTGAGATGATCATATGGTTTTTGTTTGGTTATTGATATAGTCAATTATGCTAATAGTTTTCCAAATATTGAACCAGCCCTGCATTCCTGGTATAAATCCTACTTGGTCATGTGTATTATCCTGGTGATGATTTTCTGTAATCTTTTTGCTAATATTTTATTTAAGATTTTAGCATCAATATTCATTAGGGAGATTGGTCTATAATTTTCTTTCTCTGTTTTCAGCCTACCTGGTTTAGGTATCAGTACCATGTCTGTGTCATAAAAGGAGTTTGGTAGGACTCCTTCAATCCCTATTTTTTCAAATAGTTTATATAACATTGGAGTTAATTGTTCTTTAAATGTTTGGTAGAATTCACATGTAAATCCATCTGGTCCTGGGGATTTTTTCTTAGGGAGTTGATTGATACTTTGTTCTATTTCTTTTTCTGAGATGGGACTGTTTAGGATATTTACTTCTTCCTCTATTAGTTTGGGCAAGCTATATTTTTGGAGGTATTTTTCTATTTCATTTAAGTTGTCGAATTTATTGGCATAAAGTTGGGCAAAGTAACTCCTAATTATTGCTCTAATTTCCTCTTCGTTAGTGGTGAGTTCTTCCTTTTCATTTTTAAGACTAACAATTTGATTTTCCTCTTTCCTTTTTTTAATCAAATTTACTAAGGGTTTGTCTATTTTGTTGGTTTTTTCATAGAACCAACTCTTAGTTTTATTAATCAATTCAATAGTTTTTTTACTTTCAATTTTATTGATCTCACCTTTTATTTTTAGAATTTCAAGTTTAGTGTTTGACTGGGGGTTTTTAATTTGTTCCTTTTCTAGCATTTTTAGTTGCAAACCCAATTCATTGACCTTCTCTTTCTCTATTTTATACAAATAGGCCTCTAGAGATATGAAATTTCCCCTTATTACCGCTTTGGCTGCATCCCATACATTTTGGTATGATGTCTCATTATTATTGTTTTCTTGGGTGAAGTTATTAATTATGTCTATGATTTGCTGTTTCACCCAATCATTCTTTAGTATGAGATTATTTAGTTTCCAATTATTTTTTGGTCTACTTCCCCCTGGTTTTTTGTTGAATGTAATTTTCATTGCATCATGGTCTGAAAAGGATGCAAAAAATGCAAAAAATAAAACAATTTTGTTTCTGTTGTTTGTGCAAACCCTTTTTGGTTTAATGTAATCAAAGTTGTCAATTTTGTCTTTTATAATGTTCTCTAGTTTTTCTTTGGTCATAATTTTCCCCCTTCTCCAAAGAACTGATAGCCAAATTATCCCTTGTACTACTAATTTGTTTATGGTATCCTCTTTGATGTCCAAATCATGTATCCATTTTGACCTTATTTTGGTATGGGGTGTGAGATATAGGTCTATGCCAAATTTCTGACATATTATTTTCCAGTTTTCCCAGAAATTTTTGTCAAATAGTGAGTTCTTTCTTATTCCAGAAATTGGAGTTTGGGGGTTCCTCAAATACTGGATTGCTATATAGACCTTTATTATTGTGTCATGTGCATTTAATCTATTCTACTTATCCATAACTCTAAATGGTTTTGATTGCTGATGCTTTATTGTATAGTTTTAGGTTTGGTACTGCTAAGCCACCATCCTTTGTACTTTTTTTTTATGAATTCCCTTGATATACTTATATTTTGTTATTATTTTTTTCCAATTTTATAAAATAATGTTTTGGCAGTTTGATTGGTATGATACTGAACAAGTAGAATATTTTAGTAGAATTGTCATTTTAATTACATTAGCTCAGCCTATATGAACAATTGATATTTTTCCATTTGTTTAGATCTGACTTTATTTGTGTGAAAAGTGTTTTGTAATTGTGTTCATATAGTTCTTGAGTTTATCTTGACAGGTAGACCTCCAAGTATTTTATGTTGCCTACAATAATTTTAAATAAATTTTAAATTAATTTTTCTTTCTGTCTCTTGCTGATAGGCTTTGTCAGTAATATGTAGAAAGGATGATGATTTGTGTGGAGTTTTTTTAATATCCTGCAACTTTGCTAAAGCAGTGATATATAAATATTTATTTTTGAGTTGTTTCAGTCATGTACAACTCTGTGAATCCATTTGTGGTTTTCTTGGCAAAGGTACCAAAGTGGTTTTTCATTTCCTTCTCCAGCACATTTTGTAAATGAGTAAAGTGAGGCAAACAGAGTTAAGTGACTTGTCCAGAGTCACACAGTTAATAAGAATCTAAGGCCAGATTTTGAACTTAGAAAAATGAGCCCTTCTGACTCCAGATTCAGCATTCTATCCACTGTGCCACCCAATTGAACATAACAATATCAAAGATCAACAAAAATCATATGATTATATTAACAAATAAAGAAAAATGTTTTAAAAACAAAATACAACACTCATTTCTATTAAAAACACTAGAAAGCAAAGGAATCAATGGAGCCTTTCTTAATAAGTTGTATATATCTAAAACAAAGAACAAACATTATCTATATTCAACTTGAAGCCTTTCCAATAAAATCAAGAGTGAAAAGGTTGTCCATTATCACTATTATTTAATTTTGTGCCAGAATTTTTAAATTTAAATTTAAATAGCAATAAGATTAGAAAAAGAAAGTGAAGAACTGAAAATAGTTGAAAAAAGAAAATCATTGCTCTTTGTGGCTGATATGGTTGTATACTTAGTGGGCAGATAGATGGCATAGATGATAGAGTGTAAGATCATAGAAGCAAATTTGCATTAAATTGAAAAAGGATTTTGCACAAACAAAACTACAGCAGCAAAAATTGGAAAGAAAATATAAAATTATGAAAAATCTTTAGAATAAGTTTCCCAGATAAGGGCCTCATTTCTCAAATAAAGAAGAAACTGACCCTAATTTACAAAAATAAGATCCATTCTCCAGTCGGTAAATAGTTATAGAATATGAACAGAAAAAGAAATCAAAACTATTAATAGTCACAAGAAAAAAATGTTCTATATCACTACTGATTATATTAAAACAACTCTAAAACACCACCTCACATCTAAAAGATTAGCTAACATGACTCAAAATAAAGACAAATGCTGCTGAGAATGTGGAAAAATCAGAATACTAATTCTAGTAGGATTATAAACTATTTGAAACATTCTGGATAACAATTTGGAGCTACCCCCAAAAGGTGCAAATCCTTTGACCCAGCAATACCACTTTTAGATCTGTATTCCAAAATGATTAAAGAAAGGGCAAAGGACAAATTTACATAAGTACATTTGTAGTAGCTCTTTTTGGAAGTGGTAAAGAATTGGAAATCAAGGAAATGCCCAACAATTGGGAGATGGCTGAACAAGTTTTGATAAATAATTGGGTTGAAATGCTATTGTGCTATAAGAAATGATAAGTAGAATAGTTTCAGCAAATACTTAGAAACATTTATATGACCTGATACAAAGCGAAATGAGCAAAACTAAGATAGTATTTATTGTATACAGTAATAGGAATATTGCAAGGATGACCAACTGTGAAAGATTTAGCTATTCTGATCAAAATAAATTTTTTTTTGAGAGCCAAGAAAATGAACCAAGACATTCTAATGCTACAAGACAATTCTAAAAGACCCAGAGTGAAAGATGTTCTTTATTTTGAGAGAGAACTGATGAACTCTGAATTCAGAGTGAAGCATACATTTTTTTTCACTTTTTAGTTTCTCTTGTTTTGTTTTGTTTACATTTTCTTTCAAAACATGAGTAACTTAGAAAACTAAATTTAAAAAACTTAGAAAACAAGTTAACCCAACATTTACATTCACATAAAATGAATTTTTTAATGTTAGCCATTGCAATGAAGATGGCACATGGGAAAAAACAATTTGACTCTGAAAAGAACATAGATTACCACTATGACTACCTGGGTGTGGCATGAATTTTGTTCCTTAGAACGATTTTATATCTTACTCTTGAAGATGAAGATCATAATCTTTTGGAGCTGGAAGCTATCTTAGCATTTGTCTAAATTATCTCATTTTTATAGTGGATTAAACTGAGGCCCAGAGCAATGAGGCAGCCTGCTTAGGACAAATAGCCAAATTAACATGATTGGAAGCACTGAATCCAGTATCTTATCAATTACACCATATTTACCTGTAGGATCCATACTTATAAGAAAACAGCCATCCTCTTATGGAACTCATGGTCTGCCTACCTGTATCTGGCTCTTGCTTCAATTATCAAGAGAAAACTGATGTCATTCCCTTGCAAGAAACTCATTCTTTCACTAATGACAATATGAATATCTTGAAAGGCTCTTTGCCTTTATAGAATTGGTGGGAATAAGAATCGTGTGTTATCTGATAACATAAATTGTAAAATGTATGGGTAACTTCAATTTTTGGATTCTTCTGAAGTAATAATAATAATAATAATAATAAACGTATCTAAAGTACAAAGTGGAATTTTAAAATGTGGCCCAAATTCTACTAACACCTTGAATTAAAAAGAGTTTCCTCAAAGTTTAAAACAAATAGAAAATCTATGTTTTTTTCCAGTGAGGACATTTTTTCCTGTGTGCTCATTATATTCCTTATAGTGATTTGGAGATTCATGTAAGGCATTAGACATTCATATTCCATGATCACTCTTAGAAGAGTACATTCATCTTTCTTGAAATGGACAGGCATTCTGGCTTTAACTTCAATTAATTTTTATGTATTTAAGGATAATGTAAATCTGAGTTTCAGTTTATCCTCTCATAACTTTTCATTTGAGTCATGTTTGATCCTTATAATTTTGTAATATTCATTTTGTTTTTTGATGTGTAGTTGTTTTTTTCCATTTCTCTTGTTATAATTATTTCTGTATGTCATTTTCTTGACTATTTTTATTTTATTCTGCATCAATTCAGGTAGATATTTTGTCATCATTTCTAATAGCAAGGGATTATTTCATTACATTCATATACCACAATTTGTTTGCCAGAATTGATGAGGATCTACTTTGTTTCCAATTTTTTATTACCACAAAAAATGTTATAAATATATAAATATTCTCTTCTTATTGATGACTTTTTTGGGATATTAACCCAGTAATAGAATTTTTGGTTTAAAGGGTAAAGATATTTTAGTCACTTTATTCACATAATTCTAAAGTACTTTTCAGAATGTTTATAGCACTTTAGAGAGCTCCCAACATTGTATTAATATGTCTACCATTTTATACCCATCTAACAATGACTACATCATTTTTGGACATCTTTGCTAATTTGCAGATATGGGGTGAAAATTTGTAATTGCTCTTATTTGAATTTTTCTTATTATTAGTGATTTAGACATTCTTTGGATATGGATATCAATACTTTGGAGTTCTTTTGAAAACTATTTGTTCATATCTTTTGACCATTCATCTTTTGTGAAATCACATAAACATATATTATAAATATATATAATTATTTGTACAACATAGATTTTATATATATATATTACATATCTTAAATACCAAACACTTCTCAGAGAATTTTATGCAAAGATTTTTCCCCCATTCAACCACTTCCTTTTTTTTTAATCTCAGGTACATTAATTTTATTTGTACAGAAATTCTTCAGTTTCAAGTAATCAAAGTTGTTTATTTTATCTTTTCTAATTTCCTTTTTTTTTAAAGTTAAGAATATATTTACTCATTACTCTGAGAGAAATTTCTCTTCTACTTTTGTTGTAGTACAATCTTTAGTATTAAAGCCACATAACCATTTCAAACTTTTGTGGAATACAGTGTGAGATGTTGATTTGAGTCTAATTTCTATAAGTCTGCTTGCTGTTCAACAGTTTTTTCCAAATTAAGAGTTTTTCTTAAATAATTTATGTTTCCTTTTTATCAAATACTGAATTATTTGATTTCTATTGTTTCTGATTCTCCTCCTGACCATGTTGCTCCATTGATCTTTTTTTTTTTTAACCAGACAATGGTTGCTATACAATATAATTTGAGATCTGGAAGTGGTCTTCCCCCTTTATCCCTATTTCCTTTTATTATTTCTCTTTATTTTTGTTATTCCAAATGAATTTAATTATTATGTTATCACATTCTATGAAGTATCCTCTTGGTTATTTGATTGGCATGGCAGTATGAGTACAATTTTTTTGGTACAAAGCTAACTTTGCTAACTTCTTAAAAAAATTATTATGATGGCACAGATCATCCATGATTGCTGAATATAAGTTACTGAATAATTTGGTAAATTACTGAATAAGTTGGGTTTTTTTCAATTTCTTTAAGCAGAAATTTGTAATTGGATTTATACACATCTTTTGTTTACTTTGGTAGGTTAATTCCCAATTTTCAGATATTTTATGTAGAGTGTAGTTATTTAGAATCTTACCTCTTCCTATTATTGCTTCTCAAATTTTGTTATTATAAAGGAATACTATTGTTTTTGAGGATTAATTTTCTGCCTTCAACATTGTTGAAGTTATCAATGCTCTCATTTTGTATATTTGCTGATTTTCTAGGATTTTCTAAATATTCCATTGGGTCATTAACAAATAGGGAAAGGCTTATCTTTATTTCACATATCTTTGTTCCTTATTTTTTATTTGTTATATCTTATTGCTATTGCTAGCATTTTCAAAACTATATCAAATAATATCAGGGAGAGTAGACACTTTGTATCACTTCCATATTTATTGAGAAGAGATTCTAATGTTTCCTAATTACATATGATGACTATTTTTCACTGTAAATTCCTCTGCCTATATTTTATAGAGTTTAGCATAAAAAAGGGTGTACTTTGTTAAAGGCATTTTCTGTATCTATTGGGTTTGGGAGGTTTTGAATTTTAATATAATTAATTATATTGATTGTTTTCTTAATGTTGAATCATCCTTGCATCCCTGAAATTGATTATAATGAATGATTTCTTGGGTAACATGTTGTAGTCTTTTTGATGAGATTTTGTTTAAAAATTTTTGAGCCAATATTACACAAATAATATCAACCTATAGTTTTCCTTCTTTGTTTTATCTTTTCCTGACATAAATATTAGGAATATATTTGCTTCATGAAAGCATTCAAATGGATTACTTTCTTCCTCAATTTTTGAGAATAATTTGTAAAGTGTAGGTATTGCTTGTGCTTTCTAAACTATTCTTACAGCTCAAGTGTCCTTGTCAGTAGAAATGATAAGTCATGTAGTGAATTGTTCTTGATAGAGCCAACAGTCAATGAGATGTATAGATAGAGATATAAGAAGAATCCAGAAAATCTGAAACAGTATCCAATTCAGAGCATTTATTTTTCTTCCTGAAGTATGTTTTTGTGGTTACACTGAGATGCAGGTATTTCCCTTACACACCAAAGAGGCTATGTGGAAGATCTGCTCAGTCAGGCATGATTAGGAAACTATTGATTAGCTATTTCATTCCCTGCCAAAGAGGTACAACATTATCCCACAGATAACCCTGAGTAGCAGCTCTCAGTGATCTGCCTCATCCTGAAACTGGATTGGGAAAAGCAATTTGGTGGTCTGTCTTTTGTTGTTTTTTTTTTTTTAATCTATAAGAGCTATACTCTAGTCTGTGAAAGAGTAAAGTTAACAATTTAGAATTGTTAGAACAAAGTAGAATTTAGTCAGTATGAACTTGATGTTAGCTTTAGACAGCAATGTGGTATAGTGGAAATAGTGGAAGTTTTGGGCTCTATAAAACTTCGTTCACCTCTCATTTCTGACACTAACCAGCTATTTGACCTTTTATAAACTCCTTAACCTATCTGAGCACTAATTTCCTCATCTTTTAAATAGAGATAAAGGTTTATATCTTCACAGGGGTTCAAACAAGATAGTTGTGGGGTTCAAACAAGATGGTGTATATAAAGTTTGTATAAATGACAGCTATCATTTGCTAGTTATATTAAGAGATTTAAAAGCAAAATAAACAATACACATAATAGAGTAGAACATAGTTTCCTGCTTTTTCACTGTTACTTATTTTTGCATGTAAATCACTTATACTAACTTTGTATTTATGTGTTTAATAAAGCATGACTTTTATTCCAAATGTTATTTTAATGTTTAGCTATTTCCTCTAGGGACCACAGCAATAGTCACTCTCTAAAACATCAAAAATTTCTATTGACTGACTAACATTATAAATATTTCTTTTTCCTAATTCCTAATTAAGGGGTCCAAAAAACTTTGTGACCCATTAGTGAGTCATTCTGATGAGCTAACATTTATTGATATCAGCTGAGATCTTGGAAAAACCAGTTTAGAGCATGAGAAAAAATCAAGCAATATTAGTATTACAGACTTCACAAAGACAGAATAGCTGGGAACAACTCCAGAAATCACCTAACTTAAACCAAACCAGAAAAGGTTCTCCATTACAACTTCTACAGATGGTCATCTAGCCTGTCTTTAAAAGACCTTCAACAACAAGGAACCCATTAATTTATTACTAAATAAATTTGTCGATCCCTATCAATCACTATATTAAACTGTAGACATAGAAATAGGAAAAAAAGAAGAAAATCCTGCCCTCAAGGAACTTACATTTCTTTTCTTTTATTTTTTCTGTTCAACAGTGCTATCTGAGAATAATAGCATTGATTTGATTGCTGTTCCCAGAATTAGAAGTAGAAAGAAGAGAATAGGGTGAAAAGAGATCATGAAATGCATATATGTGTGGTAATAAGGCATTAATTGTCCCAGCAATAGAAATATTGATAGGTTTTTGTCAGTCAAGTTATAATTAACCTCACCAATTAAAAGTTCTAGAGTTCAGAGTACAGTAGGAGTGCTGAATAAGAGGTGGCAGCCTGAGTACATGAACATGGTATGAAGATGTACTGGGTGTAGCTCTTAAAGCAGTCTATCTTACTTTTGGATAACATGAAGTGTTAGGAAATCCTTATTGCATTGAATCGAAATCTGCTTCTTGGGGCCAAGAAAAATAAGCCTGATCCCTCTTCCATAGAACAATAATATATACATTAAAATTATCAAATGTGTCCTGAGGGTTTTCATTTACAACAAATATATTTTACATCCTTTATTAATGACATGGCCATAACTTTGAGAGTCCTGGCCTCTACTATTCTCCCCATCCTGTTTATGTACTTTTACCTGCTAATTGTTATCCTTCATAAAATGTAATGTCCATAGCTAAGCACAAAATTTCTGATGTGATCTGACAAGGGCAGGACAAATACTTCATTCATCCTGGCCACTCTGCTTCTCTGAATGCAGCCCAATTTACATGAATTTGTTTGATAGCTTTTGTGGACTGTGGACTCATTACTGTGGACTCATTGCTAGTTTATAATCTACTAAGGGTAACAGATTTTTTTCATATAAATATTTAGCTATACCTTTCCCATCTTGTCCCTGTACAATTAATTTTTGGATATCAAATGTATGACTTCACATATAATTAATCCTATTATCTTAGTATATTTCAGTCCATCATTCTAGCCTATAAGACTCCAAATGTTTAATCTATCCATTTCACCTTTCTATTAACCCCAGATTTGAGAAGGATGCTATCTTTGGCTCACTCAGATTATTAATAAAAATAACAAATGAGGTCATAGATAAAGTGCCATGGAACACTTCCCTAGCGACCTCATTTTAGGTCAGCCCTTTTGGGTCTGACCCTTCAACAAAGTCAGTAAGAGTCCTTTTAGCTAACTTATCATAGTATAAGAAACTTTGCTAAGCAAAATTACTGAAATTCAGCTATCCATGACCTTCTCTGGTATACTAATCTAGCAACTGTCAAAAAAAAAGAAGTTAATTTGTATGTCCTATTCTCAATGAACTTGGTCATCACTATCCTTTCTTTTTTATCTAATATTTAATTTATGGGATTAAAAAAGCATTTTAATAATATAGTATAAAATATACGTGAAACTATAAATCTATTATGTTCAATTTGCTATTCCATTTAAAAATATTCAAAAGTTATCATGTAAATTTTCTTTTTTTCTTTTTTCTTACCTCCCCTCCCAGAAATGGCTCTCATTAGATGCAAATATATATATATATATGTATGTATGCATATATGTGTATATATTTATGAATATAGTCACTCATATACATCCTCAATACATCATATACATATATACAAAGTCATTCTATACCTACTTCTACTTACTAATTCTTTCTCGGGATGCAGATAGCATCTTCATATATATTTTATAATTAATTTGAATATTTATATTAGTGAAAATAACTTATTTGCTCACTTGTTCTTAAAACAATATTGCTGCTATTATGTACGGTTTTCTTGGTTCTGCTCATTTTGTTTTTCATTATTTCATAAAAGTGTTCCCATGTTTTTTCTAAGATCATTGGATTCATTTCTTATAGTACAGTAGTATTCTATTATAATCATTTACCACGACTTGTTCATCACTATCCTTTCAAAATATTTATGAATCATGACCTTAATAATGTATTCTACAATTTTGCCAGTAACAGATGTAAAGCTCACCAGTCTACATTTTGAACTCAGAGGTCTTCTGGAATAATTTGCTCTGGGAACATGAGTGCCATAAACAACCAGCACAAGTTGTTATCCTGTCTTATTCAAAAATTTCCAGAGATTGTGGAACCCACTTCTACCCAAATAAGTCCACTCCACTTGTAAATATTTCTGCAAGGAATATTTTCCTCTTATTGAAGTAAAATACACCCATTGTTCCCTATTCTGTGCTTCCTCCTCTTTTGCATTTGTCCATCCTTTTTCTGAATTAGTTGAGTTTATGTAGTTTCTACCAGCAGAGGGCTTTATTGTCAGATTGCTTTTGAACTCTTCCATAACCAGAAGTCATACAAGAACAGCATCTTTTCTCAACTTAATCACAAGGCTCTGAATAGACTCAGCCTCTCCTCTCTAGTGACAAAATGAATAGAATTGTTACCAGTCTTGTACCCAGAAAAGTGGAAAAAATGAATCGCAAGATCACAGAAAATATGAAGAAAATACAAAATTTAGTAAGATATAATCCTAGCCCCTACAAAGCTTGGTCTAGGAATTATGTGCATTGCAATTATATGTCATTGTACCCTCCTTGTAAGATATGTGTCATAACTAAAAATGACTATAACATTACACAATAAAAGGAAAAGGCTTGTGAACAAGAAGTACCTAGTGGAGTATGGGATGATGAGCAAATAAATCATATGAAAGGAGGTGTACAGATTTATTCTGCTTGGCTGAGAGGGCAGGACTAGGAGAAATGAGTACAAGTTTTCAAAGACTCAAATTTAACTTTGATGTAGCTTTTTTCTATAGAAATACCAGAATTTTAGAGTTGAAAGATAAATTGTTAATAAGGAAATGCTATGCTAATAAAGTGGCATATGTATCCAAACTGACAAATTTAGTTAGTAAAAGAACTGAGTTTTTTCCCCGTTTCAGACAGTACCTTAAAACTCAACCTCAGATTTACTTTTTTTAAAAATTGTTTTGGTTTTTTTCTTTCTAATTCTCTCTAATAGAGATAGAGCTGCTTATCTAAGGAAATAAGACTAGTAAACAGCAGAATGGGTGTCTGGAGTTCCTCTTAGTCAGTTTTTCCATTACAATATTGTGATTTCCCTAATTACTCCTAGATATTTTTATTTATATAAATATTGGATGGTGTACATTCCATGTGTGGAAATAAAGCTTGTCAAAGACTTTGCCCTTATTTGTAAAAGTCATGATTATTGGTTAGATGAGATTGTGGAAAGCCTGATTTCCATAGTTTTTCTTTCCTATCTATTTACTGTCATGTGTTTTAATTTTAAGTATGTGAACCTATGTACTTAGAGGAATATAAGTACACTCAGATGCATGCAACTTTTCTATTACTGCTCTCCCTAAAGGCACAAAGCATTCAGAGAAGTAAGGAGGAAAGTATCTAAAATGGAGAAAGTAGCCAGAAACTCAAGAACAACCAAAGTCATGCTGTGACCCTTTAACCAAAGTGGAATGGAGTGCCCAATAAACATTTGGAGATTGGATATCCCAGCAGAATATTACATTTTTATAGAAAAGGTTATTTTCCCAGTTTAACTCAGTTATTTATTATAACAGTGGATTTTATTATGCTTTAATGATGATATAGAGACTGTGAATATTATTTGAAGTATTTAATTCCTGTTTGTAATAAATTGATTCACTTTTCTGTGGTGTCCTGATATAGGATAATCCAAGGACAGTAACATATGATGAGATATGGACTAGACAACTTTAATTAAAATAAACTCAAGATTGTACTTTCAAAAAGCATTGAAAATCAAACATTTCAGTATGTGCAGTTTGGTTATTTTTGATTCACTTTATTTTGTTTTGCATCAAAAGTGGAAGTTAATTTCTATTGACCTATTTTCTATAGACTGAATTTTTGGTCCTGACAAGAAAGAAACTGAAGTATTGATTAACCAAGACCTTATGAGGTTAAAGCAATAATTTGACTTGGGATGAGATATGGAGAGTCAATCTCAAGCTCAGTATGTTCCCTTCTGCTCCTTATTGGGG
This sequence comes from Antechinus flavipes, assembly GCF_016432865.1. NCBI lineage: Eukaryota > Metazoa > Chordata > Mammalia > Dasyuromorphia > Dasyuridae > Antechinus > Antechinus flavipes. The sequence goes on from NC_067400.1 coordinate 496,177,915, forward strand.
GTTAGTCCATGGAGATCAGTACTTTCCCCCATATAATCCACTCTATTTCATTTCCATTTCTCCTCTACAAGCACTAGGATGAGTTGGTGAGTAAGCCTACAATTGGGAGCCTTTTTGTTTTAAATGAATAGTAATCTATATATGTTACATGGATAGTAAACCATGGTTATTTCATCCCTTAATGAAGCAAAAGACTCTTCTCTCAGTGGAAGTTGGGGATGAAGAGTAAGTACTGACCTGGGAGGAATAGTGCATTTGTTTAAATTAATTATTGTCCAGAATATTTTTTTTAGTTTTAATTTTATTTTATTTAATAATAACTTTATATTGACAGAATCCATGCCAGGGTAATTTTTTACAACATTATCCCTTGCATTCGCTTATGTTTCGATTTTTCCCCTCCCTCCCTCCACGCCCTCCCCAAGATGGCAAGCAGTCCTATATATGTTAGATATGTTACAGCATATCCTAGATACAATACATATTTGCAGAACCGAACAGTTCTCCTGTTGCACAGGGAGAATTGGATTCAGAAGGTAAAAATAACTCGGGAAGAAAATCAAAAATGTAAATAGTTCACATTTGTTTCCCAGTGTTCCTTCTTTGGGTGTAGCTGTTTCTGTCCATCATTTATCCATTGAAACTCAGTTAGGTCTCTTTGTCATAGAAATCAACTTCCATCAGAATACATCCTCATACAATATCGTTGTCGAAGTGTATAATGATCTCCTGGTTCTGCTCATCTCGCTTAGCATCAGTCCATGTAGGTCTCTCCAAGCCTCTCTGTATTCATCCTGCTGGTCATTCCTTACAGAGCAATAATATTCCATAACATTCATATACCATAATTTACCCAGCCATTCTCCAATTGATGGGCATCCATTCATTTTCCAGTTTCTAGCCACTACAAACAGGGCTGCTACAAACATTTTGGCACATACAGGTCTCTTTCCCTTCTTTAGTATTTCTTTGGGATATAAGCCCAATAGAAACACTGCTGGATCAAAGGATATGCACAATTTGATAACTTTTTGGGCATAATTCCAGATTGCTCTCCAGAATGGTTGGATTCGTTCACAACTCCACCAACAATGCATCAGTGTCCCAGTTTTCCCGCATCCCCTCCAACATTCATCATTATTTTTTCCTGTCATCTTAGCCAATCTGACAGGTGTGTAGTGATATCTCAGAGTTGTCTTAATTTGCATTTCTCTGATCAATAGTGATTTGGAACACTTTCATATGAGTGGTAATAGTTTCAATTTCATCATCTGAAAATTGTCTGTTCATATCCTTTGACCATTTATCAATTGGAGAATGGCTTGGTTTCTTATAAATTAGAGTCAGTTCTCTATATATTTTGGAAATGAGGCCTTTATCAGAACCTTTAACTGTAAAGATGTTTTCCCAGTTTGTTGCTTCCCTACTAATCTTGTTTGCATTCGTTCTGTTTGTACAAAGGCTTTTAAATTTGATATAATCAAAATTTTCTATTTTGTGATCAGTAATGGTCTCTAGTTCATCTTTGGTCACAAATTTCTTTCTCTTCCACAAGTCTGAGAGATAAACTATCCTATGTTCCTCTAATTTATTTATGTCCAGAATATTTTTGATGAAATATATATCCATATGTGTTTAGCCATGGACCTTTTTTTATATGTTGTACAGTTTCAGGTATGTCCAACTCTTTGATTATGATTCAGCTTTTGACTAAACTAAGTATGTGGGAAGTGCATAGCTTGTCTTGGTTCAGGCAGCCATATTGTCTGGAAATTCTCAAGCCCTTCTAAATACCAAATAATTGCAAAGTATGGAGAACAAGATAAGAAAACAGTCCTACAACTATATTGTGGAAGAATTTTGAGAAATTTACTTATGCAATTCAGAATCTAGACAATAAATCTCATATCATTGTATTGCCTCATAATAGTGATTTAGTCTTTGTGGTTGATTAAAAAGGAATTCTTTCATACTTGTAATGTTTGAATTTCAATAATCTTTGTTTTTCTTCTTGTATTGATGGCTGTCACAATTTAAAGTAAAAATTAGCATGTTGTTATCAAAGTATGGAATACATATAAGAATCATTAATGAAGTGTTTGTCTTTAGCCTCTTTTGCACTTTTCAAAATATAAGCAATTGATCATCCTTAGAAGTTTTAAAATTTTCTTTCCTATGTCTTTATGACTCAAAGATTTTTACCTAAATCTGATTTTCTCAAAAGAATCCCTGAAAGTCATGGATTCCATTAAAGACCTATTTTTGCCCTGGTAAAGCTAAAGGTAAAAATATCTTTAATCTTTGAAGCATCATTTTTCTTGGTTTTAGTCCTTTTTATATTTGTTTTAGAAAGCACCATGGTACAGGAGAAAGTCAAAGTTGAAGTCAAAGAATCTGGTTAAAATCCAGACTTTGCTGGTTACGAATAATTGAGTTTGGATATATTATCACACTAAATTTGAATTTCCTCATCTTAAAAATGAAGGAATGTGATTAAATGGCTTTTAAAATCCCTTCCAATCCTAAATAACAATCCTATAAGCATATTCTAATATATTCTTTTTTCTTTCCTATTACTTTTTTAATCCTGTATGGTCCTAAGTGGAATTTTCTGCTATATAATCTGTTCTTCCTGTTTTCTGTATTTTATTTTTTGATGTAAAAGTTTTAGACTTTGAAAATCATATTTTTGTAGTCAATAAATATGGGGCAGATTTTTTTTTTTACTTTGTCCTTGGGTTAAAAAATTCCCATCATTTTTCTTTCATTTCTTAAAAATATATTAGCCAAAGGATTTAAAAAACATTTTTTATATCATTATGCTTTTCTGTGAGCCCGTGTATTCTTAGATCATGTCTCTTTATTTTTTTGGTAGTAGATATTTCACATTCTATTTTTTTTGTGTGTTGATATTGCTCTGATATTTCTTATCATATTACTGAATTTTGTTTCTTCTAATCTATTCTTTTGGGGTGTCCACTACTTTAGAAAGGATGTTCAGCTTATGTTGAAAGCTTATTCTTCTTCCAAATATTTTCTCAAGAGCTTCCATTTAACATCTTTTTAAAAATATTATTGAGACCATTTGTTTTTACATTGCTTAAATTGTCCCTTGTATCTCTTCCTCCTTCTAGAGAGTATAGTAAATATTTTTTTAAATTAAAAAGAATAAGAGGAAGAGAAAAAACTCAACCAAATTTGTCAGCAAATTGAAATAAATCAGACATCATGTACAGCATTCCACAACCAAATATTGTTCTTACCTCTGAAAAAGAGGATAAGTTGATATCTTCATATGCCTCTTCTTTGGAGCCAACCTCATTTTTTTATAATTTCACAATATTAATTTTAAAATAATTTTGTGATTATTATTTCCATTTCCATTTTTGTGGTCATTGTACATTGTTTTACATAAAGATTCCTACATATATATATTGACTTTAAAAGCCATTGTTGTTGTTCAGTTATATCTGGCTTTTTATGATCCCCCTTGAGGTTTTATTTCTAAGGATAGTAAAGTGCTTTACTATTTCCTTCCCAATTCATTTTTTTTTAAAAAAAGGAAAATAAAAATAAAACAAAACAAAAATTGTTATTTGCCCAGCAGAACATCAGGAAAAATTCAAAATATATAATAATAAATTTCTATTTGGGGGAAGAAGAGGGTAGAGCCAAAATGTTAAAGGCAGGAACTCTCCCAATCTCTCCTCAAAACTGCTTCAAATTCCTTTGAATAATAACTCTAAACACATTTTAGAATGTCAGAATACCTAAAAAGACAGAGTAGAAGATTTTCTGGCCAAAAACAATTTAGAAGGTCATCAGACAAGGTCTGGGGCAATGGAGTGGGAGTACAGCATGCAGTTTTCCTGCAGTTTTCAGATCTCCTCAGCTCAGAGACAGCAAAAAAGACTTGGAAGATCAGAGGGTGTCAACAGATGATAGTCCAATGTGCAATCCTAGTGCAGTACAGCCCTGGCTCCAGCACTAGAACAGCAGGACCTCTGAATCAGCAGTAGCATTGGTGGTTTCCAGATTTCTGAGCCTAGAGATACCAAAGACAATTTGGAAGATTGTCAGAAAAGGTTTGTCATTAGGATGAGAGGGACTTGGCAAACCAGCAAACCAAGAATGGTCATGGGCAGTGGAGGCAGTGGCAATTTCCTGAAACCTCAACTCACAAGAAGTTTTTGTTAGCTCTGAGGAAGGATTCTATTACATTAGATGTCTAGAGCTTCCGTTACAGTATGGAGGGGACATACTAAAAGTTCCAGGGTAAAAAAGAGTGATTGTGGTCTGGTCCCTAGAAGGAGCTCTGAAAACAGCTGCACAAAACTATTAAAGCTTGGCACATGGCACCCTCTATGATGGATACAGAGCCCTTTTTTAACAAAGAGTTAAAAGCCAAGTAATAAACTAGAACAATGAGCAGATGACAGAAAAAGTTTCTGACTATAGAAAGTTACTATAAAGATAAGGAAGATCAAAACACAAACTCAGAAGAAGATAAAAAATTCAAAACTCCTACATCCAAAACCTCCAAGAAACATAAGAATTGGTGTCAGGCTATGGAAGAGTTCAAAAGGGATTTTGAAAATCAACTAAGAGAGATAAAGGAAAAAATAGGAAAAGAATTCAGAATGATGTAAAAAGAAATACAAAAGCTAATGAAGAGAAGAATGCTTAAAAAGCAAAGTTGGCCAAATGAGAAAGGAGGAAAATAATTCCTTATAAATTGAAATTGAACAAATAAAAGCAGGGACTTTATGAAAAATCAAGACATAATAAAGCAAAACCAAAAAAATGAAAAAACGGGAAAAAAATTAATTGAAATTATCTCATTGGAAAAACAATTGACCTGGAAAAATAAATCCAGATGAGATAGTTTAAAAATTATTGGCCTATCTGAAAGTCATGATCAAAAACAAAAAAAAAAGTTTGGACATCATCTTTCAAGACATTATCAAGGGAGACCATCTTGATATTCTAGAACCAAAAAGTAAAATAGAAATTGAATGAATCCACTATCACCTCCTGAAAGAGATCCCAAAATGAACCCCTCAAAAATATTTTAGCCAAATTCCAAAACTCTCAAGTCAAGGAGAAAATATTGCAAACATCTAGAAAGAAACAATTCAAGTGCAGTGGAGCCAGAATCAGGATAACACAAGATTTAGCTGCTTCTATATTAAAGGACCAGGGAGCATGGAATATGGTATTCTAGGAAGCAATGGAGCTAGGATTACAACCAAGAATTGCCTACTTAGCAAACTGAGTATAATTCTTCAGGGGAAAAGATGAATATTCAATGAAATAGAGAATTTTCATGCATTTGTGGTAAAAAGATCAGAGCTAAATAGAAATTTTGATTTTGAAATATAGGACTCAGGAGAATCATAAGGAGGTAATTAGGAAAATTATATAATAAGGGACTTAATAAGGTTTATCTGTTTATATTCCTACATGGAAGGATGATACTTGTAACTCATTAGAACTTTCTCATTATTATGGCAGTCAGGGGAAGACTATATAGATAGAGGGCACAGATGTCAGTTGAATATGAAGGGATGATATCCAAAAAAAATGAAATTAAGGTATGAGAGAGAAATGTACTGGGGAAAGGGAAAGGAGACGTGGAATGGTGTAAATTATCTGCTGTAACATTCTTCTCTAAAATGTAATCTCTAAAATGTAAACCTAGGAGCAGGTTTCTTGGGGGCTTCTGGAGGCAGTCTTAGTTTCAGTTCAGTAATCACAAGTGCAGCCAGGGATTAAAGTCCAAACCCTTTATTGTTTCTTTCAAAGTCTTATCTCCTTCACTTGGAGTTCAGCTAGTTTTCTGGAGGCCTTCTGGATCTTGGTTTCAGTGTTCTCCACCGGATAACCTGCTACCACTTCTCTGTCTTCCGTAGTTCTCCTTGACTGCCTTCTCTGGCTTCTGAATCTCCCTGAATCCAAAGGTTTATACTTCAGCCCCCAGCCAGCACAAAGGTGGAAGATGGAATGTTTCTGTCTCAGCCTCTGAGAGCTTCTAGTGCTCCTGTCCTTTCTTATATGTTTATATGTTCCACACTGAGTATACACCAATCATTATATCATTAGGAAACCATTGTTTGTTGTAGGATTAAATCAATGCTAAACTAGATTTAAGCATTGTCTCCTCAATTCCATTTACTTAGCACATTGTTTCGAGTTCTGGCCCATAACACTCTGCCATACAAAGAGGCAAGAAAAAGCTTTTACAATGGAAGGAAAGATAAAGAAGAGAGAGTGAATAAATTTTACTTTTATCATAATTGACTCCAAGAGGTAATAAAATACACAATAGGGGAAATAGAACTCTATCTTACCTTGCAGAAAAGTAGGAAAAGAACGGGCTATAGGAAGGGGAGAGGGTGAATAAAAGAGAGGACATATTGGGGGGAGGGAATGGTCAGTAGCAAAACACTTTTGAAGACAGACAGGGTGAAAAGAGAGAAAGGATAGAATAAATGAGAGAATATAAAGTTAGCAATAATAATTGTAAAAAAAATTGGAAGCAAATTTCTTTGATAAGGCCTAATATCTCAAACATAGAAGGGACTGAGTAAATTTATTTAAAAAAAAATAAGAGCCATGTCTCATTTGATAAATGCTCAAAAGATATTACCTTTGTCAAAGGACTTTAAATTAATGCATATCCTTTGACCTAATAACAATACCTGTAAGTAGGCATGAATCCCAAGAGAGGTTTTTTTTTATTTTATTTTAATTTTTTTTAAGGAAAAGGCTATATATATATACAAAAATGTCTATAATAGCTTTCTTCTCAAGGAATAAAAATGGAAATTAAGGGGATACCCATTAATTGAGGAATCACTGGATAAATTATGATATGTGATTATGATTATGATGGAATATTATTATCCTATTGGAAATAATGAGCAGGATGCTCTCAGAAAAAAAAAAAAACCTTGGAAGTCCTCCATGAGCTCAAACAAAAGTGAAATGTACTGCATAAAAGTAATAGCAATGTTCTGGGATGATCAGTTGTAAATAATTTTGTTATTCTTTATAGTAAAATGAGGGACTTACAATGAAAAATCCTATTCATACTCAGAAAAGGAACTGATTTGTATCTAAATATATATTGAAGTATTCTCTCTCTCTCTCTCTCTCTCTCTCTCTCTCTCTCTCTCTCTCTCTCTCTCTTTCTCTCTCTCTCTCCTTTAAAATTAAATATTTTGGCATCTATAACTCCAGAAGAGATTTTGAAAAAATTGAAAAGGCAAGCATAAGCCCCCTAAAATAAACATACAAAACCCAGAAATGAATGTTATCTTTTGTTGAGCTTTTTAAAAAAATCCTAAAGAAATAAATTTGAAAGGAGAAGAACCTAGACAATACTTGGATTACAGTACTTTGAAGAAAAACAGGTCTTTGAAAATACTCTTCATGGAATGTTGGAAAAGTCAAAATATCACACAACTTTTAAGGCAAAGTATGCTGCAAAATTTGAGTTACTACTTTAAATACTCAAATGAAGTCATTATGGTCCAGTTCTTAAAATTTAGAACTGATTTGTTAATGCTATATATCTGTCCTAAAGCTTATTTTATAGACTATTATTAAAATTTTATGGAATCATATACTTAAAGAGTTGAAGGAGATTTTAGAAATCACCTACTTTACCTATCTCATTTTACAGATAACTAACCATTTCAGAGAGGCCGAGAGCTTGTCCAAGGTAACATGTGTAATCAGCATCACTGAGCCTAGAGTTCCCATCTCTTCACTCCAGTGACAGTGTCCTATATATACCACACTATTGCCTTACCTATTATTTACAAGAATTAATAAACATAAATGAAGAAAAGCAACTTGACAGAGTGAGTAAAGCTTTAGACTTGAAGTCAAGGACAGTCACTTCTCTGAGCCTCAGGAAAGCCTCTAAGGCTCTAAATTATAGATGGGTTGATATGTGGACTGATGGACAAGTTCTTGACTTATTTCTGTAAAGAAAATGTGGAATTGTTGAATTGCATTGGTTAATAACACTTAAAATGTATTTTTTAAAAGACTTCTCTCTATTTTGGGGGAGTCTTTTCTCCATACCTACCCTTTTAATGGGAAAGTTTTCTTGAATCACATTATCGAAATCAAGTTTTTTCCTCCCTATAGTATTAGTTGTTTGCTTAAATCTAAAACTTTTTTAGTTGGAGGAAGAGTAAAACTGTGTTCTGTTATTATGTAATGCACAGATACCTTTTCCTACAGTTGCTAAAGTAGTTTATAATAAGCTTATAACATTAGTTAGGAAGAGTCAGCATGATGATTTGGTATGTATAAGCAATATTCTTGAATTCTTGAGGAAACTCCAGTGCATAATATGTTTTTTTATAACTCAATCGCAAAAGTAAATTCCATATTTGGAAAATGTTTGTTTAAAAATTTATTTTGCTAAGATTTATTTTATTTTCAGGTTAATCATTTAGTTTGTAATTTGTTTGTTGAAACAGATATTGGCAGAATCATTAGGAGGTAATAAGACATATTAGCTGCATTTTGAAAGTGGATAGAGCCCGGGGATAGATCTGAATTCAAATTCAGCCTCAGACACTACTTGTATGACCCTGGGCAAATAACTTGGCCCTGCTTGCCTCAGTTCCTTTATCTGTAAAATGAGTTGGAGAAGGAAATGGCACAAAATGTTCACAAAAAGTTAGACTGAAAATGACTAAATAATAACAGCACACCACTGTTCTTCTAAATTTAATAAACAAAGATTGTTTTAAGGAATCTGAAATGGCAAGATATGAGTTAAAATGCATTTTAACTTTAGAATAAAATCTAGTCTTGAGACTAAATTCTTCAAACGAAATAAATAAATAAATTTAGAAGAATGTCATATTCTTCGTGTGTGTGTGTGTGTGTGTGTGTGTGTGTGTGTGTAATTTCCCTATTTAACTCACTGCCAATATAAGTAGGTTTTTGGAAGTACTAGCTCTCCTCCCCCATCTAATGTCTCTGTGCCAGTTCTTCTGTATACTTCATTCATTTAATGCAATTATTATTTTTTACCTTTTCCTAAGCAATTTTGTTTTTTAGATTCAGATAATACTCAACTCTGCCCCAAACTTCCTTTTGAACTACCCAGTTGCTAAACTCAATTTTATGGTTTAATATTTCAACATATGGTTTATATTACAACAGATAAAACAAAAACATTGTCTTTGTTAAAGCCCTTGAAATTAGTCTTTGAAGTCAGATCATATATTAAATTTTCTCAAGTTCAGATTTCATTGAGATAAAATCTTCAAAAAACACAAATTCATCGAATTTTCATTTTTTTGTTGAATATTATGCTTAGTTTTGCAGAATATGATATTCTAGGCTGCAGGCTTAGTTCCTTTGATTGTTAATTCATAATATTCCAGGACCTGCAATCTTTTATTGTAGCTGCTAATAAATCCTGTACAATTCTAATTGTAGTCCAGAATATTTTCTTTTAGTTTCTTGTAAAATTTTCTCTTTGATCTTGAGGTTTTGAAATTTAGGAATAATGTTCCTATGTATTTTCTTTGGAGGATCTTCTCTTTGAGGTGATGATTAGTGGATGTTTTTTCCATTTCTACTTTCCTCTCATGTTCTATCACTTCAAGACAATTTTCCTTGATTATTTCTTGTATTATTGTGTCAAGGTTCTTTTTTTAACCTTTTTTTTTTAAGTTTGTGTCCATTTCCCTCACAAGTGATATATATATATATATATGTATATATGTAATTATGGGAGAATATGCTGCATTCTTTTGGAGGGATTGTTTTTATACTAACTATTCTTACTCTATTGCTTTATTAAAATATTTTTTGTAAAAGCAAAAAAAAATCTGAATGGGTAAATTGATAATGGGAAGCTTACCCATGGGTTCTTGTTAGTGATAGTAGTAGAAGGAAACCATTTGAATTTCTCCCACTACTCTGAGTTGTAATAGTCAATAGTTGTAGAATTATATAATTCTCTTCTTGCACAAGAAAAATCAGATTAAAAAAGAAAAAAAATGAGCATAGTTCTAAATTGTTCTCCAGAATGGTTGGATCCATTCACAGTTCCATTAAGTTTTCCCACATCCCCTCCAATATTCTTCACTGTCTTTTCCTGTCATCTTAACCAATATGAGAGGTGTAAAATGATGTCTCAGAGTTGTATTACTCAGGCAACTTGGGTCAATAATTACTGGGGATCAAATGTAAGCAAATTCAGTTATGTAGCTCAGAGAACCACTAGATAACATATTAATTTTATTATAAACATGAAGGATTTTTGTTAATTCTGATTAATTTCTTTGAAAATTTAGAGATATTTATGTGAATTTAGATTTGAACTTGAAATTAATTTCATTAGCCTTATGAAACTTATTCTTTTTACTGGTGATATTGTTATTTATTTTTTGTTTGTTTGCTTTTTTGTTTTTTTGATGTGTAAACATATTTATATAATTCTCTTGTTGCACAAGAAAAATCATATCAAAAAGGAAAGAAAATGAGTAAGAAAATACAATGCAAGTGAACAACATCAAATAGAGTGAGAATGTTATGTTATGACCCACATTCAGTTTCCACAGTCCTCTCTCTGGTGTACATGGCTCTCTTCATCACAACATCATTGGAGCTGGCATCAATCATCTCATTACTGGAGGGAGTCACATTCATTAGAATTGACCATCATATAATATTGATATTGCTGTGTACAATGATCTCCTAATTCTGCTCATTTCACTTAGCAGCAGGACATGTAAGTCTTTCCAAGCCTCTCTAAAATCATACTCCCGATTGTTTCTTATAAAACAATAATATTCCATAGCATTCATACACCATAACTTATTCAGTCATTTTCCAACTGATGGACTCTGTTTCCAGTTTCTTGCCACTATGAAAAGGGCTGCTGAAAATATTTTTGCACATGTGGGTCCCTTTCCTTCCTTTAAGATTTCTTTGGGATATAGACCCAGTAGAAACACTGCTGAATCAAAGGGTATGCACAATTTGATAACTTTTTTTTTTATCATAGTTCCAAATTGTTCTCCAGAATGGCTGGATTCATTCACATTTCCACTAACAATGTATTAGTGTCATAGTTTTCCAACAGTCTTCATTATCTTTTCCTGTCATCTTAGCCAATCTGAGAAGTGTGTAGTGGTGTCTCAGAATTGTCTTAATTTTCATTTCTCTGATCAATAGTGATTTAGAGCACCTTTTTATATGATTAGAAATGGTTTTAATTTCTTCATCTGAAAATTGTGTGTTCATATCCTTTGACCATTTATCAACTGGAGAATGGCTTGAATTCTTATAAATTTGAGTCAGTTCTCTGTATATTTTAGAAATGAAGTCTTTATCAGAACCCTTAAATATAAAAATGTTTACCCAATTTATTGCTTCCCTTCTGATCATGTCTACATTAGTTTTGTTTGCACAAAAACTTTTAAACTTAATATAATCAAAATTATCTATGTGGTGTTCAATTATGAGTTCTAGTTCTTCTTTGGACACAAATTCTTTCCTTCTCCACAGATCTGAGAGGTAAACTATCCCATGTTCTTCTAATTTGCTTATAATATCACTCTTTATGTCTAAATCATGAACGCATTTTGACCTTATTTTGGTATGTGGCAGTAGGTGTGGGTGAGATACTGTTATTTCAAGATGAAGTTGAATAAGTGACCAGAATTATATCTTAAAATTAGTAATTCTGCATCATCATCAAACCTAACTGCTCAAAGGAGACATTTGGCAACTAGGATCAATAAATATCAATGGTCTCAGAAACTGCATTATCAGCTGAACTTGGTTAGAACAAAACTGTTTCAAGTTTTTTTAATCTATTTCCTAGTTAGATAAATTGTACTCTTGGAGAGATCTGTGACATGTACCCTAGCTGTGTTTTTTGTTTAACATAGACAATCAAACACCTATTAAGGCTTTACTGATAACGAAAGCTAGATTAAAAAAAAAAAAAAAACACTTTCTAGATAACTACCTGCCCTTTCATTCCATTAAACTGATCTCTGGGAAAGAAAGGGCAAGAGAAATATTGTTTTTCAAGAGAAATGGCTTGTTCCCTGCCATTGGATATTTAAAAGACTAAATTGAATTAATTAAGTGAAACATCCCTATATATTTCTTCTATATAACTAAAAAAAAATCACCATTGTATCCACACATGGCTAGAGCATTTCTTCCTAGCTTGATTTCAACTCACCATTATTGTATGTATCATATGCTAGGGACATAAAAATAAAAATAAAATTAAAGAATTCTTGCCTTCAGGATTAACTTATACCTGGGAGAGGGAAATTTAAGATGTATAAAAATAAGCATAAGTATGAGAAAGCACCCACAGTAAGGGATGGGGTGGGGAATTCATGAAATAGATGACCCTGATGACCCTAAGGCTGAAAGTCAATCTTAAGTAAAAAATTCCTATAAGTTTATTAACTTGAGTAACTAAGAGAATGCTAGGGCTATCAGCAAAAATAGAGAAATTTATTGGAAAGACACCTTTAAAGAAAAGTTGACAAATTGCAGCTTGGAAATGTTATTTCTGAAACTCCTTTTTTTCTAGTTCAATGCTGCTACCAAAGTGCAATGGACATACAGTAGATACTTTTTGATTGAATGATTAAAGGAAAGGTAACATCATGTAGTAGATAGAATAGTGGATTTAGCCCAAGTTCAAATCCCAACTCTCTCACATACTTTGTGTAACCACAGGTAGTTTCTTCACCTCCCCAGTCCTTTATTTCCACCTCTACAACAAGAAATGTTGGACTAGATGATTTCCAAGATATCTGCCACATTCGGATTTATGATCCTATGAATGACAGGTATATTGTTTGCATGCTTCTTAAATATAAAGAGTACCCCTGAAGTGAGTTCTTTGTATCTTGCTGACTTTTAGCAGCTTGGTAGTCTAGTTATGGGAAATAGACTTAAGCTAAAGTAAAATTCAAGAGTATACCCTAATACTGGAGAAGCAACTTCTATAAAATCAAAAGAGGGCTTCTCTAAGATTTTACTACCGTGTTTCCCCGATAATCAGACCTATCCCAAAAATAAGCCCTCCCCTTATTGTGTAAGATTCCTCTAAAATAAACCCTCCCCCGAAAATAAGCCCTATTGAGATTGCTACTTGTAGTGAAGGTGATCCCCTGCACTACATGCTACATTATGGTACCCTCTGTATGCACCATCCCCCTCTCTCTTCCCTCCCCCATCCCCCCAGGTAAAACGCACGCCACGCTCCAAGCTGCATCCAATCAGAGCTGCAGCAGTGAGCATGTCATCCTGTTCTTCCCCAGTGATTTGCTTGCTGGCGCCATTGAGAGCAGTGCCGCAGAGGAGAGCTGAGGCAGGACAACCTAAAAACCCGGTATGTAAGTGGGAGTGAGGGGGCATGATGGAGGATAAAAAGGGTATGATGGAGGATAAAAGAAGAACTCAGCCAGCACTCACTGTGCTAAAGAAATAAAGAACTTCCTTGCAGAAAGAAGAATAGATCAAGTAATGATTCCTTCAGGAATGACTGCCTATCTCCAGACCCTTGATATTGCAATAAACAAGCCATTCAAGGACCATTTGCGCATGGAAGTCAATGACTACATTGAAAATAGAATGGAAAGAAATCAGCGTGGAAACTTTGTGAAGCCCTGTCTGCAAGAAGTCGTGACTTGGGTGAAGAAGTCATGGGATAAAATTATTGACAGCTGTGTCGCCAAGGCACTACGAGCAGGTTACCTGGACAAGATATGTTCACTTAAAGAGAGCTATATTGCTGGACATGACAGATTGGGTCCACTTCTTCTGAAGGAAATAGAGGCGCAAGACATCCAGGACAGAATTCAGGGTTTGGACACTTATGACGATGTTGTTGAAGAAGATGACATGACCATTATTGAATAAAGGTACTTTTTTTGGTTCACATTTACCTGTTTATTAAAATTTCTGTCAATGTTCATTAAAATAAGCCCTCCCCTGAAAATAAGCCCTCTGGTGTTTTTCTGTCCAAAAAAATAGTAAGACAGTGTCTTATTATTGGGGAAACACGGTAATCTCTTCCCTCCTAGGAGAAAGTTTCCCAAACTTGGCTAATGATAAACAGGCTGCATGAAGTTATATTATACAGTGGAAAACACCTTCAGTGTCACAAGGCAAAGCTGAAAAACAATGTGACCCCACTGTTTTTTTTTTAAACTAATTACCTTTTTTACTTTTAGTGTAATGTTTGACTCTTCCCTCTTCCTCATTTCCCACATTCATCAGTTATGAAAGTCTTGTCAATGTTGTCTTCAACAATGCCCATGTCCAACCTTTCCTTTTCTGTCCTCTGGCCACCAGCTTTGTCCATATTTGCATTACCTGTCATAAATAATAACTGCAGTAAGTTTTTAAATCATTATTCCATATAAAAGTCTCATTTCACTCACATTCATTCTACATACAGATAACATATTAAATTCCCTAATGAATAGATCTTATTCTGTTGTTCCTTTGCTTAGAAATCTTTAATAGCTCATTTTTGCCTTTGGTCAAAACACCTTATTCTACCATTCAGTGCTTTCCATAATGTGAAAAAAATCTTCCTTTACCCCCTTACTTTATGCCATTTACCATAATCTATGATACATTTAATCCAATCTTCACTTTGTTGTTATTACACAAGTATATCCTACCTTTTCTTATTCTTTGTTTCTGTTCACACTATTCCTTATTCTTCAAAGGTTTTTTTTTTCCATTTCCTACAATATTCTTTCTTTCCTTCAATATCCATTTCTAATTTTATCTACTTTATGAAGACTTTATTGCTGCCCTGTCCACAATTCTCTTTTCTGATTACTAATTCTTATATTATTCTTATATATACATATAGTATATATACATATTATTATTATTAATCTTATATTATTCTGTTTTTTTCTCAGGCTTATTCCTGCTATGAGATTATACATTCTTTGAGAACAAGTTTGCTTGTTTTTATTGGCATCTCTCTCAGAACCGAGCATAATGTTTTTCAATTAATAGTCTTTAACAAATGTGAATTTGACAAAGTAGAAGTTACTAGAGGGTTACAATCTGGAAAATATTAATATATACACAATAAGATATATGCAATAATGAGGAGAGTGAGGATCCTTTTTTTGTTTCTCTTTTCTGAATTGACGATAGATACCAGGAAAGTGAGACCTTGGGTAAAAGGGAGGAATGTTTTCATTAGGAGTAGATTGAAGAGAATATGAAGGGATTCTAAAAATAAATTCCTGAATAGTATGTCTCAGATATTTGCAGCAAGCTAGAGGCACCCTAAACAGGTACAATTCTCTTCTTGCTGTATCTTTTCCTTGTTTGGGTTATTGTAAAAATTTTGTCTTTCAGCCAAATTTCTTATGTGTCTATATATAATTACTGAATATATTGGTTTCCTCTTTGTACTTTGGCCTTGGGAATGCAACCTTGTTACTTAATACTTTAATATCCTTCAATACAAAATTATCAGCAATAGCATACTCCGTCAGCCCTTTCAAATATAAGAAACTATTTTATGACAATGGGATCATTGTCAGAAACAAACAAGTCAGCAAGTATCAGGTACATAATCTTAGGAAAAACTTTTCCCCATCTCAACTTAAGAGATTCATTTTGTTTATTTATTTATTTCCCTCCTTTTTGTCTTCTTTGTATTTTTTAAGAATGAAGTGATTTGCAAATTATTTTAAAATATATAAAACAGAACAAGGAAGAATGAAAATAAAAATCTAGTAGAAGCCTGCAAAGTTCTTCAATTCAACAAACATTTTTCACCTGTCTGCTATATATCAGGCATTCTGCTGGTGCTGGGGGTACAAACAAAAAAAGAAAAAATCCCCATTCTTAAAGAGCTCCTGTTAAACAGCTCTACTATTGACCCATAATTCAATTTAAGCGGCCTGGTGGAGAAATGTGTTGAGTTAAGGAACTTTTGTTAAGAACCAAAGAACTATTATAAATTATCATAGAAACCTAGTGCAGGGCTTATTAAACTTTTTTTCATTTGTGACTTCTTTTCACTGGAGAGAATTTTATATTAAAATATTAAATTTTATTTAATTTTTATTTATACCTAGGACATAGGTATATAAAATAGGCATACAAATCAAACATTTGCTTATAATAAATCATAATTTTACAATCCCCAAATTCAGTTATGGGACTCTGTATGGGATTGAGACCAACAGTTTAAAAACTTTGATCTAGTGTATAATAAAGTCAAAGTTCTAAGCTTTTGGGACAAAACATTGTGAAAACTATAAAACAATATGACAGAAATTAGATAAAAGCCTACTTCTCACAACATATACCAAAATAAGGTCAAATGGGCACATGTTTTATAAGTAGAATATTATATCATAAGCAAATTAGGAGAACATGAAATAGTTTACCTGCCAAATCTATGAATATGGGAAAATTTTAGGACCAAATAAAATATACAGAGCATTATAAAATGCAAAACAACTAATTTTGATTATCCTGTTTAAAAGTTTTTTTTTAATTTTTGCACAAACAAAATCAATACAAAAATACTAAAAGAAAAATGGAAAACCAGAACAAAATTTTGTAGCAAGCATCTCAATAAAGACTTCATTTCTCAAAATATGTAGAAAATAAGATCAAATTTATAAGAATACAAATCATATTAATAAATGACCAAAACATATAATCTGGTAGTTTTCAGACAAAGAAATCAAAAGTTGTCTGTAAACATATTAAAAAATTCTCTAAATCACTATTTCTTAGAGAAATGAAAATTAAAACACCTCTGAGTACCACCTCACATTATTACAGATGAAGAAATTAAAGCCATATTTAGTCATATAAAAAATGTGGTAAATCACCTTTGATTAGAGAAATGCAAATTTAGACAACTCTGAGGAACAATTTCACACCTCTCATATTAACTAATATGACAAAAACAACAACAAAAAAAAGATAAATATTGGAAAGGATCCCAGGGAAAACTGGGATACTAATGCACTGTCAATTTGTGAACTGATCCAATCATCCTGAAGAGCAATGTGGAACTAT
Source organism: Antechinus flavipes (assembly GCF_016432865.1). Taxonomy (NCBI): domain Eukaryota; kingdom Metazoa; phylum Chordata; class Mammalia; order Dasyuromorphia; family Dasyuridae; genus Antechinus; species Antechinus flavipes. The sequence goes on from NC_067400.1 coordinate 496,195,009, forward strand.
GCCTAAAATGCAATAAAACTATTTATACCATTTGATCCAGCAATCCAGAATTTCTAGGTCTAGATCTCAAAGATATACAAAAGGGTGAAGGGAGAACCTCGTTGTATAAAAATATTTATAGCAGCTCTTTTTGTGGTGGCAAAGAATTGAAAATTGAGGGATACTCATCTATTGAAATTGGCTGAACAAGTTGTGGCATATTCCTTCCTTTTTTTTTTTTTTTTCCTCCTTTCTTTTTTATTTGTATCTTCTTACACAAAATTTTTTAGGATAAATGAAATTGTTGGTTTCTGAATTCTCCTAGCTACAAATGAGTAGAGATTGATGCCTAATAAGAAGTTTAGACTTGGAAGGAAATTTAGAGATCATTTAGTCCAATTCCTCCATTTTACAGATTAGGAAACTGAGGTGCTGAGAGGTTAAATGATTTTCCAGAAGTCTTTTAGGTATCATGTGGCAGAGACAGGATTCAAACTAAGATCTATTTAAATCAAATCCATTACCCAACCGAACAAAGTTACTTGTTTGGTTATTAGTGGTGATTTATGCTTCTCAAATTCTTTCAAATTCACTGTATAAGTGAACAAGAGCTTTAATGATCTCACCATTGTTTTTGACAATTGAGGTCAAAACTCCTATATTGAAATCTACTGTGATTCAGGAATTTTTGTCGAGGAGACAAATAATTTGTATGTGAATGGATATAAGGTGTTTTTTTTTAATCTTTAAAAATTTTTTTTATTTATTTAAAACTTAAGTAGAAAAAAGAAAAAACCTTTCAATATAAAAGCAGAACATAAGAGAGAATTCAAAATATGAAACAATAAATTTCAATTTCAAGAAAGCCTATATAATAAATACTATACACTGGGCTCAGAGTTGTCATTTTTTTTTTTTACTTCCTTTTAAGTTTTCTTTTGTTCCCTCTGTGAATTTTTACTTCGTTCTTTTTTCCCCTTTACTCCCTAACTTCATCCAAGAAGGCTACAATTAAGCACAAATATATAGATATAGATATTTGTGCATGCTCATATATACACCCAAGTATATATACATACATAGATGTAAATTTATATAATTATACATATGTTCATTTATGTATGGTCTTAAGATTTTAGTTTCATTCAAGTCCATGTTCAAAATGCACAAATTTATCTTGACAATATACAGATCTTTTCCCTTTTCCAAAACTCTTTCTCATTAAAAATATTTTTTAATTCAATAACTTTGAGGTGGGAGCAGGATATAAATTTAAAAAAAAAACAACCCCCCTACCAAAATCATCCCAGAGCATAGTGCTATTTATTCAATCTTTAGACTTTAAGTGGCTCAATTAGGAAGATGAGATCCTCAGTCCCCCCTTAGCCTCCTTAAACTATAATGCCACTATTTAATTTTGTATGGTGAGATTCAAGCTCATTAATGTTGGGAGCCCAACTCTAGGAAAGAGAAAGGCAATGAAGAAGTGGTCATTAAATAACCAAACTAATCATCATCATCATTATTAATAATGATACTGAACACTGACATTTACATAATTATGTTAAAGTTTCCAAAGATATAAAGATATCTTATTTAAGCCTTATAGTTACCTGGGAGGTAATTAATTCAAGTGTTTTGTTTTCTGGAAGAAGACATTGTACATTAAAGATGTAGCAGAGAATCATGAAAAATCTGTTGGACTTGGAGGGAGCCCTGAGTTTGAATCCTTACTGATAATGTATAGCTATGTGATTCTGAGCAAGGAATTTTGTGATACTTCAAGACAGTTGCTAATCAATGGTTTTAATTTGCAGTCTAAAGGAGATGTATACAAAGAGATGATATTGCTAATGTAAAATTGTTTTGGATTTTTCAATATACCTTCTTTCATATCAAAACCCAACAAAATCAAAGGAAATGCTCATGTTATTCTCAATGGCTACATAATCAAGTGCAGGAATAAATGGAAATACAAAAAAAGCAAATTCATTATTGAGAAGCACTTGCTTCAAAAAGATACAAATGAAACAAACTGCTAAGCAGAAGCTATAAAACAGAATGTAGGTGGTATACAGTACAATTATAGCAGCATGTGAATGGCTACTCACAAAGATAAAAGAAATGGAATGTTTCTTCAGATATACATCGTTACACCTGGCAATAACCCATCAAATTGCAACAATTTCATAATCATATAAAATGAGAAGTTACTTAATTTTCCCCATTTAGATGGTAAGCTACTTGAGGGCAGGGATGTTATTGTTTTGGCCCATTTTTGAACTTTCAGTGCTTTGCACAGTGCTTGACACAAAGCAAATTCTTAATAAATGTATAGTGACTGACTTAGGTTCATAGGTAAAAACTCACCAAACTTAAATCTTACTTTTGTATTTGTAAAATGGGAAGAATAATTTATTTTATCTACAGAGTGATTATGAGAAGAATATTTGTAAATCTTGTGGATCAATATAAACATAAATTATATTGTGGGGGCATACTTATGCTCACATAGCCAGTAAGTATAAAAGTATAAAAGTATAAATCACTGATTTCAAATTCAGTGATACTTTTGGACTGTTAACTCTACTTTTCCAGATACATGTGAATATCTATTTGCTTTAGAAGCTGTTTTTTATTCTATTTTAAAAGTTTTAAAATATATTTTTATTTAATCATTTTGGCTAAAAGGATTTGCTATTTGCTCCATGTTAATTGTGAAATTAGCATTTGATGGGAAGAGAGTAAGCCTTGAATATATTCAATAGTTTGGGTTCCCTATTAAGAAATATCAAGCAGAAGCTCATTTTTAATCTAAAATAAAATAAGAACAACAAAAAAAGAACAACAAAAACAATATTTAATGGGAGAGGAATAGATAGGTAAAATTCTAATGCAGCAAGTTTTTTTGTTTTGTGGGTTTTTTTTTTTTTTTTGAGTACAGCAAAGCAGCCAGGCTCTGGTGCTAATCTCCTTCCTTCTCCCCTTGAAAAATCAAATTTTTTCTTGGAGAAGAGTTGGTATAGGAGACTAAAGATATATCAATTCATGCTTCTCTGTGAGCCACATCTAGACACCTATATATGGACATTCATAACTAATACAATCACATACACACACATGTTGTCTCCTGGAAAAATTAAATGGTCCTTCAAGTCTGGTTCACAGTCAATAAAAAGATCACCTCTCTTGATTTTAACTATGATATGAAGGGCATTTCCTTTAGGTACCAAATGTAAATTTTCTCTGTCTTACCAATGAGTCTGATATCTCTGAGAAACTAAATACATACTCTATCTTGACATAGGCCATGATTCTATAGAGCCAGATGAACTTTAGAATAACAACTTTTAATACAATTGGTGCCTTAATGCCAAATGCTTCCATATTATTTTTAAGGTTTTATTAATGCATTTTTATACAGCAGGGCCTTGTCTTGTATATACTAGTCTACTAGACAGAAAGAAAGATCCTACATATACTAAAATAGTAAGAGCAGTTTTTTTTATAGCAAACATAGCGGGGGCTCCAACATTTGTGAAATGTTCAAACTATGAATGCAAAAGAACTTTGTGGCACTGAATGATGAATATGAAGAATTCAAAGAAACAGAGATATATCTGAACTTGTGTAACGAGAAGTTAGGAAAAAGTATCAGTTACTAAATAAAACAATACAAAATTTTTGGAAATCAGATTAATTGCAAAAGTCGGTTTGGTCTGGGAAAAAGATAATGAAACATATTTCTCAACTTTTTTTGGTAAAGAAATGGAGAACTTTAAATGGAAATGTTGATGTATGCTTTTGATTGTGGTTAATTCATCAATCCATTTTGCATATCTTTTGTTAAAAGGGAAAGTTGGGGCAAATGAAGAAATGTCTGGTGTGAGATAAAGGCATTAATAACATTTTTAAAATAAAAAAAGATTCTAAAGCAAGTTGAAATTCCCACGTATCTGGAAGACAATTATGGTTAACAATCCAAAAATATCATGGCTTTGAAGTAAGGACAAAATCAAAATGCCAAAATAGAAGCAAGATGAGAGAGACACAGAAAGAGAGACACAAGACACACACACACACACACACACACAGAGAGAGAGAGAGAGAGAGAGAGAGAGAAAGAGAGAGAGAAAGAGAGAGAGAGAGAAGAGAGAGAGAGAAAGAGAGAGAGAGAGAAAGAGAGAGAGAGAGAGAGAGAGAGAGAGAGAGAGAGAGAGAGAGAGAGAGAGAGAAAGTAGGGAGAGAGGGAGAAAAGGAGGGAGAGATAAAGAGAACTATAGAGAACTCCACATTTCTCCCATGGAGAAGTTAAAATTTTGGGAATAGGATCATGCTCAAAGTGCCATGTTCTCTCTATGAAAACTTCTTTCTGGGGAAAAATCCTTTCAGGGACCGAAGAAGATGTAAAACCACATCATCTTACCAAAACTGAAAGCCAGAGAAGCCAATTCTCTCTTTTGCCAAGCTCTCACCAATTTTGCACCTCATACAAGCTCAGAATCATGAGTTTCCACCAGAAAAGAGGATTTGGGGCAAATAGACTTTGAGCTGGGGGTTACATTATAGCTTTATTTGGTAAAGCAAAAACCCCAAACTTAATATTATATACTTCTGTATTAGGTTATGTTTCCTATAAAATTTAAGTTGAAATTTCTTGAAGGAGAGTGGGTATTTTGATGAACAGAAGGATTCCTGCTCATTTGAACTTCTCTCTATACAGAAATAATTGCCATAGAAAGGGGTTAGTGATAAACATTGAATTTGTGATTTCATTGACATAGGGAGCTCTCGGATGAGAAAACTCCCTTTACCAATATAGGCCAGTACCCTTTCTGAGACCTGCAATGTTAGAGCGTTGTCTAGAGTTAAGTGACCTTAACATACATTATCTCTAACAGCTATTAGCTTAAAACACAGAGTATAACTTGTTTTCTATTACACTATAGGATTAGCTTAGGGGAAATTTTCATATCTCACTGAGTTAAAATTATATTGTTTTCATCTTCCCCACCCCACCATCCCTTCTTCTAGTTAATATAGTAAGCTTATAAGTAGCCAATATAAAGAAGCAATAATAGGAAATAAGATTTCAAAAGGGAATCTGGAAGTCACGTACTAATCATCTCAAAGACCAAAGCAGCATAATTTACAAATTGTATCATATATTAACTAAATTCACATCCTGGTAATATGTGATGAATCAGCAAAAGCCATTCATCTTGTCAAAGTTTCTGGTCTTATAATATGTAAATTCCAGACAAAATCCAGACCTCTATAGTTCTAGATCAGATTGGCAAAAGGTGCTGATGACTTTGAAATGATGATTTGGCTATGTTAATAAACTACTCTCAAGATGGCATAGATAAGAGTTTCTCAGAAATACTATATGAAAATGAGACTTAAAAATTCTGTGCCCAGAGCATTCTTCTATCTCTATGAGGTCCATATTGCCTAGAGCACCCAACTCTAATTTACGGTTGTTAGTCATAGTCAGTCTCTCTCTCTCTCTCTCTCTTTCTCTCTCTCTCTTTTTCTCTTTCTCTCTCTCCTTCTGCTTTTTCCACACTGCCTGCCTTCCTTTACCACCTCATGCTTTATTCCCCTGCCATCTCCCTCTAAACATCTGTTGCTGTTTACATTTATATTTGTTCTTATTAAATTATGGTTGTTGCCACATTTCTACTGTCAATCATGTTCCTTTTGCACTGATTACTCAAAGAACCAGGTGTGCCTTCCCTAATTTCATGAATTAAGTACCAACTCACTCAGAAAGATAATATGGGTCTAAGTGAGGTAGAATTTGTGAGGGTGTGTATTGGGGTCTACATTATGTCATGTTAAAAGATTTTGGTGATCCTTTTTCTTTTTTTTTTTCTTTTTCCCTCATTTTTCCCTTTTTGATATGCTTCCTTTTTTGCTCAGAATGACAAATATGGAAATATGTTTATAAGAATGGCATACATTTAACCTATTGCTTACTGACTTGGGGAAAGGGGAAAATAGAGGAGAGGGAGAAAAATTTGGAACATAAGTTTCTGTGCAGGTGAATATTGGAATCTATCTTTGCTTGTAATTAGAAAAATAAAATACTATTAAGTTAAAAAAAAAAACAACCAAGATTGCAGTGATTGAATGACTTAGTTGCTTTGTTCTGTCCACTGAAGATTGCCCCCTTCTAATCTGGGTAGTAGACTTCCTAACAAAGCTCTCTTACATAATAAACCTTGCCTGAATCTTTGCTGATTATAATGTTCTTATTTCATCAAATTGTTATGTCAGCTAATGGCATTTGATAGAAGAGAAAGTTCAAAAGACTATCAGAATTTTCCATCATTTGAGGGATCAATGTGCAAACTATTGCGCAATATATACACATTAAGACAACCTTACCATTACATTAGATCAGGAATGGGAGGAAACATTGTTATATAACTTGGTCACTCAGAGGCTGACCCCTGATCGTGAATGAACTCAGAATTATTAGCTCCCCATTAGGAAGAAGAGCCTTAGAAAGGGTTTAGTGATAAGTATTGAATTTGTGATTTCATTGGCATAGGGAGCTCTCAGATGAGAAAACTCCCTTTAGCAACATAGGCCAGTACCTTTTCTGAGACCTGCAATGTTAGAGCGTTGTCTAGAGTTGTGACCTTAACATATAGGCAGTATGTGAATAAGATGGTATTTGAATCCATGTCATCTTGATTTCAAAGCTCTTATTTCTTGCCCCCCTTAAAGTTTTATTGATGAGCTTTGCTTTTACATTACAAATATTTACAGATCTCTTATTTAAAAAAAAAGTAAAACTAGTAATATCACTTCATCTGTAAGTGCAATCTATATATCCCCCCTGTATTAAAAATTCTAAGAAATTTATTTCCTCTCTCTCCTATCCTTTACCCCATAGAAAAAAAGTAAAAGAAAACCAAATTTCTTGTAATAAATAAAAGTGCATAGTCAAATCCCTTTTCTAAGACTTTGATTTCATTGGTTTGAGTAATTCCACATTTGTCATGGATCAGAACTCACAATTACATTTTAACTTAATAAGTGAGAACTGATGAAAGAGAAATAAAGCATAACAAACTATTTAAGAACATAGAAAGGCAAATAACTTTATCGACTTGTAAAACTATTTATTGTCCTTGAATAAGAGAAATCTATAGCTTTATGCAAATGACTAACTCAACCCTATTGTCTTAGATTGAATGAACTCCCTTAATTAACCATAAAATTATTTGGTTACTTTCTCTTTTTTACTGCCCTTGAACAGAGAATGTTTTTTCATCTAATCAAAAACTCTGCCAGTTGCCTCCAATTTTGCCCCCAGAAACCTGCCATTTTCCCTTGATTATCTTGCTATTGACTATTTCCACCTTACTCTATCTCCATCTCCTATGAAATGCTATATTTATCTATTCTAAGTTGTTTTGAGTGGCTGTGTATGCTAAATAGACCTGCAAAATTATGAAAACAAAATATTTTCTGAGGCAACTGACACTAAATATTTTTCTGTTGGCCTTAAGAAAAAATAAAATAAAATCCTCAGCATGGTATTTAAATCCTTTCACAAATAATTTGACTACAGTCTACCTTTCCAGGCTCATTTTGAATCACTTCCCTTCACTTACTATTCTTTCCCTCCAAGGGCCTTCTTGCTGTTTCCCAAACCCAACTTCCTTTTACCTATCCCAAAACTCTTACACAGGCTTTTCCCCATATTTGGAATGTATATCCTCCACATCTCATCTGCTTAAATTCTCAGCTCATGGATCATCTCCTATAGAAAGTCTTCAGATGATCATCTCTACCCATTGTTAGTACTCTCTTAGGCAGTATTTATTAAGCATTTACCATCTACTAGTGTCTAAAGCAGGATTTGAACTTATGTATTCTTATATCATCCATCTACTTCCAATATTCCATCTACTGTGTAATATGACTGCTTAGGCAATTGGTAATTAAATTTACAGGAACTGATGTTAGAGAATATAAAAAAGAAAAGAAAGTCAAGGATTGAATCTGAGATTGGGGAGGCACCTACAGTTACTAAAATCACATAGATGTAAACCATGAAAGGAAACTGAGGAGTGGTGAGGATAGTAGGGGAACCACCAGAGAGATGTGTCATGAAAATCCAGAGAAAATTCAGAAGAAAGTCAAATGCAAAAGAGGTTTAAAATAATAAAGATTAGAAAAGGCAATTATATTTGAAATTAAATATAATTGGTAACTATGCAGAGAACAATTTTAGTTTGTGAAGTTGGAAGATAGAGAGAAGAGAGACAGAAGGAGAAGTCTCGGGAGGCACCGAGTATAACTCATTTTTTTCAGGGAATTTACTTGAGGTAAGATTTTTTTGGTCAGTCATTTTAGTCATATCAGACTCTGCAATATCATTTCGAGTTTTCTTGACAGAAATACTGGAGTGGATCACCATTTCCTTCTCTAGCTCATTTTATAGATGAGGAAAATGGAGGCAAATAGGATAGATTTGACCAGGTCACACAGCTAAGTGTCTGAAATTATATTTGAACTCAGGTAGATGAATCTTCCTGAATCCAGGCCTGGAATTCTATCCACTGTACTACCTAGATGCCTGTTTGAAGTATGGAAGAGAAGACAAAATTTAGAATAGCTAGCAGGGACAGTATGGTAGAGTGGGGTCTTTTTTCACAGGATAAGAGAAAGGAATGTATTTGTCAGCTACAAGAAAAAAAAACAAGATTGGTGAGAAGTGAGATGAGAATAGGAACAATCTGCTGAAAAAAATGAAAAATGAGGGGATATAGGTTGTCTGCTTAATTTTTCAACATGTTTGTGATTTTTTAAACAATCATTTCTTCTCAAATTACTGTTTTCCTTTTATCTTTTTAGAGAAGCAGCTTTATAGTACAGAGTTAGCTCTGAAGTCAGAGGACCAAAGTTCAAGTTTTTCTTTCTGCTACATGTAGTTTTGTTCACTGATATATATTGTTTAGTCTTTCTGAGACTGAGAGTATCTATGATCTAAATGATTTCTTAAGTCCTCTGTCCACTAAACCCCAGAATTTCCTTAGAGGTAGATATAAAGTTTTTTGGATCTCCAGTGAAGAAACTCAGAGAGAACTGATCCTTTAGTGCAATGTGCCCAGAAGGTCCTGGGTATCTGTGGGAAGTATGTAGGGAGATGAAAGACTCAGATTTAACTAGAGGTGGTCCAAATGCCATGGAGAATTACTGAGAAATTTGCTACCTTAACTCTTGCATCTTCTTATGTTTTCCCATATCTTTATTTACATATTATAAGGAATAGGAAGTAATTCTGTCCCCAATTTTCTCTGACTCAGCAAGATTGTCTGAACAATAGTAATTGTATAGAATAGCTGTCCTTAGGCCAATTGTTTGTGACGCATTTAAAAATCTTTGGTGAATCATGGAATTACTGATATTGGTAAAGAACTTCTAAGACGGATGTTTATTTCACTCACCTCAGGGATAAAAGGGAACATGTTAGGGCTAGATATGAAGAAAAGCAAAGAAATACATTCATATGAGGTTATTCTTGAAAGAAATATTTAATGTTCATTCTGTCATTTTTAAACAGAATTTGACTGTGTTTTTATATCATGTCCCATTCAGAGTCACATACAATGATTTTATCATTTAAAAAATCTCTATTCCCTGGGCCATCTGTGAAGTTTTACACCAGAATTAGAGTGATCAGCAAGACTATTTTATGAATCACCAATTACATTTCTGGTTATATCAAGACTTGTGTTAATCCATTATGGAATTCACCCAATTTAATCAGTTCAATTCAAATAATGTTTATTAAGTGTCTATTTTCTGCAGAGCACTAAGAGAGTGAAGAGGTGAGGAGACAGGAGTTATGAAGATAATCTAGAAAAGGTTCCTGCCCTCAAGGTGGTTAAAATCTACTATAGTAGGGGAACTAAGCCATTCATACTAATGGAAATATAATACCAAATAAAGCAAGATAAGTACATGAGAACACACTGTTCTATGAAATTTGTGAAGGAATAAATACTTGCAACTTAAAAGTCCTTGGAATAGCTTGAGAAATGGATCTTGAATGATGAGTATGATTCTAGCAGAAAGAGATTGAATTGAAATGCATTCCAAGAATAGTATAGCAGAATTAGAAAACCAAAGGATAGATCAAATATATAGGCCAGACAGTAGAAGGAATGAGGGAAAGAAGAAAGGAAGGAAGGGGAAAAAGGATGATGGGAAGGAGGAACAAAGAAAGGAAGAAATAAAGAAAAGAGGGAAGGAGGGAAGGAAGTAAAGGAGGAAGCATTTATATAGCACTTGCTATGTGTTGGCAAGTTCTTGAATGCCACTGTAAGTCACTGAATGTTTCTGAACAGAATAATGATTGTAGATCTATGCATGGGAAAATGAATCAAGCAATGACATGTAGGATGATTTGCCAGGGACAGAAACTAGTGATAAATGAACCAATAGAAAGATGCTGTGATAGCATGGGTAAGTTGCAGGAAGGACTGGAACAAAGATGGTGATTAATTGTGCTGTTCAGTTGTATGTGATTTTCATGACCCCATTTGGGGGATTTTTGGTGGAGATACTACATTGGTTTGCCATTTCCTTCTCCAGCTCACTTTACAGATGAGAAACTCAGGTCAACGGGGTTAAGTGACTTGTCTAAGTCTACAACTATTAAATGTATGAGGTCAGATTTGAACTCAGGAAAAATCCTTCCTGATTCCAAGCCCAGTGCTCTATTCACTGAACCACCTGGTTGCCAGTGATTAGTGACAATCAATTAGACCAACTAATTTATTAAGCACTGATTATGTTCCTGACACTGTGCTAAGCTTTGTGGATACCAGGCAAAGAAAAAAAAAGTTCCTGCCCTCAAGAAGATCACAATGTAATTCAACCTTGATCCAGACAGTTTGACTTAATATGATGCCCTGACCCTAAAGAAAGAAAAAAATCAAAACCAATTATCCTTTCCTATATATACCCTACTTTATATATAAGGAAAGGGTTCAATATCCCCCTCCTAAAAATTCTCAGTTAATATAACCACAGAAGACCTAGAATGTAATCATAAAGCATAAAGGTGACAAGGAGTTTTACTACAATCCCATAATAAATATGTGAATTAGTTCTTAATTGACTTCTGTGACATTTAAAAAGGTTTTGGATATAATTTGATCATTTTATTAATAAGGCTAGCATGTTATTAGTAAAAAGAGATCTGTGAATTCTTGAATACCAAAGCCAGCTCATAATTTATATGCCATTGGAATATCATGTGTTCCTAAGTGTGGTAATCAAGTCTAATTGGTTAACAATTAATGAGAGAATGAATATTATAAATGGCAGATAAACTATATTACAATGAAGATTTAGGGGTATATTACTTGGACTTATTAATTATGTCTATGATTTGCTGTTTCACCCAATCATTCTTTAGTATGAGATTATTTAGTTTCCAATTATTTTTTGGTCTACACCCCCCTGGCTTTTTGTTGAATGTAATTTTCATTGCATCGTGGACTGAAAAGGATGCGTTTACTATTTCTGCCTTACTGCATTTGAGTTTGAGGTTTTTATGTCCTAATATATGGTCAATTTTTGTATAGGTTCCATGAACTGCTGAAAAGAAAGTGTATTCCTTTCTGTCTCCATTACATTTTCTCCAGAGATCTATCATATCTAACTTTTCTAGTATTCTATTTACCTCTTTGACTTCTTTCTTATTTATTTTGTGGTTTGATTTATCTAATTCTGAGAGTGCAAGGTTAAGATCTCCCACTATTATAGTTTTACTGTCTATTTCTTCTTGCAGCTCTCTTAGTTTCTCTTTTAAGAATTTAGATGCTACCCCACTTGGTGCATATATGTTTAATATAGATAGTGCTTCATTATCCATGCTACCCTTTAGCAAGATATAGTGCCCTTCCTTATCTCTTTTAATTAGATCAATTTTTGCTTTAGCTTGATCTGAGATCAGGATGGCTACCCCTGCTTTTTTGACTTCACCTGAAGCATAGTAGATTTTGCTCCAACCTTTTACCTTTAACCTGCATGTATCTCCCCGCTTCAGGTGTGTTTCCTGTAAACAACATATTGTAGGATTCTGGCTTTTAATCCATTCTGCTAACTGCTTCCTCTTTATGGGGGAGTTTACCCCGTTCACATTTATGGTTAGAATGACCAATTCTGTATTACTTACCATCTTGTTAACCCCGGTTTATGCTTTTCCCCCTTCTTTCCCCTTTACCTCCCTTCCCAGTATTAAGCTTGTGAGCACCACTTGCTTCTCACAGCCTTCCCTTTTTAGTATCCCTCCCCCCGCCTTAGAGTTCCTCCCCCTATCTTACCCCTTTCCCTCCCAGTTTCTGTATTCCCTTCCTCTTAGCTTATTCCTTCCCTTTTCACTTTTCTCTTCTCACTTTTCAATGAGGTGGGAGAAGTTTCACCATAGATTGAATATGTCTTAAGATTTTTCACTTAAAGCCAATTCTGAAGGCAGTAAGATACCCACTATATTCTTCCCCCTCCATTCTTTCTCTCAGATATAATAGGTTTCCTATGCCTCTTCATGAGATGTAGTACCCCCACTTTACCCTTTTTCTGGTACAATGTCCTTTCCACATCAGTTTCTAGAACATGGTATACATGTATTCTTTATACATCTTTATATTTCTGATATAAATATAGCAGATTCCTAAGATTAATCTTTACCTTTTTAGATTTCTCTTGAGTTCTATATTTGTAGATCAAACTTTTTGTTAAGTTCTGGCTTTTTCACCAAAAATAGGTGAAATTCACTTACTTCATTGAATGTCCATCTTCTTCCCTGGAAAAAGATGCTCATTCTCGCTGGGTAGGTTATTTTTGGTTGCATACCAAGTTCCTTAGCCTTTCAGAATATCATATTCCAGGCCCTTCGATCCTTTAATGTGGATGCTGCCAGATCCTGGGTGATCCTTATTGTGGATCCTTGATACTTGAATTGGGTTTTTCTAGCCGCTTGCAATATTTTTTCCTTCGTCTGAGGGTTCTGGCATTTGGCCACTATATTCCTTGGTGTTTTGATTTTAGGATCCCTTTCAGTGGGTGATCGATGAATCCTTTCAATGTTTATTTTTTCCTCTGTTCCTATGGCTTCTGGGCAGTTCTCTTTGATAATTTCCTGGAAAATAGTGTCCAGGCTCTTTTTTTCATCATGTTTTTCTGGGAGTCCAATGATTCTCAGCTTGTCTCTCCTGGATCTGTTTTCCAGGTCTGTTGCCTTCCCCAGAAGGTATTTCACATTTTTCTCAATTGTTTGATTTTTTTGGATTTGCTTGACTGATTCTTCTTGTCTCCTCGAGTCATTCAATTCCAATTGTTCAATTCTGATTTTCAGTGAAGTATTTTCTTCACTCACTTTTTAAAAATCTTTTTCTACTTGTCCCATTGAGTTCTTTTGTTCTGTGGAATTTTTTTCCATTTCGCCAATTTTGTTTTTTAGAGAGCTATTTTCTGTTTCCAGTTCACCAATCCTATTTTTCAAGGATTTTATTTCTTTATCCACTCTCTCTTTAACTGACTTCTCCAGGCTCTTTTGCCAAGCCTCCCATTTTTCTTCTAGCTCCCTTGTGAGAGCCTTTTTAATCTCTTCTATGAGGTTCATCTGTGCTGAGGAACAGATGATCTCCTCCTTTGGGGATTCACCTGGAGACTGTCTGTTTTTAGTCTCCTCAGGATTTAGAGTCTGCTCTCTATCTGTGTAGAAGCTGTCAAGGGTTAAAGTCCTCTTCAGTTTCTTGCTCATTCTGTCTAATAATCAAAGACAGACTAGCAAAGAAAAAAAGAAAAAAAAACTGGAGTCTTTCTTTGGGGGAGGGGCTGGGTGTGTTACCGAGCTTCCTCTCCAGACTGCAGGGGGCAGCAGTGAGGCACTAGCAGGACTGTGCTGCTCCTGTGCTCTGAGATCCCAGAGCGTGCTGAGTCACTGTGGGGGAGGAGGGGGGCGGCCAAGTCCTGAGAGACTCCAGCTGTTTGGGGTTGTATTCTTCACCCCCGGTGTTTTTAGCTTCTCTGCTGGGCTGCTGACTTGCTGCCAGGGCAAAGTATCCAAACCTGTAGCGAAGCTCTCCCCGCAGAGACGGCTGCGATCATTCCCCACCCCCTCTCCAGTCTGCTCCCGTGCTCTCACTGCCGCTGCCCGCCGCCTGTGCCCGATCTAAAACCGTCCCAGCCCTCCAGTAAAGACAGACCTTTCTTGGCAAATCTCAAGGATGGCTTCTCTTGGTAACTATTTGTGGGTTTTTTTTTTCAGTCAAGCATTGATTCAGAGGCTTGTAATGAAATGGATAGTGAGAGAAAGCATGGAGCTTATGCAGCTGTGTGCCTCCTCTCCGCCATCTTAACCGGAAGTCCCGAGAAGTACATTTTCTAAATCATCAGGGAATAAGAAGTTATTGTTGAAAAAGTAATGGAGTTAGCATGGGAAAATGACATATAAAATGCAGCATTATGTTGGAATAACAAATCATTAAATGGATTGATCCATTCAAAATGAAGGGCAACCCCATAGCACAGGTGAAGAGGGGCTGTCACATGACTTTGGTAGTCCATGGGTGTTTGGCATATGGTTACACAGCTATTAGAAACTCCTCCATTAAAACTGCTGTCCTTCTGGTTAGCAAAAATGCTCTGAATGCTGTCTTTGGAGTATCTAATGCCCTTAGAGAGTTTAGAATCTAAATGAGGAGGAAAGGTATATAAGGAGATAGATAGCTGGGCCTGGCGTCAGAAAGACCCCAGTTCAAATAAAATCTCAGACTCTCACCAACTATATGATCCTGAGCATGTCACTTAACTTGTTTTCCTTCATCCACTGGAGAAGGAAATGACAAATTCTCCCATATCTTTTTATAGGAAAACCCCATTGGAGTTTTATAGTCCACAGTCACAACGATTTGGACATGACGGAACAACAACAAAAAGGACACACATACACACATATGGATTTATTTACTTATTTCTACTTACATAAGTTCACAAGTATAGTATTTATACATGAGAGGAAATATACATGAAAAAAATTACTGCAGAAATCAAATTTTTGATTAGTTCATTCAACCAACAGCCATGACTCCAAAAATAAGGGAAAGATTTTTGAACAAAATAATTTCCCTAAAACTCAGGAACTTTACCTTGTAATGGTCTTGGAGATATGAGTAGGCCAGAGAGAGAACAAGAATTTGATGGACAAGTCACCTCCTTTGTCAAGCAAACTTAGCAAACAGCTTATTAGGAGAACTTGGGTAGGAGTGAGAAAGGGAGCCACTAAAGTTGGAACACAAGCCAACTCATAGCTATGAGAAGACACCAGGTTTTCTGAGTCACATACACCTCAGTAATCCTTGAATTCATCACTGAATCACAGTGTAACACAGTAAGTGTGTTTATAAGGATCAATTTGAGGAATAAGAAATGGATAAATTATATTCAGTGTATTTTGTATAAGAGGACAGAAAATATTTCACTTATTTAAAGATTTTCATCAAAATTGATTTTTTGAAATATTGTGCTTAAAAGAATAAACTTCAATAATCTGGAAATTTTATTTTGGATAAATCTCTCATTCTTCAGCATTGCCAGATGAACAAAATGTCAAAGAATACTCATGTCAAAAGAGGGGATGTTGACATTGTTTATATAGATGGTACTCTGGAAGGCACTTCAGGAGGTTGATGGGTACAAAGTTAAAAAAAGGGGGATTCATTAAAGAGAGCAGATGGAATTAGATGGATAACTGCACAATGACAAGATGAAGAAGATAGAGCTAGGCAGTTGATATGAAAAAGACATGGTGGTATTTAGTGGACTGCAAGTTAAATATGAATCAGTAGTGTGAAAGGATTACTCAACAAGCAAATTCAATTTATTTATTTATTTATTTATTTTTAAATTTTTTATTTAATAATTACATTATATTGACACTCGTTTCTGTTCCAATTTTTTTCCCCCTCCCTCCCTCCACCCCCTCCCCTAGATGGCAAGCAGTCCTTTATATGTTGGATATGTTGCAGTATATCCTAGATACAATATATGTTTGCAGAACCGAACAGTTCTCTTGTTGCGTAGGGAGAATTGGATTCAGAAGGTATAAATAATCCGGGAAGAAAAACAAAAATGCAGATAGTTTACATTCGTTTCCCAGTGTTCTTTCTTTGGGTGTAGCTGCTTTTGTCCGTCATTTATCAATTGAAACTCAGGTCTCTTTGTCAAAGAAATCCACTTCCATCAAAATATGTCCTCATACAATATCGTTGTCGAAGTGTATAATGATCTCCTGGTTCTGCTCATTTCACTTAGCATCAGTTCATGTAAGTCTCGCCAGTCCTCTCTGTATTCATCCTGCTGGTCATTTCTTATAGAACAATAATATTCCATAACATTCATATACCACAATTTACCCAGCCATTCTCCAATTGATGGGCATCCATTCATTTTCCAGTTTCTAGCCACTACAAACAGGGCTGCTACAAACATTTTGGCACATACAGGTCCCTTTCCCTTCTTTAGTATTTCTTTGGGATATAAGCCCAATAGAAACACTGCTGGATCAAAGGGTATGCACAATTTGATAATTTTTTGGGCATAATTCCAGATTGCTCTCCAGAATGGTTGGATTCGTTCACAACTCCACCAACAATGCAATAGTGTCCCAGTTTTCCCGCATCCCCTCCAACATTCATCATTATTTTTTCCTGTCATCTTAGCCAATCTGACAGGTGTGTAGTGGTATCTCAGAGTTGTCTTAATTTGCATTTCTCTGATCAATAATGATTTGGAACACTCTTTCATATGAGTGGTAATAGTTTCAATCTCATCCTCTGAAAATTGTCTGTTCATATCCTTTGACCATTTATCAATTGGAGAATGGCTAAGCAAATTCAATTTAGACTTCATCGAAAGAGACAAAGTGTCCAGAATGAGAAACTAAGTCAATCTGTTAATAAGTAGATACTGTGTATATGTTAGGTATAGTGCTAGGACAGACAAGATAACTTTGGTCAAGTAATTGAAGAGCAATCATCTGGAAAAGGGATTAGATGTGTTCTTGAAAAGAAAGAAATAGTTTCAAATCAATGTAATGAAAATCTTCCCATCCAAATATTGAATGGGGTTCCTCAAGATACAGTGGATTCCTTGAACCTGGAGGTCCTCAATGGCAAGCTCAATAACTATATGTAGGAAAGTCACAACAGGGATCTCTTTTGTGTTTTTAGTCTGGGATGAATGACTTCCAGAGCCTTTCCCAACTATGTCTAGAGAGAAAGTTTAGCTTAAATTCAAAATTGTATATCTAAAATATCATCTGATGTGAATAAATGTTAGTATATCAGAATGATAAATGGTAAATTAATAGGTCACAAAAAATTTCAATAGCTTTTTTCTGAGGAAATGGGCAAGGGGTGGGGGGGAGAGTTGTGATATTACTGAGTCAGCAGAAGTTTCCTGATGTTCCAGAAAGTAGCTATTTCTGTGATACCAAAGTGTCCATACTTGAAGCAAGATTTGGGAGGAAAGCTATGCATCATTATACACATATATTCCAATTTGTCCTAAATAAATATGCTCAGAGTGAGATTTGTCTGCATAATTAACTAGTAGAATGAAAAATTAGGAAATAAGTTTCACTGAAAAATATTGTTGCACTTATTTTGCTTTCAGTCCCTATTAATTTAAATAACTGACAAGAGCTGGCATTTATACAGTGTTTGCAATTGTTATATTTTTAATAATGATCTTTACAACAATTCTATGGGGATGTTACTTTTATCTCCATCTAATAAATGAGGAAATTGGTTCTCAGAAAGGTTAAGATAAGCAAGACCTTGCAATTATCTAGCCCAAAGTGATGTGGCTAGTATGACTCATAAGAAGAGGTTCAACTCAAGTTTTTCTGATTTCAAAGCCTCACTCTTTTTACACTGCTACTGTCTTTCCAGAATTTGCTTTATATATTTTTATAATTTTAATAGCTTTTTATTTACAAGTTATATGTATGAGTAATTTTATAGCATTCACAATTGCCAAACCTTTTGTTTAATTTTTCCCCTCCTTCCCCCAAACCCCTTCCCTAGATGTCAGGTTGACTAGTAGATGTTAAATATATTAAAGAATAAATTAGACACACAATAAGTATACATGACCAAACCATTATTTTGCTGTACAAAAAGAATCGGACTCCGCGATATTGTACAATTAGCCTGTGAAGGAAATCCAAAATGCAGGCAGGCAAAAATATAGGGATTGGGAATTCAATGTAATTGTTCTTAGTCATCTCCCAGAGTTCTTTCACTGGGTGTAGCTGGTTCAGTTCATTACTGCTCCATTGGAGCTGATTTAGTTCATCTCATTGCTGAAGATGTCCAGGTCCATCAGAATTGATCATCATATAGTTTTGTTGTTGAAGTATATAATGATCTCCTGGTCCTGCTCATTTTACTCAGCATCAGTTCATGTAAGTCTCCCCAGGCCTTTCTGAAATCATCCTGCTGGTCATTTCTTACAGAACAATAATATTCCATAATATTCATATACCACAATTTATTCAGCCATTTGCCAATTGATGGGCATCTACTCAGTTTCCAGTTTCTGGCCACTACAAAGAAGGCTTCCACAAACATTTGTGCACATACAGATCCCTTTCCCTTCTTTATGATCTCTTTGGGATATAAGCCCAATAGTAACACTGCTGGATCAAAGGGTATGCACAGTTTGATAACTTTTTGAGCATAATTACAAATTGCTCTCCAGAATGGTTGGATGTATTCAGAATTCCACCAACAATGTATTAGTGTCCCTGTTTTCCCACATCCCCTCCAACATTCTGCATTATCTTTCCCTGTCATTCTAGCCAGTCTGACAGGTGTGTAGTGGTATCTCAGAGTTGTCTTAATTTGCATTTCTCTGATTAATAATGACTTAGAGCATCTTTTCATATGGCTAGAAATAGTTTCAATTTCTTCATCTGAGAATTAGCTTTATATTGACAAAATTCTCTGTCTCCAGTTAACTTCTAATCTTTCATAGAATCTCTAGTCTAACAGATTAAAAAAAAACAAAATGACAGACTACTTAATTACCAACCACACACTTAGTGTTAGATTCTATTGTTTGTGGGATAATGTTGGGCTTCTTCAGTAGAAAGTGGCAAATGAGGTGGAAGAGTGTGACAGTTTGCCAGCTACTCCTAATGAAGTCGATATTTATTGTGGCCTCTTTGCTTTGTGCAGAAGAGCTGCATTTGTATCTCAGAATTAGCACAAAGAAAAACTCCAGAAGCAAATGTAAATTATTTCTATATTGATCACTATTTTAGATAATCTGTGTTCCTGTTATGTCTCTCTACTCTTGTATCTGATTAACTGTTACCTCCATGGACAACAATTCATTGCATTGTTCACCATTCTTTTTGGCAAGAATGCTTAATATGTATGAGTAGATAGCTTAGTGTGGTCATAGGATAGCTAGTCTGAGACATGGTTCACAGACTAGAGATATAAAAATATCAGTTATAGTTAATGATAATAATAATAGTAGTAAATATTTACATAGTTTAAAGGTTTGTAAGCATATTATTTATCATTTCAATTGAGCATCTCAACCACCCTGTTAAGTAGATGCCATTATTATCCCTACTTTACAGATGAGAAAATTTGCCCAGTATCACATAGATAGTAAGTGTCAGAGGCAGGATTTGAACCTATGTCCTCTTGAATCCTTGCCTTAATACCATGCTATCTATGACTCACATATATTAAGGAAGTATTGAATATCAGTTAGAAAATAGTGCCTGAACCATTGTTTAAGAACATATAAAGGTATCTCAAGTATCCTTAGAAGTTTTTGCACTCATTCTCTAATTTACTCAAAGACAGAAGCAGAGAATAAAAAAAATGTAGGTAGTGAATTGATTTTAAAATAATAAACATGCATTTATTTTGAGCCTACAATGTATACTAGTACACATACTAGTATGTGTACCCAGCTACTATGGTGGGTACTAAGAATAAAAAAATAGAAAAGAAAAAGTTCCTGTCTTCAAAGTGTTTGTATTTTATTGCATGGAAATGAAAAGTCCATAGAAAAGTCCATATATATGAACATAAAACATAAAGTAAATGTAAAGTAATTTTGGGGGAGGAGAGAAATAATGAGAAAGTCATAAAAAAGGCTTTTTTAGGAGATTTTATATTACTTGAGACTTGAAGGAAGAAAAATTCTAAGAGATAATGATGAGGAGGGAGGCCTCTCTAGGTATGGGGACAACCTATGGAAAAGCATGGTGGCTGGAGACTGAATGTTGTATATAAAGAACAATGAATTGGACAGTTTGACCAGAATATAAAGCATGTGGAGCTAATTGAAATAAAAATAGAAGTTTACATTGTGAAAGGTATTAAGTGCCAAAAAGATAGATTGGTCATTAATCCTAGCATTAATAGGGAGCTACTGGAGCTTTTGCAAAAGGCTAATAATTTTTTATGAGTCTGGCAGCTGATTGGAATGAAAAAAGGAAAGATTGAAGGCAAGGTGACCAATTAGAAGTTTACTGCAGAAGTCCAGAACAGATACAAAGAAGATCTGACCTCTTGTGGAAGAAGAATGTAAGGGAATAAACATTTCTATAGTTCCTGCTATGTGCTAGGCACTGTGCTTAGTGCTTTTTACAAATATTATCTTATTTGATTCTCACAACAAGAAATTGGTGAGGAATATTCTGGAGAGGTACTAGTGATAAGACTTGGCAATTGAATGGATAGAGATCGTGCAAGAGTGAAAGATTCAAGAATGAGAATTTCAGTGATTAGAAGACTGGTGTTGCCTTTAGTAGATTCAGGGAAATTGGAAAGAGGGTTATGTTTGGGAGAATGTATGAATTCCATTTTAAATGTGAAGAATTTAAGTCAAAGAAAGGGCACACAGTTGAAAATGTTCAGTGGGCATTTGGTGATATGAGACTGAAGCAGGTAAAAAACTAGGGAAGGATATTGATTTAAGAATATTAAGATTAAGAATTAAGAATTGATTAAGAATATTAAGACTGATTTAAGAGTCATCTACAAAGAACTGATTGTTGAATTCATGGGAAATGAGATAAATGGCATATATAGAGAAAGGGGAATTCACGATAGAGACTTAGGAGATAAGTCCATGATTATAAATTATATGGATCATGAGCCCACAAATTCAGACTGAGGGAGATTATCCAGACAGGTAGAAGGAGAATTAGCAATAAAAAGAATCATAAAAACCTAAGGAGAAGGTCCCATGAAGGAGGTAGAAGACATCACCTGCAACAGTCCTCCAAAGAAATAAAAAAGAATGAAGATTAAGACAAGTTCAGTAGCTTTAATACTTAAGAATTTATTCAATAACATTGCAGAGAGAAGCTTGACTGATGAAGGGAGAAGCTATATTGAAACAGAATAAAAAATGAATAAGGTGGAAGAAAGAAAAGGAGATTGCATGCTCATATTGCTTTTTTCTAGCTATTTGGCCCACAACAGTCCAAAACATGGTGCATTAGGAAGGCCATTGGAGTTGGAGTATAAATTCATCTCAAATCATTGAACTTAAACACAAGCACAAAGAAGACTGAAGAAAATATCTTCAGTTGTGAATAATCAAAGACATACTTAAAGCTATTTACATTAAAATATTTAATACTGGACATTTTTTTTTCAAGTATCAACTTAAGACAGTAATATTGGGAGCTATTTGGCTTTGGAGAAGCAATTTTTCTAGTCCAGGTGGGGTCTTCATACTCAATTATCACCTTATCAAGCCTTCTGCATTTTTTAATTAATAGAGAAGTAGAAGCTAATATGTACATCTATTATATAGGCAATACTTAATGGACTCTTATTTTTTTTTTAACTCTTAAACTTTGATTGAAATCAAGGCAAGGATATCTATGAATCACAAGAAAGATCATCTTTTGTTTTAAAGGAATTCAGAGAATCTGAGTTTATAACAGCTTATCCTCACCCAATTCCAAACCTACATGTGAATTATGGAAAGAGTGAAAATCTAATCAAGTTTTGAAAAAGAATATGGATTTTGCGATGCATTTTGAATTTCATTGAAACTATGTTAGTTTGTGGGATTAAGAGAATTTGGATGAACTTTTTAAACTATTTTTACACTCCAGGTTTCTTCATTTTTTTCCCTTCAGAGTTGAAATAGCCCAACATTCTACACATTGTGCTGACAGATAATCAATAGTTCCATTTTTTGCCAGCTATATAGAAGGCAAGGAGCCCCTCAAGACATACATATTTTCATGAGTGAAAGGGATTGGGTTAACTACTAGGGAATAATAAAGTAATTTGCTTCCTTTGTGGTGGAAACAGGAGCAAAGGAAAAGCAAAAACATAGGGAAATCATGTATATCACCTTTCCTCCCAATTAGGCAATCTGTTAACTCCTTGAGAGAAGGAATAATCCCTCATAATTCTGTTAATACCATAGGCAATGTGGTGTAGTGGAAAGAATATAGCAGCTCAAGGTTCTAGTGTCAGCTTCACCACTTGTCTTTGGCAAGGTCCAGATCTCAGTTCCATCCCCTGTAAAAATAAAAGTTAGATTAGATGCTTTCTAAGATTTCTTCCAGCTCCAAAATTTTCCAATTTTCACCTTGAAGACAATAAGGCACAAAATCATATAAGAGACTCCATTCTAAGCCTAGATAGTTTTAATGAGGATCTCTTAGATATAAACATAAAAACAAAAAAAATGTAAAAAAAAATTCCATGTGAATATATATGTTGGGATAATTTGTCATTCTCTTTGACAAATTACTTCAGCTGGACTGTGTAGTTAGTTTCTTCATACTATGAATATTTCCTCAAAAAAGTTGGACAGCTATATGGTAGCTTAGGAACCATTTACACACAGAAGAAATTGGGGCAGTGTTCACAGCTGGACCCCACCACTGTTGAGAGTCTTTACTCTCTATAATGGCAACTATCACAAATCTATTGGATAGTGAGAGGATGACTCTTCTCTTTGTTATTGCTCCTCTCTAGCATCTCTTTAGGATGTGCTGATTTTTACCAGTTCTTCCATTCTAAATGTAAATACAGAGAGATCCCTTCTTAACTTTAGCCCACTGAAGACAAAAGTAGTATTATTTTTCAGAAGTTCCCCCCTCCCCTAGCATTTAAGGGAGGCATAAAACACGACAAGGGCCAGAAAAATTATAAATTTACAGAGCATGAAAAAGTTAAATATTCAAAATGTAGCACTGGCTGTCTGGCACAGCTCACTAGCAACTGACCTCCATCCTTAATTGCATCAAGGTTTAGCCTTCCAATTCAAGTCAGCAGCAATAATTACTGGAAAGATTCTTGGGCATGGCCCCATCTAAAAAGCTTTCAAAATCTAATTTATTTCATAACTTCAGAGTTGATATTCTCCCTACTAAATTTCCAGTCAAAGTTTAATATGAGATGTTTTTTCAAAATCCTTCGGTCATCTAAAGAACTGAGAAGACTGGTTTTATTTCCGTCCTGTCAGCCAACAGAAGAAATTTTTAATTGAAACATACAGTAATAGTAATATGCCATCTTTAAAGATATTGAAATGGAGTTTAACTTACTTTGAACCTTTGTAACTCTAACTTGGTTTTAAACAATCATAGTTCTACTTTAGTTTGCTAGAAGAGCAAAACCCACAACAATAACTATAACGATGTTTACTTGAGAAAATCTCTCTATTCCCTATTGGCTATTTGAACAGCTATTTCTTAGCTATAGTTAATTATCTAAACTATGTATCTGAATATACCATAGTATGCATACCTTTTTGAAGGAATTTCCTAATGATTTAAATATTTTTATTTCCATGAATTTCTGTATCTTGTCAATAAAAATATTATTACCAAATATTAGTATAGCTTATTAGAACAGAACAAATATTTCTTTTGATTTTGTTACTTTGCTTTATGATTTTGTTGCTTTGCTTTTTAATTGAGCTCCCTACCTCAGAAATCAAAGAATGATTTAATATATTGCATGTATTCACTTACTTCTATGAGTAATAATAATAATAACAATAAATGACATATTTATAAATCATATGTATTTTATCCATATTTTTATATATATACATACATAAACACACACATATTTCTCTTCAAAAAGAAAGGATGAACAATAGGATATAATTTCATTAAATCTTTACATAATATCATCTCCAGTTTGGAAACAACTACCAAGGACCTTACAATTTAGAACTGTGAGGGAGCTTAGACATTTAGTCCAATCCTGTATTTTAGAGATAACATTTAGAGAAATGAAGCAATTTATCTTGATAGTAGATAGAAAAGCCAAGACTTGAACTCAAGTGTTCTGATGCAAAATCTATTGATTTGTTTTTGTTTTTAGCTACACCAACCTTACACAAAGTTATTCTTCGTTTACCCCCATCCCAAAACTCAGTTTACTGGGCTCAGACTTCTCTGTCTCATTGTTACCACCACACTTCCTATAACCTAGACTTGAAATCTCAGAATTGTCTGACAATTCCTTCAGCTTTTTTTCATAATACTTATATTCAAAGTAGGATTTTAAAAACACATAAGAATCTATTATTTTCATGAATAATTCATAATTTATCAGGGATGTAATGTTTTCTGTTTTGGCCATTAGTACTTATTAATTCAGTTTCACTAGATCATTGCTTTTTAATGGAGGGGCTTGAGTAGGCTCAATGAAATTATGAGCTATATGGTACAAAACTACTCAAAATGGAAAGGTTATAGTGGAGAGATCTGACAAAAGGTCATCTAGTGGAGGAGGAAATAGCCTACCACTCCAGTATTTTTGCCAAGAGGAGCCCATGAAAAGAAGTTCCATGGGGGAAACAAAGAGTTAAACATGACTGAATGACTGAACAACAACTGACTAATTCATAGTGGGACTTTTTAGTCAGATGAGATTTTAAGCAAGTCACTTTATTGTGTCCCAAGAGAAATTAATGAAATGTTCTTTAGTACCCCTTCATCTTTTGTATTATTTCTCTGAATATATGATCTGATCTATCATAAAAGGATTCAAGGGGACTATACTCTTTCTCAATAGTGTGAATTCTTTTCTATTTCAGAAGAACTATATAATTTTTATGAAATCATATGCTATACCTCAGGTGTAGTAGAATATATATTAATAAATAGTACAAATTTGGAGTCAGGGCAATATGGTTTTGAGTTCCACCTCTGATACTTTGTAGCTTTCTGACCAAGATATATAACTTCTCAGTTTCTCCATCTCTAATTAAGACTGTGGTAATCAGCTCACAAAATTCTTGCAAAATTCAAACATGATAACCTATATGAAGAATGAAATAAGATTCGATAAATAAAACACTTTGCAATCCTTGAAGCATAATACAATGTTACCTATTATTATGATAACTGTTTTATAAATTTTAAAGTATTACACAAATGTCAATTATTAGTAACAACTAGCATTTGTATAGTACTTTAAGGTTTGCAAAGCTTATCTGTATATCCCATTTAATCTCCTTTGGTCCTCACAATCCTTCTATAAGGATGGAGCCATTATTTATTAATCTCATTCACTCAGACTTTCTTCAGTCCAACACAGCACTATACATTGTACTATCTAGTTGTCTTTATTATTAAAAGGTAAAATGCCATAGAAATATAATTTCTTACCTTTCTGTCGCTTGAGGATTTTTATGTTGTATTTGGATACCTCAGAATAAAATGTATTTCAATTGCTTAGAATTTTTGTCTTGTTTTAGAGTACGACTTATTCGACTCTTGAGTTGAGTTATTTTTTGGGACTTTCCTATTCCTCAGATCCTGAAGCTTTGATGTACCTCAACTATGGCTTTCAAGACTCTAACAATATCTAATTTTCTCAGAATGATATTAATGTCATTGAAATCATCTTTGGTAAGTACAAATAAATCTATCACAAAATGAATATTTACTTAATGGTTTCTCATAAATTAATTATTGATTTCATATTTTTAAAAATGTGCTTTCATTCTAAGTAATTTCTTATCATACAACATGCCAAGTTAGCATTAAATTTTCTCTTATATTTTAGGAACTGCCAAAATCTTATTCAGTTCAACAGGGCCACCAATACTATGAAGATGATAGGAATCTAATCCTTAATGCTCTCATCATAATCCAGAAAGAAAATTTAACTGCCGCAGATACGTTTAGGCATAAAAAGTTGCAGACATAATTGCAACTTTTCCTTTAAGCTTTTGATTTTCCTATTA
This sequence comes from Antechinus flavipes, assembly GCF_016432865.1. NCBI lineage: Eukaryota > Metazoa > Chordata > Mammalia > Dasyuromorphia > Dasyuridae > Antechinus > Antechinus flavipes. Next base: position 496,221,298 of record NC_067400.1, read on the forward strand.
TTAATGTTGACACAATGTTGTTATTTCTAAAAATTGTAAAGAGATTTTGCATTGCTTAACTTTGTCCATTTTTCAAATTGATTTTATATCCTATTCTCTTTGAGCCTCAAATAACCCAATAAGATAGATGGAGAAGAATTATTGACTATCCTTCCTCCATTCCCCTTGTTTCACAGTGGAAGTAGGTAGTTGAACTGATGTGCTCAAATTCACATCTGAGCTGATGACAGATTTATAATCCAGGTCTCGACTTCTTTCTTTTATTCACTTTATTATGATAATGATTTGCTGTTTTATAAGAAGATATGATAGATAGTAAAGCACAGTGGATAGAGATAGGCCTCAGAGTCTACAATATCTGTGTTAAAGGCCTGTTTTTACTTCTTACTTTCTGTGTGGTGCAAGGAAAGTCAGACCCTCTAAATCTACAAGGTAACTCTGGAAGACTGTAAATTTCAAAGGAGATAGCAACTCAAATTTGGATAGAAAGTTTTCTCTTCCAAAAGTTCCATATATAAATGAAATAATTGACCCAGTCCCATTAAAAAATCATTAGCCTCTTTAAAAACTTTTAGTAAAATATAATAAAATCTTCATTTTTCACTGGAGACCATGAATGCTCAGGAAGCATCCAGGAACAAAGAATTGAGTGGCCATATGCAGTAGTAGTTATGGATTTGCTCCACTTATGTCCAGCCTAAAAAGCAAAACAATTGGATAATTATAAACTACCCAGTGGTAAGAATGAGCAAACTGACCCCTGAAGGATATTTTATAAAAACAAATCAGATACTCAGTTTCTTAAAGAATGAAAACAAGAAAAGACCTACACAAGAAAAGAAAAAGTGTTCTCCTCTCCCCCAACACACAAATCCCTTGGGATCTGGGATAAGATCCTAAGTATGGAGAATCTTAGGAACATGATCATAGATCTTGAAGTAGAAAGGACCTAAGAGATCATCTAATCTAAGGACCTTTAATCTTTTTGTGTGATGGACCTCTTTGGCAATCTGGTGATGCTTTGACATCATCCCTTTCTGTTTTGTTTTTAATTTAAAAAATACATAGAGTTACAAAGGAGATCAATTAGAGTAAAATATAATTATCAAAATATTTTTAAAAGAAGTTCATGGACCCCAGATTAAGAACTCCTAATCTAATGCAACTTATATATTTAAATGAAGTCCAGGGAGGTTAAATGTCTCACAGGTAAAAAATATCAGAGAAAAAAACCAACTTGCCAAGGTCACATTATTTGAAGATAGATATGAATTCATGTCTTTCTCATTCCAGGCTCTGCACTCCATGCCCTGTATCCCCTATTTGCCCTAATTTGTTCATAGCAAAAAATTTTAGTAAATATTTGTTGGATTGAAATATATAGCCAAAAATGTAGAGCTGAAAGTGACTTTAAATATTATCTTGTTTAATATCCTCATTTTTATTACAGATGAGGAGACTGAAACCCAAAGGGGTAATTTGAGATTTACTTAGAATTGAATAGGTAGTAAATAGCAGAGATAGTATTTGAAACCCAAATGTAGAGTTATTGATTCAAAGTATTTTAAATTTCCCTTAAATTTAAAGATAAAACAGGATGTAAGGGAGGAAAGAATGGCTTGTTGCTAACAAACCTTGATTTTTTATTGTTTTCCATAACATCTTCTCAATAGTCAAGCAAGTAATGTAATGTTTAATGGGACAGAATTTACTGGGAAGAATTTTTTTAAATGATCTTAAAGGCAGAAGAAATTCCCAGAGAGTCACAGAATGACATAACTAGAGGGGAACTAAGAATCTTTCCAGACTAGACTCCTCCTTTTATAGGTGAGGAGACAGAACCAGAAACTAAATAAATTTCCTAAGGTCACTTTTCTAGTTAGTGCCAAAGCCAGTCTTTTAGTCAACAAGCAATTATTAATTCTTATTATGTGGCAGAGATATTACAAAACAATTACATCACCAAGAAAGGTGAAAACACAATCCCTACCCTCAAAGAGCTCTTATTCTAAGGTGGGGAAAGACATAGCATATAAAAAATAAGTGGAATATAATTCCAGAAGGAAGATGCTTGTAGCACTCAGGTAGCACTGAAAAAAAATAGTCCCTGCAAAAGGTAGAATTTGAGCTTAGTACAGAAGAAAGCTGGAGAAGCTAAGAGGTAGAAATGAGGAGGCAAACTATTGCAAGCACAGGAGAGAGCTAGTGTCACATTTGAGCAATAAGAAGTCAGTATTGCTGCATAAAAGGAGGTGTTAGATAGAATAATAGGTAAGAAGCCTGAATTTGTAGGAAAGACTCAGGTAGTAAAAATTTATAAATGTCAAAGAAGACTATACATTTGATTCTGGAGCCACTGGAGTTTAATGATTGCGTTTAGAGAGTGACATGAATTTTCACTTTGGTAGCTGAGTGAAGTGGAATGGGGAGAGATTTGAGAAATCAGAAGTTTATTGCAATAGCTTAGGAGAGAGATGATTAAGGCTTTCTATAAACAAAGATAAACATCTTTAATTGAATTATGAGGTTTTTTATAGGTAAGAAAGTTTTGACTGATATCTACAATTTCACATTAAAACAATTCTATGTCTTTATGACTACATTTCTAAGAGAGCCATTGTTTCGGATGCAGCTACTACTAAACTAAGCTAACATTTACTGAGAGGCTCATCCTGTGCTGTGTCCTGTGTACACAGTCTAAAAAATCAGTATTATAGTCTCTAAAGTTCAAATTCCTCATTTTATAAAGGAAAAAACTTAGACCTAGAAAATTTGCTTAATGTCTCATAGATAGGAGTATTGGAATTTGTGCCCTGGTTCTCTGGTTTCAAATCCCAGGCTCTTTCCATTAATTGACTGTGGTGTGGGGAAGAGACAAGAATTAATAGAAAGGATATTTTGAAGTTAAAATAATAAAATTTAGCAAATTATTGAACATATGTTAAGAATACAGGGATTAAAGGATGTCTCCAAGGTAGGCAGCTCAAGGGATAAAATATGTGAGGATGGGGGTTCCTTTGATAGTAATAAAAAAGTTGAGATGAGGAGAAGGTTTGAAAGGGAAAGAATGAATTCTGTCTGATCATGCTAAATTTGAGATGTACAAAAGTCAGTTGGTAATTTAGGACTCTAATTTAGGATGTAAATTCAGGAAAAATATATACATCTGGAAATCTTCTTACAAAAGTCAACAAATTTTGGTATTTAAAACATTTTTGTTGTTTTGGTAGATATTTGAGCTCTTCTATTAATCCAATAAAAAATTTAAGTAAGGTTTATCATTCCAGGATCTGTGATTCTTTTAGCTTATAAACAGATAATACACCAGGATACAAGTGTTTGAGGTAAAAAATATATATATCAAATAAAGAAAAATACAATAGAAGAGAGAAGATGACAGAAAAATGATTCCCTACAACTATTCCATGTGGTGATAAAGGATGGATGATCTAGTCAAGACTCACAAGTTTCATAGTAGCAGTTCTTTTCTAGCTCTTAATCTATTGCTCATGCTCTGATTTAAAATTTACTACTACCAATGGAAAGGGATAAAAGGAGGAATATATTGAAAAACACTGGCTGGTTTATTTCTTATTAGGAAGTGTACCAGCATACAAATCAGTAAATTTGATTATATGATAAGAGAAAATACAAAACTAAGATATATTCTAGAATTTAGAGAACTGGAATCTGTTCATAATGTTTCCAATCATATTTGATCCTCTCAGCTTTATTTCAAATCAAGTTCCATATTTACTTGAATCCTGCTTCCTCACCAGAGAGGAATTCTTTTTCTATCTTTTGAACAAACCTTACAAGTGGGACTGAAGTTGCATGTGAAAGCACAAGAGTTGATGTAGTTAGCTTCTTCAGAGGAGATGCTTCTGATTTTCCCCTTAATGATAGTGTTAGTAACTTGGACCATGGAGGTAGGATGCTCTGATTTCTTTTCCTCTATAGGATTTCCCCCCATGGCCTAATCCAAACCACCAAAATCATTCTGAATAAACACTCATAAATGAAATAGCACGAGGTAGTTGTTATTTATTCATATTAAATAGTTACATGAGCAACTTTTCCATTTCTGTCACAGGAATTGTGAAACACGAATTTGCATGCTAAAAGTTTATTGAAACATATCCTGAACTCAGGGGGCAGAAAATTTTGAGACTAGTGCCAGATTAGCAGGGCAAGGAAAAGAAAGATTTATTCTGTCAAATCTCATGTTACAACATTAATGATAAAGACTGGAGTCTCTCTTATATACCCCTAAAAATAGAAACTAGAGACAGACTGACAAAACATAGAATAGTATCATTCTCTAGTAATGACTTTAGTGGCAATTCTTGTGTTCCTTCCCAAATTTCAACTCAAAGTATATAGTCAGGAAACAAGCTAACAGTAATTTAATGGCACCGAATACTTTGTTTGTATCTGACTCAACCACAGTCTCATATCCTCTACCCCAGGCTATGATGCATCATGCCAAACATCTGGCTGTAGCAGATATCCAGATGTTTGCATATGTAGCAAAAAAATAAGATGTTTTACTATGTGGACATGGATTAAATAGTTCTATGTACAGAGGAAAGAGACTTTGTGAAACTGGTCTAATTACTAGCATATATCTATATCTATATCTATATCTATACATATATGTATATATATACTATATCAAGCATATAATTATATGTGTGTAAATACAACTTTGAATTGCATTATTTTCATAATGGGGTGGGATTTGTTGCATTTTATATTCTATATTTGCATTTCACTTCAACACATATATGTCTTGGTTTTACATTGTAAGTCAGCTATCATAATTCAAATATATTGACTTTGTTATTTTGAGTCTACATAAAGTCAACAGGTACTTTTAGTTTGTGTATGAACAACTAGATCACAATGCTAAATTGTTTTTGAGAATTCAGTCTCTACTTATTGTAATGCTGTAGAGCAGCAGGTAGATCAGAGGTCTGATGGAGATGTGGTTTCCCTTGACTTAATCTAAGCATCTGTCTCTTCATAAATCCTTTTAAAATAACTTTGTGGAAAAAAATGGATTTAGGATGAATAATAGTACCATTAGATGGATTTGGAATTGATTGAATGATCAAACAGAGGACAGTCTTAAGTGATTCAAAATCAACCTGGAGAGATGTCTTTAATGGAGCATATGGAAGATATGTCCTTGATCTTTTCATATTTTTGTTCATGAAATAGTTGGAACCATAGATATATAGTTTGTAAAAAATTGGGAGAGACAGCTACTATCATTTTCCTTTGGCATGAGACAAAAAATATTGATAAACTGGAACAATGGGCTGAACATCATGATGAAATTGACTAAAGAGAAATTAAAAAGTCCTATGATTCAAAACCAAATTCACATGAACAAAAGAACATGTAGCTACCAACATTTTATCTTACAATTATCTTGGTAGATTGTAAATTTAGTGGCTCCTTGGGTCATAAGTAACAAGTGATGAATCTACTCAAGAATAGATGAGCATGCAGGCTATTCCAAGAACATCTACAATAATTTTGGTTTTCCCACAACTATGAAAAACATTGATGCTACTGTTTTTGAAAAAGCATACTTCTTTAAAAATGTCAATTTTACTCAAACTAATTTATATATTCAATAACATTCCAATTAAATTACCAATTTTTTTTACTGAATCTTCTCAAGAACAGAAATTCAAAGGAAATAATGGAGAGGGAAGACAGAATGTAAAGGATTTAGCAATACCAGATCTATAACATATTATCAAAACTATCTGGTACTGGTTGAAAAATAGAAAGGTAGACATGCAATTTATAGCAACAAATAAACATAAACACATTTAATGAATGTAAAGACTATTTGGCATAAGAATTCATTATTTGGTAAAAATTGATGGGGAAACTGGAAAGCAATATGGCAGGAACTGGACACAGACCGGTATCTTGCTCTATTTCCTGAGATGATCTCTAAATATATACATGATCTTGATATAAGCAGACACATTACAAGAATTTTAGAAGGATATGAAACATGGTATTTATCAGATCAGATTTATGGATAAGTAAATAGTTAATATATAAACAAAATATATAAAGCAAAAATAGATATGAAATGGATAATTTTGATTACAGTAAATTGAAAAGTTTATGTTCAATAAAATAATTGTAGCCAAGATAAAAAGAGAAGCCAAAAATTGGGGAAAATTCTATAAAGTTTATTAGAAAAAAGTTTCATATCAAAAATATATAAAGAACTTAGTGAAATCTATAGTAATACAGGTCATTCTCCAATTGATAACTGGTCAAAGAATATGATCAGGCATTTTTCTGATGAAAAAATTAAAATTATTTAAAGTCAGATTTTTAAAATGTTCTAAGATTATTACTGATTAAAGAAATGCAAATTAAAACAACCTTGAAATATCATTTGCCCTGAACTGATTGGCTAAAATGATTGGAGGAGAAAGCAATAAATGTTGGCAGGGGATGAGGAAAAATTGGGACACATTCATTGTTGTTGGAATTGTGAACTGATCTAAACATTTTGGAGAGCAATCTGGAATCATGCTCAAAGAGTTATTAAATTACTTATATCCTTTGACCTCGAATAATAAATTTCCAAAGCTTAATTAGGGAGAAAGGGGAAAAAACAAAACAAAACTATGTCTACTGAAATGTTTATAGCAGCTCTCTTTGTGATAGCAAAGAACAGGAAATTGCAGGAATGCCTATCAATTAGGGAACTGCTGAAGTTGTAGTATATGATTGTGATGGAATACTAGGAAATGATGAACTCAATCATCTTAGAAAAACATGGAAAAACTTCCATGAAATAATGAATAGCAAAATAAGCAAAACAAAGAAACCATTAATTTATTCATTAGTTCAAAAATGATGCAAATGATTTACCTAGAATTGAAATCAATGTTAATATTGTTTTTAGGGAATTATAAGTAAAATATTTTTCTTTCTATTTATTCTATTTTGCTTCATGATTGATAAAAGCTCTCTTGAGATTCTTTACACACCTTATCATTCATGACATTTCACTTAAACAGGATATGGAACAAAAATTGTATTTACTCAAATAAAAACTGAGTATTTTTAAATACTAAAAAGTAGTATTTAAGAGAATATTTATATCCCTAAAGTCTTTATTACAAAAATAATAAGAAATAAATGAGCAATAAATTGTGAATGCACAAAACAAGAAACTTTTATGATTATCATATATTCTAGGAAATATTATAGGATCCTAGATTTAGAGCTGCTAGAGACCACAGGGACCATCTGGTCCAACCACTTTATTTCACAGATAAAGAAAAAAGAATCAGAGAGATTAAATGACTTATCTAGTGTCACACAAGTAGTCAAAATTTAAACTAAGGTTTTCCTAACTCCATATCCAGCCCTCTAGGAACTATGCCTCTTTGACATACAAAAAGAAAAAAGTCCTTTAGTTTTCTATTGCTAATAACAACATGATTGTCTCTATGCTAAGCAAAAGATAGGGAAAAAAACTTAACAAGATATTGTTTTGTTGTTGTTTTTAATAGAATATAGGGTGCCACTAATGGAAGGAATTTCAGGTATATTGAAGTCCAACTGAGGACATCTGATGTTCCCAGAGTTTTAATTACTTATATAAGGTTACACATGAATAGCTAGATGGTGCTATAGTGTACAGAATGCTGGAACAGAGTCAAGATGGGACTCATCTTGATTTCAAATATGTTCTTAGATACTTACTATTTATGTAACCCTAAGCAAGAAACAACCTTTTTGCATCAATTTCTTCATCTGTAAAATGAGCTTGAGAAGGAAATGGCAAACCACTCCGAAATCTCTGTAGCCTTTTACATTGGCACTGATTAAATTTCATTTTATTAGAATGACTACATAATGGTAGCTTGTCTTCCATTTCTATTAGTTATAGTCATATGTGTGGCTCTGCAAAAGGCTACCTGACTGGCCCTTAGATGTTTTCTTTTCCCCAGGCCTCTCTCCTAAAGAGAAACAAAAGAGGAAGTGAAACAGAGGGAGATTGGAGGGGAGAGATAAACAGCGTGGCAAGAAGAGCAAGAGAAGAAATGGGGGAGAAAGAGAAAGAGGGATGCTAGAGAGAGAAAGAGGGAAGAAGGGAGAAAAAGGAGAAGGGAGGAAGAGAGGGAGGGAGAGAGAGATACTTCAAGCTGTTATAGAAACATATGAAGGACACTCTATACAGTATTCCTAAGGGTATATGAAAATTAAACTGTTAGAATCCTTACAAAGTGATGTCAGTTGCCTAACATGACTTTAGCATGATACTTAGCAAATTCTCTAATTCACTAATGTATTTAAGTACTCATTGGAGTTCACAAGTATGGGAGATTCACAAAGTTAACTTTGTAACTTTGTGAATTCACACCTCCCATAATCCCAGTCTCAGAGGAGGAGTCCACCTTTGAGAGAGCATAAAAACAGCTGAGCTCAGTCATCAGGGTCAGTTGAAAAGATTCAGAGTGGAGGAGCGTCAGTTCAGAAGAAACCATGAGTCGGAGTTGAGCTAGAGCCAGAAGTCACTTCAGAAGATTGACAAAGTGAGAGTTCAGTTCGGGAGATTGAAAAGCTAATCTGCAGTTGCAGAATTAAAATTCAGAGAGAGGCTGAAGCTAGCAACAAGACCTCTTGGAACCAAAGAAAGCTAACTGGGCTATTTTGGGAGAAACAATAAAGAACTATTTCAACACCTGGCTGCATTTGAAGTAATTATTGATCTGAACTGAAACTAAGGCTGCCTCCAGGAAACCTCCCCAAGAAACCTGCTCACAGAGAACCATTATATTTTACAAAAGAAGAGAACACCACATTAAACTATTAATAACTTTAATTGTATAGAAATAAAATAATCTATAAAATGCTACTGAGATATGATTTATTCATTTTATAAAACCAAATTTTAGAATCATTTCAATATGTTCACAATTATTGCATATACAAAGAATTGTATAGTTTTCTAGTTCCATGAACAAATTCTACATCTTTATTAAGGTACTTAGCATATCTATGATACTAGGATGAAGTTCATTCAAAGAGTAATGTTTTGGATGCAAATGTCCACCACTCAAATTAACGTATATTATTAACATATAAATTTTTGTCCTAATAACTGATGGAGACTTAAAGTAAACTAACCGAAATATACTTTATCTTGTATTAAAGCCTTTTAGCCTATTAGAGTATATTATAAGGAGAGATTTTTTTATCTCTATATATATTATAAGGAGAGATATATTTGAATAAAATGATTACTTTGTTCATTAAAATTTGATTAAATAGCATTATGTAATTTTTTTGTTTTTGACAATAAGTTATTAAATATTTCACATTGCACTTGGATTTTACAGAAAGATTTTATGCACAAACATATAACCTTTTTAATATGAGAATTAGATTTTTTAGACCAAGACTTAAAGGATTACTCTGTTTTTGGCCAAGGATGGAATACATCAAGCAAAGGCCAGTAAAGTACATATTTCTCTAGAGATTTATAAATCTAATCAAAAGGGCTTTAAGAGAAAAATTAAAAATATATACATATGTGTATATATATATATATATATACTTAGTTACCTACATGTATTCATCAAAACAGATGTCAGAGAAAGTAGTAGTTACAACAGAAAAAAGATTATCAATAAAGAGGAACAGTCATTCATAACACCCAGTAAGAGAGGTAATAATAAAATTTATGGACCAAGATGCCTATAAAATGTACAAGATGAAGATCATAAAGAAAAATCTTAAAAAAAAAAAAAAGAATTCAACGTCATTGGTATCATAGGTTAGGTAGAATGTGACTCAGGATAGTAATAAAGAATAGTGAATTATGATGGAGAAAAATTGAGTGGTGATCAAGGGAAGAAGAAACAACAATGATTCTTTGGTGTATGGCCTGGTCACAAGGAAAAACAATTTAATGTCTTTCTGGGAGAATTTCTCTAAAAGAACATCTCAGTGTTTTGCCCTTAGTCCTGCTCTGTATGTTAAATGGTGATTTGGATCAAAGTTAAGTGAATGATTATCAGATTTGTAGATGATACAAAACTGGGAATATAAGGTTCCAAATACCTGAACTGGCTACTATAATGTAATGATTCTTAAAAAATGAAAATTCTCAGGGCCAATGTACAAGGTTAAAGTTATATATATATATATATATATATAGTGTGTGTATATATATATATATATATATATATATTATATATATACGTATATATATACGTGTGTATGTGTGTGTGTGTGTATACATATATGTATATATATAAAATCAACTACTTAAATATAGAATGGGGTGGGAAAAGTCTAAATTACAATTTATGTGTTACAGTTTTTGTGAACTATAAATTCAGTTTATTGCATACTAATTAACTAACTTTAGTTTTATCAATATAGCAATAAGGAGTAAAATATAGATAGAATGTTAGACCCATTATACCTCTTAAGTGGTATTTAGTTTTAAGGGCACATTTTGGGAACAATATTGATAAGCCAGAGTGATCTAAGAGAGGTTAAACAAGAAGGCAAAGGTGTTATTGTAAGAAGATCTATTACAGGAACTGTTTAACCTAAAAACAGAAGGTTAAAGAAGAGGGGAGGGATCTTTGACTCTACCCTCTCTTACTCAAAACATCCAAACAATTACCAATTCTTATCATTTGATAATATCTAACATTATATAACTGCTTTACAAAAACTATCTCTTTTCATACTCACAACTCTGAAAGGCAGCTGCTATTATCATTATCCTATTTCAGATGTCCCTAGACTAAATGGCTCATTAGATAGTGGATTGGCTGTGAGTCAGGAAGATATGAGTTCAAATTCAACCTTAGACACTTGGTAGCTATATGAATTTGGGCAAGTCACTTAGCCTACTTGCCTCAGTTTCCCCACTTGTGAAATGGAGATAATACCTTCCAATGACGTTGTGAAGATCAAATGAGATATATTATTGTTTGTTAGTTCATCATTTTCCAGTCACATCCAAATCTTTGTGACTTCATTTGGTTTTTCTTAGCAACCTCACTAAAGTGATTTCCCATTTCTTTCTCTCCAGCTCATTTTACAGATGAGGAAACTGAGTTAAATGATTTGCCCAGTCACATAGCTAATAAGTGCCTGAGGCCAGATTTGAACTCAAGAAGATGTATCTTCCTGTGCTACCTAGCTAACACTTATAAAGTGCTTTGCAAATCTTCAGACATCACATAAATGTTAAATATCATCAACTACTATTATTCCTTCTCAATATCCAGTTAGAGCCATCAAAAAATAGAATGGGTTTCTTTGTAAGGTATATAGTTCCCTGAATAAAAGTCTTCAGGCAAGGGTTTGGTTACTGTTTGAAAATACTTTGCAGATGGGATCACTTTCTAGGTCTATTTTGGCCTAGAAGGCTTCTGAAATTTCTTTCAAATATGAAAATTTGCAATTCTACGAAGTGATTAATTTTTGAACCAAAGTAAATTATAAGCAAAATTTATTGGCAAAAATCTTTATTGAATAACAAGTAATAACTTATTAAGTCACATTCTCCTGTCCATTGCACATCAATGTTTCCTCCTGCATCAGCAGAAACTTAGTAAAAGAAAAATAAAAGAAGAATGGCCCAAATTGATGTTTCATAATAAATTAATACACTTTTAAGGTACACATATCAGATTTGTATTCTTTCTCGGTCCTTGTACATTCATCAGAAAATGAACTCTTTTCATTCTCAGTGGTTTCAGTGAAAAAATTAGTTCATTAGTTTAGACAATGCTGCCATCTTATGACGATCTCTCTTAACAATTAAACCAGCTGTTGCTCTTTAGGGTTCTGGTCACCATCTTAGCATTAGGATCAAATTGAAACTGGGTGGATCCACTGAAGAAATAGAAGAACCCTAAAAGTAAAAGCAAGGTAAGTAATTATTTTTTTCCTAACAAAAAACAAACAAACAAACAAAAACTTAGAGGACATACTTAAGCCAGAATCAGATATTGTTAAATTTTAAACTGGAATTTTTCTTTCTTTGCTTCCCTTCCTCCTAATGCTCACAGAAGATTTTCTCAGTTCTTCTGATAAGTTTTTGTTGAATTAAAGTGTAGCACAATAGAAACTAGAGCTGGAAGAGATTTTTTAAATGATCTGATCCAATACCTTCTTTTATAGTACAAATGAGGAAACTAAAATCTAGAAACATTGAATTTCTTCCTCAAGATCATATAATTGGAAGTAAGCATCAGGACTGTATTAAAATTCAAATATCCTGTCTCCAAGTCTATTTTGCTCTTTTCTTAGAAAATGTAAGGGAAGGAAATAAGCATTTTTAAAGTATCTACTAAATGGCAGGCATTGTGTCCAGCACTTAATAAACATTATGTAATTTGGTTTTCACCATAACCCTATGAAATGGGTACTGTTAATATCCTTATTGTACAGATGAAGACACCGGTAAACAAAGGTTCAACACTTTGCCCAGAATCAACCAAGGAGTATCTGTCTGCGACTAGTTTTGAATTCAGACCTCCTTTATTCTAGGTTTACTGATCTATCTGCTATATCATTGAGCTGATCTTTCAGAATGCCCTTTTTTAAAAGTAATTGTAATGAAGACTTTCCTGTATTTGAATATTCACAAAAGAACCCAAAATGTAGCAAGTCAATACATGAATTAGAGAGAAAACAATATACTTTCCATCTGATTGCAAAATCAACTTGAAAATTGTTACAATAATCAAATAGTAACTTAATTGTGTCAAAGTTGTTGAGGGGAAGTGGAGAGAAAAGTTGGAAAAGAGGGTCTGAGTTATTATCTAATTGCTTTAATTTTCTACCACATTTTAAACTTGTAGAAAGTGTCACAGTCCAGCCAGAAGTTGAGTCAGATAGAAAACATTTTAGAATCCGCCCCCTTATAATATTGTGTAAGATTTGTTATTGTTGAAATCTATTATATCTTACCAAAGGCCTCAAAAGCAGCATCGACCTTTTGGTCAACTCCTGGAAAGTCAGTTGCTATCTCTCTGGGATAGCCATGATCCATAGAATGTCTCTTTTCATCATACCTAATCAAAACAAAATGAACAAAGGTTAGAATGTAAGATCCTTGAAGGCAGTGATTCACTTTGGTTTCTGTATTCCCTACTAGTACATAGCAGGTGCTTAATCAATATTTATTGACTGATGGATCATCCTTTGAGGCTGAAGACATCCTACTAAATGTAGTCCAGTGCATTCTGCTGAATTTATTTAGATTGGCAATTAAGAAGTCAAGCTTTTGAAGTTTCCCCAGGTCTGTCTGTTTCCAGCAGTCTTTTACTGCATTCTTCAGTTTTAATCTTTCCAAATACGAGTTCAATGTATTCTCTTGGAGTAGTATTTTTTCTTTTTATGTTCAATTCACAAATGATTGGGTTGACATTTTAATCATGCTACTATTTTGGTGGGTCATCCTAACTACAAATATTTAACAGTCTTGAAAAAAATGTCAAACATTTTTAGACCACAATTTATTTTATTTGCTCCAAGTATTTTCTTAGATTTGCAGGTTGATCTTAGAAATTGGTATTTACACAATAAAATTGAGGTTTGGATTCTCTACCCACAAGCCCTAACAAATACATCATCTCCCCACCTCCAATCAACCATACCCAACACTAGAAGTAATGGGGAGTTCCAGATTGGAGTGGGAAGGGGAGCAGAGAACAATTTTAACAGAAAGAATCAAAAGTATAGTCCTAGACTGTACTTTGACTACAGTTCCTTCTAAGGAATATGTGACAACTATGTTAATGGGCATTTTAGAGCATTGCCTCATCCATGGATTTTTGAGTTCTATTTGTAATTACTCAATTCTCTCTTCCCTCCCTACCAACATCAGTTTTCCAGGTGAGGAGTATGACAGTCTGAGAAGAGTGGTGTTTCCTTGTTCCAGGGAATTTCTGGAAGTAGCAAAACATTTTTGCAAACTTAGATCACTGCCGTGTGTGTCTGTGTGTGTGTGTGTGTGTGTGTGTGTGTGTGTGTGTGTGTGATCATCAGAGAAAAGAAGAAGGAGTACAAATTCATTATTCTTTAGTGTCTCTTGTTCTGGTCAGTGGCTAACTGAGCTGTCAATTGGCAACTGAACAATAAATGTATAGATGGCACCATTCATACAATGTAAGCATAGAGTCTGTCTGCATTATAAAAGGGAAAGAAATCTATTTACAATGATTGGCAAGATATCAGAAGAAAATGGATGATTTACCTCTGCTATCCACTTAAAATTTAATATGTTTTCTATGAAAGCCACAGACCAAAGTACATATTGAGGAAATGGTATTAGAAAGGTGAAAATAAGGACATCAAATGCATCTTGAGTCCATTGACTAATTCTTAGTAAGTTTGTTATGATTTCTTTTAAGTGAACAGAAATAGTTCTTTAGCCACTGTTCCCCATTACTTTCCCCAGTTCCTTGGCCTTCTTCATTGTGAAATATGGATTATTAGTTACTCTATCTCAGAGGATGACAATGATGATAAACACGAATGCTTATGTGAGGCACTTAATTTATTTTGTTTTTGTTTTGTTTTTAAGAAAGAGCAGCCCTTCCAGAGAGCATAGATTGTCCCTTAAATTAATCAAACTTTGAAAAAAAAAGTGTCTATATGCAATGATTAAGTGCTTAGCCCTGGCTCCTTCATAAATAGATAGATAAGAGATGTTCTGTTTCCTCAATTACATTGTTATCTAAAGGGGACGCACATTCACACATAAAATAAGTACAATCAGTACAAAACAGTGCAAAATCAAGTGCTAAATTGAGTGGTGGGGATTGTTAAAGAAGGAAATCATGATATAAGAAGGCATTATGAGGATTGTGGAGACAGACTTGAAGAACTGGCATAATTTTGAAAAGACAAAAGAGAGAATTTCAGATAAGACATAGTTAGATATATATATTAAATATACCTATTAAATATAGAAACTGGACAAGAACAGTATATGGTGGAAGCTTGTGAATTTTTGATGATAAATTCGAGATTTTGTTATAAAATAAAAATTTACACTAGATTAGTTAGATCCTCTTTTTCCTGTTCAGTTATTTTAGCCATGACTGACTATGACTCCACACTATTTGAGATTCACTATTTCCTTCTCCAGCTCATTTTATAGATGAGGAAACTGAGGCAAACAGTGTTAAGTGATTTGCCCTGAGTCACATAGCTAGCAAGTGTTGGAGGCCACATTTGCACTCACCACTATGCCTCTAGCTGCCCTGCTAGATCTGCAGACTACTTCAAAGGGATTGTATCCTTTTTATCCCTTTTATTCTGCATGTAGCTTGCTCTGTATATATTTGTTTGAATGTTGTTGTACCCTCCTCTACAATTATTAGCTCCTTGAGAGTAAGGACTATCTTTTACCTATTTTTGTATCTTCAACAATTAGCACAATATTTGGCACATGATTGATTAGGTAAGAAAAATTATCTTGTTAGGTTTCTAACATATCATTTTGAAAAATAAAGCAAAAATTCCAGGATTTACAATTTCATTGATGAAGAAAGCTTGTAATACTATCTGGTAGACTACATTCAAAAGCTGTTTCCAGCTTGATAGATTAATACACAGACAGATAGGCAAAGACTGAGAGACAGGTAGACAGACAGATAGATAGATAGATGATAGATAGATAGATAGATAAATGAATGAAAATTATTACCCAATGGTCAAATTGGAGATGAGCCTCTCTAATTCAGTTATGCTCAGACAACAGACTCATAAAGGAGGCCTTTTCCTGTTCAGCAAAAGATATGCCAGAATTCAACTTCACTGGCACAACCTTTGGAAACATAGTGTCATCTCTAGATCTTAGTGAAGTATCAGGGTAAATATTCACTGAAGGACTGGGAGAAAAATAATAGTATACCTCATAAAACTTTATAGAAAGGTCCTCGAGTTGAGTCTTACCTCCAGTAAATGTCATTCACAAAGAAATATGTTTTTTGTTTTTCTTTGTAGAAAAAGGCTGCATCAATTTTCTTTACAGTTCGTGGAAAGCCCAGAGTGTAGATATCTCTTGGGTAACCTGGCTGAATGTCACTTCCTCTGACAGCCCAGAACTTGCTCTCTATGAAGAAAAATCAATTGAAGTTTCGAGTAAGAGAGAGGTCAAAGTTTTTTTTTGTTTTGTTTTGTTTTTATTACAGAAATACATTTTGTTGAAGAAATATAGTAGAGCAGCAAAAAAAAAAAAATGGAATTGGAAGAGTTATTTGTTATAATATAAAAACTTACACCTGATCGGCTGTTTCCTGTGATTCTTTGTGACCCCACCCCATTGGGATTTTTTTGGCAAAAATAATTAAGTGTTTTGCCATTTCCTTCTCCTTGGAAGACCTGGATGTTAATTCTTGCTCTGCCTTTAATGGCTGAGAACTTTGGTTTAGTCATTTTGATCTCTCTGGATCTCAATGTCCTCATCCATAAAATAGGGACTTATGCATATCCTTGTTTTGAAGATCAACTGAGATAATGTATATGAAAGGCTTAGAAACCTTAACTGTCATGGAATGTTATGGTTTTATAATAGGTAAAAAAAATTTTAAAACTTTTTATGAAATTTGAAAATAATATTCAACACTATAAATAATAGCTAATACTTGTACAGAGTCTACTATTTCTGCAGTGAATAGAGTGGTTGGCCTGAAGTCAGAAAAATTCATCTTTCTGAAGTAAAATCTGACCTCAGACACATATTAGTTAGGTGACTCTGGACAAGACATTTAACTCTGTTTGCCTGAGTCCTTATTTGTAAAATGAACTGGAGAAGGAAATGGCAAACTATTCTAGTATCTTTGTCAAGAAAATTTCAAATGAGGTCATAAATGGACATCACTGAAAAACAACTGAACAACAATAAAATATACTGGACTAGGTGATTAGTACTTTACAGACTGATTTTCCCCACCATAATGGAAGGTAGGTATTATTATTATTATTATTATTGTTATCTCCAAGATAACCCCCAAGAAACTGAGACAAACAGAAGTTAAGTGTCTTGCCCAAGATCACAAACTAGAAAGCAGGTCCTGAAACCTGATTTGAACTTGGGCCTTCCTGACTCCAAGCATAGTACTCTATCCGCTATAGTATATACTTGCCTTATTGCACGTTTTATTAAATGAATTTTTAATCAATTATGTTACATGTTTAAGCAAAGACAGGCAATTTTGAAATTTAAAGTTGTAACTTTAGATTCTTAAGAAAAAATAACTTTAAGAAACAATATGTAAATCATGTTCTGACATATTGTGTTTTCCTACAATTCTCAGGAAAGAATGTGTTTCATAGAGAGGCAAAAAGTATTAGGTCAAGATTCAGAGAGCCGGGAGTAGGGCAAGTCACTTAACCTGCCCAGGGCTCAGTTTCCTATTTGAAAAAGTAGAGTTTGGTTAAAGATCTTTTCCATTCCTCAGTCCTATGATTTGTGATTTCACATATCATATTGGCATCAGAAATGCTATGTTATACACTAGTGTATAAAGTAAGGAAAATCAAGTCTTCTTAGGATTTATCTAATTAGTTAAAGAAATGAATGTCCAATAGTTACCTTTAAAAATAAAAACCATGTCCTTAGTAGTGAGCTCATAGGCAGCATCAAAACCCGATGGAAGAGAGGGCCAAAAGGCAGTCAGCAAATAGAGTGCTGGTTCTATATTGTTGGAGGACTTACGCCAAAAGTACCTGAAACAGTTTAAGAGAATTCCACACATCAAACATCTCATTGGTTTTAGATATTTGAAAGATGATCAGTTACCATCTCTGGGGAAGGGAGAGGTGGGGAATGAGGGTTTGGAGAGGAAGATTCTCCTATTGGATGGTCAGAAGATCTTTGTCCTAAATCCCATTTCTCATAGGTATTCTCTCTCCTGCTAAGGGCCTTCATGCCATTGTCACTCCTCACACTATCCATGGTACTCCTACAATAGTTTAGAGAAAGATTGCTCAGTAATAGCAATATCTCAACTAGGACTTCCCTCAGAAACACACAAGGACTTGTGCTCCAGGAGAAATGTTGACTGAATACCTGTGTGGAGTATTTCTACCTAGCCTCTCTATAACTTACTCTTAATCTACCTTAAGAATCTGTTGTAGGTTGCCCTCCACAGTGTTATCTGATTTGAATCTGACTTGTGGAAGGTAAACATGGCTATGTATTGATTGATTTGTAGGCTGTGTTCTAAAATGTTAGCCTCAGAGAGTATTCTTTTGGGCAGATGTAAAAATGTCATTACCCATCTATAAATTACTCAGAGTGTGTCAATGTTTCTGCATGAAGCTCCAGTGGCAAGACAGTTCTTTGGGTCGGAGGACATAAGTTCAAACTTCAGTTTTGCTATTTAGGAATATGGGATTTAGAATTGGAAGAATCCTATAGGATCAGTTCCTCAACAAAAGGGAAGGCTAAGACCCAGACAATTGAAGTAGATTACCCTAACTCAAACAAGTCATCTTAGAGCCTAAAGGTAAGCTAAATGAGCTTTCTTCTATGACATATTCCTTCCATTATTCTTTAAAAGTCTTCAAGAAGGTAACAAATGATATTTCTCCCCATTTTTCTAGAACTTGACTAAGATTTCAAAGTGAAAAAACCAGGAGTACAACCTTAGGAGCACAGACCACAGAAGCATGGTGGTGATTCTCCAAGCATCATGAATCATAAAATGCAGAGGATTGAGTACTACAGGTAAACTAAGATCATCTAATAAAATCTCTTTTGTTTCCAGATAAAGAAACTGAGACCAAGAAAAGAAAAATGACTCTTCTGAAGTCACAATTATGATAAGTAGCAGAACTGATATTTGAATTGAAATCTTCTAATTCCAAATTCAGTGCCCTTCTCCTAGAGCAGATGTATCAAACTCATTATGCACATAGCAGGCAACACTCTTTAATGGGGCCTGAACCAGATTAAAATTTAATTGTAAAATATTTAACAAAATACATAAAAATATAATACAACATAGAAAGTGTTAATGTGTGATTTTCTGAGTCAAACAACTTACCACTTAAGAAATCTATTTCTATTTGAATTGAATACCACTAGTGGATAAACATGATTTGGTAAAGTAAGGAAAATCAAGTCTTATTAGGATTTATCTAATTAGTTAAAGAAATGAATGTCCAATAGTTACCTTTAAAAATAAACCCAAGCTTCTTTGTAGTTTTCTGATTCTGGGTCTAGGACTCATTATACTATACTATGTTGCCTTTTAGTACTGTGCAACTGGGTTGCACATTAGGGAAGAATTTTTAAGAAGTGACTGATTTGAGATTTTTTTAAAACAATAAAATCAGAAATAATAGAGCTGGGATCCTATATCCTCTGACTCATAGAATGGTACTTTTGATTACACCATGCTTCTTCTTAATGATCCTGTGACCTCAGACTTGATTACTCACTTAATTACCATACCTGTTTTGTTATTTGTAAAATTAAGAGTCTGAACAAATCAGACCCTCTAAACTTTATCAGTATTATTTACGATTCATGACAGTAGAGGCAGCTATCTTGAACCAGCATCAATCATATTCAAGTCTGCAAACACATTCATCATTTAGAGAGACAGAGAGTGCCTGGGGAATGTAGACCAGCTTGGAGAAAATTTCTACTAGTGAATATTAAGAAAGTTTTGCCTTTTCTTGGTTCAACAACAAACTAGGTTAAGGGGAGGGAGTGTCATTTGATCTTACTGGTCTTTAAAGAACAACATTTCTCCCCGAAGAGTGCTCACTGCATCAAAGGACATGTTTGGATCACAAGTTACTGGCTTCTCTTCAGGCTTCTCTGTATCTGTAGACTTGGTGGGTAGTACTGGACCATCTGGAAAACCTAAAGAATATCCAAGAGGGAAAATTTGGGAAAACAAATGAACACAAATTCTTGTTGATAAATATATAGGCAAATATAAAGAGATAAATTTAAGAACAACTTAGAAAGAATTTAACTCATTTTTGCACTCACCATATAGAGACTGAATGCCAGCAATATCATCCTGAGAAAGGACGGACTTTGTGAGGTCTGTGTTTGGGTTGTAGACTGGGTACATTAAGGCTTTGGTGTCAGTAGAATGAAAAAGACCCAAGGAATGGCCAAATTCATGAGCAGCAACAAGAAATAAGTTGACTCCTGGTGGGAAATGATCAATTTTCAGTGATCAAAAAGCTAATTTTTGAATTATTCAAACAGTGAATATTATATGACTATCATCAGATTGAACAGTGCCCCATCCCTAGGTAGATATTTAACAAACTTTTAAATGAATCTCTCTAGAGGAACTTAATCAATATGTCCAAGGTTAAAGAAATTATTCCTTATTAACTTAAAGAAGATGATCTTTGAAAGAGAAGGGCTCAATATGTTCTTCCAATGATAAATAAGGTTGGAGAACATTATCTTTTTCCTTGATAATGTTGGGATGCACACTAAATATAGAAAACTGCTCTAAAAATCGTTTTTTTAAATCAGGAGAATAATGTATGCAGGATTTTAATGACATAATATCAAAGGAGCTAAAATAAAAAAAAATAGATGCTATTTAAGTCTTGTATGAGTTAATTACAATATCCATGTCAATGAATCACAGCTTTTTCATTCTTGAGGTCTTTGAGTAACCAAATTCTTATTTTGGTAGGATTTTCTATTCTACCAACAAATAGTTTTTGACAGCCTGATATACAGGGCATTATTTTCAGCTTGGGAGGTTTGCTTACTTTTCTCTCCACCATTATTATCAAACATTATTCAAAGGCAAGATAAAGGAAGAATGGATAGGTTGGATTTAGGGGTAGGAAGACCTGGCTTCAGATTCCCCCTCTCACAGTTATTGATTATGTGATCCTGTTTAAGTAAGTTTATCTAGTAATGCCTCACACACTACACAGAAAATTGGGCTAAATAGAATTCCTGATGCTGAGGAAATCATTACATCTTTAGTAGGTCTATTGGATTTGCAGATAAAGATCAAATGCAATACACCATTTAAAAAGTAAGACAAAATATTCCTAGAATATCTATCCATTTTTGCATACATATCTTGTTCAGTCTTACTCTGTAGTTTTAAAAACATATCCCAAGGTAGCAAAAGAGAATAGATAAAGGATCAACCTTGGAGTCAAGAGAATTCGTTTCAAATCCTGCCTCAGGAAAATACTAGCTGTGAGACTCAGCAAGGGGGTACATGGTGTGCTGCATAGCATGTTGGACTTAGAATAAGAGAGTCTCATTTTTGTAGGTTTGAATATGCCAAATATTTGGTTTAAATATTGGGGTTTAAAGGAGTCTGACACCACTAAAACAACAACCAAAAAACCTCATGATCCTGAGCAAGTCAGCCCCTTGGTGCCCTACACAATTTCCTAAGATGTTACCTTAAATGATAAGTCAATGCTATATAAAAAGGTTATAACTTTAAAAAAAAACAAGCAAACCAAATGATTTCTACTCTGATATCTTAATTTGGGTAAAATTTTGTTTATGTTTAGCTGTTGAAATTATGCTATTTATGCCTAACATGGTCTCAATGATCCTTTATCCTGTCTAAAGGGACATGTCCCAATCTAATCTAAAAGTTTTTGTTTAGTATTCATTTCAATGATATCCTCTTAATAAAGTGTCTACTTCCATTTTCATTTCTCAGTACTTGTAACTGCTTCCCAGTAACTGTTTTTAATATTAGTAAAAAGTTAACACATGGTTCATTTTAGACTCTGCAAGAGTGCTCTGAGACATATGCGACTCATTAAAAAATATGAACACTGAAACATGGATACATATTTTGGAGTTGGAATATTCGAAAAAGACCATGAAAGAGTATCTGAGCTTAGAAACAGTAAAATTTCAATTAAACAAAACCCATTAACTGGAATTCTTACCAAATCTCTCCAAACAGGGATTTAGCCAAAAGCATAACTTCCTAGGTATAACTTTAGATAAGCACGCTTCAATTCATTATATTATGCCTTCTACATCTATAGTATTATAGAAATTGCAATTGATAATTACAAGATGATGAGATTGCAGATTTAGTGCTATAAAGTATCTTAGAGAACTATGAAACATTAAATAAAGTTTTGACTATGCTCCTTATATTATATTACTAAGGCAGAGGGACAAATTAATGCATTTTAGAAAACTTCTCAATAATAAATATAAATTCATCGACAGTTATCTCATTTCTAGAGCATTCTAGTTAATCATCATTTTTATTAAAAATCATCCTAAGATAATTTTAACCTACCAGTTGTATCTCTTGTCCATTTTTCATCATCATCCAGGTGAACATCTCCATTTATCTTAGGCCCAGGTGGATAAGCATGACCCAAGACTCCCCCAGGTCCATCAAAGGGTATAAAATCTCCATGATCTAACAGAAAAAAACAACAATATTTCTGGAGAAGTAGTCAGGGGTTTTGTCTTCAGAAGTTTTGGAAACAATTATATCACAATGGTTAGACCACACAGTTATTTGCCTTTTTACTAGCTTACTTTCCTCTCACAAATCTCTCAGCTCCACCCCCTATTGCCAAATGAAATGCATGAAGTTAAGATTCTTTCCTATTTGTTTTGCTGCTTTCCAGACTGGCATAGGTTCCTAGGATCATAGATTTAAAACTGAAAAAGACTTTAAAAGTCTGTCTTCAAAATTCAGATTATATGCCACTCAAGAAGAGACATTTATATATTTATATAACTATAATAAATAAATAAGTAAATATAATAGTTATATATTTATATAACTCTCACTGTTAGTTCCAATATAAATAACTTCACATTTTTAGATATATTTTGCATTTACTTATCTGTTTATATTCCAGTTGACTGTGTAGACACATACTGTTCTGTTTTTTTACTTTGTTTCCCTATCCCAATAATAATCCATGGTAGGCACTAAATAAACACTTATTGAATTGATCAGAAAATCTTAGATTTATCACTGCAAGAGAACTCAAGGACCATCTAATCCATCCCTCCCCCGACAACTCATTTTAAAAAACAGAGGAAGAGACAAGCCCAGAAAGAATATATGACTTGTCCAGGATCATACAGTGAGTGTCAGAGGCAGCGTCTGAGCCCTATTTCCTTTATTCCAGACCTAATGAACTTCCCATCTTATTATGCTGTCTACCAATTGTTGAATTAGTTTAAAATGCAGCATTCTTTCCACTGTGGAAAGATGGCAGGGAAATGGAGGAAAGAGAGGTGGAAGAAAATTTTTTTTTACCTTGGACGGCAAAAGAGATCATTATGTCAGCTTCTCCTTCCCTGAGCCTGTTGAATGTGAGGGGAGTAACATCACTCCAGACTTTAAGAGCTCTCTCTATGGCAGCATCTGTATCAAGCTGATTTATATCATTTGTGTAGTTTACAATCCTTTATTTTAAAAAATTGAAGAAAATTACCCTTAATCATTTTTATGTCAAGAGTAAATGACAAAATTAACACTTCAAGAAATCTCTACACCAAGTATTACCTGTATGTAACCTCATTCTTTTTCCATTTAGGCATATAGGGAAAGAAACGGAAAGGGGAAACATCAGGAAATCCACATCTGGGCTTCTTCATCATCTCCATAGTGTCATCATCCAAATTTCCAGTCACCTTCAAGCCCAAGAACCTTTGCATGTCTTGGATTTTTGCAACAACAGGGCTACTGTCCTTCCTACGAACAAACTGCTTTCCATCTTTTTCAAGGTGGTAGAAGTCTTCCAGATATTTCTAGTAGAATAAGAAACATTTATTTAGTTACTTCTAAGATTTTTTTAACCTATTATTATTAACAATAATAGGAAATAGTATGGCATAGTGGATAAAAGGCCAACCGTGGAGTAAGGAAGACTTGGATTCAGATACTTCCCCAAATACATACTGGCTATTTAACTAAGGATAAAGCCTTTTCAGTGCCTCAAGCAACTCTCTAAAACTATAAAGTATAGATAAATTGTCAGTTTCTATCAGTGCAGAGCATTTATATACTAGAAGTTCTTACAGTGAGAAAGTCATAGGTTTGAACAATAAAAATAGGAATTATAATATTGTAGAAATATTATCCTATTGCTCATGTCTCAACTCATTTGAAATAGTTTTCTAGCTTTTGAAAACAAAAGTGAATTGACTATGTCCTTTCAGTTTACCCTTCAGGTAACAATTCATCTTCATAGATGATTTTTCCTTTATAACAAAATTTTAAACTTTACTGTGAGTGGGTTTACTGTTCAAAGAAAAGTAATGTATGTTACATAGATAAAGAAAAAGAACACTTTTGACTTAATTGTGTGACTTTCAGGTGAATTTATCTAGATAATTTCTGTAATTTTCCATATCTCCTTGCTAGTATTGATTTCTCCATGGAGAGTACAAAGAAGAACCTCTATCTCCAAAAACTTTTGCCTTTGCCAAGAGAAGTATAATCAGCTAAAAAATTTTCCGGAATATCATAAGCATACTTTCCTACATTTTTGTTTTAAATCATGGTCTTTGAACCTGAAACAAATAACAGGAATGCAAAGATTAATTCTTCAACTGCTCCACTGGACTGCTGTCTGCTTGCCTGCCTGCCTGCTTGCCTGTCCGCCCTAGGGAAGTGAAACCTGTCTTTATACATTACCTGGATACGATCCATGCTCATCTTCCCAGCTGTGGCTGCTGGATGAAGAGGGTGGGCTGCAGAAAATGCCAAATATAACAAGAGTACCAGAAGGCTCTTCATTGTGATCATCAATGCTGGTCTTTTAGCAAAGTTTGTCAAATTCTGCCAACTATCTCTCCTGCATGCCTCAGTGGCTCCACTTTTATAATCCTTTTTGGTATTTGGTAACATGACCCACTGGCTTGAGTCATAGCTGAGCAGTAACAAAAATCATTCCCCCAAAATAAATAAGGGTGACACAGGATTTTCCCCCCTAATTCCTCTCGGCTTTCCAATTTTGCAATGCCGAGGCGTGATTAAGATGCAGGAAATGCTTCCTGTGTTTTCATGAAGGAAAACTTTAATATCTGAATCTGGAAATAAAAATTACACTAGACCTTCTAATAGAGCAGTATGTGGTGTATGTGCGTGTGTATGTATATGTATGTGTGTGTGTGTGTGTGTGTGTGTGTGTGTGTGTGTGTTTCATGTGGGGAGGATGATGACTTTGTAAAAATTCCAAATAGTCCAGATTTTTTTTAAAACAAGGCAGTTTTCTGCCCAGTTCATTTTATTCTCTAATACAAGTATATACACACAAACAAGTAGAATACGAGCCTCAGAAGTATGGAAGTTCTTTGGGACAGAGATAGTTTTATTTATTTATTTATTTTTTTACCATTTTATGACAGTTCCTGGCATAGTGCTTGGCAAATAGCAGAGTGTTTTAGGAGAAATTAAATTGAATAGAAGAGGGAAAATTGCAGGAAAATTGACTATTGTCTAATGATCATTATGATTAATGATAATTGTATTAAATTTATTTTGCAATTAAAGATAATTAATTCACCGAATTTTAGAGTTGAAAGGGCAGTTAGGTAACTTAGTGGATAGAGTACTTAGAGTCAGGAAGACTGATATTTCTTAGTTCAAAACTGGCTCAGATATTAGCTATGTGACCCTAGGCAAGTCCTTAGCTCTGTTTCCCTCAGTTTCCTTATCTGTAAAATGAGCTACAGAAGAAAATGGCAAGCCGCTCCAGTATTTTTGCCAAGAACACTCCAAATGGTGTCAGGAAGAGTTTGGAATAACTGGACAAAATTCATTCATTCGTAGACTGGAAAAGAACATTAAAACTAATTTAGTCTGGCTCTTATCCAAAGCATGATTTCATTCTACATCATCTCTAGCTTATGGTTATTCAGCCACTATTTGAGACTTCCAAGGATAGGGAACTCATGAAACAACGGGGCAAGTAATTCTTCTTTTGAACTGGTCAATATGTTAGAAAGTTGTTTCAAAGTGAACTTTTGGGTGAGGATCTAGTATACAAAGAATCTGAATGCATTTGAGAAAATCTTTAATTTTTTGGCTCATAAGTTCCACCTAGGACTGAGGAAATATAGTAATTCCAATATACTGAGATTACAGGTCACAATAAATATCAAAGGAGAAAAGTTATTGTTTTGTTATTTTAAATTAAAAGGCCATACAAAATAAAACTAGTTGTAACCAAATCGCTCCCCTCCTCAATAAACTCCACTGGCTCCCTATTATCTTCAGAAATAAATACAAAATGTTCTGATTTTTAAAGTCCTTTACAACTTAGTCCCTGTAAACCTTTCCTGTCTTCTTCCACTTTACCCAAACTAGGTACACTAATGAAACAGTAATACTGGCTTTTAAAATTCTTCGATCCCTTTATTTTGACTATCCCCCAAATGTTCTCCCTCTTTGTGCCTTTGCCCTGTGGCTTTTCTGCCTGCCTTCAAGACAATTCAAATTTTCTTTCCTTTCCTTGGCCTATTGCCCTCTACCTCCTCCCTAATTCTTCCCTTTTATGCTCTATTTCCTTCATCTCACCCACTAGTCTGTATTATTTTTGATAGACTGTTTCTGCCTTTCTTTATATTTCCAATGCTTACCTATGTGCTTAATAGATGATTTTTTTTTTTACTAACTGAAAATAGAACTCTTAAGTAACAAACAGAAGTCTGTCAACTAGCAGCCCTATTCCAAATATCTACATAAATTTTGACTCAGTTTCAGTCTAGAAGAGGTAGGTTCTTCTCCTTACATAGGGCCTTTTTGTTCCCAATAAGAATTACCAGGAATTGCTCTCACCAAGCAGCAAGGCTCCTCTACATCTTCTCTCAGCTCACTCAGGTATCATCCGAATGTTTCTGATAATAACCAGTTATTCTCCACTCTAGTTTCTCTTGTAGTTTTGCATAGCTCCCAGCAGGTGTCTTCAGATGCTGCTCTCTATCAGGCCTTTATCTATAGCTCCCTGCGGCGGTGGTTCTAAAGTGTTGCCCTCTATGACTCTTCCCCCTCACTCCCACATCTCTGTGGTTCATAAAGTAAAAAACCCTTCCTGGGGCAAAATCATTTGTCATTAGATGTTTCCTATTAGTTGTATTTCTGGCTTCTGGGACAAAATGGAAGAAATCACAACAAAAAACTATAAATATGGTATATTAGTGTATGTTTGACAACCAGCTTGGGGGGGGGAGTATTCACAATATTCTTTTAAGTTTAATCTTAATTTATTATTGTATTCCTATTGTAATCAATCAATAAAATAATAAGCCAAGTCCTGAGTTGTACTATTTGCCTACTTCCAAGGTATAAATACTTACACTACAAATTTAACAATCAGCAACTTGGAACTGGCAGGGGTTAGCTCCAATAGATCCTTATAGAATAGGGTAGTACCTTGGAAAGCATCTAACTAGTGCATTTTACAGATGAGGAAACTGAAGCCCAGACAAGAGAAGCCACTTTTGAATAATCATCCAGCAAGTGGCAAAGCCAGGATTTGAACCCAGGTTTTCCTGACTAGCAGTCTACTCACCATTCTACCCTATCTTCAAAAAATTGAAGACAATCGTTATTTTCCCCCAGGTTTTCTTTTCTCTAGGACAACATTTTTAGTTCCTAATTAAAAGAGCCCTGGGGGTAGCTGGATGTTGCAGTGGATAGAACACTGGCCCCAAAGTCTGGAAGATTTGAGTTCAAATGCAGCCTCAGAAACTTAATACTTAATAGCTGAGTGAGTCTGGGCAAGTCACTTAACCCCAGTAAATGCGGTGGGGGGGGAGGAAGAAGGAGGAGAGGAGAGGAAAGAGGAAGAGGGAGAGGAAGAAATGGAGAGAGAGGGAGACAGACAGACAGACAGACCTGGTAGTTCTGGGTCAGAGGAGAGGACAAGGTGAGAGAGCCTGGTGTGGAATGAGCAAATATGTTTCTTCAGATTCCTTTTGGTGCTTCTTGCTCCTCCTCTTCCTCAGATATTTTCTCTTTTTCGCTGAAGTCCAAAAGAGATATAGAAAGATGTATGGAGAGGGTTAGGTTCCTTCTCTAGTATAGAAATCATCTAGTTCAGCTAAAATGTGAAAGGTGAAAAAGTCCATCCAAACAAATACAGTCACACATCTCCAGCTTCATAGAGGAAGGAATTATTCAGTCCTTTCAGTCATATCCAAGTATCCATGACCCCATTTTGGGCTTTTCTTGGCATTGATACTGAAGTGGTTTGGCATTTCTTTCTCCAGCTCATTTTGTAGGTCCAGGAAGAGGAGTCTCCCTAACTCCAGATCTGGCATTCTATCCACTGTGCCACCTAGCCGTTCTTAGGGAGAAATTGCTTTGCTTTTCTGGAGAGATTGGGGCAGGATGGATTATTATAAATTGTATTGACCATATTTGAATCACCTATTTTCCAAATTATGGGATACGTGACTAACAAGTATATGTTGTCTTTCTTGTGACTATATGTGTAGAATACTTTTTAATGTTATAAATCATTCAGGATAGGATGCTGGAAAATTTGCCCTGGAGCAGGTAAGTGATCATCAAAATGAATCTATGGAAATCTATGAAGCTGTTCCCCTGAGTCAGAAAAGTGTGATTGTTCACTGACTTCAGGGTATATCAGTCATCTTTGCTCTGCTAATGTCTTGAGAGCTAAAGACAGATTGAACTCAGACAAGACGAGATGGTGGGAGGTAGAGCTAAATAGCACATCATTTGAAAAGTGAAAGGGTTTTAATGATTACAAATTCATTGATAGCCAACAGGATGGGGTAACCAAAAAGCTAAGTGTTATCATGACTTCATTGAAAGTCATAGGGTTCAGAACTAATGCTACTTTGCTCTACTGGTCAGACCAAATTTAGATTATTGCATTAAATTCTGGGTATCACGTTTTACGGAAGACGTTAGTAAACTGGAGAGTATCCAGATCATGGCCCCTTGATATAGTCCAGGACTCTAAGTTCATGTCACATAGAATCAGTCAAAGGAACTGGGAATATTTTGCCTGGAGAAAGTAAGCTTGCATGGACATGATTGCTGTTTATAACTAAGTGAAGGGAAGTGACATCAACAAGGGAGTAGACTTGTTCTTCATGGTCCCAGAGGGCAAACCAGGATAATGAGAAGTTGCAAAAATGCAGGTTTAAATGGGTAAGGAACATTTTTCTAACAATGAGTACCATTCATATGTGGGATGGACTGCCTCTGGTGGTAATAGACTTTCCCTCATTGGAGCTGTTCAAGCAAAGACTTGTATGATCCCTTGTCACATGTATTTGACCAGATACCTTCTTGATTCTGTGAGCAAAGGGATCATTACTGGCAGCTCTTTACTTGTGAACTTTCAAATAAATCAGCTTCTGGCTATCAGAAGAGGTGGTAAAATGCTAACATCTGGAGAGGAGATGATACCTACTTTTGAGGTCACATGGCCTTTTCATCTGACAGAGGTTGAAGCTTAAAAAGCTAGTAAGGCAATTGAAAAAAAAAATTCTAGGAGTCTGGAATCATTAAAACCTCCAGTATAGAAGTGAGATAAGGAATAGAAAGAAGATGGTGCTCAGCACATGGATAGCAGGCTTTATAGCTAGAAACTAGTTAAGGAATCTCTGGTCTAAAAATCTATTGGCTTTTATTATTTATTATTTTCTGTTTTGTGTTTTGTTCTGGTTTTTGGATTGTTTGTTGTTGTTGTTGTTGTTGTTGTTGTTGTTGTTGTTGTTTGGTTGTAGTTCTTTTTCCATTGACTTTTATTAGTTTTCTTAGAAAAAGTTTCTTCTGAAAGATGATAATTTACCCCTCCATTCTTCCTGGACAAAAGACAAAAAAAAAAAAGAGAGAGAGAGAGAGAAATCAGGATTAAAGAATTCCATCTTCTTTCCATCACATTTTTTTCACTTTAAGTTGCATTCCTTTCCCTTCTCCATCTCCATGTATATATATATATATATATATATACATATATATAACATGCTAGACCTGGAATTAAAAGAGACCTGAATTCAAATCTAGCTTCTTATATTTAGTGGCTGTGTTACCCTGGGCATGTCATTTAACTTGTTTGCTTCAGTTTCCTCATCTATAAAATGTAATTAATATTTCCTATCCCCCAGTATGGTTGTAAAAATCCCAAGGTAATAATTATAAAGTTCTAAGCACAGTATCTGGCCCTAGTAAGTGCTATGCAAATGTTAGCTATTATTTTTATTTTAAAACAAATTTAAATTGGTTCATTGGTTCATTTACATAGGTTGGAAATATTATTTTTCAAAATAAAGCTTACACTCAATCAACAAACTTTATGAAGCATCTGCTATGTACTAGATCCTGTGCTACACACTAGGGATATAAGTGCAGAGTGAAACAATCTATATTAGCAATGATTTTACATTCTAATGGGAAGAACAATAAGCACATGTAAAATGCAACATAAGTATAAAGTCTATAAATGAGAATGTAAAGAAAATAAGTCCAAAGTAATTTGGGAAGAATGACTTTAAAAGTTGGGGGAAATCAAGAAAGGCTTCATTCAGGAGACTTTGAGATATCTCTTAAAAGAAGAGAGGGACTCCCAAAAATGAAGGTAAGTAGGGAACTGCCTGGACCACAGGTTTCGGAGCACTCGGTACAATAGGACAGGATGGAAGAGGGAGTGTTGTAGTATGTGAGGAACAGAAGATCAGTTTGGCTGGATTTCAGAGACTGGGAGAAATGAAAAAGAAATTCTTTTGAATAGGAATGTCCCATAGGCATCTTAAACTTAACATTTATGAAACCCAGTATTAGCTTCAAAAGAAACAGAAAATTAAAAAAAGACTAGTGGATTTGAGAGTAAAGTTAATGAATTCTCTTTTGTGAAAATACAAGGTATGAAGGGGGACCCCTTGATATAAATGTAATTTCTTGTTGTGATGTAGATTTGAAATTTTATGTGGCACCTGGAGCTGAGAGGCAGGTAGGAGGCAGTATTGGTGGATGGTAATCTAGAAGGAGTAATGGATAGTGTGACTTTTGAAATCAGAAAGACTCTTCTAGAATTCAAATCTGTTGGCTGGGTGACCGTGGGCAAGTCACTTAACCCTTTTACCTCAGTTTCCCATCTGTAAATTGAGCTGGAGAAGAAAATGGCAAACTGTTCTAATATCTTTGCTGAGAAAACCCCAAATGGGATCATGAAGTTAGACACGACTGAAATGACTGAACCATTCAAGGATCTTGGGTAGTACTTTGTATAGTCTGCTCCAAATAAATTGTAAAATCACTTATGTTGCAAGAGCAATCTGGCCTTGTAGTTTCTAGATGAAATTGAAAAAAATTAATAAATTTGAAAATAGAACAGTCTTTACCTGAATAATGAAATTAAAATTCTTTTAATGATCTCTCTCTTTCTGTCTCTCTCTTTTTCTACATATACATATATATGATATATAAACATATGTTTGAATATAAATTAGATATATACATTCATATTAACATGTTTTTATGGTTAGCCATTGACTATTTAAATTAGTGCTTTGAAGATTTTAAACTTTTTACATGTGTCATCTCATTTAATACTTACAACAACCCTATGAGATAGGTGTTATTATTATTCCCACTTTATAGATGAGGAAACTGCAATTGGGAGGGGATACATGACTTGTTCAGGACCATGTAGCTGGTACATGTCTTAGGCAGAATCTGAAATCGGTTCTTCCTGACTCCAAGTTCAGCCTTGTGTTGATAGTGCCACCTATTGGTTTATCATCATCACCAACATCTTATCCCAAAATGCTCCTCTGATGCCCCATCATGAATCAGAGGTGACTTTAGGTTCCTATAAGCCATGCTATCAGAATACAAGCTATGGCAGGTTCTATGAGATTCAGCGTTAGATCCAATGATAGTCTCTGTGTGCCTTGGCTAACAATCAGACCAGCTCATCTACTACATCAGGAAGCACCATTCTTCTAAGAGTAGCTAGCAATAACACTACTAGGTCATTGGTTCAAAGCAATTAAAGAATAAGAGGGAAAAAACTATGTGTAGAGAAATATTTATAGCAGCTAATTTTGTAGTGAGAAAGACCTGGAAAAAAGGAAGGGATTATAATCATTTGAGAAATAAATGAATATATTGTGTCTTGTGAAAGTAAAGGAATATTGTGCTGAAATAAATGGCAAATGACACTATTTCAGAAAAACCTGGAAAAACTTGTATGAATTGATATAGTACAAGAAGAGCAGGACTAGGAGAGCAATTTGTATAATAATAACAACATTATAAAGAAAAATTAATAGGAAAGACTTTAAACTCTGGTGAATGTGATGGTCAACTTTAACTCTGGAGGACGAAGGAGAAAGCACATTAATCTGATGCTCAGAGAGCTGGGATGGACTCAAGATACAGGGTTAGTATTCATTTTTAAGCATGGCAAGTATGTAAGATTTATTTTTCTTGACTGTGCTTATCCATTACAAAAATTATGTTTTTCTTCCTCTCTCCCACTTCTTTTTTAATTGGAGGGAAATTCTCTTAAGAGGGAGACATGAATCAGTGATAGGATTCCCTCTTCATCAAACAAAAGATCTTAGAAGCATTTGTTTCTTAAAAAAAAAAAAGAAAGAAGTTCAGAAGAAAAAAAAACAGACAAGCAGGATATCTTTAAAAGTAATACATTGGATTATGTACATTTTAAAAAACAATTAAAAAAATAAAAAAATAAAAAAACAAGTTGTGACCATAAACAAATTAGAACAAGGGATAATTTATCTATCAGATCTTTGGAGAGGGGAGGAATTTGTGACCAAAGAACTAGAGAACATTATGAAAGGCAAAATAGACAACTTTGATTACATTAAATTAAAAAGGTTTTGCACAAACAAAATCAACAGAAACAACATTAAAAGGGAAGTACAAAGCTGGGAAAAATCCTTATAGTCAGTGGGTCCGATAAAGGTCCCATTTTTAAAATATATAAAAACGGTGTCAAATTTATAAGAATAAAAGTCATTCCCCAATTGACAAATGGTCAAAGAATATAAACAAAAGTTTCAGATGATGAAATTAAAACCATCTATAGTTTTATGAAAAAATGCTCTAAATCACTACTAATTAGAGAAATGCAAATTAAAACAGCTCTGAAGTACCACCTCACATATGTCACATTGGCTAAGATAACAGGAAAATATAATGATAAATGTTGGGGGAATATGGGAAAATTGGGATACTAAGGCATTGTTGATGGAATTATGAAATATATATATAAAACTGCGCACATCCTTTGATCCAGCAGTGCCATTCTTAGGTCTGTATCCCAAGAAAATCATAAAGAGGGCAATGGACCCATATGTGTAAAAATGTTTGTAGCAGTTCTTTTTTTTAATGGTAGCAAAAAATTGGAAAATGAGTAGATGCTGATCAATTGGGGAATGGCTGAACAAGTTATAGTATATGAAGTTAATGGAATATTATTGTTCTATAAAATTGATGAACCAGCTGACTTTAGAAAGTCCTAGAAATATTTACATGAACTGATTCTGAGCAGAACCTGGAATACATTGTACACAACAACAGCAAGAATGTGTGATGATCAACTATGAAACAGTTGGTTCTTCTGAGTGGGTCAGTAATCCAAAGCAATCCCAATATACTTTGTACAGAAAATGTCATCTCCATCTAGAAAAAGAACTGTGGAGACTGAATATAAACCAACACATGCTATATTCACTTCTTTTTGCTGTTTTTTTTAACCTCTACCATGTTTTTTCCTATTGTTCTTTCTCCCCCAACATGATTCATAAAGCAATGTGTATTAAAAATAAAACAAAAACAAAAAATAAAAAAGCAAGTTGTAAATAATAGAAATTTGAATTTTCACATGTACTCCTCTGTTTCTGTTTTATCTTCTATATGGAAATGTTTTTGTTTCTTAAATAATAGTTTTTATTTTCAAATACATACAAAAATAATGTGTTTCAAATTTTTTCTCCCTTCTGTCTCCCCAATCTCTCCCCTAGACAGCAAGTAATCCAGTGTATGTTAAACAAGTGCAATCTTCCATACAGATTTCCACAATTATCATGTTGTACAAGAAAAATCAGATCAAAAAGAAAAAATGAGAAAGAAAACTAAAAGCAAGCAAACAATAACAAAAAAGATGAAAATACTATATTGTGATCCACATAAGGTCCCTATAGTCTGGATGCAGACAGCTCTCTTCATCACAAGTCCATTCAAATTGGCCTGAATCACCTCATTGTTGAAAAGAGTCACATCTGCCAGAATTGATCATCACACATTCTTATTGTTGTTGTGTATGATATTCTCTTGCTTCTACTCACTTCACTTAACATTAGTTCATGTAAGTCTCTCCAGGCCTTTCTGAAATTATCTTGCTGATTATTACTTATAGAACAGTAATATTCCATAGCATTCATATACAATAACTTATTCATTCATTCTCTAACTTATGAGTATCCATTCCTTGCCACACTATAAAAAGGACTAATACAAACAGGAAATGTCTTTTTAAAATATTTTAAAATGCAAACCAAAAAAAAGAGGTTTTCATTTGACTAATTATTTTATTGATGATTTATTTCCTTTTTCTGTGGGCTCTTGAGTTACTAATGGCCCACCTCTTTTGTCTACGTACCCTACCTTCTGAGTTCAAGTCAGTGTTTTTTTCACATTTGGCTCTTCATGGCTAGAATAGGGAAATTTTCTGGTTTACAGATGTGTTGTAATACTGGGCACAAAGAGACATCATCTTTTGAATGACTTTTTTATTGCTATTGGACCATCCTTGTGATGAATCATGGCACCGAGGAAAGCCTGGGTTTCAGTAATAAATATACTTGGAGTTAAGTTTCAAAATAG
Source organism: Antechinus flavipes (assembly GCF_016432865.1). Classification (NCBI taxonomy): domain Eukaryota; kingdom Metazoa; phylum Chordata; class Mammalia; order Dasyuromorphia; family Dasyuridae; genus Antechinus; species Antechinus flavipes. Next base: position 496,256,187 of record NC_067400.1, read on the forward strand.
AACGATTAGCATCACAGAGTGATAATTGGTGGGCCTATTTACTTTTCTTGTGGGATAATAGCCATTGAACTGGAAAGTACCTAGAGATTATCAAGTCCCATTTTACATATGAATAAACTGAGGCCCAGATTTGAAGTAACTTGCTTGAGATAGTGAACCAAAGAGTGAAAAAGTGCCATAAATAGAGAGCTAAGATTTGAATTCACATCCCCTGAGTTCCAAATTTAGGGCTCTTTCCACTGTACCCAACTGCTCCATTATAAAAAAATTACAAAATAGAAAAATTAAAACATGTAGTGTTGAAAGTCAGCCAAGGTCTCTGTTCTCATTCATTGTAACCTTTCAAACTGCAGATGACTCTTTTGGATCTTTTGGAGTAATTTCCATGAGCAGTCACATTCTTCAACTAAGATTCAGCAAAGTGTGAATATGAAGAGATTCTTCATTTACCATTGTCATCACTCCAACTTTTGGGGAAATCACTTAGGAACAATAAAATCTTGAGGTTTAGTAATGAAAAGTAACCATTATCCTTCTGTATTTGTCAATAGAAGTAATTGCTGCTGGGGCTGAAAAATAACTTCAACATGACACTTATTATTTCATAACAATATGAAACATCAACACATTCCTTTTTTGGAAGCCCATATTGTCTTAATTCTACGGTCACAAGGACTCACTCTTCACTAAATAATCCATCTAAAACCTAGCAACTTAAATTCCAAAGATCTATGACTCTGTCTTCTGGGACAGATCATAATCTCCCTCATTAAGGCTTTGGCCAGAAAAAATCATCAGCCAGTGACCAACCCATATCAGAAGAAAAATATTTCCTGCTCACATTCAATCTTCATTTCCCCAAGGATCTCTTGTCTTCTTGCTTCAATTAAATTCCTCTGAAAAAGACCATCATAGGAACTTGATGGATTTCAAAATGAATAGCCAATTTAATTCATGGGGGAAAATATCACTTGTCTATCAAAATAATGTGTTGATGATTGATAAATTGCTATATTGATAAATTATTGGTAATATAAGTAAAACACTAAGTTATATAATTTAGGCAGATTCAGCAGTGTGGTAAGAAGAAGCATCCATATTATAGTGGATAAAGGGCCATCTTTGTGCTCAGGAAGACCTGGGGTAAGTTATCTGTGTTATTGTAACATGTTAAAACTCTTCAATTTCTTCAGGACACATGTACTATTTTGTTTGATCATCTTAACAATCTCATAAGGAAAAAGAACACAACTATTGCTTTCCCATTTTAAATAAAGAAACTGAGTCTCAGAAAAAGTCAAAGATTTTTTTCAGGGATACATTGATGGTAAATACTGAAGATGAGTCTCAAAATTCAACCTTCAAGCTTAGTTCCATTTTCTTTTTACTGGACAATGATGCCATGTCTCCCAATCAGCCAGTGGCACAAGGAGGGCAAGATCAAGGAGATAGGCATGATGGAGAGCAAGAAAAATGGAAGAAAAAAGAAAAAGAAGGGCATCCATAAATCATTAGGTGGTTTGGTGGTGGAGAGGGTAGCAGGAGAAATAGAATGATTGAAAGCCAGAGGAATAAAACCTGAAGAGAAAGCTGACGCTTCTTAAATGGAGGTTCTGGGAAGAGATATCCAATCCGAAGGAGGAACCTCAGATTTGCAGGATATTTGTAAGGTATGCACAAATTTCTACAATTATATGTATTTTTTTAAACTGAGGTAATTGGGGTTAAGTGACTTGCCAAGCACAGAGGAAGGAAGTGTTAAGTGTCTGAGGCCAGATTTGAACTTAGGTCCTCTTGACTTCAGAGCTGGTATTCTATCCACTGCATCAATTAGCTGCCCTCTATATATTCTTTGTATGTAGTGCTTTGGTGGGAAATTGGTCAATGGCTTTATTGTCCAATCTAGGTGCTTACTAAATATTCAATTATAGTAGATTCTTAATGTTGATTTGCTGATTTTATTTTGAAAAGCATTAATTTAAAAGTGCCATGGAACAGGAGTAGAAAATTCACTAAATCTACTTAGGAGACTAGTAATTACTACTTCAAGTCTGTTTTGTATACATAATTTCCTTTGCCAAGTAGGAATTTTTTTAAGCTAAAAAGTATTGGTTTTGAAGTAGCATTTTGAGCTGGGGATAGGGAGGAAACTATATTCCTAATTTGTATGTTTTGAAAAAAAGGGGGGAAATGCAATCATGAATTGGAGATGTGATAATACATGGAGATATATTTTCACCTACAATATTTGTATTCATCTTTGGCATGTCAGTCCCTTCAATAGTGGTAAACCATCTGGATAATCCAGGTTCATCCCACTCCCAACTGTTTTCGCTTTCATTGCTGTTCCTCTATTTGTTTTACTATCAGAGGAAATGGAGAGATACTAGGATCAATAGGAATATATTTTTTAAAAATTGTGTATTTTTCTCTTAGGTTAATAGACTAAGGAAGATATTTGTATGTCTATCTCTTTCATGTGAATTTAAATTTCTTTTAAGTTTCAGATTAAATATTGTTCTAAAAGGATGTATAAATTCTCTGGATAGTTCCAGTTTACACACTTCCTATGTCAGGGAATGCATTACTTCCTGAAGCAGACTCTTCCATCTTTAGTCAGCTCTGATGATGAGAAAGTTCTTCCTCATATAAAGTTAAAATCTTCCCCTACCCTGCAATTTCTGCCTTTATGTCTCAGCTCTGCATACTAAAACCATAGTGAATCAGTCTAGATCTTGATGCAGGGAAAAAACAAACCTGGAAATCTTAGTGATCTGCAAGTTAAAAATAAATCAGCCATATAATTTGGCATGTCCATTTAAAAAAAAAAAGAATTACTTCTTTAGCTACAGTAATGTAAGCCCAGAAATTAGAATGAGGGAAGTCCTAATCCTAGTCAGAATATATGCAGTTCTAGTTCCCACATTCGGAAGGAACTTTGACCAGCCTGGATACACCTAAACAGAAGTTCTTAAATTTTTTTGTTAGTCACCAGACACATTGGCAGTCTATAGATCCCTTTTTAGAAAAATGTCTTTATGTATATACAATAAAATATAGAGGAACATCAAGGAAACTAATATATGAAAATAGAGTTCATGTGTGTGTGTTTATTTATTTAAATGTATAGACCCTGGGTTAAGAACCTCTAATAGAGGAAACAGAATCAAAATTGTTAGCATAAAGATTGGTTAAAGGAATCTGGAAGGTGATGGCATTCACCCCGGAAAAGAGAAAACTTAAAAAGGGACACAATTTTTGTCTTCAAATATTTAAGGGCAGCTTAGATTTCATTTTGCTTACTTCAATTCAATTCAATTCATATTTATTAGGTGCCTACTAAATGCAAGATACTATTAAACACTGGGGACACAGGACCAAAACCTGCCTTCAAGAAGTTGAATTCTACATTATCTTCTTATATCTTTTCTCACCACACTTGATTATTTATTTTCTTTTTAATTCATGAGATAAAACAAGCATATCCATAACAATGTATAATAAAAAAGATTGCATGTAAAACTGAAATCTATTATATACAACTTGTTATTCTCAGTAATACCATCACTATGTCTATTTCCAAAACAATTAGGGAAAAAAGGGAAAGATCACAAATATTTTTAAATGTTTATAGCAACTCTCTTCATGGTAGCAAAGAACTGGAAATTGTAGGGATGTCTATCATTTGGAGAATGACTAAACAAATTGTGGTACATGATTATGATGGAATATCTTGTTTTATTCTAAATGACAGAACTAGTAAGAGGGAGCATAAAGGGAGCAGGCTTATTAACTTCAACACAAAGAAAAAGTTTCTACCAATTAAAACTGCTAAATGTATTGGACATTTTTCTAAGTTACTGGAGTTCATAGGCTCATGAACATGGAAAGAATCTTGGAGTGGTTAAGTCACTTACTTAGGGTCACACAGTAAGAACTATCAAAGTCAGGGTACAAACCTAATTCTTCTATTAGAAGTTGAATATTCTTTCTTGAGCATGTTATTCATGCTTTGAAGTAGGAGTTGTAGAGATGACTTTTGACATTTGTTCTAACTTTTCTATCTATGATTCTATTCCTTACTGCAAGTCTTTAAGCTTTTTTAAAAGAACTATTTTCACCCATGAGAAATCAAGGGCATATAAAATGCTTATTGCTTATATTTTGGTATGCAAGTGGATAAACAACCCATAGACCTGGTCCATCAGAATATAACAATGCATATATATATATATATATATATATATATATATATATATATATATATATATATATATACACACACACACACACACACACACACACACACACACACATACACACACATGCATGTGCATACATACACATGGGATATATATGTATGTATAGATACACAGATACACACACATAAATGTCAATATACATATATGAATATAAAATATATGCATATATTTACATTTATATGGTCACCGAAGATGGACAATGAATTAGATCCAGAATTCAATAACAGTAAAAGAGGTCTGATAATTTTAGGAAATTGTTCATTAAATCATGAGTGTTGAATATGTTGATTTGGTTTATTGAATTTTTATTTAATTTGTAAAATATTCCCAAATTACATTTTAATTTAGTTTGATCTACACTCAAGAATGTTGGCAGCCTCATGCACAGACCTTATGTTTAACACCTCTGCTTTAAATGACTCTAAGCTTATCTCCTTAATAGTATATGTTTTCTAAATACTCTAAACACAGGTTAATATTTTTCCTGGGGTATTGTAAAACTCCAAATTATGGAATACAACAATCTCTAAAGAGTCAAAAATTCTAGTTACCCAGGTGTAATGGAAGAAAGTATGATGGATGATATATTTTTTGTTGCTTTTCAGTCATTTCAATTATGTCTAACTCTTCATGATCCCATTTAAGGTTTTCTTGGCAAAAAATACTGGAGTGGTTTGCCATTTCCTCTCCAACTCATTTTACAGATGAGGAGAGGCAAATGAACTTGAATGACTTGCCCAGGATCACAAAACTAGCAATTTTCTAAGATTGGATTTGAATTCAGGCCTTCCTGAGACCAGCACCAGTGTTTTATTCATTACACCATCTAGCTGCTCTCCACAACATATTGCAAATGAAAAATAGCCCCAAAAAACGTCAAAGTTACCAGAGAGATATTCAATCAGAAAGGATATTAGACTAGTGTCAAAGGGAAAAAAGAATGACCAATGGTTTGATATTCCCACTTTAGAATCAGGAAACTTAGAGGATGGCCCCTAGCATTTTGGGGGGAAAGACCACCTAGAAATGATTCATGGATATGTGCAAGAGGAACAGATGGATTACTGCAATCTAGGGATTGTCCATATATTGCAGATGCATTGAAGAATTGAAGTACACTCTCATACATATCCCCAGAAATCTTTTTCTTCTCTAGACTAAGCATTTCCCTTTTCTATAAACACTTAAGATGATTATTTTTTTTAAAGTAGCAATAATTACTACTAATACTAATTTACTACTAATAGTAGTAAAGTATTCTAAAACATGTCTGTAACTGTCCATATGTGCCTGGGAATCTGCTTTCATGATGAAAAGAAGAAAGAGGAATGGAGGTTTCTCAAGTTGACCCAGCAGTAGTTTCAGTTCTCCATGATGAACAGTTTCAGTAGCTGACAGAATGCTCCTATTCACCTTAGGAGATCTTGAAGAGGTTGGAAACTACTTGTCTTCTCTTGCAGATTTATGACTGAATCTCAACCAGGGAAGCAAAATTAGTTTTTCCTTAGACTCCAAAATGATAGTTCCATGTGAGGAAACTTTCAAAAACTCCCTGAGTAATGCCTCACCAGACAAACTTCTGAATATAATTAGATTTTGCACGGTGATAATACCTTTCTCTCTTTCATCATATAGTTCTGTCACTTCACAAAAAAGAGATGTTTTCATTTCAGAGGTCCAGTTTAGTCTGAGATTGGTGACATGGTCAACACTTTATTATTCATTAGTTACATCAATTCTAAAGAAGTCTGGCCTTCAAGAACTTATAGGCAATCTCTTCCATGAATAAAAATATGAAGTGCCTGACTTCTCTGATTTTTCTTTTCCCCTCATTTCCTTATCTATACCATTTGCCACCAATAACTTTTTAAAAAGTTTGCTTATGTCAATTATTACATCTTACTGTGAATATTAATCGATGTTACTTCTTTGGTAAATTTTCATGTTAAGCATTTAAAATTTTATCTCTAGTTATGAATTAAAAGCTTAATTTCCTACTAAATACATTTTAGGAATCATTAAGGGTTGAATATGAGATAGGGTAGAAGATATTTGAAGTAGGGGGAACAGAGGTTTCCCAACTTTATAAAATGCCATATTTGCTTTGATATCCCAATGGTACTGTTTTCTCAAATTAATAAGTAGTTATCTATAAGGCACACTACTATTCTAAAAAGTATCTGATCCAATGAAACTCTATATAACTGAGTCCTTTGTTAAATCAGTCACTTTATTTTTTATCACAGTGGTCTATAGAAGGATGCTCAAACTCCCTTTGTCAGTTATATAGCTAAGGAGTGTCTGAATTAACAAATCATCATCAATTATCATTTTGGTAATACAGATATGTACTATTTGCCTCTTGCTCTGCCTTGACTTCTCCAGCAAGTCACTAGAATAATGGAGGACCACACAGAGATCATCTAGAAAAGGGAATAATGCAAGTTATTTCTGTACCCAGGCCAAGCTTGGTGAAACATGCCCATAATTCCTTATACTAGGGAGGTTTAGTTAAGGTCACTAGCCCAAGTGTCCTGCATTACAGAAGGGCTAAAGTTGATCAGTGTCTATAATAAAGTAAAGTAAAGAGATTCCTTCTCAACACACACACACACACACACACACACACACACACACACACACACACACACAGCTGCATCCCTAAGGCTTACTTTAATTAGTTTTTCCCTCTATTACTAAGTATTGCCAAAGGCAACAAGATTGCATCCAGTTTCTCAATAATTAGCACTAGTCATTGCCTTGGTGTCTCAAATATTATAGCTAAATTCTTGCTTTGGCAAATATAGAGGACATCATGCATTTGGACCTATAAAACTTTGAATTATGTGAAAAAATGAATCTAAAATATCCTCTTCCTTTGAAGGGAAACAGTTGAGGAATTAAGGAAAAAAAGATAATAAACTTTAACAGAGGTATGATAACAATGATATCAAACTTCAATTTTTCATACATCTACTGAAGCTTTCTGTCTCTGCCAAAGCAAAATAAATAATGTTTTAACTTTACTGAACAATGATTCAACCTTCCAAAAGTAGAGGAACTAACATAGGGAAATTCTACACTGGATCTGATACTAACAAGCAAGACCACTATTTTTAGTTAAAGGGGTAAGAATAATGGGAACTTTGAGAGGAAGTTACTATTTTCCCTTGTAATTTGGGGCAGAGAAAGAGAAGACTAGACAGTCTGACATTCATTACAGATTTTAGGAAAGCAAATTTCAAATGTTTTAGAGGAAAATGGGTAGGATCGCATGGACTTAAATACTAAAGAAAAACTTACATAAGGAAAATCAATAAAATTCTGAAGACAAAATAGGAGACAATGCCAAAAGGAAAAAGAAAAAATCGTCTCTTCCAAAAGGAAGAGGAAACTCATCACCTAATTGATATTTTTAAAGTATACAGAATATGGAAGCAGGGCAAGTAAAAAATGGTAAATAAAAAACACATATTGTCAGGAGCATAAAAGTTCAGAATAAGCTGAGGCTGGAAATAGAAGCTGAGGCCAATAATAAATATGTAATATTTTTAGCTATATTGTGGAAAAAAAGAAAGGAAACAGAGATTACAGAGAAATAGCATAGTTTCATCAAGATTCAGTTCAGACTAACCTTATTTCCTTTTCTGACAAGGTTACTAAACTTGTATTTCAGTGGAATATTCCAATTATAGTATATCTAGTCTTTAGTAAAGTTTTTTGTAAAGTCCAGGCTAGTTTTCTGAAGGCCTCAGGAACAGCCGGAGTCAGGATTAGTAAAAGTCCTTGGTCTTTGGGGGAGAAGTGAAGGAGATAGACAAAATGCCACAAGACTCACCACCAACTTCTCTTCTCTTCATCCTGTCTAAGAGTGAAGTTTTCTTGCCTCTCTCATCCCACCCCCTAATCCTTACCTACAATTCTCTTAACCCCAAACATTGAGCCAGCATTAACTGTGAGAAGAGCAATTCTAAATAGATGCTAAAAGAGTCATTTTCAAATAGGTTATTAGCCTTAAGTGCTTGGTTATTTGATTCAAATGCACCTATTCAAAGTTACAGTTTTTAACAAAATACTATTCTTAGTGAAATGATAGAATTATATAGATTAAATAGTGAAATAAATAGATGGATCTGACATTGGTTGAATGACAGACTTAAAGAAGGGTCATTAATAATTTAATATCAAAGATGGTGGATTGTAGAAAATAACCCAGCTGAACTCTCCTATCATTCTCCTCCAAACAACATTAAAAATTTGACATTCAAACACAAAACTCAAGAGAAACATAAAATGTAAATTTTAAAGAATGAAATCATAAGGGACTTAATTAAGTTAAACTGTTTATATTTCCATGTGGGGAAATGATTTATGTCACTCCTAAGGACTTTATTTTTAGTGAGGCAGTTAGGAGTTTACAAAGACAGAATAAACAAGTATTAGTCAATTATATTGGGGTGATCTTCAAAAAAAAGAGAATATAGGGGTGAGAAAGAGATATGCACTCATATAAGGGGAAAGGGAGAGACAGAATGGGGAAATTTTTTTTTACATAAAGGAAGCACGCAAGGAAGAACTTTTTTTTAGTGGAAAGCATAATGGGGAAGTAGCAGGCAATATCTGAACCTCATTTTTATTTTTGCTTACTGGTATTTTATTTTTTCAATTACATATAAAGATAGTTTTCAACATTAATTTTTGTAAGATTTTGAGTTCCAAATGTTTTTCTTTTTGTTCCTTCCTCCTTTCCTTCCTTTTCTTTTCTTTTTTATTATAGCTTTTTATTTACATGATATATGCATGAGTAATTTTTCAGCATTGACAATTGCAAAACCTTTTTTTCCAGTTTTTCCCCTCCTTACCCCTCCCCCCTCCCCGAGATGGCAGGTAGACCAATAAATATTAAAAATGTTAAAGTATATGTTAGATACAATATGTTATACATATCCATACAGTTATTTTGTTGCACAAGAAGAATTGGACTTTGAAATAATGTACAATTAACTTGTGAAGGAAATAAAAAATGTAGGCAGACAAAAACAGAGGGATTGGAAATGCTATGTAGTGGTTCACATTCATTTCCCAGAGTTTTTTCGCTGGGTGTAGCTGGTTCTATTCATTATTGAACAATTGGAACTGATTTGGTTCATCTCATTGCTGAAGATGGCCACGTCTATCAGAATAGATCGTCATATAGCATTGTTGTTGAAGTATATAATGATTTCCTGGTCCTGCTCATTTCACTTAGTATCAGTTCATGTAAGTCTCTCCAGGTTTTACTGAAATCTTCCTGCTGGTCATTTCTTACAAAACCATAATATTCCATAACATTCATATACCACAATTTATTCAGCCATTCTCCAATTGATGGGCATCCACTTAGGTTCCAATTTCTTGCCACTACAGACAGGGCTGCCACAAACATTGTTGCACATACAGGCTCCTTTCCCTTCGTTAGTATCTCTTTGGGGTATAAGTGCAGTAGAAACACTGCTGGATCAAAGGATATGCACAGTTTGATAACTTTTTGAGCATAGTTCCAAATTGTTCTCCAGAATGGCTGAATGTATTCACAATTCCACCAACAATGTATAAGTGTCCCTGTTTTCCCACATCCCCTCCAACATTCCGCATTATCTTTCCCTGTCATTCTAGCCAATCTGACAGGTGTGTAGTGGGATCTCAGAGTTGTCTTAATTTGCATTTCTCTGATTAATAATGACTTAGAGCATCTTTTCATATGGCTAGAAATAGTTTCAATTTCTTCATCTGAGAATTGTCTGTTCATATCCTTTGATCATTTATCAGTTGGAGAATGGCTTGATTTCTTATAAATTGGAGTCAATTCTTTATATATTTTGGAAATGAGGCCTTTATCAGAACCTTTGACTGTAAAAATGTTTTCCCAGTTTATTGTTTCCCTTCTAATCTTCTCTGCATTAGTTTTGTTTGTATAAAAACTTTTCAATTTGATATAATCAAAAATTTCTATTTTGTGATCAATAATGATCTCTGGTTCTTCTTTGGTCACAATTTCCTTCCTTCTCCACAAGTCTGACAGGTAAACTATCCTGTGTTCCTCTAATTTATTTATAATCTCATTCTTTATGCCTAGATCATGAAACCATTTTGACCTTATCTTGGTGTACAGTGTTAAGTGTGTCAATGCCTAGTTTTTGCCATACTAATTTCCAATTTTTCCAATAGTTTTTGTCAAACAATGAATTCTTATCCCAAAAGCTGGGTTTGTCAAACACTAGATTATTAAAGTTTATTGACTATTTTGTCCTTTGAATCTAACCTATTCCACTGATCAACTAGTCTATTTCTTAGCCAATACCAAATGGTTTTGGTGACCACTGCTTTATAATATAATTTTAGATCTTTTGATTTTTTTCATTAGTTCCCTTGAAAGTCTTGACCAAAATTTTGTTCTTCCACATGAATTTTGTTGTTATTTTTCTAGGTCATTAAAATAGTTTTTTGGGAGTCTGATTGGTATAGCACTAAATAAATAGATTAGTTTAGGTAGTATTGTCATCTTTATTATATTTGCTTGCCCTATCCAAGAGCATTTAATATTTTTCCAGTTGGTTAGAGATGACTTTATTTGTGTGGAAAGTGCTTTATAGTTTTGCTCATATAGTTCCTGATTTTCCCTTGGCAGATAGATTCCCAAATATTTTATACAATCAGTAGTTACTTTAAATGGAATTTCTCTTTGTATATCTTGCTGTTGGATTTTGTTAGTGATATATATAAGAATGGTGATGACTTATGTGGGTTTATTTTGTATCCTTCAACTTTGCTAAAGGTGTGGATTATTTCTAATAGCTTTTTAGTAAAATCTCTGGGGTTCTCTAAGTATACCATCATAATTTGGTATGCAAATTGGAATTGCAAAGAGGAATAATTTGGTTTCCTCACTGCCTATTCTAATTCCTTTAATCTCTTTCTCAACTCTTATTGCTAAGGCTAACATTTCTAAAATAATATTGAATAGTAACAGTGATAGTGGGCAACCTTGTTTCACTCCTGATCTTATTGGTTTTCCTTCCTTTTCTTGCCAAGACAGCAAACAATATGATATAGGTTATATATGTATAATCATTTTAAACACATTTCCATATGTTGAACCTCACTTCTGTCAGAATTGGTATAAAAAATATATCCAACTGAGTATGGATAGATAGACAGATTCATCTAAGTACATATATATATAATTGAGTATATATAGTCAGTATGTGTGTACATGTATATCTAGCTATTTACTTATTTATCTAACTGCATACACATACATACTTAGAGACATGTATGCTTGTCATCTAAAGTGACAACAAAATCAAACATATTTGCTGGTGTGTGTGTGTGTGTGTGTGTGTGTGTGTGTGGTGTGTGTGTAGAAGCATGTGCTCTTTACTTCAGATAATGGTAACACTGAAAGGAACCTTAGAGATTATCCTCTAGACCACATTTTTAATCTTTCTTGTGTCATGACCCCCTTTTGGAGTCTGATAAAGCCAATGTACTCCTTTTCTGAGTAATGTGTTTTTTTAATCTTATAATTTGAAGAAAATGCTAAATTTTGGTTAGAGGTCAGTGAAAATAAGGATTTTTTTTCCTATTTAAATGCATGGACTCTATGAAATATATTTGTATACTTATTGGGAATCTATGAATCACAGATGAAGATGTATTAGATCCAATTAGATCCAATGCTATCATTTAATATACAAAAAATTGAAATTTAGATCTTTAGTTGCCCAGAGTCACACTGCTAGCTAGTATCTGAGAAGAGATTTGAACTTAAGTCTCATGTCTCAATCAATTGCACCCGAATCATTACTGTGTTGTGTGGTCACTAGTCACAAAGGATAAGCCATTAATATATATGACAATTCATTTTTCTTTTATGTAGTCAAACTAAATATACTATTCTTTTTTCTTCTTGTTGGTTCACCAGTACCTTAATTAGTTATTTATTGTCAAGAGTTTTCTTTGATATCATGCATCACCAATCCTCACGTAGTCATAATCAAAAGATGAAGGTCAAGTATCCTTAGGTTTACTCTGCAATAAATGACATTATCTTCACTCTTCTATCCTCCTCCTTATTTTTGGGCCAGGAGAGACATGCCCATGAGTATTCAGTCAGTCAATTGACAGGCATTTATTAAGTACTTACTATGGACCAGGTACTGTGCTCTGTGTTGGACAATATAAGTCCAAATAATGAAACAACTACTACTTGAAATGAGCTTACCTTCAAATGTGAGAGAGAAGTCTGAACTGAATCCACAGATTGCTTTGATTGGGGGTAGAAAGGTTATGTTGAAGGGAGGAATACAGTAAAACTGGAAACCTAGAACAGTGGAGATGATGCAGGAAAGATGAAAGGGCAGTAATGAATCAAAGCACTTGTGAAACTGATGCTCATCTATAAAGTGACCTAACACAATAAACTAAGATAAAGATTGAGTGCTACTATGCACCAAACACTGTGTTAAATATTGGGGATACAAACAAGAAAAAATAGTGCTTCCCCTCAAGAAGCTTTTGTTCTATTGGAAGAAGAGAACACACAAAAGAAAGTTGAAAAGTAAGGGAAGGATATCTGACTTGGGGGGCAGAATAATGGTAGAATCAAAACCTAACAGAAAAACTGAGGGGAAATGAAGAACTGGCTGGGCTTTGAGCTCTCTGTAAATGAGGGTTTGGGGAGAAGTTTTGCGCCCCACCTTCTAGCCCTCCAAAATGAAGATACTAACAATCATGAAAGTATTTCTTAAAGTCCTGTTTCAGCTAAATATAAGTTCTTCAAAGAATCATGAGAGAATCCCATCTTGCTATTGGGAAATATTGTGATTGAAACTCCATCTCTTCTTTGCTTTCATCATACTCTGCTTTGCATTTTACATATCTGTGTACATGTATTACCCAATACCCAGTAAATTGTAAGCTTCTGGAAGTCAGGGATGCTGCCATCCTTTATCTTTGTGCCTTGTACATTGTAGGGTTTAATAAGTGGTGTATTTTTCATGAAGTAAGTTAAACAAGAAGGAAATCAAAACTCCCTTAGGAGCCAAAAGGTCAGTTTTCTTCTTAAACCCTTTAATTAGCTGTCACATTATAGTAGTTACAGATACATAACCTAGATTTGCCATCAGGAATCCCAGCTGGATTCGAAACATGGCTCAGAAATATGTTCTTAGTGTGATGATGAGAAAGTCACTTAATCCCTAAGAACCTAAATTTCTTGAGTACAATAGTTTTATAGTTTTACTTATACTTAGCTGCCTTGCAGTAGTATTGTGACAAAAACAGCTGGAAAGCCTTCAGTCCTAAAGATAAGTGAATTGTTATTATTGTGACCTTGAGCTTTGAGAACAAGTTAAACTAGAAGCAACTGTTTCATCTCACTCCCATCTACTGCCTGCTACAGTGAAATGAGAGCTGGAAGAACTGACGCATTCTAATACCCCTGAGGAAGTTCTAAGGTAAATTCTGAGCTGACACCTCATTGCAAGGGACCAAATCAGGCCTGAACTTTCCCAACCTCCCATCTTAGAAGACTTGATCCACAGATTCATCTACAGATAATTAAGTCTAAAAACAAAGAAGGCTGTTTTATTTAGACAAGTCAGAGACAAAAATAGGGATTTTTGAAAACATAACTTGATATGTTAGATCAAAAAAAATCCAACAAAGTATGACTTTAAAATTTTTTATTTCTGAACAAAACACATGATAATAACATTTTGTAAATATAGTTAAAAGACAAAAATAATTAGGAACTTAGGTATTATACAATAGGATAATAAGCAATAAATTACATAGTTAAATTATACTCTTAGATTTTTCACTTTGATTACATGTTTAAAGGTGACATTTTGACCTTGAAGACAGTTTGAATTTCTTACTTTCAAAGTATGCACTTGATTCAACTATAAATAAATTTGAATTTTCACGTGAACAATTTGTGTCTGAGGTTAAAGGTAGAAGGGTTGTATTTAATTAAGCCTTTTACTGTGAGCCAGAGAGATACCAAGGAATAATGAGACAGGGACTAGAAACCAGTCTTGGAGCTAAAAAGACTCAAATTCAAGTTCTATCTATGACACCTACTGGTTGTGTGACTTTGGACAAATCACCTGACTTTTCAGAACCTCTATGCAGCTCTCTGTGATTATAAATTACAGAAAAAGGGTCAGCATCAGTGGGAACTCTCCACATCAAAAAATAAAATAAAAATCACAGTTTCAGAACAAAAGCCTATAGTGATAGGTTTGAGTTTCTCCTGGGCTATAGATGTTTCTCTTCTTAAAAATGGCTGAATTTAAAAATAGGGAGGTAAAATTATATTCAATTTACTACAGAGGCTTTTGAAAGGGTAAAGTGCTAAAAAAATAGACTTTCATTCATTACTTTCTAAATCAATTTTAAAAATGTTTTTCATATTTATTCATTAAGTTGCTTGGGGATTATTTAATTATATATATATTTAATTTTATATATATATATATATATGTAGGTTTATGTTTTTAATGTAGACTAGATTTTACTTCCTGAAAAGGATAAGAATTCTTTCAGATGTATTAGTAGAGGGAAGGTTACCCTTTTCCTCTTAATCACTATATACATATGAAATAAATCATGGTTTTATCAAAGTAGGAAAAACCTAGTACAATTCTGAGCAAAGAGTTTATGTTCAATAAATTAAGGAACTCAAGTTAATTGTATCAGGCCTGAATCAGCCCATGGGTACTGTTTCTAACAACCAAACCAACTGTTGCTTTTCAGAACACGAGTAACCCGGTTCAAAATGACGTCATATTCAAGTTGCTTGGTTCCTTGGAAAAAGTAATAATGTCCTACAAAGAAAGAAAAAACAAATATAAATTGTTACATTCTCAGAATCATGGATTCTTAGAGTTGGAAGGAATTAGGTATGATGGAAGCTAGCCTAGGTAAATAAGAAATTCATTTATAACATCTTCAGCTAATGATCACCCAAACTAAGTCAGTGTTGGGGAACTTGGTAGTTCCCCCCAACCCATTTCATTCTAGGTGTTTGTTAACTAATTAATTGTTCATAAGTTTTATATACATCAAACAAAAATCTTTTATCCAATTTCCAAACCAGGCTGTCTACACTCTATATCCTCCCATTACAGGAACTTGGACTCTGCCCCCTAAGATCCTGGGCTCTGAAAGGTAAAGAATTACCTTATGTTTCCCTAAACCAGGCTACCCCATTTCCTAACCATTTCCAAATTCTCTCAGAGACTCCATAGCCTTCTCTCTTTCTACTTTTTCCAATTCTAACTTTATATGCTCTCTTCCTGTGTAGAATATAAATTCCTTGAAGGCCATGATATCCTTTCTTAATTTTTGTAGCCCCTGCTTAGTGCCTGCCTTATAATAAGCACCTGATATATACTTTCTTATTCATTTATTTATCCATTCGTGGGACAGTTTTAAAATACTTGAAGACAGTTCACTTCTACCTCCTCCCAAAATCTAATCTTTTTTGAGATTAAATTTCTTTAGTTCCTTCAAATTGATGAGCATATAATTCAAATCCTTTCTTATTTTGTTGGGGGAAAAAAGAAGACATGGTAACATTTATAGTTAGAAATCAGGAAAGTATTAGAAACCCCAAAGATAACTCTTCTACATCCTGCTTAAGTTTCTCTGGGAAATTTTTAAACTTATCAATGACATTCCTAAATGTATTGCCAATACAATGCTTCAGTTTTAGTCTAACTACAGCAGAGCCAGAGTTGATCAGGATTGAGATTTTCAGTGTCTTTGTGTTAAACCCTATGTACATCTTTTAATGAAGTATAAGATTCCATTCATTTTCTTGGCTTCTCTGTTGATTTATATTGAGTTTGCCATTCATAAAAACCCATAACTTTTTCATACCAAATGTTGTCTCTCTCTCTCTCCTTTTCTATTCTGTACCTTTGCTGTAGATTTAAAAAAGCTACACAATTCTACTTTTATCTTATTAGATATTATCTTTATTATGTTAAGACCATTGCTTTAGCCTGTCCAAGTCATTTTGTACCTTAACTTTTTTATCCAATGTATTAATAGTTTCTCCCAGCTTTCTGACATCTATATATCCCATATATATCTCTTTCTGTTTTCTTAAATCTTGAAAAGGATCCAACTTGTATTTTTTAGAATTTTGGAAATCATTTAATGCCCAATGCTTCTTAATGAGAATGGCTATAATTTTTCTCTTTTTGGGCTGGAAGTGAGGGTACAACAGAGTAAAAATATTCATAGATAGATCTAAACCTGTGAGCAGTTTCACAGAAAGGGAATTGGATTTGACCCAGTTGGTGGGATAAAATAACTATAAATATGCAGGACTGAAATTGTAGTGATCAAACTTGGACTTGGGAGAAGATAAGGGAAGAGAAAAGGAACCTCCCTTCCTTCTTCATAGAGAAGGGAAATTATGGGTGTGAAAACTTGTCAAACTTGTTCATTTGAAATATTTTGGAATTAATGTTTGGAAATTTTAAACAGAAATAAAAAGAAACAAATAGAACCCTGAGATTACCCTGTCATAATGGTAGGGTGAGTGGCTAATTAGGAGATTTTGTGGGAAGAGTTCCTGTACTTGGTAAGTGAACAAAGGAGCCACCCATGAGTAGTCATTATTTGTAATGCAAAAAGGAGTTTTAGATCCCTGGACAATGGTGTGTCCTACTAAGATTATCCTACTTCTATCTGGATCCTTGCTGCCAAAAATCAGCGGAATTTCTTATGTCAGTATTTATAAAATTCTTTCTATATATCACGAACACCAAATTCAAGCCTGTCTTTTCTTTGTTTATCTGGGGCTCCCCTGTCTTAAGTCACAGGTCCCAATGATCATTGCTAGCTCTGCAGATCTTTGAGGCAATGCCAGCACTTTTAAGGAAAAGAGAAAGGGTGGGAAAACCCAGTTTTAGGGATTGTTCAAGGCATACTCCCTTGTACCCCTATCAGGGAGTGAAGTTTTCCCAGTAATGTCCTATATAATCAGATACTCTCTTGGCCACTGAATTCAAGAATTTAGCTGAGAACAGATTCTAGGAAACTGAAGGTAAAGTCTCAGTGAAAGCTCCTCTGAATTTGAGAGACACTAACAGAGTGTCCCAGAAAATACCTAGACCTACATCTACATCTACAACTCATCCTCACCTCTACTCCCTACCAAAATCTAGCTATTGGAACCCTGGAAAGGATTGGGGACTTGTGTTATCTTTGCCAGTTTATTTCCATGGTTACCACATAATGGTACAGAGTCCTTTAACTGGAGAATTTCAAAGAAGTTTCTGGTTTTCTAAATAGCTTCAAAATACTTACTGTTGTGGTAAAAGGCAGCTTCCACTTTAGGTCCAATTCCTGGAAATGCCCTAGCAATTTGTCTGGGATAATTTCTGTCCATTGATTGATT
Source organism: Antechinus flavipes (assembly GCF_016432865.1). NCBI lineage: Eukaryota > Metazoa > Chordata > Mammalia > Dasyuromorphia > Dasyuridae > Antechinus > Antechinus flavipes. The sequence continues at coordinate 496,273,908 of NC_067400.1, forward strand.
CCTCTCATCATATCTGCGCAAAGAAATCATGAAGAAATGCTTCATCAGAAATCTGGATAATAATCAATTTATCCTCAAATCCCCCAAAGACTCTCTGATACTTAGATCCATTCTCTTCTTCCTTCCTTCCTTCCTTCCTTCCTTCCTTCCTTCCTTCCTTCCTTCCTTCCTTCCTTCCTTCCTTCCTTCCTCCTTCTTTCCTTCCTTCCTTCCTTCCTTCCTTCCTTCCTTCCTTCCTTCCTTCCTTCCTTCCTTCCTTCCTTCCTTCCTTCTTCCCTTCCCTCCTTCCTTCCTTCCTTCTTTCCTTCCTTCTTCCTTCCTTCCTTCCTCCTTCCTTCCTTCCTTCCTTCCTTCCTTCCTTCCTTCCTTCCTTTTTGCCTTCCTTCCTTTCTACCTTTCTTTCTCCTTTCCTTCTTTTCCTTTCTTCTTTCTTTCCTTCCTGCCTTCCTTTCTTCCCCCTTTACTTCCTCCCTCCCTCTTTCCTTTCCTTCCTTTCTTCCTTTAGTTCTGTATATATAGTGCCATGATCTTGGCAGTCAGCACTCTTTCCAAAAAGAACAAAATGACATAGTGAAAAGAAATTCTTTATGAGCTCAAGAGGAACAGTTAGATGGTACAATGGATAGAACATTGGCCCTGGAGCCAGGAAGACTTGAGTTCAAATATAGCCTTAGACACTTAGTATTTATTAGCTTGTGACCCTGGGCAAGTCATTTAACTCCAAATTGCCTCATCCATAAAGTAAAATTTTAAAAAGTACTTCATAAAAAAAGATCGAGGCCTTCCTGTAGAGGGCTGAAACTCTTGAGGTGATGCATTGAGGTGAGGACAGCTGAGCACTTAAGGCTAACTACAGATTGGACAATACTCTATAAGCATATGCTTGGAAAATGGTCCTTCCCACTGTCCTGTGCTGGCTCGATGATTGATGTATACAGAGGATTGTAGAAGGGACTAGGGGGTGGAGTAAGACTAGCCAGAGTCACATTTTGGCAGTAGACGAGGGAGGAGGCGGTTGCAGAGATCCTGCTTCCATCCCCTTCACTTCTATGCCTAAAGACCAAGAATAAAGATTAAGGACTTTTGCTCATCCTGATTCTAAGGTATGCAGTGTGCTAATGCAGTCATCTCACCTTCCTTCTCTGCTTTCCCTCTTTTTTCCTTTATTCTTTTCTCCTTTCTTTCCCCTCGCCCTCCTTTTCTCCTTTCCTTCCTTCCTTTAGTTCTGTTATCTATAGTCCCATGATCTTTCCAAAAAAGAGTAACATGGCAGTAAAAACAATGTCTTTTTAAGATCAGGAGATCTAGATTTTAATCCTTACACAGAGAGGTATTTACTAGCTATGTGGCTACAGACTGGTCATATCACCTCTTTGACCCTCAATTTCTTCATCTATAAACTAGAAGTGACATTCATGTACAATATTTTTATAGGATTATTGCAAATTAAATATTTGTTAATGAGAACCATACGATCATGAGCTCCTACATCATTTCTTCAGAGAGTTGTCTCAAATGGGCATGATCCATTCTTTTCTGTTTTTGTGGCTGTCTTCTTATAATTATCGGATTAATAATTATCTAGTCATTTCACTAAACTAGGGAAGGGAATTCTCTTCTTTTGTATCCATCATTGGAATACCTTTCTTTCAAGAGAAAGGAGAAAGGAAAACAATTGGAAATGAAAGCAGGTTATGTACCCTGTTTTTCCTATTGAATCATGCTTCCTCTCTCTCTTCTTCCCTTACAACTCAGAGGATACAAAACTTACTATATGCCAGAATTGGCACTAAATGAGTTATCACTGTGTAAGAATCTCCAGTTAATAACAGCATTTGCTCTAATAGCTGGATTTCTCTGTCCAAGTTCAGACTGTTGCCTACTAAGCTTTCTGTCTTTACAACAATTATAAAACTGCTCTCCTCACTCATAGGTTGTCTTGCCTAGTATTTAATTGTTGACTTCTCCCTTTATTATAGGACTGGAAGATTGAAGGAGAAGCCTCCAACTCCTCACCAATTCTGCCTTTCCATTCTTAAGGCAAAGGTATTAAAAAAATCTCACCTCCAGTAATTATTTCCTACAAAGAAATAGGTTTTCCCAGTAAAGGGGTTATGAACAGCTGCATCAACTTTTTTCACATAGTTTGGGAAGCCCAAAGAATGGATATTTCTTGGGTATTGTGTTAGCAGAGTAGTTCCTCTGATCACCCAGTACTTGTTATCTGTGAAGAAAAAATAACTTTATTTTAAAATAGTTTTCCTCTTTGCCCATGATCCAAATGGGAATTTAAATGGAAGAATTAATAAAATCTAAAATATGGATTTTAAAAAAGTAACAACCCTGCAATAATTAGCCAACAATCTATTCCATAAATCCGACCCAAATCCTTTCCATTTTTCCATAATAATGAATAGCTTGAAGAAATTTACCCTGAGAAGGGTAGCATGCGCAATTAAAAAAAATCATTATATGATGTCTAATTTTTTAAAGATTTTGGCCAGTATTTTCAGTCTTATATTCAATTTTTATAAAATATTTTTATATTTTATATTTTATAAAATAATTACAAAATTTTATAAAAAATTTATATCTTATTTTCATTCATTTGCAGGACTACATTAATATTATATATGTAAATCATATTAAAAATAAAAGTGAAATTATATTTTTAATAAGTAGATTGGAAAGTAGAAATATACATATTTTTGGACCTGTAAAAACACTGAGAATTAAGAAACCTATTTGAATTAACAACAGTGTTCTTGATCAAAGTAAGCTATCCTAAATAAGGCACTATTTTCCATTAATATGACCATCTTACTTTTCATACATTATTTTTATTTTTTAAAATAATCTTATATTAGATAGTAGAATCCCCTTTATTTGGGATCTTCAAGTATGGAAGGGACTTCATAGATAGATGAGTTGGACTGAATGTCTGTTAAAATCCTTTCCAATTGTATGATTATGATTTTGTATTAATAGGATCTAAGTATTGGGGCTGTTCTGGATGCTAGCTCACAGCAGAAAAGTCATTGTCCTAAACAGTGTGCATATTCAAAAGATATATCAGTTAAGAATACCATACCATATAAAAACTATTAATATTCCCTTAACACTGAATTCCTTTAAGTGTATTCACAGCCAAAAATAATGGAAAGAAAAGAATACAAATATGTGAAGTTACCTTTAAAAAGAAAAACTTGATCCTTAGATTCTACTTCATAGGCAGCCTGAATGCCAGATGGTAAGGATGGCCAGAATGAGGAAAGCAAATCAACACTCACTTCTGGGTTCTGAGGCTGTGTCTGCCATAAAAACCTGATAGGAAAGAAAATGTAAAGATAGAAAAATTAGTTCATTCTGCATTCAAATGACTAAATTCTGGTGTCAAGAAGTTCAAATCTGGTCTCAAACACTTTATGACCCAAAAAAAGTCACTTAACTTCTGTCTGCCTCAGTTTCCTCAACTATAAAATGGAAATAACAATTATATACACTTTCTGTGGTTATTGTGAGCATCCAATGAGATAACATATAAAGTATTTAGCATATCATAGGTACTTGAAAAATGTTCCTTTCCATCCTTCCAATGGTATTGCAGCAGCAGCAGCTCCCATTTATTTCATCCTTTGACATTGTACCATGGATTGTAAATAGTCCTATGATACTCTAAAGGCTTCTCAGAAAACTAAAGACGTGCTTACTGTTGACTAACCACCAAAGTGCATACATTTCCTGTCATTCCTATACTGGTTAAAGCTTCTTTTGTGCTTCTTTATACTCTGTGCATTTGTGTCCAAGGTCACAATTGTCTTAGACACTGATATTCTTGACCATAAGGGTCAGTCTAGTGTAATTCTTCTGGCAGCACCTGAAATCTTTCAACAGCATGGAATCAGGCTAATTCTTGATGAGGGCAAAAATGATGATGATTGGGAGCATATACTCATCATTATTTTGGCCCTAGTCATTGGACTTCAAATGGACATTGCCTAGGCTTAGTATAGGAGACAGAGTCTAATGTTGGCCCAGCGATATATGTAACATTAATCAAATATGAACATCAGTTTCCTCATCTTTTAAAAGGACATGATAATACCTGTCCCACCTAATTCACAGAGTTGAAAGAATAAAATAGAATAATAGATGTGGAAAAATAGAATGTGCAAGACAAATATTTGAGGACAGTGATGGTAAGGATGATGTTTATATGGCCCAATGGTAAAAGTTCTTCCAAGTTTCCAACTTTATTGTCAAAAAACAAATCTGCTTTTGTTCCTATGAGACACAAGCCCCAAACCTTCCCCCCATTGCCTCTTTTGAATAGCTTTGAATATTTTTTCATGCTTTAAAAGCAAGCTTTCTTCTTATGTTACACAGATCTCATCTCATCTAATGTTAAAACATTTAGTCCACTTAACTAAAAAGAAAGTCAGTTAAACTGATTATCATTAGATGAAGTAATCAACCAATTAACATTTTCTTTTTTCCCCAATGCTTTATTTGACACTATATAGATAGAACTTGGTATCCACTGACATAGTTGCCAATAACTGTGCAAACTTTTCTCCACCTTCCTAAAACTGTTCTCTTATCTGTAAAATGGAAGTTTTAGGTTACAAATTACAACCTAGTAAAGGAATATGGTTTTCTGGATTCAGAATTAGAAGAATTGGCTTTAAAATTTAGCCATCACTACCTACTACCAGTAAGTTCATAGCAGTCAGCTCATCATTATAAGCTTCAGTTTTCTTATTTGTAAAATGAAAGGGTCAGTCAATAAAATTTATTAAAAACCTACTGCATAACAGGTATTAAATTAAGCATTAGAAATATCTAGAAAATAGTCCTTGTCTTCGAGGAGATTGCAATCTAATGGGGAAGATAAGGAGTTAACAATTATATACAAATAAGCTGTATACAAGAACAAGCTATGTATAGAGTTGGGCTAAGTAATAAGAATTAATCTTTCTACATAGCATTTGAATGTTTTCAAAGAAAATTACAGGTCTTATCTCATTTGATACTAAGAACAACTTTATTTTATTAATTTTATAGAGGAGATAATTGATTTTGAGAGAGGTTAAATGACTTGTCCAGGGTAGTACTGCTACATGTCTGTTGCAGGCTTGAATCTAGGACTCCAAGCCCTGAACTGAACAAACAGTTATAATTTTATAATTCTAAAGTCCTGCAAGTTTATTTCAAAAGTTGACTTACCTGTCTTTAAAAAAAAGTATTTTTCCTCGGAGTGTAGTAATGGCATCAAATGTCATGAAGGAGCCACAGGTGTTTGGCTTTGTGGTGGGTTTGGAAGGTAATTCTGGTGATCTAGAAGGACGATTCACTGGACCCCCTGAAGAAACAGGTCCCAGATATATTTGAAAATCTTTATATGCTACCATATAAGGAAAACCATAGGATGAAACCTATGGGATGTTTTAAAACATGACACATTTTCTTGAATAATAATGAAATGGAAATAACTATTCTATCTCTGAAACAACTAATTGATTGGTGGTTTTAAAAAAAATATTACTTGACATGATTTTATATAATAGTTTCTACTGGCTAAATGAAAAAAGGAAGCCCTATTTTCATTTACTTTATCTCAATTTTACTTTCTGAATTCTCTAGCAACTTTTCCAAAGGAATTACTCCTCTGTTTGACACATTTCAAAATGGAAAATTAGTTTGATGAAGTAGGAGATGTACTGGTCTGGGAGATAGGAGCCCTAGGTTCTAGGCCTGAAACATCCCACTAGTTGAAAGGATGACTTTCATAAAGTCAATTCATCTCTCTAGGCCTTCATTTACAAAATCAGAGGGCTGGACTAGGTAATTATTAATCTTGTGATTCCATGACCTTATTCCCTCATGTTTGCAAGAGATATTGGAAGATGTTATGGTGCCTACCATAGAGGGACTGAATGCCTTTGATATCATCCTGAGAAAGACGGAATTGCCTGGGGTCGATGCCTTTATAGGTGGGATACATTAAAGCTTGTGGATCCCTGGAATGATCAAGACCTAGTGAATGGCCAAATTCATGAGCAGCAACAAGGAACAAGCTGTATCCTGAAAAAGAAACAGTCTAGGTAAAAATCAATGACATTCATAGGCAAGTATTAAATAAAGGATACAGTTATACAAATAAAATGGATCTAGATATGTACCACAACTTTGGGGATCTTCTATTACAGTTACCCAGTGCAAATGACCAGTGATCTAGCTAAATTATCTCCTTTCAACCTTTCTGCTTTCCAGGCCCCATTCAGCTACTTCAAGAGCTCCCATACCAGAAGTCAGCAAGGAGGAAGATGAAAAGGGAGGGACTGGATGCAAGAAGGAGAGAAAAAGGCAAGTTTTTATGTTTTATTTAGGTATATGGGTTTTGAAAAGTAAAGATCTCTGATAATAAAAGCTTTTCTAGCCAGTAAAAATATTATAAAAGCTTTTCTAGCCAGTAAAAATATTATCATTCCTTACTCCTATATTCTTTCTTCCATGTTTTTTGGTTAAACTACTTTCTTCTAATTTTTCTCCTAGATACTCTCTTCCTTTTTTGTGTGTGACATCATTTTCTTCTGATTCTCCTCCTATATATCTGTCTAGTTTTCAGTCTCAATTGCTGAGGCATCATCTAATCTTGACTCCTCTGTGGGGATGCCCCAGAGCTCTATTCCGGGTCTTCTTTCTCTCTCCATTCTCTCAGTGAGATCATGTTCTATTTCATTTTTAGCCTTTTATCTTTTGAGTCTAGCACAGTGTCTGGCTTATTGTAAATACTCGTTAAATGCTTGTGAAAGAAAAAGAGGATAGTCTACCTCTTAGAAATGTGAAGAAAGGAGAAATTTATGGCTAAAAAAGGAAGAGGATATTTTGAAATACCAAATGGATAATTTTAATTACATTAAATATAGAAGTTTCTGCACAAACAAAACCAATGCAGGCAAACTTAGAAGGGAAGCAGAAAGATGGGGAAATTTTTACAACCAATGTTTTGATAAAGGCCTCATTTCTAAAATATATAAAGAATTGGCTCAAATTTAGAGGACTATCAATTATTCCCCAATTGATAAATGTGTCAAAAGATATGAACATACTATGTTTAGATAAAGAAGTTAAAGCCATTTCTAGTCTTATGAAAAAATGCTCTAAATCATTATTGATTAGAGAAATGCAAATTAAGACAACTTTGAGGTACTTCTTCACACCTCTCAAATTGGCTAAGGTGACAGGAAAAGATATTGGTAAATATTGGAGGGGATATGAGAACACTGGAACCCTAATGCATTGTTGATGGAGTTGCAAAATGATCTGTTATGGAGAGTAATCTGGAACTGTGACCAAAGGGCTATCACATTGTGCACTCTTTGATCCAGCACTATATCCCAAAGAGATCATAAAAAAAGGAAAAGAACCCACATGTTCAAAAATGTTTGTGGCAGCCCTTTTTTGTAATGTTAAGGAACTAAAAATTCAATAGATCCTCATAAGTTGGAGAATGTCTGAATAAGTTATGATATATGAATGTTAAAGAATATTATTGCTCTATAAGAAATGATCAGCAGGCAGATTTCAGAAAAGCTTGGGAAGACTTATGAACTGATGCTGAGTGAAGTGAGCAGAATCAATACAACATTGTACACTGTAACAACAAGATTATGTGTTGATCAACTGTAATGGACTTGGCTCTTTTCAACTATGAGTTGAACCACAAGGCAATTCCAATAGACCTGGGATGGAAAGTGACATCTGCATCCAGAGAGAGAAACTATGGAAACTTAATGCAGATCAAAGTATTTTCACTTTTTTGTTGTTGTTTGCTTTTTTTTTCTTTCTTGTGTTTTTTTCCCTTTTGATCTTTAGTTTCTTGCATAGCAAGATAAATATGGAAAATGTTTAAAAGCATTGCACATGTTCAACCTATATCAGATTGCTTGCTGTCTTGGAAAGGGGGAAAGGAGGAAGGATGGGAAAAAAATTTGGAACACAGGGTTTTACAAAGGTGAGTACTATCTTTGCATGTATTTGGAAAAATGAAATATTATTGGAAAAAATAAAGACCTGAAGCAGGATGTAAAAAGAAAAAAAGGAAGAGAAAATAACAAGCAAGGAAGGAAGCAGGGGAAAAAGGGAGAAAGGAACTTGAATCTGAGTTCTCTGGTATCATTTGTAGAACAAACACAATAAGAGGAGTTTTTTTTTTTCAACCTACCATTTGTGCCTACTGTCCAGCCTTCATCCTCATCAAAGTGAGCATCTCCTCCAATACCAGGACCAGGAGCATAGGCATGAGCCAAGGTGCCATGGCTGCCATCAAAAGGATAAAAGTCACCATGATCTTAGAAGGAAAAAATACAAAAATGAGCTCTTCTCTTCATATTATCAGTTATACTGAGAATTATCTGGATAAAGTAAGTATAACATCTTAAGGGCTATTTTACCTCTAGATGCAAAAGATATCATTATATCTGCTTCTCCTGCATAAATCCTTTTGAACCTCAGGGGGGTTACATTGCTCCATACTTCAAAAGCTTTCTTGATGGCATAATCCACCTCAGTTTTGGAAATGTCAGGAGTATAATTCTTTATTCTTTATTTTTAAAAATGAGAAAAACAATGAAAGTTATTGTTTGATATTGAAATAGAGTACCTCATTCTTTTACTATTGAAGGGGGCAATAAGACATTTGATAGCAGTAAATTTTACAGATAATTTGATAGCAGTAAATTTTACAGATAATTGAAGTTTTGTTTCCTTTAGTTATTTTAAAAGGAAATCTTTTTTTTTTTAGATGCAATATGGTCCCCAAAGACTTTCCTCATTATGAATTATTAGCACATAGTCCCTCTTGAAATGAATCTGTATTTCTTTATTATATATTATATTGTTACTAATCTGTATACATTTCTAATCTCCCTAATAAAATGTAAATTTCTTGAACAAGGGATTAATTCATTTTTTTCTTTGTATTTCCCTCATCTAATCCAATGCCTTGTAAATAAATGCTTCATATTAAAAAGAATTTTTTTTTGTTTTCAGTTCCAAATTATCTTTTTCCTTTCTGCCTCTCCTCTAGTCACAGAGAAAGTAAGCAATGTTTCATGTTTGAATTTCCATGACCCCATTTTGGAATTTCCTTTTCAAAGATACTGGAATGATTTGCCATTTCCTTCTCTAGCTCATTTTACAGATAAGGAGACAGAAGCAAATAGGGTTAAGTGACTTGCCCAGGGTCACATAATTAGTAAATACTTAACAAATATTAGTTGACTTTACCCAACTTTTTATTCTGGCTCAATCACTGACAATTAATATAAAATTGCACTACAATCACAATGCCTCTGCTATATTGGGTCATTGGGTAGGCAGAAATATTGACTTGTTAACAATGGTCCATACGGTTCTGCTTGAATAGTTCTTTATACAATTTATCCCCTTGATTTCACACACACACACACACACACACACACACACACACACACACACCCCAAAACCAAAAAGTCATGTTAATTAAAGATTACTCATGCTTTACCCTAAGGATTTTTAACCTTTGGTCTGGAAACATTTTTTAAAAAATTATAACTTTTGGATTCCTTTGTAAATAAGTGACATTTTAAAAGAGATATAATTTCTGGGTAATCAATTATTTTACTAATAATGCTAGTATTTTATTAATAAAATGATTAGTGATGCTCCTGAATGCCAAAGACCCCTCACAGAAGTGGGATCATAGTTTATATGCTCTTGAAAGAATGGATGTTCCTGAGTAAGACAATCAACTTTGATTGGTTAATAATTAAAGAATGAATATTATAGTGAGAGGTAGGCTTACTCCGATGAGGGACAGAGAAAAATGACTCATTCTTGGACAAAAATACAATCTCTATATTCAGGCCAACCCCACTTTTGGGCAATTTGGACAAAGAACCTCACTCCACCCAGACTTGCTTGAGTGAATCATGGGCAGGAATTCACCTTAGATAAGGTGGTCTAGATGGGATAAATTTTTGGCAAAGGTCAGTATTATCCTTCAAAAACTGGGTTTTGAACAAAAAAATAGAGAAGGGGAAAAGCCTGGATCTCCCCCAGGATTGATTATTAATGGTCATTTCTCTCAAATCTTAAGTATTTTATTTTTTTTACAAAAATTATTCTGAAAACAGGTCTATAGGTTTCATTTCACTGTCCCCTCCAAAAAATTAAACTCCTGTCTTAGGAGAGAAAACTAGAAGGAAGTTAAGTAAGTACTTGAAAGAAGTATAGGAGCCAGATAAAAAGAAATAAAGTATTAAACACAGGGAAGAGGGTAAGAAAAGGTATAAGGGGAAAATTATGGAACAGTATTCAAGAACAGTAAGTAGGACAATTTGGCTTCAGTGTAGAATGTATAAAGTAGGGGTAACAAGACAAGATTAAAAAGAAAATGGGCAGCTAGATGACACAGTGGATGGAGTACCAATCCTGAAGCCAGGAGAACTTAGTTTCAAATTCAACCTCAGGCACTCACTAGTTGTATGACCCTGGGCAAGTCACAACTCCAATTGCCTCTAAAAAATATATTAATAAGAAAAGCTCAAGGATAATTTTAAAGCAAGCAAATAAACATGTCCTGGAACAGGAAGGGACCTGCAAAATAACCCAATTCAAGCACTCATTAACAGATAAATAAAAAAGCTGTGGTCAAGAAAGATGCCATAATTTGTTTAAGATACACAGATGATGAGCTTTAAATAGCAGGATTAGTGTTTTAAAAACAATAAGAAGCCCACTGCAGATCTAAGCAAAAAGATGACATGATCAGAGATTTGCTTTAGGACAATTCAGTTAATATCCAATGTAGAAAGGATTGTAGGCAGCAATGATAGGAGAGGAGGAGACAAGTTAGGAACAGATTTCAATAATTCAGAGGAAAGAAAAATAAGGGCCTGAACTGGAATAAATTAAGAACAGGTGGGGCTCTTGGAAAACACACTGATAAAGGGTTGTCTCTAATGATTAGTCAATCATTATTTACAACATAATTTGTAGTCCAAAATGGAATTCAGGGGCCCCTTCCTTCTTTATCATCATAACTATTCACTTCTGGCCTGAACTAGGTTGGTGGCAGCTAGACTAAATAGTATAGAATAGGGATGAGATATTAAGAGAGACAGCAATAAGGTTTGGTGGCTAATTGGAAATTAGAGGCAAAGGAAAACTAAAAGTAGAACTATAGAGTCTGAGCCTTTGTAATTGAGAAAATTGTGGCACCATTGGGAGGAATAAAAAAGTCTAGAATAATAGGTTACAGAGAGAGACAAAGTTGATGAATTTGGGTTAAGACAAATCCAATTGATATACAAAAGATAGTTAGAAAGTAATTCTGGAGAGAAATCAGGATTCATAGATATATTGATTGGAGAGCCATATGACTAGAGGCAGATTGAAATAAAAGGAGAGGATACAATAATGAAAGGAGAGAAAATTCAGGTGCTCCAAAGAGGGCTAGATCTGAAATCAGAAAGATTTGAGTTCAAATCTGGTCTTAGCTATATACTAGCTGTGTGATCCTAGAAAAGACATTTCACCTCTGTTAAAAAGCCTCACCTTTTTCATCCATAAAATATGGATAATAATAGCACTTACCTTGCTGGATTGTTGTGAAGATCAAATAAGATAATAATTATGAAGTATCTAACACATAGTAAGCATTACATAAATATTAGTTATAATTATTATCAAAACAATGAAGAACATTAGGAAAGAGGAAGGACATAGAAAAGTGAATGATAGAACTAGAGAAAGAGCCATTAGCAAGAATAAGATCCAGAATCAGAGAATTTCAGAGTTAGAAATGATCTCTGAAGCCATATAGTCCATTACAAATTTGCTAAGTGCTATTTAACCTTCACTTGGTGTCCTATGATAAGAGAAAAAAAAAATCACTTTTTTCCAGGCAATCTGATATACTTTTGGACAGCTCCAACTATTAGAAAAGTTGTCTTCAATTTATTTCTTAAAACTTCTACCCAATGGAATAAAATAAAACTAGACTAATCTCTCTGTCATGTGCTAGACCTTCATATTCTTGAGAACAACTATTGTGCTCTTCATAAATTCTATTAATCTATCCTCCTAGAACATGAAGTTGAATTTCTATACCACTCTGATTGTTCTCTACTGCATATTAATATCCTTTTCCAAATGTGGTAGTAATATATTAAATATTTTTTGACCAAGGTAGACTATAAGTAGAACTATTACTTCTTTATTCCTCTATGATCTTCCTCTCTTAAGACAGTCTAAAATTAAATAAAATTCCATATCATATATTTGATTCATCTGAAGTTCACAGTTCCATTAAAACCCCCAAATCTTTACAAAGTGCTGTCTATTCATGAATCTCTCTTCTTCTACCAAGTTGCTTTTTTTGTAAAATTTCATATGTATCTCATAATGATCATCTTCTTAAATGTGTCCCAACATTCTAGTCCAGGGGTTCTCAAACTACAGCCGTGGGCCAGATGTGGCAGCTGAGGAGGACAATTATCCCCCTCACCCAGGGCTATGAAGTTTCTTTATTTGAAGGCTCACAAAACAACTTTTTTTTTTTTTTACTATAGTTTGGCCCTTCAATAGCCTGAGGGACAGTGAACTGGCCCCTTATTTAAAAACTTTGAGGACTTCTGTGTAACTCGGTCTGTCAAGAACTTTCTGAAATCTTCCTCTATCACCCATTGAACTATTTCTCCCACCCTTATATCATCTGCTCTTTTTATAAATATGATATCTATTCCTTAATCCAAGTTATTGATTTTTTTAAAAAAATTTCTATAGCATAGGCTAAGCAGATATTGCTGGACCATTCTACTATGGCCATTCTTTCAGGTCAATATAAAATCAGTAATGACTACTCTTTAAGCCTGGTGACACAATCATTCCAGGAAATTATTCTCTCATCTAGCTCATGTCTCTACATCTTTTCCATAAATATAACAAAATATTCATTATTAAATGCTTTTCTTAAATTTAGGGAAACTTGCTGTATGATCCTGAACAAGTCACTTATTCCTGTTTTCCTCAATTTCCTTGTTTGTAAAATGAGATGAAGAAGGAAATGGCAAATTACCCTACTATCTGCCACCAAAAAACCCTAACTGAGATCATGAAGAGTCAGACATGATTGACAAATGACTGAACAATAAGTCAAACAAACTCAAGATTTTGTACAACAGGTTTCATAACCCCTTATCATGACCTTTAGTATTTGAGCTTTAGGAAATTAATTTGGTCAAACAAGGGACATTTTCAATCTCATATTTAAAACTTTAAGCATTTGTAGCTCCATGTCCTAAAATGTGGATGGTTCCATTATTTCCAGATAAGCCAAGTGTTACTATACATATAAATATGTTACCTGTAGGTAAGATCATATTTCTTCCATTTTGGTCGATTTGGAAATACACTAAACTGATGAACATCAGGAACTCCACATCGAGGTTTATGCATTACTTCCAAAGTTGCTGAATCCAATATACCTGTCACGTTTATCCCAAAGAACTCTTGCATTTCCTCAATCTTCTGCTCGAAAAGATTATTGCCTTTTACTTTATTCAACTGTGTTACTTCCATTTTTAAGCCATAAAAATTTTCAAGATAAGTCTAAGGAAAGCAAGAAACATAAGAAGAAATTATCCCCCCTGTAAACTTCTCTCAACTCTCATTTAATCAGCATAGGAAAATGAAAAGAATTGGTTCAAAATTAAGTAAACAGAAGCAAGAAAATAATATTTGCAAATACATCAATGTAAATGAAAAGGACAAGTGAATAAAACTGAGCACTGTGTAATTATATTAACTAATCTTGGTCCAGAAGAAGAGATGAGAAAATATACTTCCCTCCCTCCCTCTCTCATTTCCAGAGGGCAAGAACATGGGTGCAGAATATCATATAAATTCTCAGATGTGGCCATTATGTTGGTTAGTTTTGCTAAATTGTTTTTTATTTCCAGCATCTCTTTCTTTTTAATTCTTTCTTAAAAGGGATGGCTCTCTTGGTAAGTGAGAAGGAAGTCATATATTAGGAAATTACTTTTTCATCTATGAACATATGGCTGAGAGAAGTTGACCATGGGACCTTTGATCCATCCTTGCTGTCTTAAGACCACAGAATGGTGAACTGCAGGATAAAATCTAACACCCAGTTCTCTTTTCTGGGGAAGTAGGGGCATGGTAGAATAGAGTTTTCAGTCTGTGATTTCTCAACAATTGTTCTATAATTTGTAATCTAAGAATTGTTTGGAGCATTGACAGATTAAGTCACTTGTCCCTAGTTCCATGGATTGTATGTCAGAAAAGAGAACCTGATGCTACCTCTTTCTGAATCTAAGAAATAGTCATGCTATCTTTCCATCAGATGGCTAGAAACTTTGTACTGACTATGGTAGTCTCACTTGGACTGTGGTGGTTTCCTTGTACTAAATTATCACTCCTCCAATCTTGATTATGTTTTGATTCTGATATGCTTTCTCTGCTGCTTATGCATCCTTTTAGAACAATATTTCATCTGAAACTTAAAAGAAATTCAAATTCACATGAAAGAGATAGACATACAAACATGTTCCTTAGTCTATTAACCTTAAGAGGAAAATACACAATTTTTAAAAAATATATTCCTATTGATCCTAGTATCTCTCCATTTCCTCTGGCAGTAAGACAAATAGAGAAACAGCAATGAAAGAGAAAACAGTTGGGAGTGGGATGAACTGGATTATCCAGATGGTTTGCCAGGATTGAGGGGACTGACATGCCAAAGATGAATATAAATATTGTAGGTGAAAATATATCTCCATGTATTATCACATCTCCAATTCATGATTGCATTTCCCTCCTTTTTTCAAAACATACAAATTAGGAATATAGTTTCCTCTCTATCCCCAGCTCAAAATGCTACTTCAAAACCAATACTTTTTAGCTTAAAAAAATTCCTATTTGGCAAACAGAGTGGAGAGTAATTACTAGTCTCCTAAGTAGATTTAGTGAATTTTCTACTGCTTTTTCATGCCACTTTTAAATTAATGCTTTTCAAAATAAAATCAGCAAATCAACATTAAGAATCTACTGTAACTGAATATTTAGTAAGCACCTAGATTGGACAATAAAGCCATTGACTAATTTTCCGCCAAAGCACGACATACAAAGAATACATAGAGGGCAGCTAATTGATGCAGTGGATAGAACACCAGCCCTGAAGTTAGGCGGACCTAAATTCAAATTTGATCTCAGACACTTAACACTTCCTTCCTCTGTGACCCTGGGCAAGTCCCTTAACCCCAATTGCCTCAGGGAAAAAAAAAAAGAATACATATAATTGTTTATTCACTGCCACGAAAAAACTTACCGTTGCAAATGTGACCTCATTGGCTGCTGAGAAAGAAGAGATGGAGGCGTATACAATCAATATTAGCAGAAAGAGCTTCATTCTGCCTTTTAGCTGAAGCCAGGTCACCCTCTTCCTTTTCCATACAAGATTCTCCAATGGTCCCTCTTTATATATACTTGGACTGGCTTTGTTAACCTCACTGGAATGACTCATTGTTCATATCATCCTTTGATTTGTCACCAGGGCATGTAAGCACATGTATAGCTCTCTTCCAGGACAAGGAAGAGACCCACAAATATCCTCTGATATAAACATAAGGGACCTACAAGTCAAGTAGCTTTAAGGTCCTACCTTTGCCAGTCAGATAAGAAGTATTCTTGCATTTTCAAATATGGCATTAAGTTAGCTTTCTGGTTTCTGTTCAGTTACAAAACACTTATTACATTCTGATGCCTTGCACAGAGTAGCTTCTTCTAAGTCCCAACTCCAATCCCATCTTTCACTGGACGCTTCCCCCAGCACAATTCTAGTGCTTTCCCTCTGTTAATTATTTCCTATTTATCCTAACTATAGCTTGAGAGGGAGGGAAGAGAGAGAGAAAAAGAAAGAGAAAGACAGAGAGACAGACACAGAGGCAGAGATATGCTAGACAGATAGACAGATGTGTGTCTATGTGCATCTAATTTTGTTCTGTTTTTATTTGCATGCTGTCCCTCCTTCCCTTAAATCCAATTCACTTGCAGGTGAAGTCCAATTCACAGCATCACCTCCCTGAAGTCTTGGTCTTCTTCAAGAACAAAAGACAAACAACAAAAACACGCTCCCTGAGGACAAGGACTTGCCTCTCTTTGTATTCCTAGCACTTAGTGGACTCTTAATAAATGTTGCTTTTTTTGTTGATTGAGAATAAATACTTCATAAGTGATTGTTAATTTTAAATTCCCTAGTACAATCAGTCAGTAAAATGAGCTGAAGAAGGAAACGGCAAACCACTGTGGTATCTTTGCCAAGATAAATTCAAAAAGGGTTACCAAGGGTCAGATATGAGTGAATACAACTGAAAACAAGAGAAAAGTCAGTTAGCAATGACAACTCACAACTTCGTTCATACACTGGAGCCTCTGTATATTGCTTCAGAAGCATAAAAATTAGAGCTAGAAAGGTCTCAGAAATCATTTAATCTCACATTTTATAGGGAATGATCATTGGATCTTAGATATTAAACTAGAAGTCCCTGGAGGCCCCTTTATTGCAGACAAGGAAACGAAGTCTTGAAAGGGGAAATCACTTATTCCAAGCCGTACAGTCAGGGTCGGAGGCACTGTTTGAACCCAGATCCATCTAATCCAGTCCAGCACTCTATCCATTATAACCAACTCTTGAGTTCCAGGATTGTGATTTGCTCAAAGATCACAAAGATAATAGGGATAGAGCTAAAATGTAACTCAGATGCCCTCAGGCAAAATCCAGTACCTTTTTTTTTTCTCCCATTGCATTACACTACAAAGACATAACTGTTTATCTATTGCTATAATTTTGCCTATGTCTCAATATCTTTATCCAGGAAATGTCTGCCCGGCTCCGTCCTGTCCACACAATTGGAGAACTGGAAAGGACATTAAAGGATGTCTTGTTCAACTCTCTCAGTTTTCAAATGAGAAAACTGAGGCCCAAAGGAATAAAATACTTTGTCTCTTCACTCAGCTAATAAATGGCAAAAACTGTGTTTTCTCTCTTTATTCCGACATTTTGCCTTTTTTTGGTGGCTAAAGAAATAGAATCGTTAGGACAAAGTTCAAAATATATCTGTCATATATATCATCTAACTCTTGAAAAACTGAATTTGGGGAATATATGGACATATACTTACTTTTCATTCTCATTACTTCCCTGAATGGAAACTTAAAAAGCTAAAGAGACTTTTCCCAGGTCCCATAACTAATAAGAAACAGATTTAGGATTCTTAAGTTTTCTGACTCCATGGTACCATATCTCATTCACTGATTTTCCTCCATTCAGCCTCACCAAATATTATGGGGGAGACAGAGATCATCATCTTTAAAGGGTCCATCATCTTGCACTAGCATCTTGCATACTAATGTGAGCATCACTTGCTTAGGCAAATTGATTACCCTACCTCAGCCTTAGTTTCCCCATCTGTAAAATAAGAAACTTGAACTAGAGAACTCTAGGTAGGTGATCAAATGTGTAATGCCTTATAAAGACTCTAAAGCTAGGGACATCTTGCCCTGGAGCACATTTATTAACACTTTCTGAGAAGAGACAAAACAGAAAGCAAATGAGGTCAAAGGATCCCATTTGGCCTACCAGGTCATAGGTGATAGATAAAAGAGTTTCCTCTTTAGAGGCAGATCTTGGGTCTGGGAGCACTAACAATGACCTTCCTGAGTCAGAGACCAGGACATTCCACTGTGTTTAATTGTCAATACTTCCTGTAAACACCTGGAGTATTCATTCATATGTATCACAGGACTAGGTAAATGCCACAATTGTATAATGTAATCAGTATATAAAATACACTGGTGATAGTGAGGGTGGTAGATAGGACAATCTTTAATGCAATCATCTGATATAACATTTCACTAAATACTAATCTGCTTAAAATATAATCAAGATAATTTAAATAAATTAATAATAAATAAATTAAGTTATTTATTATTTAAAATTTAATTATTTAACATGTTAAATTTTTAAAAATTAATAATTTAAATAAATTAAAAATATAAAACATAATTTTTAAAAAACACCTAGTTGTGGTATTAAAGGGAACTCCAAAAGAGATAAAAGTATTTCAAATGTAAAGAAACCTATTTCAATTGATGGAATTCCAGGTGCTAGGGCTTAGTAGTTGGGAAAGCTCCTACTCAGAGACTCTAGAGGGAGAGAAGGCTCAGGGAAGATGTGATAACTATCTTCAAGTATTTAAAAGGTTGTCATGTAGTGGAAAGATTAGATTTATAACCTACCTGTTAGACAACTAGGTAGTTTGTAGTCAGGATGGCTTGATTTCAAATCCAGTCTCAAGTGCTTAGTAACTATGTGATTTTGGACAAATCCATTAACCTCTACTTGCCTCAATTCCCTCAATTATAAAATGAGGATCTTAATAGAACCTACCTTTTTGGGTCATTGTAAGGATCAAATGGATAATTTTTATAATGTGCTTAACACAGTACCTGACAGTAGTAGGCAATTAAAAAATGCTTGTACCCTTCCCCTTTCCCCAATTGTTCCCAGAGAATAGAATTATAAGCAAAGGATGAAAGTCTTATGGAAGTAGATTTATGTTTGATGTGAAGAAAAATTTCCTGATAATTAGAGTTCTCCCAAAATGCAGTAGGCTGCCTCCAGAGATAGTGAATTTCTCTAGCAATGGGGTCTTCTTTGGAGTTGGATGAGAATTTGTCAGTGATGGTGAATAGAGAAAGCATTTTGTCAGGTACAGGTCAAGTAGGATGGCCTCATATCCTATGATTCTGGGAACTCATCTTATGCAGGCAGCCACCTACACATTTTTCTTGGAAGTCCAGCCCTCCCTTAAACCAGAATATAAATTATATAAAGTGAATCACATGAGGGTCCAGAAAGAGGAAGAGGAGGTAGAAGAGCCCGCTGGAATCAGAGACCATGTCTTAGGACATAAACCATAAAAGTTGGAGGGTTAGTTAGATAAGCAACTGATGACTAGAAAAGTTTGATTTTTACTGAAAATTCGAGCTGGAAGGGACCTCATTTAATCTTAAATACTCATTTTATAGAAGAGGAAAGTTGAGGCTCAGGGAGCATGTGACCCAATTCACACATAATAGAAAGCAGAATTATGATTTGGATCCAGTTTCTTTTTTATGCCAAATACAAAGCCCATCCACCAAAATTAAATTACTCCAAGTCACACAATCTGACCTTATGTAACAACATCCATCAATTGGTTCTAGTTCTGCCTTTTGAGACTAAGGAGAACAGAAAGTGAGGGGGTGACAAGCATCAATGAAAGTTGTAGAAAAAGCAGTAACATCTCAGTATAGAATGTGTACTATTCACCTCACCTAAGAAAAGAGAAGCAAGAAGTTAATTCTTTGTAATATCATATAAGGAAGTTTCTTCCTTTTATTACAATCTCTATCCCCTCCTCCCCCCCAACAAAAACTATAAGTCTCACTCATGCTTTCGTGTGAACAAAAAAAAGCACTGGGATTTTCCAACCTAGTCCAGCAATGAGACTATCTACTTTTTAGAAAGAGAGAAAGACTTCCTTCCTTCCTTGTTCTTAATACTAAAGCTATCAAGGGATGAATAAACTTTGTGAAGAAACATGAATCACCATCTGGTGAGACATAAGTTGAGTAGGGGATCGCATGCTGGACCCAGACCTAAAGAGTCCTGATTTTGAATCTATTCTCTAATTTTTACTAAATAACACTGGATAAAACATTTTATTTCTGAGTCTCAGTCTCTTCACTTGATAATGGAGATACTAGTACTAGTATCCCTCTATCTATAACATTCAGAGTGTTATAAAGCTTGAGTGAAATAATACAAGTAATATTTTTGCAAATCTCAAAGCTTATTTGAATACTTCCTCTAATTAGCCTCTATTTCCCCTTCTGTAAAATAGGGACATTATTCTTATGCTATTCATTTCACAGGATTATAATTAATATATATTATGAATATATAATTATAATATATAGTATGCATTATATATAATATGCATATTATATATAATGAATATAAAATTACCTTCTAAACAAATACTATATATAATATATAATATACATAATATACTATGTATAAATAGTATATAAAACCATATAAGTCTATGACTATATAAATGAGTAATAATTTTGTTTATTTAGAACTTTCCTTATAAATACAAAATTTTCTATAGTATAATTACAAGGCAAGAATGTATTTTAATTTACATGACAACAATGAATAATTGTATGTACACTAAAGATAGTTTAAAGGCTCAATGATGCAGTCAGAAAGGAGCTTAAGAACTTTTATTTTCCAGTCAGGACATGGAAGCCCAGGAAACTTAGGTGATTACCCCAAGTTTACACAGGTCATAAGTATTGGAGGGGAATTAGAACCTGTGGTGTTTTTCTTCTTTAATATAATATAATCATTCTCTCTGGGAGCAAGTTTCTTGGGGAGGTTTTCTGGAGGCAGCCTTTGTTTCAGTTAAAAGTAATAATCACCCAAATGCAACCAGGTGATAAAAGTTCAAACATTTATTCTTATCTCTTTCCTTGGGCTTAGAGGCCTATATCTCTGCTTGGTTCCAAGAGCTCTTGCAGATTGTCCCTTGCTTCTGCCTCTACTTTCTTCAGCCTCCAGCCAGCACAAAAGTGGAAAATGGAATGGATCTGACTCCTCTAGCTCAACTCCGAATGTCTCCAGTCAGCACCACGATGAAAGTTGGAATGAATCTCTCTTGCCTCCCAGAGAGGGTTTCTCTCTGGACTAACTTGACTGGCTACTGAAGCTCTATTTATGCTCCTTCTCTGAGAGTATGATTGTGGGATCCGAGAGTGGGATTATGGGTTTCCTCTCAGTGTGCTCTCTGGCCCTAAGAGCTTCTTGCTTATATGAGCTCTCTAAAGGGGTGAACACAAGCATTGTTTCTATCAGTGCCACTTAGTACCTTGTTTCTTCTGGCCATAACATCTCCTTGTAAGATCAGATGAATCATACTGAACCATGCTAAATTAGATAATTATTGTCTCTATCAACTCTGAGTTAATACTTTGTAAGGATTCCAATAGGAACCAAGTCTGATAACTTCAGTCATTTTTTAAAAATTATACTATATTGCTTTATTATCGGTCAAATGAGTCCTCCTGGATTTTGCCCATGTTTTTCTTCCCAATTAGAATGCCCTCTTATCTATTCAGCTTTTCTCCTTTCTCTCTACTTGGCAAATTTCACTCATCTGTTTATGGCTAGCTCACATTTCATCCCCTCCGTGAAACACTCCTCAGTTCCTGTACTTCATGAGGATCTCTTTCTTCTCTGATATCAAGGAGCATGAACCAATCATAAAATTCATTTTTGGCACTTAAGTCATAGTGATATCCAACTTTTGTGTATTCAACAAATGAGATCTTCAAACCTATTTTAAGTACCTATATTGAATCAGACACTGAGCTAAGCCCTAGAGATAGAAAAGGAAAAACAGCAGCTTATATTGTGTGGCAGCTTAGGAAGAACAGTAGATAGAGTTTAATCTGGCCTCAGACACTTCCTAGCTGTGTAATCCTGGACCAGTCATTTAACCCTGCTAATCTCAATTTCCTCATCTGTAAAATTAACTGGAGAAGGAAATGGCGAACAACTCCAGTGTCTTTACCAAGAAAACCCCAAAGAATTGGTCCATTGAACAGAAATAAAGGTCTTTTCCTTCCTTTTACTTCCTGAGTTTGCCTTATTTGATCAGGGTGAGGTCCTAATCTAGATTTCTTTCAATACTGAGAAGAAGGTGGGGTGGAGAGGGAGAAGGAAATTAGGAAAGGTCTTGTGTAGGTGGATATGTGCTTCAAAGGGAGCCAAGTACTCTGTGGGTTAGCATTCCAAAAATATGTTACCCATTTACACAAAGGTTGGCAGATGGAAGTCATGTTGTTGTTGAAGTACCTCTTATCAGTGTTGAAAGAAATCTAGATTAGGGCCTCACCTAATCAATTAAAGCAAAGTAAGGAATACATCCAGACAGCACAAATTGGTGGACCTGGCCTCTGTTTTAATCTGTGTGCTCCTTTTTATAGACTAAAGAAATGCTATTTCTATATAAAAGAAAGATAATCTTGATTGGCCCAAGTTTCAAAATGAGGAGATGGAGTTAGGATCATCTCTAAGTGGTTCACATAATTTCTGAGAAGATGAAAGTAGGGTTGTTTCAATATCAACAATAGGGCTGGGAGATGGAATGTCACTTAAAGGGAACAACTGTCTAGCCAGTTTGACCAGAACAAGAAGAGTTGGAAGAAGAGGAACATAAAATCAGGCTGGAAAGGTAGGTGGAAGGAAAGGGAATAAGCATTGATATAATGCTTACTATGTTCCAGCCACTGTGCTAAGTATTTTTTTTTCAAATATTATCTCATTTGATCTTCACAACAACCTTGAAGATTGGTGTTATTATTATCTCCATTTAACAGTTGAGGGAACCAAGGTAGACAGGGGTTAAATAACTTTCCAGGACTGCATCACCTAGGCTCACAACCTAGAAGTCATCCACAATTCCTTCCTTTTGTCCCACTACATTCAATCTGTTTCAAGATTCTTTCAATTTTACTTTGATAATATCTCTCATATATACCCCTTTCTCTACTCTGTGCCTTAGAAACTAGTACCTTGGAACAGGCCCTCATTTCTTCACTCCTGGATATTTGCAGTTGGTTGATTTTTCTATTTCATCTTTCCCCACTCTGTATATCTTCCACTCACTTGTCAAATTAATTTTCCTAAAGCATATGTCTGACGATGTCAACTCTAATAAACTTCAGTGGCTCCAGTACCAAATATAACATTCTCTTTGAGATATTTGAAAGCCTTTATAAATTGCCCCCTTCTTACTTTTCCAGTCTTCTTATACCTTTCTCCCATCTCTTTTCCCCAGAAACTAGCCTTCTTGTTGATCCTTGTACAAGACATTCCCATGTCCCATGGTTCTGAGCATTTTCTCTGGTTGTCCCCCATGCCTAGAATGCTCTCCCTCCTCATCTCTGTTCACTGGTTCTCCAGCTCCCTTCAAGTTCTAGCCAAAATCTCATGTTCTATGAAAAATATTTCCAGATGCCCCTTTATGCTAGT
The DNA here is from genome assembly GCF_016432865.1 of Antechinus flavipes. NCBI lineage: Eukaryota > Metazoa > Chordata > Mammalia > Dasyuromorphia > Dasyuridae > Antechinus > Antechinus flavipes. Next base: position 496,297,120 of record NC_067400.1, read on the forward strand.
GCCCACCTTCTGTTGATTCCCATGAATATTATAGATTGATAAGATAGATTGTGTTATCCTACAACACTGTTATTTCCATGGTTGTTTGCAGATTCCCTCCTCCCATTAGACCTTGGGCTCCTTGACAGCTGACTGTCTTTTTGCATTTCTTTGTATTCTTAGTGTTGTGCTTAAGCCTTGAAATGATTGGCTGACTGATTACAGTGGCAAGACTGGGACTAGAACACAGGGATCTTTCCCCTTATGTGATCATGTGATAGAAGTGTGTAAGAAGGTGCCATTGTATATTTAATTCCTTTAATCATGAAGTATAAACAGCAAAAACTGATGGATTTTGTGATCTAGGAAGGTAAAAAGCTTAGAAGAAATACTTATGGCCCCCACTAATAAGCAGATACCTGAGAGAGCAGGCACTGTTAATATTTCTATTAATTAAAGAATAAATGAAGAATTAATTCTATTAAGATTACTGCTATAAGTAATAATAATGAAAATGGCTCATATTTATGTAATCCTTTATCGTTTACAAAGAGTTTTCCTCACAATTATCCTATAAAATAGCTAACACTAATGACAGGAATAGAAATATAGTAGATCTTTGTTTACATTACATTCTCTATTAACAAAACTCCCTCCAGTAGTCGAGCAGACTTAGAGTTACCTAGAACTCCAAGGGGTTGTGTGGGACTTTCCCAATTTGCATAGCCATTATGTGTTAAAAGAAGGAATTGGAATTGGCTTCAAGGACTTTTCTACTATGCCATACTGCCTCACAGCACAAATATTGCCATTTTCCTTTATAGATAAGGAAACTGAGACTTTAGTAAAATGACTTGTATTTAGTCATATGTTAATAAATAACAGAGCAATGAATGAAACCCAAGTCTAATGATCCATATCCTTGCCCTTTCTAAATTACTTCATGAGCTCCAGGTTTCAATAACATCCAGGAATAATCTAATTCAGGGCTCCTGAATAGTCAAAATCACAATATGGTGTTTAGAACTGCAAGTGGAACCCAAAGGTTTATGACCAATAGGTGAGCTCCAGAATGATAGATTTCATACTGTACTGATATTTCTCCCAGGGGAATCATAGTAGGTCTTGGAAATCCCTAGAAGAAGAACAAATTGGTAAAAATGACAGAAAGTAATACAATCTCTAAGTGAGAATCAAGATAAAAGAATCCCAATTGTGTTCTGCTGTATTCTTGAGAAATGCTTCCCATCTGCCTTTTTTGGGAGAAGAAAGAGCAGAAAGAAATATAGCTGGAATGATTTTAATTAACTTTGGATATGAGAAATTACATCTTGATTCTAAGCAATCACAAGACTACTGTAGTTTTACTTAAGTAAGCAAAATAGATAACAATGCATATCTTTTTTAAAAAAGCTACCTATTTTGTATTCTATTTGAACAGATGTTTCTTAACTATATTTAATTACTTGTACTTTATATCATCTTTATGTTGCTCTGTTGCTCTACCATATATTATCTATATTTTTGAAGTAAATTTTTACTTACTATGAATTTGTTTTTTCTGTATTCCTATATATTCTTGTACTTTATTGATGTAGTAATTATTTTCTTCTTTTTAATTTTTTTTCTTTTCTGTAAAGGAAAACAAAAAAAAACCCTATTAAAAATAGAATTGAGTTTGTATTCATATATATTATTTCTCTGTGCTTCTCCTTTGCATTAAATTTTAAAAAATCTGTTAGCTAACTAATGTATCTTGGAGTTGTTATTTCCATAAATTCCACAACCTAGAAATTAGGTTGAGCACTAGCATGTGGAGGTTAGATCAGACCAATGTCATTAATTGGCAGCCTCTAATTGGTTGATGAGAACAATTTTTTTTAAGACTCTTTTTCTTTTCTTGCTCCCCAACCCTCTCCCCTCATCTGTTTTTCATAACTGTAGGTACAGAAATTTGGGGATATCATTGGGTATACGTTCAAGGTAAGAACATTGGCCTATTTCTTTTCTTCTTCTCTATAAATTATGTGGCAACACTGCATTGAGGAACCATGTCCTATAAATTGTGATGACTTTTTGATTGAGAGAGAAAATCCAAAGTATGAGGAGGAGTAGTCCTGTAAAATCTACATTTTAGTATTTCAAAGCAATATTTCACTTTTCATTGAGGTGAGCCTGCCTGGTGTAATGGATAAAGGGCTAGTTGGGAAGAGGAGTCAGGAAGACCTGATTTCAGATCCCAACTTTCTGTCCCAGATGCCTCTCTCAAACTGTCATACAATTTAACAGTGCACCATAATGGGCAAATACCCTAATGTATAGTATAGGAAATTGTACTAACACTGAAAAAATCACAGATCCAGTAAAAAAAAATTAGAATCCTGACCAGTATTGGCAATTAAAAAAAAAAGGAAACATAATTCAACAGGAGTGGGAGGGAAAATAAGTACAAATGATCTACAAGTTTAATTTTCTTAAGAAGGGCATACAGTGGCTTTTTATGAAAGCTATTCCATATAGATGTCACAGACCAATTCTGATCACTTGGTTAGTATCTTGGGTATAGCATTGCCCTATTTCTCTTTAGGAAACCCTGGACATCATTCGGAGAATCCAGAAGCTACAGACAAAGCTGGCATCTATCAAAGGGTCCTACTTCCTCCTCCATCCCCAGATCCCATCTGCAGCCTTCCTGAAAATATTCCCTTCGCCTTTCCCCCTTCTACTCACACTCTAAACCCCCTCACTGGCCTTGTGTCAAAGAGAATCCGGAATCCCCTCTCCACTCTAGCCCTCTCCACTAACCCTTCTCATGGTGGGAGCTGTCCTTGTGGGGCAGATACCCTATTTTAGGAAAGAACTACCACTCTTGCCATCAGTAAGAACCCTTCTTACCTCTTGTCCTTTCTATCTACCCACTAGCTGGACTCATGTGTTGCCTTCCTCAATTAGACTGTCTCCTTTTCTCTATTTGTTATCACCTAGCCTTTTCACAGTGCTGGGTGCATAGGAAATGTTGGCTGAATACTTTTTATTCATTTATTAATACACTTCCACTTTGGATAATTTCAATAGTGTCCCATTGCTTTTCAGTTGGCAGCTGGCTGCTTGCCTTACTGGAGTGCTTCAAACACCTGCCCACACAAGCTATCACATTAGACACTCCCATCTTTACACAGGAATGGAGTAGGAGACGTCTTCAAAATTTCCTTTTCAATCTTCCCCTAAAGATAAATGTTTATCTTTAGTAATTTTGTAACATTCCCTTTAGATTTTCTTTTTTTTCTTTTTTCTTTCTTTTTTTTTTTTGCTGAGGCAATTGGGGTTAAATGACTTGCTCAGGATCCTTTTTTTCTTTGTATGTAAGCTACAGCTACATGGGCACCTAGGCTTCTGGCCACCTGTGATTCTGAGTTGAATAAAGGAAAAAAAAATCCTATGAATATCTGGACATAAGAGGGAAAGGCTTGTGGGTCTATTATTTTTAATTAAGATCTCAATCCTAATGCTAGAAGACAGATCAGAGTTCAGCTTTTTTAATTTTACAGATAAGGCTCAGAGAAATTATGTCTTTCCCAAGGACTCATGGATAAGTGCTGGGGTGATGGGTTAAATGATAGATAATATTAGATGACCAAGTGGATAAAGCACTAGGCTTGGTATCTAACAATTATTAGCTGTGTGACTCTTTATCCCAGTTTGCTTCAGTTTCCTCATCTGTAAAATGGGGATGGCAATCATAGCACTTACCTCGAAGGAGCAAATGAGATAATAATTGTTAGTGTTTACACACAGTGCCTAGCACATAATATGTGCTATGTAGACGTTAGCTATTATTATTAGTGTCCAAGGGAGATTTGAACCCCTGCATTTTGACTATGTAAGTAACTTTTGTTTCATCTCTCAGATGCTCAAGAGCTATTCATAAATTTTTAATGTAGTTGAAGATTTACCCTTTTAGGATTAGTAATTACATAATCTTCCCTCTGGGAACCAGAGAGCACAGGAAAAAAAAAAAAACAGTCTCTTTCTTCCAAGATTTTGAGTTGTGTTCATTTGGTTTCAAGAAAAAAGCTGACTCCACAACTATCCCATTTATTTCTCCTCATTGCAAAGAATTTATGGGTCATCATTTCAGTTCCTGGGAAATTCCAGGTGGTAGAGGGGGCTCACATAGAGACTATGACTCATGGGAAATAGGAGAATCCCCCAAATTCCACCCAAAGTGAGGATAGAGACAAATTCTTCCCCTTTATTAGATTTATGATCTTAGCCACTTTGGTCAAAATGTGAAGGTATCCAAATTGACTAGTCGTTGGTGAATCAATCCAAACATTCTTATAAGGTTGGTACCAAGAAGTAAAATTAACTTCCCATTCCAGTATTTGCAGGGGAAAGCCCACTACATGGTATTCCATATTTCTGTATATTTTAATTACTCTAGTGTTTTCCTATGGGGAAGAGCCACAGTCAGCAAATAACATAACAGATTCAAACTCTTTATTATCATTGGCACTTGAGGAGCACTATTTGGTTAGGTTCTGACACAGTGCATGCCAATTTTTTCCTGTTACTCAACAGAAGTCTAACACTTCCAGTAGTATGGCAAACTCCTCTGCCACATTACCTACCAAACAGGAATCAACAGGAGACAAATTTTCATCCCTTTCCTATATCTCTTTTTTTGCCTGATGTTTCTTTTGTCCATAATGAGGGGTTGAGCACCCCAAAGATGAAAAGACCATGAATATTAAGGAAGCTTTTCTGGAAAGTCATTTCTGGAATAGCAACCATGGCCCAAACATCAGAGAAGCAACAGCTTTCCGGAATGACAAAACCAAACCGAAGCAATGTTTGCCACTGTGGCGCCACTCTTTTTTCTAAGAGTTTCAAGAATTTTTATGGTTTCTATCTTGTTCTTTCCTAGTCTCCAAAATGACATAAGTAGATGTGTGATTTGGGGCAAAAGAATAATTTCCAGGTTTAGTCAAGAGGAAATTCTATAGACCTTCACATCTGGGACTAAGTAACCATCATTGCAACATGACACTTAGATCTCATGATCTGGATTGTTAGATGGGGGGGGGGGGGGTGAGGGATTGGTGAAGGATGAAAGAATTATTCTGTATGAATAAAACAGTTAGGTTTGGAATAAAGAAGTTTAAATTCTTTTTCAGATACTTATTCGCAAGCTGTGTGACTCTTGGCAACCTCTCAGCCTCAGTTGCCTCATTCATAAAATGAGAATTATAATAGTCTCTACCCAACAGGGTTATCATGAGGATCAAATGACTATTATGTAAAACACTTTGGAAATATTAAAGTAACATTAAAATGCTAACTAGTTTTTATTAATAGGACTTTAGTTCAAATGGAGTGTCATCCATTGTTTCTGTGGCAGATTTTCCTATATAACCTGGACATCCTTTTTCTGCCTGAGGTACTGTTATTCTTTCAGTTACATAGGGACTTCCAAGGTAGAATTATCATATCAAAATATATAGATTTTGAGTTGTAAGGGAACTACTTGTGATCATTTGGTCCAATCTTATCATTTTATAGATGAGGAATCAGAACCCTAGGGAATTGATGTGGTTTGCCCAAGATCACACAGATAGAAGGTGGTAAACTTAAGTCCAAATCCAGATCCTCTAATTCAAAATGCAAAATTTATTTTACTTTATCACAGATTCATGGATTCACAATTACATTCAACCCAAGAATCACTCAATAAATTAAACATTTATTAAACACTTAATAAATTTATTAAACATTTATTAAACAATTAATAAATTAAAATTTTATTAAATTTGAACATTTATTAAACACTTATTCTATGCAAAACACTTTGCTAGGCACTAAGGAGATGAAAAGCTGCATAGGAATCTGTTTCTGTCTTTCTGTTTACCTCAACATGTAGTTAGTCATGAACTACTGACTGGTCTTTCCTACCACTTCCTGTATTTGTCACCTTCTTTCCTTTCCCAATACTACTACCCAAGTATAAGAGTTCATCAATTCACTCCTGAACTAGTATAATGTCTTCTATAAGCAGGGCCAATATGGCGGTTCTGAAAAGAATACTGGACTGGGAGCTCGGAAACCTGGGTTTTCTTCTTGGGTCTGTCGCTATTAAGTAATCTTTAGTGAGCAACTTCATTTCCCTTACCTTCATTTAATCACCTATAAAAATAATGGTGTCAGATTGAGATCTCTGTGATTCCTTCCAATTGTAATATCATTTACTCTGACACTTACAGGTCTCCCTTATTCTCATATCTCTCCTCTTCCATTTATCTTACATGATACTGCCACATTCATTGCCTCAAAATGCTGCCTTGCATGTATCATCTCTGCTCACAAAACTTTAATTACTTTCTGAGACCTGAATGATAAAAACTGAATTGCTCAAACTTGAGAATAAATACTTAGTTGAGATCAAAGATCTGTATTTTATTCCTGACTCTATCATTATTTACTTGAACAATGGATCTCTGACCTCATCTGAAAATGAGAGATTGGGTTGGATGACTCAAAAATGTTCATTTCAGCTTCTGATATCAAACCCACAAGCAGTAGAGATGCAGTCAATATATGACTTGATATGATCCTAATTTATATTTCCAATCTTATTTCCTACTATTTCCTAACTGAACCTCCTAATGGAATAAAACTGACTTACTTACTCCTTTTTCTCCCAAATAGGTTTTTGGCAGTTTCCCCATTTATAATTCCCTCTTTTCTCCAATCTAAATTCTTCTCTTACTACAAAGTTCAATATAAGTTCTATGTCCTCCATGAAGCCTTTCTTAATAACTGTACGTATTCACTTAACAATTTTAGAGATTAGGATTTCTATCATTGATTTGGCAATTAGCAAAACATACTGTATATTGGGAATTGGGGTCCTTCAATCTCATGCATCATGTACAATTTCCAAGAGATAGACTTCAAGGAAGTTGTAGCTAAATGCATCATTTTGTTCTTGGACAGTGTCAGCCCTGGATCCCTGTCTTCCATGGGTCTCAAGATTTTTCCCTATGTAATATGAATGTTTAGTAGAAAAGACTTAGTGGGTTAATTATAGACAGATTTAATGTAAATTAATCCTTAGCTGAGGAACAACTTGGTAGAAGGAGTAAGAGTTAGTCTTAGAGCCAGGAGGATCAAGGATTTAAAGACTTGATTTTGACACATATTATGTGACTTTAGGCAAGTCATTTAATTTCTCAATTACCTCAAGCAACCCTAAACAATTCTGTAAGACTGGAATTTCAGAAAAAGTGCAAATCTGCATTTTTAAAAGGAGTTTCCTCATAAAATTCCCAAAATCATTGAAATAGTTGTTTTGGTGCAAAATAAACACCACCACTGTCCCTTCCCCACCCCACCATCTCCCTTCCACCCCCCCCCAAAAAAAACAAATCCTGAGATGAAGCATGCACCTCTATATTCCTGACACTGACACCCACTAGAAGTTCCTTGTTGGAATAAGAGAGAAATTTGCAAAGAGACATTCTACAAATATAAAGGTTTCATTCTCCAAGGCTGAGATCCTACTTAAGAGATCAAATAGCCTAAAAGAAACAGTTTGGATACAGTGGAAAGTGCTTGGAGTCAGATGGCCTAAGTTTGATTAATGTACATTTTAATTTGCACAGAGTTAAGGGAAATTTGTTTTAGGATAGGAAATTTGAAAGGCTGCTGAACCTTGTATTCCTATAAAATAAATAACTTGGACAAGTACATCCTTCACTCAACTGTTAAAGTGACGATCTTAAAGTAACTATATCATACTTTATTCAATAAACTCCAATGGTGATGTATTATTATGCTCAGGAACAAATATAAATTGTAAGTATCAAAAATGAAAATAGCAGGAATAACTAGATGGTACCGTGGATAGCGTTCTAGTCCTGAAGGCAGGAGGCCCTGAGTCCAAATCTGGCCTCAAACTTTATTAGCTGTATGACCTTGGGCAAGTCACTTAACCCTATTTATCTCAGTTCCTCATATGAAAATATGTGAAGGAGAAAATGGCAAACTACTCTATTATCTTTGCCAAAAAACCAAAACAAAACAAATGGGGTCATGATGAGTATGAAAGGACTGAAATAACTGAATAACAGTATAAAATACTTGGAAGTCTACCTACTAAGACAAATGTAGAGACTATGAAGAAAATTACAAAACACTTTCCACAGAAAGACAGCTTTAACCAATTCCAGAAATGTTAGTTGCTCACAGGTAGGCTGATCTAATATAATAAAATAGCAATTCTAAGTTGATTTATTCATTCAGTGCCAAATTACCAAAGAATTATTTTATAGAGTTAGAAAAAAATATAACAAAATTCATCTGGAAGAACAAAAACACAAGAATATTAAAGAAATCAATAAAAAAATGTGAAAGAAGGTAGACTAGCAGTTTCAGATTTCAAACTATATTATAAAGCAGTAACCATCAAAACAATCTGATTTAGACTAAAAAGTAGAATGATGAATCAGTGGAATAGATTAGACTCACAATAAATAGTAAGTGACCTTAATATTCTAGTGTTTGATAAAATTATTGTTGAAGCTTTTAGGTCAAGAACTCATCATTTGAAAAAAAAATTGCTGAGAAATCTGGAAGGCAGGTTGGAAGGAACTAAGCATAGAAAAACACCTCATACTATAGACTAAAATAAAGTCAAAATGGGTACATATCACATTTAGAATTCTTCCCAAAAAAATCAGAGGTAAAGCAAGAATATTCATTATTTACCACTATCATTCAATATTATATTAGAAATTTCAACTATAGCAATAAGAAAGGAAAAAAGAAATTAAAGGATTAAAAACAGACAACAAGGGAACAAAACTGTTACCCTTTGCAGATAATATGATGATTTAGTTAGATAATCCTAGAGAATCATATTTAAATTAGGGGAATATGGAAAATTTTATATGTCAAATCCATGGATAAGGTTTATGACCAAACAAAATAGAGAGAGGATCAGGAAAATTAAAATCAATAATTTTGATAATATGAAATTAAAAAGGTGTGGTACAAACAAAACCAATACAGCTAAAGCTAGAAGGAAAGTAGCTAACTGGCGTGGGGGAGATTTTTCAAACAAATTTATCTGCTAAAGGTCTCATTTCTCAAATACATATGGAGCTGAAACAAAATTTTAAAAATAAGAACCATTTACCAATTGATAAATGTTTAAAAGATATAAACAGTTTCTAGAAGAAATCAAAGCTATCAATAGTCAGATTTTTAAAATGTTCTAAATCACTATCAATTAAAAAAATGTACATTACAGTAATTCTGAGACATCACTTTACACCTAACAGATTGGCTAACAAGACAGAAAAGGAAAATTACAAATTTTAGAGGGAATGTGGAAAAATAGGGACATGAACTGATCTCATCATTACGTTGAAAGGTTATCAAGCTGTACTTATCTTTTGACCTAGAAATACCATTTTTATTCCTGTCTCCCAAAAAGTCCAAAGAAAAAGGAACAAAAATATTTATAGCAACTCTTTTTTAAGGAAACTCATCAATTGTGAAATAGCAGAACAAGTTATGGTATGATTGTGACGGAATACTATGGTATTATAAGAAAAGATGAGGGGATATGGTTGTGGTAAAAACCTGGGAAGTTTTATATGAACTATATAATGTGAAGTGAGCAGAGCCAGGAGAACTTCATACAAAGTTAAAAGCAATATTAAGGATGATCAACTGTGAAAGACTTAGCTACTCCGATTAAGACAATTCTAAAGGAATCTGATGAAATATGTTATCTACCTCCAGAGAAATAATTGAGAAATCCTGAGTAAAGACTGAAACATACTTTTTAAAATTTGCTTCATTTTTCTTTTTATTCCCTACAGAGCTAATATGGAAATGTTACATGACTTTATTTGCATAATCAATATCATCTTGCCTACTTTTTCAGAGGATGGAGAAAAGGAAAGAAGGAAAAAATTTTGATTTCACATTTAAAAAAAATAAAAAGAGATTATTGAAGTAGTATATATACATACACACACACATACATACATATGCACATCTCTTATCACCTTGATCTATATCTTGCCACTGGACCCAGTTGGATCTGGAGGGCAAAGTGAGGTTGGGGACTTTCCATAGTCCTTCTCCACTAAAACCATTTTACTGGTAAGTCATGATACCATCTTACTGATGTCATGGTTTTAAAGAATGAAGTATAAGAGAACAGAAAGAAATACCTACATCACAAGTTAAACATGGCATTCTATACTGTGCACAAGTCCAGGATAAGGATTTATGGGACAGAATTGGAAGCATGGGTCTGGTGACATCTATATTGCCTTATTGGTATATTGAGTACACACATCTTCTTGTATCTTTGATGTTAAAATATTGCACTTAGTTTCTCCATCACATTCTTTTGGAGAAGAAAGACGAAAAAGAAGATGATGAAAGAGAAGAAGAAGAAGAAAGAAAGAAAGAAAGAAAGAAAGAAAGAAAGAAAGAAAGAAAGAAAGAAAGAAAGAAAGAAGAAGAAAAAGAAGGAAAAGGAAAGAAGGAAAGAAAGAAAGAAAAAAGAAAGAAAAACAAAGAGAAAGAAAGAAAGGAGAAGGAAGAAGAGGAAGACTAAGAAAAGGAGAAAAAAGGAAAATAACAAGAGGACAAGGAAGAGGATAAGGAGGAGGGAAGGAGGAAAAAGAGAAGGAGGAGAAAAAGGAGAAAATTTTAAATGTAATTATCAAAAGGCTAAAAATGTTAAATGTTCTTCCTTGGCCAGATATGCCAAATGCAGACATGGTTTACGTGATCTTTTCCTGTTTTGCTTTCTTTTATGTCAATCAGAGTCTGATAGCTCACAGGACAAGCTAGCAATGACTCCCTCAGATTCATCATACTTTTATTCATGACAGTCTGAAGGTAGTGCCCTAGAGCTACTATTAGCTTCAGAATATTTGTGGGACACACCTATGTTCTCAATATCTACAAATCCTGCTTATTTAGAAATAACTCCAAATCCTACGGTTTTCAAAGTGTTTCTTCATAAGAACTTTTGGAAGGGAGCTAAAATGTGAAGCAAATACATTTGGCTGTTATAAAGCCTTAAATTCTTCTCCTCTTAGTAAACCACTACTGAATTTCCTTTCCTTTGCAAGTTTCTGAGAGCCTGAGCACCTCCTACCTAAATATGGAATGGAGTTAGTAAATTGTTTAAAAGAATAGCATGAAAACTAAAGTTGGGACTAATAGAGGATGCTTTTATTATTTCTAGTATGGGAGTAAATAGGCATAGAGTAAGAAAAATGTAACTTTGTCAATTGTTTTAAGGAAGAATATTTTTGTTCCTTAAAATAAAATTGATAAATTGTTTAGATTGAGAGAAACCACTTGTAAAATTCCTTTAGTGTACAGGAACTGGCCCTTATCTTAAAGATTTAGTTCAACCAACTTACTTTATGCATCGGGAAATTAGACTCGGAAACATTAAATGATTTATTCAAATTTTACAAGGATTATAAGATAAATATACCACAGAAAGTATTTGGAAGATATTTGACAGATAATGAGAAAGAGAACTTAATTGTGATGAATGAAACATTTTAGATTGATGGAACTAAATTAGCTTTTTGAGGTCTGGGATTGGCAATTTTAATCACTGTATTCTCAGAACCTATGTGCCTTCCATATGGTGAAGGCTTAATAAACATTTATTAAACAGATATGTCCTCTTGCATTGCCTGCCTTTTCAAATAATATTTTAATGATGACAGCAATTATACACTTAAGATTTCTGAAAAAAATGCATTGACACACCCCAAAATAGTCAATTAAAAATTATATTTAAACCGGGCATTGGGAAGAGCCTAGTCGATAGTTGTTTTAAAATTACCCTAATAATACATGTCATAGTGAAGAAATGGTCAGCCATGTTTAGGTTCAGGCCCTTCCATTCACACATGGTAACTTCTTAATGGAGACTAAGTTATGTCAAACAACTCTCTGAAATTATGTCTTATAACTGTGAGGTATAGAAAGGCATCCAGAAAGGAGTTTCTGTAGCAACAAAATGATGAAAACTCTGCTTTTTAAATAGTATTGACAAGTAAAGGAAAAATACTTGGTTTATCTTAATAATGGGGTAATACAGTGAAGAACAAAGAGCAAGATTGACATATTGGAGAGTTTGCCGTTTCGAGACACTTTAAAATATGATTTAATGAAGTAGACTCAAATTATAAACAGGACAAATTTTCATAAAGGAAAAATAGTGACTTCTATAAACAATTTATGGGAGAAGCTGGACGTGATTACCTAGCAAAACTCTAGAATAGATTATCAAATTAATAATTTGTTAACACAACTCTGAGATACCACTACACACCTGTCTAGTCTTTTTGGCTAGAGTGACAGGGAAAGATAATGGGGAATGTTGGAGGGGATGTGGGAAAAGAGGGACACTGATACATTGTTGATGGAATTGTGAACACATCCAGCCATTCTGGAGAACAATTTGGAACTATGCTCAAAAAGTTATCAAACTGGGCATACCCTTTGACCCAGCAGTGTTTCTACTGGGCTTATACCCCAAAGAGATACTAAAGAAGGGAAAGGGACCTGTATGTCAAAATATTTGTGGCAGCCCTGTTTGTAATGGCTAGAAGCTGGAAAATGAATGGATGCCCATCAACTGGAGAATGGCTGGGTAAATTGTGGTATATGAATGTTATGGAATATTATTGTTCTGTAAGGAATGACCAGCGGGATAAATAAAGAGAGGACTGGCAAGACGTACATGAACTGATGCTAAATGAAATGAGCAGAACCAGGAGATCATTATGTACCTCAACAACGATACTGTGTGAGGATGTATTCTAATGGAAGTGGATCTCTTCGATAAAGAGAGCTAACTCAGTTCCAATTGATCAAGGATGGACAGAAGCAGATACATCCAAAGAAAGAACACTGGGAAATGAATGTAAACTGCTTGCATTTTTGTTTTTCTTCCCGGGTTATTTTTACCTTCTGAATTCAATTCTCCCTATGCAACAAGAGAACTGTTCGGTTCTGCAAACATATATTGTATCTAGGATATACTGTAACCTATTCAACATGTAAAGGACTGCTTGCCATCTGGGGGAGGGGGTGGAGGGAGGGAGGAGAAAAATCGGAACAGAAGTGAGTGCAAGGGATGATGCTGTAAAAAATTACCCTGGCATGGGTTCTGTCAATAAAAAGTTATTTTTAAAAATGTTCTTAATTAAAAAAATTAATAATTTGTGAGCAGTTTGAAAAAAAAGTGGCGATTACTAGGAAAACATAGATTTATTAAAAAGTTATGCTCAGCTGATCTTATATCTTTTTTAGTGGCTTACTAGACTCTTAGGAAATCACTGTCAACAAAATGTAACTTGAGTTTAGTAAGATATTTGACTATCCCTTATAATTTTAGTAATGATTATAAAAAATGTAGAGGCTAGATGATAGAAGAGATTAGGTAGTCCTATTGGATTGAATGAATACAAAAAAGTTTGAATTAATGGACTGTTAGCTTCTTTTTGCAGGACCCCTATGGAGACTATTCTTAATTTTGCCATGTTCACTATTTTGTTCTTGATTTGAAGATATTCTTATCGAATTTATAGATTACATAGTGTTATAACTATTTATTAACAAGAACAACCTCATAAAAATTTCAACAAGCAGTATTATTAAGCTATAATTCAATAAATATTATATAAATCTAATCAATAAATGGTAATGTGGACACAGGTAAAGTCCTGCACTTAAGATAAAAAATGATTTACACAAGTATAAATTGGGGAATAAATAATGGGAATTTTGTGATAAATTTCATTGGCTATAAGATTAGTACCAGTCAGCAGAGTACCCCCCCCCAAAAAAAAAAGCCAATGTAATCTTAGGATTCATGGATATTTTTAGTACTTATAATACTACAAAATTGTAGTACTTCAAAAATTATAATTTTGTCAGTGTAAATGGGTAGGCTGTCACTATTAACAAAAGAGTAACTTTCTCCCAAAACTTTCCCACATTGTGGCCAATTACAAACTTAATTAGGTTGATCAGAGCACAAGCCTAATAATCAATAATAGTAATTTGTTTATATTGCACCTTAACGTTTACAGAATTTTAACTTTATAAGATATGAAGTACAAGCATTATTATTATGATGATTTTTTTTAATAAATAACTTTTTATTGACAGAACCCATGCCTGGGTAATTTTTTACAACATTATTCCTTTCACTCATTTCTTTTCCGATTTTTCCCCTCCCTCCCTCCACCCCCTCCCCTAGATGGCAAGCAGCCCTATACATGTTAAATATGTTGCAGTATATCCTAGATACAATATATGTGATCAGAACCGAGCAGTTCTCTTGTTGCACAGGGAGAATTGGATTCAGAAGGTAAAAACAATTCGGAAAGAAAAACAAAAATGCAAATAATTCACATTCGTTTCCCAGTGTTCTTTCTTTGGGTGTAGCTGCTTCTGTCCATCATTTATCAATTGAAACTGAGTCTTTGTCAAGGCATCCATTCATTTTCCAACTTCTAGCCATTACAAACAGGGCTGCCACAAACATTTTGGCACATACAGGTCCCTTTCCCTCCTTTAGTATCTCTTTGGGGTATAAGCCCAGTAGAAACACTGCTGGATCAAAGGGTATGCACAGTTTGATAACTTTTTGAGCATAGTTCCAAATTGCTCTCCAGAATGGCTAGATGTGTTCACAATTCCACCAACAATGTATGATGATGATTTTTACAAATGAGGTAAATAATGATCAAAGGAAGGAAAATTACTGAATCAGGGATAAACAGCTAGATAGAGGCAAAACTCTGAATCACTCTCCAGTCTTCTGATTCCAAGTTCATTATTCCTCCCATTGTACTCTATAATGGAACATAGAAATCAAACCTGGATCTAAGCCACAGATATCAAGTCAAGGATTTAGTATCACATCCTGCTTGCATTGGCAGAGTGTCATCAACTGAAATCCTTCTACTTCACTATCTGCCCCTCCAAAGATCCAATGGGCTACATCTTTTGCTGTGTAGCTATGCCCTTTGCCTCCCCAGCATTTCCATCTGACCTGAATTTTCACCCAAAGGACTCACATCCTCTGCCATTTGCCCTTCTGCTGCCCACTGAGCACCACTGTCTGAAAGGTAATCAGATTTGGGCTCAACTCCAGGAAAAATGCCGAAGAACCAGAAATGTCCAAGAATAAGACATAGTTCTTGGAAGTCTCCCCCTCAATGGAAAAAGGATGACTATTGATCAGATATGTGGTAAAGAAGATTAGAATGGGCAAAAATTTGGACAAATGCCTTCCAGGATTTTGTGATTCAGTAAAGAACAATAGCCATGGCAGAAAAAAAAATATGCTTAATTTTGCTGAAAGTTGCTGTGGGTAATGTGTAATCTGACCTTAGCTACTGATTTTCTGCAATGCCGGTCAACTTATTATCTGGGAAACTAATGACATCTTTTGAATAACTCTGCTAACAGACAATAAAGGTAGATTTGAAGGAAGAAATGAGAAAAAAGACGATTTATTTTTGCTAAAGGAAATAATTGGTGGTGTCTCTGCAGAAACATTGCATGGGGTTGAAATCTGCAAAAATAAGAAACATCTGTATTTCCAGAAAAATTGCAGATCATATCAATGAATGGCAAAGTTGATCTTTTTTAAAATTTTGAGATCATAAATCAATGGGTCTGGGGAAAATAAAACCAAAAGAATAGGTCCCAATTCCACTCATTCTTTCTTGCTCTAAATCTATGATCTTTAAGTAATTGGGGGCCAAATATAGCTTTTCAAGAGAGCAGACTTGTATATGGTCTAAAGCTAATAACATTCCACAAAAACTATGTTTCTGTACTCATTAAAAATAGCAAAGAGTAAAGTGAGCAGAACCAGGAGAATATTGTACATAGTAACAATAAGATTGTGTGATGATCAACTATGACAGATTTAATTCTTCTCAGCAATAGAGTGATCCCAGACAATTCTATTAGATTTGGGATGGAAAAATGCCACCATTCAAAGAATGAACTATGGAGACTGAATGTGGACTGGAGTACACTATTTTCACATCTTTTTTATTTGTTTTATTCTTTTTTATGTTTTTTTCTTTTTTGTTCTGATTTTTCTTTCACAACATGACTAATATGGAAATATGTTTAAAACGATTGTGTGTTAGTGCATATATATATGTGTGTGTGTGTATATAAAACCTATGTCATTTACTTGCCTTCTTGGAGGGAGAGAAGAAAGGGAGGAAGAAAAAAATAAGAACTCAAAAATCTTACAAAAATAAATGTTGAAAACTATCTTTACAAGCAATTTTTTAAAAAGCACTATTAAATAAAGAAATAAAGAAAAAGAAAGAAAGAAAGAAAGAAAGAAAGAAAGAAAGAAAGAAAGAAAGAAAGAAAGAAAAAGAAAGAAAGAAAGAAAGGAAGGAAGGAAGGAAGGAAGGAAGGAAGAAAGAAAAAGGAAGGAAGGAAGGAAGGGAGGAAGGAAACAACAGCAAAACAAAGATTTAGGTTTCAATATGTTTAACATAGTAGTAAAAATCCTACGGAGGCAGTTTGGTACAGTGGAAAAATCCTTGGTTTGTGTAAGTAGAGTGTGAAAGTTCAAATAGTGCCTCTGAAGTTAACTATTTTTTTGACTCCTGATAGGTCGACCATATATGTTCTTTGGGTCTCAATTTCTTCATTTGTAAAATAATGAGATTGATTTTAGATGCTTTATAGATCTATGATCCACTTAATCTTTACAAATGCAAAATTGGTGATTATTTGCCATAGGAGTTAATCTGAAGTTCATTTTGGATCAGTGATTTTTGCCCTCAAGAAATTCATGATGCAAACAAGGCAAAGGAGAGGAAGCTTTAATAGTTAATGGATTGTCTTAATCAATAATTTAGAATGTTTCTAGAGGTGTTATTGTTGACTTCTGAGCATAGGGAGTCAACTTCTCTGAGTCTCAGTTTCATCATTGTTAAAATAGATATTATAAGATCATGATATATCTCACAGGGCTGTTTCAAGAGTCATTATATCACTGATTAAAAGCATTTTTAAGTGTAAAATACCATGCAAATGCTCTGACTGACCTGAGGGAGTAGAACTGATATCAACAGGTGGGAATTTCAGAGATAGATTTAGGGGGGTGGGTTTTGGAAGAAAAAACTATTTGATAATTGGAGCTCTCCCAAAGCAGAATTGGTTGACCCAGAAAGTAATGGATTTCCCCTCACTAAAGGACTTCAGGTAGAGGCTGGATGACAACTTGTAGAGATGTAGAGAGTATAACAACTCTTTTTTTATATTTTGGTATTAGTGGGCCTAGATGGAGTTTGGAAGCCCTCCCAGCTCTGAGGTTCTTTGAGTCTTCAATTCAGAAACCATTGATGATGATGTTGATGATGATGATGATGATTCTAATCAATAAATTCAATTCAATAAACATTTTTATGTGCCACTTCAGAAGCAAGTCTCCTTAATAGATCATGTTGATCTTTCATCTAATTAACCTAAATTAGACTTTGAATTAGGTGAACCCTACAAAAGTTTGTTTTGTTTTTTACCCCTAATATTCAAGGCCCTTTAAATGGGCTGAAGATCTTTACCTGAATGTCTGATTTTAATATTTAGGACAAAACAAAAGTTCAACACTGACTATATTAGAACAAGATTTGATTTGTCATCTTAGGCAAAATGTGCTGCTACTATTTTTGCAGGACTAAGGCCTGTTGCCTTAATCTGATATCTGGTCTATAAAGAGAGGAAAGAGAAAGGCAACCACAAAAAAGATCTCTTATATAAGAGAAGATAAAAGTTGGTTTTCATGGCACAAGAGGAAAGGTCTTAGGGCAATAAGTGTCATTCTCAGAGATGGTAAAGTAAAGGATTTTATGTCATTAAGCTCAAATTCAATGTAGAAGGGAGAAGGTCTTCACAAATGTACTCTAGCATTCAATGAAACATAGAACCCTATATTTTGAACAATGGTGTTTTCCCTGTACCAAACAACTCCCCAAACTTATTACCTTGGAAGGATAATGGAATAACAAACTATTAGTTTAAAGTAAACACCTATTTTTAAGCTAGATTTTTTCCCTTTTTCATTATCTAAGTAAATACTTAAGAACATACAAAAGCCTTGAAGCAGCAACTTAACTGGAAACCCCCAGGTAAGAGAGGAGTCAATATGTTTGGGTAAATGTATATATTTTCTGGAAGGAGATTGGGACAGAAATCCCCAAGAACACATTTGGGAAGAATCCTGAGAAAGTGTATTCTCTGTGTCCCATGCCACTATCTTGTCTAAGCACTGTGCAGGGTCATCACAGATCATATTGCTAGAACTAGAAGGAATTATAAAGATTATAGAGCAATCTCACCATTTTATAGTTGATGAAGTTGATGAGAGGTGTCAAATGTAATTCAGGGAAACTCTCTCACTTAATTAGATCAAAATGTAATTGAGAAATGTTTAATAAAATAAACAAAAATTCAAATAAAAATATATCATCATGATTTAAAACAAAGTCAATTTGTGGCCATCAGGGGTCCTTATGTATAGATTAGTGGCCCCCGGTTTCTATTTAAGTTTTGATACCACCACTGTAGTATGTAGGCCCCCTTATTCCCGCTGCAGTATTTTCCCTTATCCTATACTGTTTCTGTTCATATATAAAAGGAAAACTGAGTCAAAATTATTTTGAATTACATTAATTAATTACATTAAAAAGTTATAACAACATTAAAAAAAGAAAAGAAAATATTAGACAATGACTTTGTCTAACAACCAATTAGTCAATAAGTATTTATTAAGCAATTACTATAGTCTTAAACTATGCTAAGTACTAAGGATTTAAAGACAAGTAAAAGCAAAGTCCCTGCCCTCAAGAATACATCCTAAGGAGAGGGACAACCTGGAAATATATGAGTACATGAGATACACAAAGAAGATGGAAAGAGATCTGGGAGAGAAAGACATTAGGAGCTGAAACATTATCAATGTGGTACTTTAGACCATCTTGGCAGATGAGTTGCATAAATGTGATGGTTAATGGTTAATTATCTATGCAGTTGCAGAATTGATACTTCTAAAGTATAGGTCATATATAGATCATTTATCTATCTATAGATCATCTATATTTATATTTATCTAACCATCTATCTATATTGAGAAAGAGAGAGAGAAAGGGAGGAGGAAGAGAGAGATTGAGAAGAAGATAATTATGAGAGACATCCTCATTCCTAGAACCAGATGGCTTCCTCAAGGTTCCCTTCTGATTCTGTGATTCTGTACATTGAGTTTTTCTGTGGCTGACCCTTTCCAGTTCTCATTTTGCTCACCTGTAAAACAGGGATCAGAATACCTCCAAATGATTTCAAAGCATCGTTGTGAGGATCAAATGAGCTGCTGGAGGGCCAAGAGCAAAGAACCACATTCAAAACCAGAAAATTGGATCTTTCACTAAATAACTGGGTGACTTTCGGCAAATTGATTTCTTCATCTCTGAAATCATGAGTTGGATGAGATAAGCATTCTTCTAGCTCTAAAATTCTATAATCTTAGTATCCTCTGACACATACCCGTGACATTAGGAAAGTTGCTTAATTTCTTGGTTTCCTTAGGCTACTTTTTAAGACTATACATTATGAATGGATTGCTGATTTCTATCTTTAGAGAGGTGTTCCACATTGGGAATTATAACAATGAAATCACAAATATAGACATCACCTCCTCTTGAAACCCTCTTCCAAAAACATTTTTAAAAGATTCTGTAAGGGAGAATGATATATTGAAAAGAGCAATGGATTTGAAGTCAAAACAAGACCCAAGTTTGAATCCTCTTGTTCCAAATCAATAAATATCCTTGGGCAAGTCATTTCTTCCTGGACTTCAGTTTCTCCAGATCTACTAGAGAGCAGAATCCCCTACCCCAAATAACGTCATTGCCTGCTAGCCAACACATATACTTTCTCAATAATAGCTTTTTATTTTCAAAATACATGAAAAATATATTCACCCTTACAAAACCTTGTGTTCCAAATTTTTCTCCTCCCCTTTCTCCTTCTCCCCTCCCCTAAAGATAAGTAATACAATACAGGTTAAACAAATGTAATTCTTCTATACACATTTCCACATTTATCATGCTGCACAAGAAAAATCAGATCAAAAGGGGAAAAATGAGAAAAAAAATCAAGCAAGCAAGTAACAACAAAAAAGGTGAAAATACTATGTTGTGATCTACACTCAGTACCCATAATTCTCTCTCTGATTACAGATGGCTCTCTTCATCACAAGTCTATTGGAACTGGCCTGAATCATCTCATTGTCAAAGAGTGCCACATCCATCAGAATTAATCATCACATAGTCTCTTCCTTGCCATGTATAATTCCTTGCCGATGATAATAATGATGGTTCTGCTCATTTCATTCAGCATCAGTTCATGTAAGTCTCTCCTGATCTCTCTGAAATAATCCTGCTGATCATTTCTTATAAAACAATGATATTCCATAACATTCATATACCATAACTTATTCAGCTATTCTTCAACAATGGGCATCCACTCAGTTTTCCAGTTTCTTGCCACTACAAAAAAAAACTGCTACAACCTTTTTTGCACATGTGGGTTTCTCTTTTTTAAGATCTCTTTGGGATACAGGCCCAGTAGAGTGACTGCTGAATCAAAGGATATGCACAATTTGATAGCCCTTTGGACATAGTTCCAAATTGCTCTCCAGAATGACTGGATCAGTTAATAATTCCACCAACAATGCATTAGTGTCCCATTTTCCCCATGTCTTCTCCAACATTTATCATTATCTTTTTCTGTCATCTCAGCCAATCTAATAGATGTGTAGTGGTACCTCAAGAGTTGTCTTAATTTACATTTCTCTAATCAATAGTGATTTAGAGCATTTTTTCATAGATACATATACTTTAAACAAGGGAACAAGTCTTTACTTCTACAACTAGGGATAATAGTGGATGTTGTGAGGTAGTGAATCACATTTCATTGAAAATGTTCAAGCAAAGGCTATGCTTTTGATTAATGACATTGAAAAGAATTAGACTTATGATCCAAGATGGTAAGTAGGGTTCTACAATTGCCCTGCCAAATTATAAGCTTCTTGAGGTCAAGGACTGTATTTTATACATTTTTTACTTGTCTTAGTGTCTTGTGAGCAGTTACACTTAAATATAATTTGTAGGATTTCAGATTCCCTTCCATCTTATTTTTATATGCCATATATTAATAGGTATTTTCAGATTGTCTTGCCCATTAGTATATCTTTTTGACGGTAGGGACTGTGTTTTTATTTATCTTTTAATCCTTAGCACTTAGCATAGTTTAAGACCATAGTAAGTGTTTAATAAATGCTTATTGAATAATTGGTCGTTAGACAAAGTCATTGTCTAATATTTTATTTTCTTTCTCTTTTAAATGTTGTAACTTTAAAAAAAGTAATTTTGATTCCTTTTTTTTTTCTTTTTTTGTGTGAACAGAGACAGTATAGGATAAGGGAAAGTATTGCATCTTCTTTAATCTTCGTAAATCATAGGAAGGGAAACTGACTATTTTTTTTCCGGTTGAATGATAAGATTATTTTAATTACCAATTTCTGTTAAATCCGACTCAGGCATAAAACTATGCCAAAACTTTTGCCCTTTTCACCTCCAGGCTCTTCCCCGACCTGTCACAGCTTGAGTAATGCCCTCCTGAGCTCACTTACAGAACTCCTTCATCAAAAGAAACTTTTTAATTGTTGACAGCTTGGTTTTAGACTAAATTCATTTATAAAAACTAAAGACCACCTTTCCCATAAATTACATTTGAATGTTGCTGCTTATAAGACATTTTGCTAAGTGTTAGGGCAGGTAGAAAGATGTACAAGGTGCAGTCTTTGCCTTCAAGGAGCTTACAATCTAGAAAGATAATGGAAGAATCCTACATAGCATCTTGGAATTGGAAGTCTTATCATTTTCAATGCTGAAACAAAAACACAGCTTTTACTTGAACACCTTCAGTAGAAAGTGACTTAATACATCACAAAGTATTCTACTGTTATCTCTAACTATAGAAATCTTGCTCAATTGATTAAATACAGATAGAGAGATAGACTGACAGACAGATGGATGGACAGATGGATGGATGGATGCATATAAGTGTCAATTAAATCCATTGATATATGGCTATCATATATCCATAATAGATCAAGCAAGTGAGGATATTATTTGGGATAGAAGATTCTGAAATCTCACCAGACATACTCAAGTAAACATGAAGGTCAACCTAATTAAATCTTCTCAGAATGACTCCCTGGGATAGGGGGAGACAGACAGCAGTTGGCTCCAGGAAAGTGTAAGAAGCTAAACTCAGATTGTTATGGTTAAGTAAAGGAGCCCATGAGTTCTTCTAGAATGTGGAGTCCACCATAGCATAGTAGAAGTTGACTTTGACAGCTTATTGATGATAATAAGCCCCCTCCCTCTTTGTATACCTTATCCAAGCAAAAGCCTGTCAGTAGAATCCCTCCCTCTAGGCTTTCTAGAACAAAATTACCCTTCTTAAATGCTTTCTGATACGTGTAATGATCTCCTCACCTCTAGCATTCAACTACAGACATTTTCTCTGGCTATTCCCAAATCCTGGACCACTCTTCCTACTCTAGTCTATCCCTTGATCTCCCTACCTTCCTTTAAATCTCAACTAAAATCCACCTTCTACAGGAAACTTTTCCCCAATACCTCTTAATTCCATTGCTGTCTAAATTATCTCCTTTTTATTTTGTTAGCTTATTCTGTTTACACATTAGTTTGAATGTTTCTTTTGCCTCTTTTTGGATCCTTAGTACTTAGCACAGTGGCTGGAACATTGTTATTATTGTTCTGTTGTTGGGTAGTGTCCAACTCTTCATGTGGGTTTTCTTGGCAAAGATACTGGAATGGTTTGCCATTTCCTTCTCTAGCTCATTTTACAGATGAGGAAACTGAGACAAACAGTTAAATGACTTGTCAAGGATAACACAATTTGTAAGTGTCTGAGGCTGTATTTGAACTTGGTTCTTCCTGATTCCAGACCTGATGTCCTACCTACTATCTTTAATTGCGCTATCTATAATTGTTTGATTGGCTTTTAGATTCCCTATCTCCCATTAAAATTTGACTCAAGAAACAACATCCTTCATGATTAGGCCTGTCTGTATCTTCCCAGATGTTAGTGCCTCTCTTGTATTTTACATCATATTGCTTTGGAAACATTTTGTATTTTCTTATATGTGTATATAAGAACACAAGATACTTGAGGGCAGGGATAATTTCAATTCTTTATCTTTTGAATTCTTAGTGAACAGCACAGTATTTCACATATGACATACACTTAATCAATTTATTAATTGACTATTTAATGACTGGCATGGATTACACATATAATTCCATTATACCTTCCAGGTTGGAGAGAGATCACAAGCAATGGGAGGTTTGAGGATAAAGCAATCAGGATCCCTAAGACAGATTCAATGACGAAGAAGGTTGTTTGTGGCTTTGAGAATGGGCAGGAAACAGACACAGAAGTTCTTGGTTCCCAGGGCAAATGTGACAAAAATCATGTGAACTTTTTGGTTTAGGCTTCTGAAATCTGGGGCTATTTTTCTTTAGATTTTGGAATAAAGGCTTTATTATTCTGACTTTATATCATGCTGCATGTTTATAATATAAGGACATTAGCTATTTTCCCCAGAAGTAATAAAACTTCTTTGGCTATAAGGAGGCAAATAAAGAACCAAATAGGTATAACTCTAGACCAATACCCCCTCTCTCTAAAGAGAACAGAGGGACCAATTTCTGCCCCATTCCTGGTACTAATCAAACTTCCTTGGAGGAGTTTGAGAAGAAGTTGATAAAAGGATCAATTATGCTCTCCCTGTGAACCATAGAGAATACTACATCCTGACTCCATCACTCCATGAGAACTATTAGAACTTACTGAGTGGAGAGCTAACATGTGATTTAGGAAAATTTGGACAGCTTAATAGAAAGTGACTGGAATGGGGAGAAACTTGAGGAAGAGAGATAGAATGAAGGCTATCATAATAGTTCAAGCAAGAGGTAATGAGATCCTAAATTAGTTTTAAGGAAAAAGAAGATATTATAGAAGAGATTCTGTAAAGGAAGATTTGATAAAATTTGAAAATTGGTTATATGGGAGAGGATGATACCAAAACTATGAACTTGTCTGCATGACTAGGAGGATGGTGAACTGGCAAGTTGGGAACAAGGAAGTTTGGAAGGGATTACCCGAAAGGAAGAATTTCTAGAGCATTGGTCTGAGATTAAGCTGGTTTGAGCTGTTTTCTTGCTACCACAAGATATTTTGGTTGAAGGAGTGAAGCCATGACCTCCAGAGTGGGAAGAAGAAACCAGGTAATTCCCCATATATTCTCTGTCTGAGCTCAGGCCTGGCCCCCTTCACTGCTCTCTTGTCTTTGCTAGGCTTCATGAGATCATAGAATCAACTGAGACCAAATGAGACATCAGAGACTCTTTAGTCTTTCATTCCTGGGCCCCTGTCTGATCTGGAGAAATAGCATCTTTCCATCAAATGCCCTCTTCTTGTGAATTTCATTCCAGGCAAAGGTCTGAATTCTCTTTCATTTCCCTCCCAAATCTGGCTAAAAAACTGACCTTGGGTAGACCAGATGTATGACTGATGTTATCATTTGTGTTACACATAAATGGGAAGTGGAATTATCATAAATATATAACTAATCATTGGAATAGGGATCCCAGAAAAGTCTCAATTCAAACAGTTTGATTTTCCACAGAAAATAATTAGTGTGAAGAATCATCATGGACTTTTATGGCTATCTTCTTAAGATAAGCTATGGTTTTTAAATGTTTTCTAAGATAATATTTAAAATATCATATCCTTTTTAAGGAAGAAGTGGGCAGGAAGAGGGTGAGTCATCACATAAAAGCTGACATATCTTCCGCATCTTCTAGTGGTTGTTTTAAAAACAAAACAGGAAGATAGATCATCCTCACTCAATCCCATAATGTCATCTTGGATATGTTCATTGGTGGGATTTTATATTTGTTTGCTTTTTAAAAATTTCCATTGCTTCCCCCCCCCCCGCCATTACTTTTCATCATAATAGTATTCACTTGTCCAGAATACCGAGCTAGATTTTGTGGAGACGTAAAAGAATAAGAGATGGCAATTATTATATGATCTAATTGGAAAGACAAAAATGTAAATCCATAAGGAGGCAGAACATTATGGTGAACAGAATACTAAACTTGGCATTAGGAGATCTGCTTTGAAATCCTGTCTTAGACATTTACAAGTTAAGCAAGTCACTTAACCTTTTCATTCTTTATATGCCTTCATACCTTCATATCTCCTGATTGGTATTTTTTCCTACCTTTCTGACTTCTAGCTGTCTTTTGTTGGTTCATCATCCATATCATGTCTCCCAATGTTGCTCTCCAAAATTCTGTACTGGGCTTTCTTCTCTTCTCTGTTGATATTTTTTTTTGTAATTACCTATGTTGTATTGACAAATACTGATATAACATTTCAAATTTTATTTCCTAGAAATGTCTTAAAGGCTGTTGTCTCTATTTAAAACTCAATATATATATAAACTGAATTTATCTTTTCCCTAATTTCTAATCCCTGTCAAAAGTACCATCACCATCTTTCCAATGTCTTTGGTTTGTTACCTCAGAATTATCCTGGATTCCTGTTTTTCTCTTCATCCCACAGGTCCAACTCTTCCTATTAGAGTCCATTCCACACTTCTACCAAATCATTTTCATTTAGTGTGGATCTGAGCATGTGATTCAACTAACTCCAAAGACTTCTTTGATCTCTAAGATCAAGTATAAATTCCTCTGTTTTTCTTTTAAACTCATATACAATTAAGCCTCAATCTCACTTTTCTCATCTTATTGGAAATTACTCCCTTAGCCACACTCTGTGATTCCATTGTATGTACATTACATACAAAGCTCCCATCTTTGCACCTTTGCATCAGCGGTCTCTCATACCTGAAATGCATTTTATCCTTCCTTCTGTCTTAGAGTTCTTATGTTCCTTTAACACAAGCTCAGATACCATTTTTTTTTCAGGAAATCTTTCCAGATCTCTTAAATACTAGTGTTCTCCTTCTCAACTACCTAGACTTTATCTATATATTTGTGTGTGTGTGTGTGTGTGTATTTATCTTTCCTGTTAGATATAAGCTCATTTTAAGTAGAAATTATTTCATTCTTTGTGTTTGTATCCCTAATATCAAACACAGTACCTAAAAGGTCCCAGGGTACTGAAATTTAGAATTTACCCTAACACTTAGTTAGTAGGATCATTTAAATAGGAACCTAACTACCTGGTCTTCCTCCACTCCCATGTCCCAAGTGATACCTTTACCATTAAAAAATAAAGTGTGAATTCCTTAAGTTGCCCCTGAGTTCTATCTTCTCATAATGGAGCTGTGTTCTAGGGTTCAGCCTACACACAAGTAATCAGCCAAGCTTTGTTTGAAGATTTCCAGGAAGAGAGAAGTTGTCACTTTCTGAGATAGTCAGTCCTACTCTGAGATAGCTGCGACATTATTGTTGTAATTGTAGTAATTTAATCAGCTTTAAAAAATCTACTTTAAAAATACAGTTAAAAGCACAACTGGGGGGCTAGAATAAAGGGAAAACATTTGTTATTCACCTAAAAATGTTCCCTTCTCACCTCTACTTCATGGAACCTTGGCTTCCTTTAAAGCTCAGATCATAAATCATCTCCTTTGGGAAGCTTCTCTTGATCCTTCCATTTGTTTGACTTCTCCCTTTTTAAAAATTACTATACAAATATATGTATGTATATGTGCACACACATATATGTATGTACACACAGAGACAAACATCTCTTTTTTATACTATCTATTTCCTAACTAGAATGTAAACCTAGCAAGAGCAGGATTATTTTTCATTTTGTCTTTGCATTCCTACTACCAACAGTTTCCTGTACATAATAGGCACTTAAATACTTATTGAATTGTATTGGAGTCTGGAGATCTTGGTTCTAGATCTGTTTTTGCCACCAACTTGATGTGTGACCACAAGTAAATAACTCCACAATACAGACTTCAGTTTGTACATCTTAAAAAAAAAAGAAGAAGAAGAAGAAAGAAAGGGTTAGATGGTATTACTTTTACAATCCACTCTATTTCTAAATGCCATGATCCTATTATATTTAATGTCCTTCTCAGATCTAACTCTTCAATCCATTAATCAACAAACATTTTTAAACGTTTACTATGAGTCAGGCACTTGTGCTTATGATTCTGATTTCAATTAGCCTCTTATGCTGAGTTATTTACTATCAACAATTTTAGTTCAGTTCTCTTAAAGGCAAAAGTATAAGAAATGATGCTGAGGTGACCAGATTTGCCTGGATTATGAAATAAAGCAGCCCATTTAAGGATTTAATAGGACAGCAGTTGAAGTGAGGACATTTTCCTTATATGGAAATTAAATCTGCTTCCTTCTAATTGCTATAGATTGCCCCTGGGCAGAATCTTCCTACTATAGATGTCCATCAAGTATTGGAACTACAATACAGGAGCCTGGAAGAGGCCAGAACTGGACAAATAGGTCACTAAGTCAATCTAACAGTTATGTTTTGTTTCTCTCTACTAAACTATAACTCCTTGAGGTCAAGAACATTATCTCAGGTGTAAATCATTTTATATCTCTTAGTACCTGGAGCAGTCCTTTGTCCATAGAAAGCACAATATATTTTTTGTTGATTCAAATTATACCAGGAATTAGGTAAAATATTTAAGGAGGAAAGCATACTGAGAGGAAAGCTAGGAAAGTTAAGGACAGAATGTCCTAGATGCCAGAGATAGAATTGTAACATCATAGAACGAGAAGAAACCTTAGAGTCGGGTAAGTCCTTCCTTGAAGAACCGGAGGCCCAGAAAAGTTAGCTATATAAGTAGCCACTTATAGACTTGGAATTTGAATCCATGTCCATTGACTCTAAAATGCACTACATTGGAAAAAAAAGTAATCATAGCAGGAAGAAAGAACTATGCCAAAGAAACCAAAAAAGGATAGAGATTTTACAAAGGAATATCAGAAAGATCACTGTAATGAAATTCAGGAGATCTGATTCTTCTAGTCCTGGCTCTGCGATAGATTAGCAGTGCGACTTTGGACAACTCACTTCTCTTTTAGGGCTCCATTTTCTCATATGTAAGGTGACAATGTTATACTAGGTAATCTTTGATATACTAGGTAATCTTTTGATAATTATTTGATATTTCTAATATTCTCTAATGTCAAAAGTGGCAGTTGATGTTAGTGAAGAAAAGGAAGGGAAGCAGGACAAACTCACTGGATTTAATGATCTTGGTGACCTTGAAAAGAGCTACAATAATTCACAAACTCCTTACATGTTGCTGATCTCTTTTTGACCATGGAAGCACATTGGACCAAAGTGTTCATGAACAATTCTGCAATAATTCCTAGGTTGCTTTCCTGAACTAAAACTTGGATTCATACAATAGAATTTCAGATTTGGAATGGACCTCAGAAGCCATCCTAACTCATAGAAAAAGAATTCCTTTTCTATCACATCCAAAAAGTAGCCATCATGCTATGCTTGAAAATCTCTCATGAAAAAGAACCCAATTTCTACCAAAAGTAGTACATTCTACCTTTAGGTATCACTAACTGTGAGGAAGGGGCAAGTAGGTGGCTCAGTAGACAACAGTGCTAGACTAGGAAAGAGAAAGACATCTTCCAGAATCCAAATCTGGCCTCAAACACATAGCTGTGTGACCCTGGGTTTTGGTCACTCAATTCTGCTTGCTTAGTTCCTCATCCTCCTCAGCTTGAGAAGGAAATGGCAAACCACTCTAGTATCTTTGCCAAGAAAACTTCAATTGAAGTCATAAAGAGCTAGACACAACTGAAAGCAAATGAACAATGATGATTATCAGGAAGTTGTTTGGATTTTTTTTTTTCTTATATCAAAACCTAAATCTGCCTTTTTCCTATTTCTACCCATTTCTCCCAGTTCTGACCTCTGGGGCCCTCTTTCATAAGATGGTTCTTCAATTACTTGAAAGAAAAAAACCATCATATTCTCACAAGTCTTTTCTAGACTAAAAAAGTTTATAAATATCATTGTAATTCTGTTTCCCTAAAAGTATCAATTTATATTTTTCCAAATTTAAACTCAAGAATCATAGATCTATAACATTTTAGAGCTATGAAGGAATATAGATGTCATTTAGAAAGATTAAAAAATAAAATTCTGATAGATAATAAGTAAAGGTACATCAAATAGTTATCTAAACCTGACTTTACTATAAAATGAAAATTGTCCAGAGTTTCATACGTATGAAAGTAATTTGCTTTTTCTTCTATTGCATAAACCTTTAAATATTTTTTCATTTTTACACTATTGACTTTGCTACACATGATAGATAACTAAATCTATTTAGAAATACAGGTGTCTAAATCTAAATAGTAAAAAAAAATAGAATTCTGCCACCAAAATGACAACAAAACAGGTACAAAGTTGAGGAGAAAAAGTCAGGCATCCTACCCAAGAATACAGACTTAGAACAAGCTGAATCTTGTGTGGGATTTATAATGACTGACGTCGGGAAGATACATAAATCATGAGTGCATTTTGTTGTAAAGTATCTCTATAAACAAACCAAAGCTTCATTAGCAACAAAGCCATCATTACCACACAATGAAGTATTTCTGGACATTTCTGTGGTATTATTCCTTTTGTCCCTAGATAGCCTCTCTTGCTTTGCATTCCTTTGTAAGCCAATGGAGATTTTTCATGAAGCAGAAGGAACAGACAGGATGTAACTCTGGAAGGGTACATCCCCTAGTGTCCTATTAGATCAGTCCCATTTTCTATTTCCTACATAAATGTGGCCTAGCAAGTATGACCTGGTACTTTATAGTAACAATGCACTCACTATACTCACATGTCTACACGTAGAATAAATGTCATAGTCACACAAAAGGACAGATTATCTAATTCCAGGCCAAAGTGAGGTCCTTAGGCACTGATTGATGTCTCATATTCTTTACAAATATAAGTATTTCTCACAAATGGCTTCTTGAGCATGTTTATTGATATGCTCCAGGAGCCATATTAAGCATTAAATAACAAAAGCAAAGTTGTTACTACTGTCGCAGTGGATAGAGCACTAGACCTAGAGTCAGGAAGATCTGAGTTCAAAGTCAGCCTCAGACATCTATCAGCAATGTAATCTTAGGAAAGTCACTTAACCCCATTTGCCTCAGTTTCTTCATCTATAAAATGAGCTGGAGGAAGAAATGGCAAACCACTTCTGTACCTTTCCAAGAAAACCCCAAATGGGGTCAGTGACCCCATTTTAATAATATTTAATAATAATATTAATAATATGGAAGTCCTGAAAAATAGACACCATCC
Source organism: Antechinus flavipes (assembly GCF_016432865.1). Classification (NCBI taxonomy): domain Eukaryota; kingdom Metazoa; phylum Chordata; class Mammalia; order Dasyuromorphia; family Dasyuridae; genus Antechinus; species Antechinus flavipes. The sequence continues at coordinate 496,327,645 of NC_067400.1, forward strand.
ATACTTGTCATCTCTGAACCATCCATATCTATCAAATTGTATTGGGGGATTTGGGAACTGAACTCACAGAGGTACCCTGGAATAATGTCTCCAGCTGTTATGCATAGAACTCCATCTTGACCCACACCATTCTCACCTTCTGTTGTTACCTGAGGAGCATGATAGATCATACCTCCCCTCTGTCCCTCAGCTTCCCTAGATTATGTAGTGATCAACAGTGACAGATTTGGCTCTTTTCAATAATGAGGTGATTCAGGCTAATTCCAATAGACTTGTGATGGAGAGAGCCAAATGCATCCAGAAAGAGGATTATAGGAGTGAATGTGGATCATAACATAGCATTTTCACCTTTTTTGTTATGTTTGTTGTTTGCTTGCTTGTTTTCTTTCTTTCTCATTTTCTCCGTTTTCATCTGAATTTTTTTTGTGCACTAATAAATGTGGAAATGCGTTTTTTGAAGGCTCAGCTAAAATTCCACTTTCTATAGTAAACCTTCCTGTTCTTCCTTTATCCCTGCTGCCAGTGGATTCTAATATAAATTTTGTTTCCTTATATTCTTTATGTTAATATCTTGTATGGACCTACTTATTTAAATGTTGTCTCCCATTAGAAAGTGAGTTCCTTGAAGACAAGAATTTTTATTTGTTTATTTTTTCCCCTTTTTTTGTATCCTCAATGCTTACCACAATTTCTGTCACATAGTCAGAACTTAATAAATGCTTGCTGATTGACTGATACTCCCAAATCTTAGATAGACAATTATGCTATAAGGAATGTAAGAACTTTCTGTCTATAATCTATTTGTCTTGTGCCAGCTAATATATTTCAGAGGGGTGTGTGTGTGTGTGTGTGTGTGTGTGTATTATTTAATATAACTTGTGTATTCAACTATGAAACTGTAAAACCAAGGAACAAAATTAGATAGTCTCTGTTGTTCTTTTTAGCTAAAAATGCTATGAGCTTGGGATTTTATGATTCTAAATATTAAGAAAAGTCATAAAAGAATAGGAGATTGTGTTCACTTTTGTCCTAACTGGATCCTTTGGAATCCACAATTCGTGGTGAGTAAGCTCACTTTTGTCATATTTTTAGGCTGGGCCTGTAGTTTTGGAGTAAAAATATGCATGTAATGCTTATCTAGAGAAGCTTCTTATTCAGTATGACTATTCCCTGATGCTGAATAGCTAGAATTTTCTATAGGGTGAATACAGTAGTACTCTTAATAATGTGTCATCATAATCATCTTCTCATTGTGGATAAAATGATCATAAGAAAACTCCTTGGAGAATTGGAAGAGGAAAGGGAAGAGTTTAGGATCATATGCCTTTGTCAAGAGGCATGAGGAAGAAATTGTTAACCATAGAGAAGAAAAAATGGGATTTGGTTGGAGAAAAGCCCTTTTGCTTTCCTGGAATCTGCAATCCTCCAATCCAGAATAACTATACTGCTCCAGAAAACAAGGCAGCTAGCATAGAATTTTGGATCTGGAATCAAGAAGACTTGAATTCAAATCCAACCTGAGACACTTACTAGCATTGTGCTGCTAGTTACTTAGTCACTTAAACTCTGCCCAAACAGTTTACTCATTAGTAAAACATGGATAATAACAGCTTTACCTTCCAGGTTTAATATGAGAATAAAATGAAATAATATTTGTCAAATTGGCAGATTAAGGTGCTATATAAATGCTAGCATTTATTAGATAAGGGCAGCTAAATGGTGCAGTAAGGTGTGGAGTAAGGAATCTGAATTCAAATCATACCTCAGGCACTTAATAGTTGTGTGACCCTGTGTAAATCATTTAATCCAGTGTGCCTCAGTTTCCTCATTTGTAAAATGAGCTGGAGAAGGAAATGGCTTATCACTCTAGTATCTTTGTCAAGAATATCTATTTTTAATTTTACCTACAAGATTCACTACATTAACAGTTCTATAGAGACTCCTGAATTTCCAATTGCACCTTAAATTGCACTGGAATTGCTGATGGCTACGAACTTCCTAAATTATTAAATAAAATAAATTATAATGAACTGTTAACTTAAAAAAAAAAGGGAGGGCAGCTAGTTGGTATAGTGGATAGTGTACCAGTCTTGAAGTCAGGAAGACCTGAATTCAAATCAGACCTCAGAGACTTAACATTTCCTGGCTCTGTGACCCTGGGCAAGTCACTTAATCCCAATTACCTCAGGGAAAAAAAAAGAATATTTCAAATGAGGTCACAAAGAGTCTGAAAAGACTGAACAACAATTACCAGCTGTTATATAATCTGAATTTCTGATCTTTGAGGTGAGGAGTGGAGAGAGGATGTTCAGTAGTAGCCTGTCACTCCTGTCCATATTGGCTGCTCAAGTAGCTGCTCCTATCCTATCCTATCCTTACAAAAATCCTAATAAATTAGTCCTTGATACCCATAACTTGAGAAACAAGTAAAACTGAATTTGAGCTCTGCTCTATTTGTTTCTATATATTCTATGAACTTGGACAAGCTATTTAAAGTTGTCGAACCTCAATTTCCTCATTTCTTAGAATGAGAGGGGATCTGACTAAATTAGCAAGCCAAGTTTCAAACTCAAATCATATGTCTATTTCTCACTGAGTAATAAGCTTTCTTTCCTTACACTCCATTGGCAATATAACAGAATTTAAGAGTTAGAGATTACCACAGTGGACATCTTGTCCCACTTACCCATGAAAAATAATTCACTATACAATATATAATGAGTATCTATTCTGCCTTTGTGGGGTGCCTAGCTGGTACAATGGAGAGCGCACCAGGCATGGAGTCAGGAAAACCAAAGTTCAATTCTGGCCTCAAATACTTATTATATTAGCAGTATGATCCAGAAAAAGTCATCTAAGTCTCATTTGTCTCATTTTCCTCTCCTTTAAAGTCCATTATTTTTATTCCACTTTTCTATAGTCTTCCCTAATCTTTCCTGTTAGTAATAAGTTAGTGGGGCTCATCTGTGTTGTTTTGTAGTGTTCTAATGTTCTCATCACCTTGTGCATTGTAGTCATCTGGATTTGTGTCTCTTATCTCCCTACTAGAATAACTAGTTTATATGGATAGAGCCCTGGGCTAAAAACCAAGAAGACTAATCTTTCTAAGTACAAATTTGGCCTTGGACTCCATAGCTATTTGACCCTGGGCAAATAGCTTAATCCTATTAGCCTCAATTCCTTATCTGGAGAATGAGCTAGAAAAGGAATTGGAAATTAATATCTTTGCCAAGAAAACCCCAAATGAGATCCCAGAGAGTTGGACATAACTGGAAAAAAAAATAACTCCCTACTACACCAATAGAACAAATCTCTATTTTACTAATAGTCTGTATCTTCCCCATCTTCCTCATTGCATATCAGCACTTTGTAACAATTAAGCACTCAGTGTTTGTTAAATCAAACTTAACTAATTATTTTCTCAGAATATATGAAAATACACTAATCCCATGGGTGAGGGACATTAAGTTACTAATTAGGTAATGTAGATTCCTACATCCCATAGGGTTTTTAAAAATTTAAACCTAGGAAATTTGGAAAACTGTCCACATGCTGATCTTATTCCTTTCCAAAACCTGGGGCAATGTACAGAGAAAATTTGACTTCAGGGACTTCATCATACTAAACTGTGGGAAGGAATTAATTTCCCAAGGCACCTGAGTGTTTTCTCAAGTTTGACTCAGGCACTGGTTCTTGTTGCTTCCTGTTGGTAACATATAGGTCACCTGTTAAAAAACTGTTCCACAGGGTGTGTTATTGCCCCATAGGTCTTGGAGTTTGAATTCTTCTTAACTAATGAGGGAATCATCCATGACTCCACAACAGAATGAACAAACACCCAGAATTGTTTTCCTTCTTTCCCACAAGGGAAATAGCTTTTAATTTTCCTAGAATTGAGAGCAAATAGAGGGAAGAGCTGAGTGAAGTGTTAAGAGTGAGAGACATTGATAGGTTCTATATAATCTCTGTTACTGTGAGAAGCATTGTAATGCTTCAGCTTGAGTGTTCTCCATCTAAAGAGAATGTGGCTATATCTATGATTTATGAAAAATATTAGCACACAGCACAATTGATTCAGTGTCCTTAACTATCATTGAAGCCAATAAAAATTCTTAATAGTTGATCCAATCTTCAGGCAGATAGAAAAAATTAAGTTCTTGTGCACCAGCTCAGCTTGTTTGATCATGTTGCATAGACAGAAATAAGAATATTGTTTTTAAAAAAAAAGTTGAAAAATGTACAAGATTTTTGTTTAGAGAGTCTTAGTGGCTCAATTCTCGGAGGGACCCAGGTAGTAAGTAGCCTGTCCTCTAGCCATGTTACCTCTTTCATATTATGGTCCTTTTTCGGTTCAGTATTCAAACCTCATACCTGAGTTACCATATCCTTGTTCTTACTTTGGATTGGTCAGGTTAAAGAACTCAGTCTCGGTTTGATTTTTATTTTAACCCAATTTTTCCTTAATAGTTGATGTTTAAGTTCAGAATTAAAATAAAAGTGGAAAACAAAAAGCTGATGTTGAGCTAAGGCCTCTCATAATGCTTCCATAGCTGCTATAATCCTTCATCCTGGTATTACCTTGTACATATTTTTTGTTCATTCCCATATATAATCCAATATAATGCAAGCTCTGTGAGGGCAGGGATTGTTTCATTTTTGGTTTCCAATAATAATGTCTTCAGAATTCAGGGAATATAAGTGACTCTGTCTTTGTTTCCCCAAGTGTTTAGCATGATTTCTGACCAAAACAGAAAAGAAAAAAACAGTAGGTACCTAATAAATACTTCTCAATTGATTAACATGACTCCTTTACCACAAAGAAAACTACTAGTAAGGTAAAATTGTCTTCTGACCATCACTTTTTTCCCTCTTGACTCATAATACATTCTAAAGGCAGATAATAGCTTTAAAACCCTACACTTTCATTCCTAAACCATCATCCTGTTTTACCCTGGACAACCCAAGATTTGAGCCAAGAGTCTTAAAGCAGTTTAGGATAAAAGTATAGTTCAATCTCTTTGAGAGCGAATGATTTCCACAGAAACCAAACAAGGGAGCCAGGCAGAATTTTGTATTGTCCATAGATTTGTAATCTATACTGAAATAGATGGAGTATTTATGTGTTATGAAATAATTTTTTCTCAAATTTTTTTAGAATATTTAACATAAAGAGGAAGATAAAGTGCATTTTCATTAGTCAGTACAGCTAAGCTGAAAATAAGAGAAGTTCCTGTAGCTATGTTATAAACACAATGTAAATATTGATGAATCAAAAAAAAAAAAAAAAAAGGAAAGAAAGAAACAAAACCCTCAAACCACAATAAACTCTAAATCTGAAAGAATGACTTCATAAAGTCCCTTTAAAAGAATCATTTATTTATTCATTCATTCAACAAATATTTGTTAAGCTACCACTGGGCATCAAGTAGTCTGTTAGACAAGGGAAAAAAAATGAAACAATTCCTGACTTCATAGAACTTGAATTATATATACATGAATGAACAAAAAAATATGTACAATACCAGGATAAAGGATTCTAGTGGGTACAGGAGCATTATGAGAGCACTCAGATGTTACACATCAGTTTTTTGTTTTCAAATTTTATTTTAATTCTGAACTTAAACATCACATAAAATGGTAATCTCAATATATTCAGAACAAAAAAATGAGTATCATATATGAAAATGAAGATATCTATTGTTTACTTGATTTTCTTTTAAAGTGTAAAAGTTCAACTTGCAGCTTTTAAAGCTCTTCTACTTCTCTGTACTTCTTTCTAGCCTTCCTCCTTCTGATTTATTTTCTATGTTTTTTAAAAGGATGTTTCAATGACTCTCTTTTCCTTTTTTGCTATGCTCATTACATCCTTTCTCTTTACCCTAACAATATTCCATTGAAAAGGAAAAAAGAAAAACAAAGCCTTTATAAGAAACATTCATAGTTAAGCAAGATAAATTCTTACATTTTCTATACCCTCCAAAAGTAAGTCTAATTTTTCATCTTGAATCTGTTCTCTTTGAAGAGTTAACCTCTGAAGAGCCCATTTCATCATCGGTCGTCTAGAATCAAATCATTTATCAGTTTTCAAGGATTTTCAAGTTGATATTATAATGTTATTGTTTTATACATTGTTCTGATTCTGCTCAATTTATTCTTCATCAATTAATACATGTCTTCTCAGATTTCTCTGAAACCAACCTTTCATCATTTATTACAGAGTGGTAACTATACAATAATTTGTTTGGTTATTTGCCAAAAGATGCCTTTTTCCTTAATTTCCAGGTTTTTTTTTTTTTTTTTTTTTTTTTTTTTTGCTAAAGAGACATGCTTAATCCAACCATTCTAGAGAACAATTTGGACCTGTGCCTAAAGAGTTATCAAACTGCATACCCTTTGACCCAGCAGTGTTTCTACTGGACTTATATCCCAAAGAGATTTTAAAGTAGGGAAAGAGACCCACATGTGCAAAAATATTTGTGGCAGCCCTTTGTGTAATGGCCAGAAACTGGAAACTGAGTGGATGCCCCTCAGTTGGAGAATGACTGAATAAATTATGGTATATGAATGTTATGGAATATTATTTTTCCATAAGAAAGAATCAGCAGAATGGTTTCAGAAAGGTCTGGAAAGAGTTACATAAACTGATGCTAAGTGAAAGGAACAGAACTAGGAGATCATTATACATGGCAACATTAAGACTATATGATGATCAGTTCTGATGGATGCGGCTCTCTTCAACAATGAGATGATTCAGGCCACTTCCAATGATCTTGTGATCAAAAAAGCCATCTACATCCAGAGAGAGGACTGTGGGAATTGAGTGTGGTTCACAACAAAGCATTCTCACTCCTTTTGTTGTTATTTGCATTTTAATTTCTTCATCATTTTCTTTTTTGGTTTGATTTGATTTTTCTTGTACAGCAAGATAATTATATAAATATGTATGCATATGTAACTATTTCTACCATGTTTAACATATATTGGACTACTTGCCATCTAGTGGAGAGGGGTGGGAAAAGGGGGAGAAAAACTGGAACACAAGGTTTTGCAAGGGCTAATGTTGCAGAGTTATCTATTCATATGTTTTGAAAAAATAAATTAATAAAATAAGTAATAAAATAAAATGTTTGCATAAAAAGAGCCATGCTCAGCTTCTGCTGAGAATCCATCATTACATCCATCATTAGTTTTCTTAAGGCCCAGTTCATAGGATCACAAAATCATAGGATCATTGACTTAGCGCTGGAAGGGACCTTACTCCAATTTATTTCATGAGAAAGAAAATGGGACTCGGGGATACTAGATGGCTTACCTAAGGTTGTGGAGGTAGCTAGCAGTTCTGCGGCCATTTCCTAAGAAATACCTTTTCCTCATTCCCCAAGGTGTTAGAGCTCTCTCCCTCTCTTCTCAAATTTCCTAAGAAATATCTTTTCCTCATTCCCCAGGGTGTTAGAGCTCTCTCTCTCAATCTCTCTCTCTCTCTCTCTCTCTCTCTCTCTCTCTCTCTCTCTCTCTCTCTCTCTCTCTCTCTCTCTTTCTCTCTTCTCAAATTGTGATGTAAATCCTCACTTGATACTACCATCCTTTTTAACTATTATCCCCCTCTTATTCATTGTTGAATACCTAGAGAAAGCTATCTACACTGGCTGCTTCTACTTCCTCTTTCTTGCCGTCTTCTAAACCCTTTGCTTTCAATTTTATCATTCAATTGCTGTGCTGTCCAAAGTAGCCGATGCTCTCTTACCAAATCTAATGACGTTTTCTCAGTCCTCATCCTTCTTGATGTCTCTACAGTATTTGACATTGTCAGTCACCTGCTCCTCTTACTTACTCTCCTCTCTAGGTTTTTGTAACATCACTTTCACCTACTCCTTCTGTAACCCATCCAAGTAAACTTTCTCTGGCTCCATTACTTATTCTTCCCATTAACCACAAGTGATTCCCAAGGTTCTGTCCTGGACCCTTCCCCCCCCCCCATTTTATATTACCTTAGCTATCTGTGTTAATGATTCTCAGATATGTAAAGATACATAGATATAGTCCTAGTCTGTTTTCTGAGCCACAAGTCACGCATCAATAACTGCCTCTTAGATGCAGCTATAAAATGGAGATATAGCATTCACCTTGAAGACTTGTTATGATGATCAAATGAGATATTTGTGAAAATAAAAAAAGTGTTTAGTATTATACCTGGCTGTAGAAATGCTCATTCACATTCCTCTCCTCCCTTTCCCTCTTGAACATCTCTAATTGGATGTTCTATAGATGTTACAAGCTCAGCATGTCCAAAAGAAAATACATTATCTTTTCCCCAAACTTTGCCCAATTCCAAACCTCTCTATTACTATCAAGGGCATGATCATCCTTTTAGTAACCCAGTGTCATCCTCACTCTCTATATCCAATTCATTGCCAAATCCTATTGATGCTACATTTTCAGCATCTCTTACATATGATTGATCCCTTCTCTCAATTCAGACCCTAGTTCAGGCTCTCAACCTCTCACCTGAATTATTACTGCATTAACCATCTTGTTGGTCTCCCTACTTTGAATTTCTTCTACTCAGCTGCCAAGATGCCTTTTCTTTCTAGTTTTATTGGTGTTCTATGTTTTACATTACAAAATTTTACAAGTTATTATCATTTCTTTTCTTTTCTTTTTTGGTGAGGTTATTGGGGTTAAGTGACTTGCCCAGGTTAAGTGTCTGACAGCAGATTTGAACTCAGATCTTCCTGACTTCAGGGCTAGTGCTCTATCCACTGCATCCTCTAGGTTCCCCCTATTCTCATTTCTTGTAATAAAATAAAAGAGTTCACTTCTATTTTTTGTGTTTGTTTAAAATTAACAGAAATTTATTTCTTTTTTCTTCCCAACTCCTTACCCTGAGGAAGGAGGGGAAAAAAATTTCTTTTGACAAAAAAAATCATAGACAAGCAAAAAAAATTCCTTTAATGGCTGTACACAAAAATATATGACTTATTCTGTTCCCTAAATAAATCTTCTCTCTGTAATGAATAGCAGGTTTCATCACTGGTCCTCCAGAATCATGAATTGTAGTACCCACACTTCCTATAGCTTTCAAAGTTGTTTGTTTTTTTAAGATGATATTGTATGATCTGTTCATTCTTCAAAAGTTTATAAAATTCCTAAAAATTGTTCATTTTCATAATAGCTGTTAAAGTACAAGTTGTTCTTTGGCTCTGTCTATTCTGCTTCAGTTCATATAAGTCTTTCCATGTGCTTGATTGGGGTTTTTTTGTGAGGCAATTGGAGTTAAGAAACTTGTCTAAGGTCACAGAGCTACTAGTTTCAAATGTCTAAGACTGCATTTGAACTCAGGTCTTCTTGACTCTGGAGCTTTGGCTACTGCATCACCTGGATGACTTTTTTGTCTATTTGAAATCTATTTTCTCATTTCTTATAGCTCAATAATATTCTATCCCATTCATATACTACTATATTGAGCCATTTATCAATTGATGAGTACCCCTTAGTTTCCAGAAGTTTTTTGCTACTACAAAAAGATAGATTATTCATATTTTTTAGATCTGACCATTTTACCTCCTATTCAACAAGTTTCCATGTTAGTAGTAATAGGCTGCCTGCTATGCTTACACTTGCCAACTCTTGACTTGCCTGTTTCTTTCAAGATTCAGCTCATCTTCCTTTCTGCAAAAGAACCTTCCCAGTCTTCTCAGCTTCTGCTGTCTTCCCTTCTTAGACTGATTTCCATCTAGACTATATATAGCTTTCATATATCTAATTATTTGCATTTTTCTCTTCCACTTCCCAAAAAATTGATCTTCTTGATTGAGCACATAAATTATGTTTTTAATATTAATTAACTGCCTGATTGATTATGTGTCTCCAGTGGAATATAAAATCACTGAGGAAAAATATTGTCTTCCATTTTGTATTTGCATCCCCACCAGCAAGCAAGACATCTTATATGCCATCTGCACTTAATTAATGGTTTTTGTGTTGGATAAGAGTGAATTAAATAACCCAAATAATAACAAAATTTCTCCCCTTCAATTAGTTGATGGACACATATAACTTAAGTATGAGGTTCAGGAAGCCTGGAGGCAGTAACAGTAATAGAATAAGATATTATTCAAAATTCAGTTATTAATAATTAAGTCACTAATGGTAAAAATACACAAATTTAAATCTGCCTTTCAAGAAAAATTCCACCATACCTGAAAATTTCTTGAAACATAGTGCCAATGATTTAGACAGAATTATATCTACAGAAGAATGTTAAACATACATAATAAGATTAAATTATATTAAATATACAATAAAATCTAAATGTTAGTTATTCAGATATTGGATAAACACATCAGATAGGATGGTTTTTTTTCTAGTAAAATGATTAATCATAATATAGCTAATTCCATATAATCCCAGGGTGCGTTTTATTGTGTAATAGATGTGTTCTCATTACTGTATTATGCTATAAAAACACAGCCAGGCATGACTCATGACATTAATTCTTTTCCATTTTGCTCTCCTGGCTTCACAGAATCTCTTGTATGCTTTCCCATAAGAGGTAACCCAACCTTTCTGTATGACAAGAATACTTCCATGCACAAAATCCTATCACTTATAAGTTGCAAAATTGGTTAAAAAATATAAAAGTGGATTATGTAATTTTGTAGGATCATATCCCAAACTAGAAAGACTCTCAGAGAATATTTTGTTCAGCTTCATTTTACAAAGGAGAAAACTGAAGCCCATCAAATAACTTCCCCAGAGTAACACAGCTGAACCACATTTCGTAGGAACTACTAGAAATTGGCTAATCAAATGATGCTGTGATGGTTCCTGAATGGATTACTACTTTTCTGATCTTGTCACCCCTAGTTTTAACCTAGTCAAGTTGTTTATATATTCTAATAGTAATTGGAACTATCATTTTGTCAATAATCTTGTTATTCAATTAGCACTTATAATTTATGTTGTTCTGAGCTCATTATCATTAGCATCCATGAAGGTCTGCATTATTGTAAGAACACATGGTCTGCACCATAAGGAGCTAACATAAAGTACAGCAGATCAATGCTCGAATTCAAAGAAAGTAGAGAATGACAAATATGTAAGGGATAGGTTGGAGAGTCTACAGAAGAGCACAGAACTTTAAGTCAAAAGACTTGAGTTTGATGCCCAAAGGGCTATTAAACTGTTCATACCCTTTGATCCAGCAGTGGCTCTACTGGGCTTATATCCCAAAGAAATCTTAAAGAAGGGAAAGGGACCCATGTTTGCAAAAATGTTTCCAGCAGCCCTTTTTGTAGTGGTCAGAAACTGGAAACTGAATGGATGCCCATCAATTGGAGAATGGCTGAATAAATTGTGGCATATGAATGTTATGGAATATTATTGTTCTGTAAGAAATGACCAGCAGGATGATTTCAGAGCAACTTACATGAACTGATGCTAAGTGAAATAAGCAGAACCTGGAGATCATTGTACATAGCAATAGCAAGACTGACTATATGATGATCAGTTCTGATGGACTGGCTCTCTTCAACAATGAGATGATTCAGACCAGTTCCAATGATCTTGTGATGAAGAGAGCCATTTACACCCAGAGAGAGAACTGTGGGAACTGAGTGTGGTTCACAACATAGCATTTTTACTCTTTTTGTTGTTGCTTCCTTGCATTTTATTTTCATTCTCATTTTTTCCTTTTTGATTTAATTTTTCTTGTGCAGCGAGATAATTGTATAAATATGTATGCATATATTAGACTTAACTATATTTTTACCATGTTTAACATATATTGGATTATTTGCCATCTAGGGGAAGGGATGGGGAGAAGGGCGAGGAATGGAACATAGGGTTTTGCAAGGGTTAATATTGAAAAATTATCCATTAATATCTTTTGAAAATTAAAAAGCTTTAATAAAAAAGGGGGGAAAAGACTTGAGTTTGATTATGGGGCCTATCATTTAAGAGAGACATCCTATTTCTTTGGTAGATATCACGCATTTAGCTGGATGACATCAGGCATGTCAGGCAATCTCAATTTACTTGTTTGTAAGAGGGTCATGACAATAAGTAATAGCTAACAGTGACAGAGCTTTTAGATTTACAAAGCACCTTACTCATAACAACCTGGTGAATTCTGATTTTAACCATCTCAGCCCTATCCAGGTAAATCACCATTTATTAAAACCCTACTTTATGCCAGGCATTGTGCTAGTGGAGCCAAGTCACAGATAAAGTGTTTATGAGGGCAAATGATCCAGTGTACAAAAAAGCACAATCTAATTTTAAAGTATTATTTCATTGCCAATTGTTATTTTACTGTATTGCAAGTCCACTGGTCTTTATTTTCTTGCTCTTTAGTTGTGAAGAAAGAACCAAGTTTATCTAAGATTAGCAATGTTTGGTTCTTTCCTGGTGACAGAACAATGTTAGTTTGTATTCATAGTTTAGAGTTGAATACACATTAGTTATTTAGGGTCCGTGCTTTATGATTCACTTTGTAAGCCAGCCACCAATAGGATTTCACAATCACTGAAAAACAGTCTTGGGTCCAAGTGAGTCTTGAGTCCCCAGAACAGAGTATCCCTTTGCTAACTCTGCCTTTGATGAAAAGTGCTGAAATGTTTCCTAGGACTAGTGATCAAGGCATATGAAGTCATAAAGGGTTCCAGTAAGCCAATGGTCATATTCTTTACTTATTAAATTAGTCTTGGTAGAGACTAAGAAATTCATAATACTGACTAAGGTAATTCAATACATTCCTAGTTTGAATGTTCAGAATCCTTCTTCTGTGTGGTCAATGCATCAAGGACTTCCCCCATGCAAGTCTTAAAGTTATTCTGAAAAGTTAGGTGATTATCCCATGGCCACAGCGTTGTAAGTGTCTATTGGAACGGAACTGAGTTCTTTTGATTCTTGGCCCAGTTCTTTGTTTCTGACACTCTCCTACCTCTTCCCTCATACGTGGAAAGAATGACAAAAGGTTTAGTTGCTCCAATCAGTTCCAGACATTTCTTTCTCCCTAACTTGGTTTTACACTGTCAGTCCCATCTTTAAGATGCGCTTGATAATTGTCCCTTTGTCTTGATCCTAATGAGGAGAGCTACTCAAATTCTGGTTTTCACTGTAAAGATAGTGCCATCTAGTGGCTAAATTTCAAATTTAAAATCAAAATTTTAAAATAAAATTCGTGATTTCAAAATCCCAACATTCATTAACACAGAACCTAAAATTTGTAAGATCAGTTATGGCAATCAATTATGAACTACAGATTCAAAATAGTTTAGATAAATAGAGGGATGGACTTAAAAGGACTTCTCTTCCATTTCCATTATCTAATAGTTGAGGAATATTAGGTCCAAGAATTTTAAAAACCTAAGATTTCTCTGGGAGCAAGATAAGAGGTAGAATTTAAATTTCCTTTCTTCTGACTAGAAAAACCTGTGGTTTTACAATCTACCATGCTACATCCCTCACTTTATGGATGAAAAGCGAAGACTCTGAGGAGCCCACTTAATGCCAATAGAAAGTAAATTTATACAGGTTTAAAGTTTATACAGGTATAAAATTGTATAGAATGAAATATACTCTTTCATTCTTGTCTTTAAAATAAACCTCAGCACCAAACAGCATCTTATGCATAGAAGAAACTTACTAAGTGCTGGATGAACTAACTTTTCTGAAAGTCTTAAAGCCATTTGGAGATGTAGTGGGGTGTATCAGACCAAGACTGCCCTTGGAGTCAGAAAACATGGATTTGCAGCCCTGCTTTGGCATTTTCTAGTTGTACTACTGTGAACAAGCTACTGTCATTTAAAGTCTCTGAGCCTCTAAATTACTCAACTGATATGGGAAGCACTGAAGGTGGGGTGATAAAGACAGATGGTCTGGAATAAACAGGATAGATTCACTTATGGTCAGTGCAGTGGATAGCCCTTGAGGTTAATGCGACTAGGAAAAACAATGAGACTTGCTCTTGCAACAGCCAGTTTTAAGCCAGACCAAGGTGATAAATGGGAGAGAGAAATAAAACCACTGAGTCTGATATTGGAATCTGTATTTATTCCCTAGAGCCAGGTTTCTTAAACTTTTTGTATTCACAACCCTTTGTCACCTGAGAAATTTTTAAATGACCACAGGTATATAGATATATAAAATAGATATACAAATCAAAAATCTGCTACTAATAAATCATAATTTCACAATCCTTACATTCAGTTATGATATCCCATATGGGATCACCACCCACAATTTAAGAATCTGGGTCCTAAATTAATGAAAAAATGCAAAGGAAGGTGGCCTAGTTATACCAGACCTAAAACTATATTATAAAGTAGTGGTCATCGAAACCATTTGGTACTGGCTAAGAAATAGAGAAGTTGATCAGTGGAATAGATTAAGTTTATAAGACACAACAGTTAATGATTATAGTAATCTAGTGTTTGATAAACAAACCCAAAGACACCAGTTTCTAGGATAAGAACTCACTAATTGACAAAAACTTATGGGGAAAATTGGAAAATAGTATGGCAGAAACTAGGTACTCACCAATACCTAACACTGTATATCAATACAAGGTTGAAAGTTGAACAACGAGAACATTGTATGCAGCAGCAACAAGATTGTAAGATGATCAACTCTGAGGGAAATGTCTCTTTTCAATAATGAGGTGATTCAGGAAATTCCAATAGAGTTGTGATGGAGAGAGCCATCTGCATCCAGAGAGAGGACTGTAGGGACTGAATGTGGATCACAAGATGGTAGCTAAACCTTTTCTATTGTTTGCTTTTTTTCTTTCTTTCTCATTTTTTCTCCTTTTTGATCTGATTTTTCTTGTGCATCATGATAGATGTGGAGATATGTGTGGAAGAATTGCACATATTGGATTGCTTGCTGTCTAGAGAAGAAGGGAGGGTAAGTGAGGGAGGATGTTAATAGGGATACTCTTGTCACCCATGATTTTTTCTCATGGTAACCAAATCCACAAGTAAAAGTTATGATGTGATATCAAAAAAAGAAGCCAATCAAATTCAAGTCTCACATTTGTACATAATGAAAACTTTCTTTCGACAAAATAGTCTGTGGATAAGGCAGGTGCCAATCAACGCTATTTTCAAAAAATGAAATTGACTATATCTCAACAGATTAAAAAAGATTAACAGATAATATAACATAATAAATAATTACAGACATAATAGTCATTTGAGAATGAGATCTGCATATGCAGTTAAATTTTTTGACTGATTAGAGAAAAAAATAAACTCAATTTTGTCCTTTGGGAAAAAAGAATAAAGATAAAGGATAAGAGATAAAAATGAATAAGCAAACAAATAAAGGATAAGATTAAAAACAATTGCTCCAAACCAACCCATTTTAAAGACCCATTGAGGTTTTTTAAAATGGGAGGAAAACATTAGTTGACAATGACTGTCACCTCAGCTAAGAATTTTCCTTGCCCTGCAAAGATATATACCAACCAAAGAATGTTCCAGATGATTATGCCCATTTATTTCAATCAATCAGTCAATAAATATTTATCAAGTGTCAACTATCTGCTACATATTGATAAGATCTGAAAACATAAATATAAAATGAATGAAACAGTTCCACCCGCCATGAGCTTTCATTTAAATAGCGGAGATAACAAACACATACAACACATTTATAAAGTTTAAATCACTTCTTGTAGTGATTCAGAGGGATTATGTCTACAGAGCCACATAGTCTGGAGGATGGTGCTAGACTCAGAGTCAGGAGATCAGGATTCAAATCCCACTTTGACTATTTTTTCACTTAGTTTTTATAGAGCATTTTCTTATCCTCTCCAAATCTTTCATCATCTGTAAAATGAAAAGAATGATACTTTCATTACCTAACAGAGTAATTATGAGGAGAATGCCATGTAAACCTCAAAATGCTACAGAAATATTACTCATTAACTTCTGAGGTGTCCGTCCATTGATCAACATTCGATCAACAAACATTCATGAAATGTCTACTACGTGTCAGACATGCTAAAAGTGGAGGTTTAGTTACAAAAGGGAGATGATACCCGCCCCCAAGGAACTCATATTCTGCTGAAGAGTTACAACATGGTAAAAAATAAATAAAGATAAGATGTATAGGAAGTAAATACTAAGTTACTCAGAAGTGGGAGAGGGAAGGACACAAACAACTGGAAGAAAAGGAAAGGACTCTTAAAGCGAAGAGGGAGGGGGAAGTAAGATGGTACAGTAGTTAGAGCATTGGCCCTGAAGTCAGGAGGACCTGAATTCAAATCGGACCTCTAACACTTGACACTTGCTAGCTGTGTGAACCTGAGAAATTAAACCTCAATTTCCAGAGAGAGGGAAGGAGGAGAATCCCTACATGAGACAACCTAAGCTAAGACAGAGAGGAAAGACAATGAAATATAGAGAATAACACGTGCATTAGTTTAGCAAAAGCATAAATTTCATGAAGAGAAGTAATATGGAATTGACATGAAACCTATTGTCAAAGGCTTAATTGTCATAGAAGGGGTTTATGTTTTATTCTACATAAAAGAGAAACCACTTCTTGAACAGAGGAGTAATATAATGGACTATGTAGCACGGTGAGTAGAGAGCTAATTTCAGTGACAGAAAGTCCTGAATTAAAATTCTGTCTCAGATACTTATTAGCTTTGTGACCCTAAACAAAGTCCTTTAAATTCTCTTAATATTAGCTATTATGGCTATAATAATCACACCTATTCCACAATGTTCTTGTTAGGAATAAATAAGATATGCATAAAGTGCTTTGTAAACCTTAAAGCATTATAAAAATGCTGTCCACTATTAATTAGGACCAAGCTTTAGGAATATTAATTTGGTGACTATGCGGAAGATAGATTGGAAAGAAAGTTCAATTCTGCTTTGCTCATAGAGAATGGCATCTTCTCTGTACACATTTCATGTACCAACGGTGAGCAGAATCAACTCTGTAAAAGTTTTTGCACATTTTCTAGCGTTTTGACTTTAGGGTGGAATTCCTACTAACAGTAATAATCAGGTCAGGATTGGGCAAGCAGATAATGTTTAAGGCACCTTTTCTAGCCCCTTTCCCATACTTGGAAATGAGCAGTGCAGTTCTTAAAAGGCTCCTCAGATGCCCAGAAAGCTGCCAAATCCCACTATTTCTTCCAGTTAGAAGCTGACTTCAGGTCTAGGTTGTCTGTGTACAGCTCCTAGTGTATTGGCATCTGGTGCTTCCCATTGCCACAGGACTTTGATCCATATTCTAATTTTCACCTGTGGCTCCAAGAAGCTGTAGCATGCATAGTAGCCACATCCAAATAAACCATTAACTAATTGCCCATAATGCTGTTTTTCAAATATCTGTTATATTAAAATGAGTAATTATACTTCCTTTTTTCTCAGTATTTTATTTCTCCAATTACATATAAAGATAGTTTTTAACTATCTAACTATCTATCTAAAATTTTGAGTTCCAAGTTTTTTTTCCCTCCCTCTGCTACCTTCTCTCTCCTTAAGATAGCAAACAATCTGATATAGATTATGCATCTACATTATTTTAAACATATTTCCATATTAGTTAGGTTGTTAAGAAAAATCAGAACAAAAGAGAAAAATCATGAGGAGAAAAAAACAAACAGAAAAAAGATGAAAACTGTATGCTTCAATCTGCATTCAATGTCCATAGTTCTCTTTCTAGATGCAGATAGCAGTTTCATCCCAAGTGTATAGAGTTATCTTAGATTACTATATTGCTGAGAAGAGCTAAATCTATCATAGTTAATTATGACATAATCTTGCTATAACTGTGTACAATATTTTCCTTGTTCTACTCACTTCACTCATCATTGGTTTATGTAAGTCTTTTCAGGCTTTTCTGAAATCAGTCTGCTCATCATTTCTCACAGAATAATAATATTCCATTATATATATATATATATATATATATATATATATACACACACAAACAAATTAGTACTTGTCTTTACAATAACTAGTTATTTAGTGAACTTATTCTCTCTTCCCTCCTCTTATACAATTAGGACAGAAAACAAACAGAGGGACATTTGGGTATGATGAGAAAGGGAATATAACTGGATCATGTGGCTTTGGGAACTGGTTTGAATGATGAGTTCTTTCTATTTCTTATCCTTCTGTTAAAGACTGAACTTAAAGGTGTCCAGTACAACCCTTCCATTTTATAATAAGGAAACTGAGGTCGAGAAGTAACTTGCTCCAAGAATCTCCTGACTCCCTGTCTAGCAGTCCTTGCACTCCATCACCAGAAAGTACTCATATTGAAAAGCCTCAGGAAAAAAGAACCATGTGGCTATTTCTCAGCCTCAACAGAGTTCAGATTTTCCCATGTCCTTACAGTTCATTCTCATGCCAGAAGCTTGGCTGACAAAATAATTAACATAAACCTTCACATTTGTTCATTAACTGTACCAACTGCTGTCTTCCTTTTTTTTTTTTGTTTTTTTTGTTTTTTTTTTTTGTTTTTTTAAGACTGGGTCTTTATATCTTGCCAAAGCTGTGGGGTCATTCACAGGTCCGGCCCCATTCTGATCCACCCATAAGATTTGACCAATTCCATTTGCAACCTAGGCTATGTCACTGCTTCTTAGGCAACCCGGTTTCTCCTTCTCAGCCCCCAATATATTAATACCAAACAGTGCAGCCCACCCTCTGAGCTCAAGAGATCCCCTAGATTCAACCCTGGTAAAAGGGATTACAGGCAAAGGCCTCCACACTGGTAACTGAAGTCTTGCTTTTAAGGAAATTAAATATTAACTGTCATATATATATTCCTTATGTTGACTGTGGAAACTTTCTGTAAAACAGGAATATAAAATAGACACCATATATATGGGTGCGGAAAATTGAAGATATAGCTAGAGGAAAAAAAGACTATTTAACAACATTATTTAGAGTTAAAACAATTTTATTGTGAAGTTTATCAAGTACATTTAAAAATTTTATGCTTTTTCTTGTTCTTTATCCAGTTTTTTTAAGCCACAAGATTTTCTAGCTTTATGTACCTTTCCTGGATTGTCATAATTGTTATCATTATATTGGATATCTCTGGTTATCATTTTCAATCTATAAAGAAACTTCCATCACAAACTAACTTTTATCACTAAGTAAAAGGTCTAAATAAAAACTGTGTCCCTACATTCCTGATGCAGTAGACAATTGAGGCAATTACCAATTTAAATACACAAAACCACAACTAATTTTGCTTAAAATATCTAGATGATAAAAGACAGCGATTTTTCTTCCTTTTTTCTGGCTTAAATTATTGAGATAATGACCATTGAGTCATTATTCTACCTTGTGAATCTAAAGAAATCTGAGAAAATTTCTATGCATTGATCCATCTTGTATCTAGAAGATCAATAATAAAACATACTTCCTCCCCTCAGTAGAAAGGTATGGAATACTGCACACAATGACAGGTGCAATCACTGTGTCGTTTGGTTTTGTTTAGCTGTTTTTCTTTGTCATAAGAGAGAATTCTCTCAGTTACTAGGAGCATTATTGGGAAATAACTATTATATAAAAAAACATCAGTAAAACATTTAAAATAAAATAAAAAGATCTAACGTATCTTACAAAAAAAACAAAAACAAAAACAAAAACAGATAGCTCAGGGACCTTTTTCTCCCAAAAGATAGTATTTGCTTTACTGAAATTCATCCTTTTCGTCATTAGCGTGGCTGAAATGAGACAGAATCCAGGACTCTTGACTTTCAATTATCTTAGTCCTAACCATTAGACTACCCCATTGCCTTTTTTTGGAGCTTGCTTAAGTCTCCCAGTAACTTTTGGGAGACAGACTTAGAATTAAGAATGTTCCTGATAAAACACCAAATTGTTTGTTCCGGCCTTTGGGAAGTTGACTAGGATGTATTCATTCCAGACATTCCACCTCTCGAGGTTAACCTTTCTCCAAAGAGCTTCTGTTTGTCATACTTAACACATATGGTAGACCACGGAGATACAGAATTACATTGGTTTAAATAAGTACAATGCAGTTCCAGCCTGACATAAAATTTTACCACTTCCCCATGTTTACAGTGCATTTTCAGTAATAAAGTTCATAGAAATTAGCTGACAGAATGAGGCTCTTTCCTGGTAGGCCCCAAAATACGTAGTCACATTTCTTCATGGGTGAAAAATTGAATAATGACATAAAATCACATGGCCACATTCAACACCATAAGAGAGAATTGGTTGGCATGACTCTAACAATGCGTTGACTCCAGATGCTGTACTCGAACTGTAAGGCTCCATTAAAGAAATATATATAACCTAAGAAGAAAGAATTCTATTTAGACAAAATAGAAAATGTCACCCCAAATAATAGTCACCCTTTCTAATTTTTAGATCCCACAAAATTAGTTGGTACATAGTCATTTGTTCTTTAGAAAATAAATTCAATGATCATCTATATATTATGGACCAGACAGTTTTCCAGGAACCTAATATTCGTTAAGATAAAACAACAAATAAGCTTGTATCCTCTATATGTCATAATTATAGTAGAAAAATCATTTAAACTTCCTGGATTCAGGTGTTGCCAACTGTATCTTAGGAGCTGAAGTTTTATTCCCAAAATGAGAGGGAAATAAGGAAAGAAAGACAAGAAGAAGGAGGAGACATATGAAAGAATAAGGAAAAAGAAGTAGAGAAAGGGGAAATATAAGAAGAGAAGGGACAGAAGAGAAGGCAAAGGAAGAGACAAAGGAAGAAAAGGAAAAGGAAAGTGTAGTAGAAAAATTGGAGAGAAAGAAAAATTACTGAATGGGAATTTGAAATGACCAAGTATATGGCTTTTTCCTTTCTGAACCCAACACTGCTAATGGCTCAGAGGAAAATTATGTATGAGGTACCTGTAAATTTCAGAGATTAATATGTATTTACCATAATAATCCATATATTGTTATAAAATTTCATAGCATTTGAAACCAATAAATTATCATTTTCATTTAACACAAATTATTTTATATGCTCTTTGTGTTTTCTACCTTCTATAATTTAAGTAAATTATTATATCTGAATAGCTAACTCATAAATCCTTCCCATAATAAATTAAATATATTTTAGGCTCATTTAATAGAAGATATATATAGACAAATACATAGACCTGAAAAGTGAATAGGGTAGAAAACTTACCATTTTTTTCATAAACAGCATCTACTCTGTTACCAATTCCTGGGAATTCTTCCTGAAGTAGTCTGGGATAGCCTTTGTTCATTGTGTTGTTAGTTTCATCATAGCTATGGTAGTCAAAAAAAGGAAATCTTTTATCATCTGGATAGCATTAGGAGAGAAAACTAAGAGGAGATCTTGACATTGAGTTTCCTATTTGAATACAAAATCCAGAGATATTAATATAAAACCCAGGTACTTAATGGGGCAGCTAAAGGACATAGTGGATGGAATGCCAGGCCTGAGTCAGGAAGACTCATCTTCATGAGTTCAAATCCAGGATCAGATCCTTAATCCTGTTTGCCTCAGTTTTCTCAAGAGCTAGAGAAGAAAATGGTGAACCATTCCAGTATCTCTGCCAAGAAAATCCTTGGATCATGGAGAGCTTGACTGAAAAAAATAACTAAACAATAATAAATGGCAAATAATAATAATAATAATAAATGGCACTTGGTGTTTGCTCAATGTGGATCTGATATTAACAAATCATGTTAACATTGGATTCAACATTTCAATTCTCTTGGTTTCAATTTACTTATCTGTAAAATAAGGGGGTCACAGGAGATGACTTCTTTAGTCCCTTCTAGTTCTAAATCTATGAACCCATGAGCCCTGAATCTATGATCTGAAAAATACTTTTTGCAGATTGGTTTTGAGATCTTTCTTGATTCTGTTAGATCTATCATTGAAAATTACCTACCAACCTAACCAAAGTCATTCATTAAAAAAAAAAAAGTTTTTAAAGACCTACTATGTGTAAAGAACTGTGCAAGACCTGGCAAAATTACAATACAAAAAACTGACTTCTGTCCACAAGAAATTTATAATTTATTAGGGAAGATAAGACCTGCTCATGAATAATAACTTAGAATAATGGAAAATGTACTAGATCTGGAGTTTAAATCTTTCCTCTAACCCTTGCTAACTAGGTGAGAGCATGAACAAGTCTCGAAATCTATCTTTCCTCATCTGTAAAATGAGAATGATAATGAAACTCAGAGGGTTGTAGGAAAAGTCAAATGATTTACTGAATTTGAAGGCTTTGGGAAACCTTAAGGAGATATTTAAATGGAAACTATTATTAAATGAAATACAACGAAATAAAATATTGTTAAATGAAATGACAAGTATCCCAAGAGGAAAACAAAAGTATAATAAGAGTGTAGGAGAGAGCTCTCCTGGCTGAGGTGATGAAGGAAGGCTTGGTTATCATACCTCCAGAAATGATCTCCAGTGAAAAAGAGAGTCTCGCCTGTAGCTTCAATGTGAACTGCACCATCTATCCTCTTCACCTCTCTTGGGAACCCCAATTCAGTGATTTTCTTGGGGTACTCCTGCAGTATATCATAGCCATTCAGGGCCCAAAACTTTCTGCCTAGAATAAGTGTTAAAACAACATTTCAGCATCTCAAAATATACAGACATTTATCTTAATGAAAGAGGAACTATGGGTGACCTAAAGACATGAATTTTTTCTCTTTATTTTTGAAAGTATGAAACTACAAACATTATTCAAGCCAAGTTTAAATCTAATCCTTCCAATTTCCTAACTATAACTTCAGCCACACAAATGTTTCCATGCTTTGCCAACTTACTGCATATTTATGCAAATATACACTATATATGTACATGTGTAATAAATTTAGGGGGAAATTTACATAGAAAAATTCTGTATCATCTACAAGCAAGGTACCGCTCATACTAAATTAGAAATTGATACTAGCTAGTAGATCATAGTTCATGGAAAGAAAGTTATTCGTTTTGTAATATTAGACAAATCACTTAATTTACCTAAACTTTAGTATGCTCGGCTGTACAATGAAGGGATTACATTGATGGTCTGTAAGGTCTCTCCAATATCTAATCTGTGGTCTTCAGATTTACAAAGCCTTTACCCTTGTAATTAACAGTAACATAAGGATTAAATAAAACTGAAAAATTTAAAGATCAACAGCAATTTAAATCTTCCACAAGTCAAATTTTGAAAGAGCTAACAGGACTATGGGTACTATCAGTCATCAAATCATCTTTATTCTTTCTGAAATTCCAAGTATTTACACTCAAGGTTCTGCATATTAGAATTGCAGTGGTTTTGAATTTGATTACACATACCCCAAAGGAAGGAAAAGTTCCTTGGCAAATCATCTTTATCTATTCTTTCTGAAATTCAAAGTATCTACATCCCAAGATTCTGTAGATGCTAGAATAGAATTGCAGTGGTTTTGAATTTTGTTACATATACCCTGAAGGAAGGAAAAGTTCCTTGGCAGATGACTCACCTCTAAAGATGAATATCAGATCATGAGCAGGGTTCTCATATGCAGCATCAATAGTGTTTGGAAGTTCTGGCCAAAAGGATTTGGTTAAAAACAGATCTGGTTCAATCATCTGAGGATGCAGACGCCAGAAGAATCTGGCAAAAAATAAAGAATTTCTGTTGCATGAAATAATGCCTCTTGCTTGTGCCTATACATACAATAGGCACTTAATAAATGCTAGTTGATTGGCTGACTATCCCTATTGGCCACTACAGAGTATCTATACCAAGTCACTATGCATTTGCAGTTTCAGTATGGTTAACTTGTAGCCATGATGGATAAATTTATTACTTAAGAAAAATCTTTTATTTTTAATGCAATATGAAAGTAATATGTTAGTATCATGATTACAGGATCATTGTGTATTTCAGAATTTTGACCTTGGGATCACAGCAATAGATCTGGAAAGCAACGGATAAAAGTCTATCCAGTTCAGACTTCCCATTTATTTTTTAGTTGTGGGAATGGGACCCACAGAGGATTTAAATAATTTGGCTAAGGCCATACAGGTAATAAGATTTGAACCCAGATTCTTCATTCTCAAATTCCTAACCCAGCATTCCCTTCATTATACCTATAAAACGGAATGGAATAAACATTTACATAACGCCTCTTTTGTTCCAGGTACTACATGTTTTATTTTATTTAGTTTTCACAACCACCCTAGGAGAGAAGCACTTAGATAATCCCATTATAGAGAAGGGGAAATTGAGATAGAGGAAAGATGACTTTTTAAATAGCTACTAAGTGTCTGAAGCCAGGTTTGAATTTATGTCTTCCTGACTCCTGTTCTAGCTTTCTATTTACTGCAGCACCAGCTGTCTCTGGAAACAACCACAAAAGTTACAAAAGGATTTCACGAAAAACCTTTTCAGTAGTGAAGAGAAATGTTGCTTTTTCATTACTTCATTTTAGAATGTTTATAATAAGTTTTCTTCCTCCCTAGTATAATTTTCTCTTCCCTGAATTTAAAAAAAAAGTTCTATATTAGGAATATTTTTGAACACAGGATATATACCACCTAGTTTTTTAATGTACCATCTATGGAATATATTTGCTTCCTGTTATATATTTCTAAATTGAACAGTTATCTCCTTTTATCTGGGAATATTATGAGACTATAGTGATGTAAACAGTGACTAATGCCAAAACAATCAGTTTCAAGATGAAAAATTTATATCCAGTTTACCCTTGACTTCATTCTGGAGTGTGTGTGTGTGTGTGTGTGTGTGTGTGTGTGTATGTGTGTGTGTGTGTGTGTGTGTGTGTTTATTCCCAGTTTTACCCAGACTTCTGAAGTTTGACCACAAATGCCTCAACATGGTCACCTATGAAATTATCTGCTAAGGAGAGAATGCCCTTATATTAATGTTGACTTGACTTAACATCTTCAATATAAGGACATCTCCCTTAACAGATAATTTCATAGATGACCTTGTTGACATTTATGGCCAAACTTTTTAAATAAGTTTGGATGAAAATTAGTCACCAGTCCCTTCCTCAAAATATATTCCAAGTAGAAATATCTGCCAGAGTTTATGGCAAAGCCTTCAAGGAATCAAGGTAGTTTCTAGCTTATGAGAGTAAAATGAAATAAATAATAATTATATATAATACTAACAAATTAATATTAGTTAATAAAAAACCAATTTGACAGCATTTTTAAAATTTGACACAGATATGATCTCACCTGCAGATGTTGTTTGAGATATTTTTATCAAATGTTTGTTCTTTGTCTGAATATTGTACTTACCTATCTTTAAAGATTATTGTTTCTCCTCGAAGACTAGTGATGGCATCCACTGATAAGGCAGGATCACATTTGTCTGGTGTTTTGGGATGTTTATGGTCAGGGTCTTCATCTCCAGGGCCTAAAACCATCAATTGAATCATAAAGATAGCTTCTGGTTCTCTAATGTTAAATTACTGTGTTTTACATAAAAATTACCATCCCATTGCAGTAGGGCACAAGATTGATCTTAATGAATCCTTCCCCTCATCTATTTCCCAACAGTGGTTTAAAAAAAAAAAAAAAGCACTTCACAGAAAACCAAGGAACTTGTGTTTACATCCCATTTCCACCATCATCTACCTGGAAAAACATTGAATTTTCAGTTGCCTCCTTTAGAAAATACCCCCTGACCAAGCTCACATAGTTACTGTGATTATTAGATGAAATGAATATGTACCAAAAAAACATATGTTACAAAGCTGTTATACAAAGGTAGGAAAGAAAGTTAGGCTGTGTTTGAGATTATTTGTTTGGTTGGTATATATTTGAGATTTCTTTGCTGTAGGAAACTCCTGTTGAGACAACTCCTCCATTGAGTGCAGATTGACAATTCACCTGTAACTTGGAAATCTGTAACGTTATGTGGGCCTCTGAGAAGTTATATGGTTTGCCCATGATTGCACAACTAGCCTGCATTAGATTCAGAATTTAAATCAATATATCTTGTGAACTCCAAAGGTGGTGCTCTATCCACTATCCATGGACATTTTTAAACACTAACAAATCAAAATAAAGAAATACTCAAGGAGTGTGGGTTTTCTATTCAGGCATTCTGGGTCATTTTAAAATAATGTGGCCATATTCCTTCCATATTTAAAGGATAAGCTAATGTGGGTGGATATAACATACCATAAAGAGCTTGGACGCCTTGTACATCATCATCAGGAAGCACAAAGCCACTTTTGCCAGTGTAGGTATAGATGGGAAACATAAGTGCACCAGGATCTTTGGAATGGTCCAGGCCCAAGGAGTGGCCAAATTCATGGGCAGCAACAAGAAATAAGTTATATCCTATAAGAAATAAAAAGTCAAGCCCTTTTAACAAAAACACACTTTTAAAAAAATACAAAGCATTATCTAACAATCTCATTAGGCAGATAGTAAAAAATAATATTACAAAGTTAGATGATATGGTAGACAGAGCATTAGACTTGGAATCAGGGACACTTGAAATCAAATACTGTCTCAGACTTTATCAACTTTATGAGTCTGACAAAGTCATTTAACCACTATTTGTTTCCGTTTCCTAAGCTGTAAAATGGAGATAATAATATCATCTACTTCACAAGATTTTGGTGAGGATAGAATGAAATACTTATAAAGCATTTTGTATACCTTAAAGCACCATATCCATTCTATCATTATTATTTTTATAGTCACTTAACAAACAGGGAAATTGAAGATCAAATAAATTAAATATGTATAATCATAGAGCCAGCAAATTCAAAACCGGGATTCATTCTCAGATTTTGGGACTCCAAAGTCCAATGCTATATCATACTACTAACTTTAAATTAGCCTCAAAAAAAATGACCTTGTCTTATCCTCAGGGTAAGTAATAATTGTACTTTCTATCTCACAGAAAATTCCCTGAAGAAAAATTTTACAAATTTGAAAGCTCTATGTAAATCTCAACTATTATTATTACTATTACTGTTATTATTACTAATCTTGGAATTGTGCACAATGGTTTGACTATAAGAATTGATCAATATGTATTTACATAATTTAAAATTAAATTTAAAAATAAAATTTATTTTAATTGAATTTAGGTACTACTTCATGGCATCCTTATACTTTCATCCTCTCTTTTATATTTGTTGTTGATCAGGCATTTTCCAGTTGTGTTGAACTCTTTGTAACTCCATTTGGATTTTGGTTTGCCATTTCCTTCTCTAGCTTATTTTATAGATGAGGACACTGAAGCATATGGGGGTTAAGTGACTTTCTCAGAACTATTAAGTAAGTATCTGAGACTAGATTTGAATCCAGAAAGATGAGTCCTCCTGATACCAGACCTAGCAATCTATCCATTGAGCCACCTTGTTGCCCACTGTACCACCTACCTACCTTTATATATATATATATATATATATATATATATATACACATACACACACATATATATAGTGTGTATGTGTGTTTGACTCATTTTTTTATAGTTACTATTCAGTAGCATAACATCAATTGATTTAAATAATTTGAATTTGTTTGTGTGCCTTGTGTAATAATTTCTGGCTACCAAATTTGAATGTCAATTGCCTGAACTAAACTAGTTCATATGAATTTAGTAGGAAAAGCTTAATTTTCTGTAACCAGTATCAAAAGATTCTCAGCTTTGTGTGGCAAGTTTTCATTCCCAATCCTGTAACAATAAGTGAAAAGAGAACTTTCAGAAATGTAACTGTTCTGAGAAACAGGACAGTAGAGGGAAAGTAGGGAAAGTCCTATACATATTTCAGACAATGACTCTCCTTTCTAACATTAGTAGAGCAATTAATTTCTTTATTTACAATATTTCTTAAAGGACATTAAATATAAGACTGATGAGTTATTTAGTCCTAAGAAATTTTATATTTCTAGTAGTACAATCTTTGGCAAATGCAGATTCTTGAAAGCTATGCTAATGGAACATTAGCCTAGTACACCCTATAAATTTGGTAAAGATTTCAGATGCAGATAGATCAGAGACAGCAGAAAGATAGAGAGATAGAGGGAAAGGCATAGAGATATGTGTGTGTGTGTGTGTGTGTGTGTGTGTATGTGTGTGTGTACATAAATGTATATGTGCACATATATATATATTTGTATATATTCATATTTATACATATTCATTAATAGAAGGTTCAAGTAAATCATCATATTTTATACATAAACTGATGTATAAAATGATTCACTTGAACCCCCTAAAAGTGCATACATTTATATATGCATGAGTAATGTAAATTATGATGATTCACTTGAAATGTCTATAGTTTCAGACTAAAGTGATTAAGTCTTTAGCCCACTCTAAAATTATTAAACTACATACAAATTCTAAATTAACTGTTCAATTTGAAATATTTGAAAGAAATTACCTTTGGCACTATTAGTCCACATCTCATCATCATCAAAATGAGCATCCCCTCCATAATTGGGCCCTGGAGGAAAAGCATGAGCCAGAAGTCCAGAAGGTCCATCAAAAGGATAGAAGTCTCCATGCTCTGCAAGTCAAAGCAGCACTTAAAGTCCCATTTTTTAAGTGGTCCCAAATCCAAAAAAACATTTCTCATGAGTTTTTCTGCTTGCTTACCTTTTGTTCCAAAGGAGATCATGATATCAGCAGTGCCATTGTGGAGCCTGGTAAAGTTGAGAGGTGTCACATCAGACCAGACCTTCAGTGCTTTTCTTATTGCCTTGTCCACTTCTGCTTGGGTCAGGTCTGGAGTATAATTCAGGATCCTGTTCATCAGACAGAACTAAAGTTAAACTTCTTTTGGGTTTCAAGTTATTTTATAATAAACTTCCTTGAAAAGTCCACTGGATAGAGCTCTATTTCTTCAAAGTAGCTCATGATTTCTAAAATTTTATCAATATGACTTCAAACCAGTTGATGGAAAGTGAAAAATTCTAACATCTGGTTTCCTCTAAATAGGTAGATATTTGCCATACTGTAGACAAAATCTCAAGCTGTTTTATGGAACTTTTCCGGAAGTTAGGGGATTTTTGTTATACAGAAGAGATTTAAAATAGCTACAAGATTCCTAAGAAGGAAACACTTCATTTTTCTGCCTTTTGTACAATCATAGTAAATTTATGTGCTGTCATATATTTGTAAATACATCTTCCTAAGTAGTCTTCCATGTCTATAATGAATTACAGTGATTTTCAAAAGAATATTTTGGTATTTTTAGAGAAAAACTTTTCAAATACAATAGTTTTACTTCAAAAGTAAAACTTAAAGTTTTACTATAGGAGTAGGAAGAAATACCAGTGCACAGGTTATTTATGGATTTGAATCTAACATTCTAATAGAAAAATTAAAATATCCTCTCAGAGCTACCTACACATCCCTTATCTTCTTATAACTCACATTTCTTATGATTAAAATTAGACAATTGAACATAAAAATAACAAATAAATGACAAAGAAGAACCATATAGCACTTTACCTGTAAGTTAAATCAAACTTAGGCCACTTGATATTTCGAGGGAAAAAGTTATATTCTCCCACATCAGGGACTCCACATCTTGGTTTTTTCATCACATCTAAAGTGTCATCATCCAGTTTGCCAGTCACTTCCAAGCCAAAGAACGACTGCATTTCTTTAAGCTTTTCTGTTGCAGTTCTCGAGGCCTTCTTCATCAGTATACCAGCAGGGTTAGAATAAAGATTGTAGTATGTCTTCAGATAGTTCTAGAAAAGAAAAAGTTACTATAATAATCCCAAATATCAAGCTAATAGGATGTTTAAAAACATTGCAGCATCCTACCTCTGCAAATTGGAAGTCCTCCTGTGATAGGTCATCATCATCATCATCATCTTGAGGGAGGGGGAAAGCTGAACAACAGCTCCAGCTCAACAGAAAGAAGGCAGCTATGAAACTTGGCTGCATCTTGGTTTTTTACCCTTGGAAGCTGCTGCCTTGTCAAAGGATGAGTACCTTTACTTTTATAGACCTAAACTGATGAGTCATCTGTTATAGACAAGTTTCAACTTCCTAGTCAGTGTGAAGTAAACATGCTTACTTGACTACTTTGTTTTGCCCAAGAAGTTGTGGTTTGTGGGAAAATTTGAGGGAAATATAAAATGTGGGTCTCTCTGGTTTCCACAAGGTCTCAAAACCTAGTTTGCAAAACTGACATACTAAGCAGATTTTTTTCTCTTCACAGTGATTTTTTTTGGCCATTTGTTAATTTATTCAAAACTGCAAGAATTTGAGATTTGGACTATTTATGTTTTCTTCACATAGACAGTTTACAAAGTCTTCCAGGATTTAATAGATGGTAGCCATGAACTTCTGAAAGAAAAAAATCTCACCCTAACAACAATCCTATAATGAGCTTTTACAAATTTTTCCAGTTACTCAGTTTCACAACTTTGACATTCTCCTTGACTCCTGATTATCACTCATCCTATGTATCTAATCAGTTACCAGCTCTTGTCATTTGTCTCTCTTAGCATTTCTCACATACATGCTCTCTTCTCTATTCTTACAACCATCACCATAGATCAGGTCCTCATAATCATTCAAAGGCACCAAAATAATTTTCCTAAACCACACAGTGTATCTTATCACTTCCCTGATCAATAAATGCCAGTGTTCCCCATCTCCTCTAAATTGAAATAGAAATTCTTCTGCTTGACCTTTAAATCTCTTCACATCCTAGCTACTTTCTACTTTCTAGCCACACTGGTCTTCAATCTTAAATACATGATTTTTCCTTCTCCTATCTCTGCACCTTTTCACTGACTGTCCCCTATAACTTTGATGCACTTCCCTCATCACCTTCACATCTTAGAATATCTTAAATCCTTCAAGAAACAACCTGTAAGAAACTACCAACAGTCATCTTCTAAATGGAATGTTCCCTGAACTCCTTCCCCAAACCATCTTGGGTTCTTCTAATACTTATTATATAAATATTTATAAATATATAAATACTTATATATGTAGATGTCATTATCAAATCCATGAGGGGAGGAAGTACCCTGGTTTTGTCTTTATATCTTTAATACTTAGAACTGGATCTGATACATATGAGTGCTGAATAAATGATTATTAATTGATTCATATGTTATTTTTTCAATAAGAGACCAAGTCTTGTTCTATTAGTAGCATCTCTCAGAGCCTAAGCTTCCCTAAGAGCCATTGGTCATCTCTATCTCCCTGATGAAACATTAAAGTTGGACTTTATGAAGTAGAATAGGGAGAAAAGATATGCAGGATGAGCAGACATGGATTAGAATGCATTGTTAGAGATATCTACTTCAATGAAATTAAAAATCCATTGATATAATGGAGTACTGAAAATGGTCTCCAACAAGAAGAATCTAGTATGGCTCAAAGAATTACAGTCTTTGAACTTTAAGCTACATATTCTCCAAAACAAATTTTGGAGGGAAGAGTTGCTTCTATGTGAATAAAGTGGGACTGGATCTGAACAAAAAGTCAAGGGATTACATTTGCTGCAACTATAAAACTGGAATAAGAAAATGTGATCAGGAAGGCAAGGAAAATCAGTAGAATCTAGTTTGAACTCTAGATTTGGGGAGAAGCAATTTCTAATGATTCAGAAATATGTTCTGATGGGCTAAAATTCTGCAAGGGAAGTCAATTTTAAGACAAGCAGGGAAGCTCTCAAGAATGAAATACAAGAGAGAAAAAGAGGGGAAAAATTTCTTTATGGAGAATCTGGGTACATAGGGAACTTATTTTTACCAACTTAGATTTATAAAGGATATGTATAAGAAATGGAGGGAAAGGTAAGTAACAGAAGATAAAATTGTAGCATGGTTCCATAAGAATAGAATCAGAAGCTTTTTACTCCACAATGAAATGAGAACAACTAAAGATATGAAAGGAAACTTTTTCTTATATTGAGAAAATGGTGAAAATTAAAGAAAGGATGAGGCTGATGCTCAGAGTAGATGGAGTGAAATGATAACCAATCAGAGAGAAGACAAAATTGTTCAGCTCTGGTTTTGATTCTGATTTATCCATTAAGGGAAAATAATAACTGAACTAGAAAGAACAAAATAAAGATTGATACTAGGGGAAAAAAGATTGATACTAAGAATACCTAAGATAAGTACAGAGATGATAAAAGAATGCTTAACTATTTTTTTCTCATTTTGGCCCAGATGAACTATATATCAATGTGTTAAAATGAATGGCAGATATCATTTATAAGTGACAGTTGGCACTCTGATAGGTTTGTGGAGGACAAGAGAGATGTAATATGATGGGAGAAAAGCAACTTGCCCAATTTTTATAAAAGAGAGTAGAGTCTGAGAACATCTCAAAAAGGAAGCACTGATTACAAAAAGCTAGCAAAATTTCATCAAAAACAAGTCATGCAGATGAATCTTATTTCCTTTTTGATAGGATTACTAAATCTAAGGGAATGCTATGTAACTGATCTAGCATTTAGTATAACATTTGAAAACAGCTCATGCTGTTCTTTGTTGACAAGATGGCTTAGATGTGTATAGCCTACATGATGATAATGATACTGTTTATTTATATTTGGAAATAGCTGGATAACTGGACTCAAAGAATAAGAATTAATCAATAAATGTTAACTTGGAAGGAGGTAATGTCTCAATGATTTGTGTTCAATTCTGCACTGTTCAACACTTTTATCAATGGTTTAGTTAGAAGAATGGACAACAGCCTCATCATGATGCAGTTATTGAGAGGATATCTGATATGTTGGAAGATAGAATTCAAAAATATCTTGACTAGAAATGCAATATAGTATAGTGGAGAGAGTCAGGAAAATCTGAATTCAAATCCCACCTTAAACTGTCACAAGCTGTGTAATCCATGGCAAGTCATATAATATCTCTGGACCTCAGTTTCCTTATGAATAAAAAGACGAAGGAGAAAAGAGCCCTACTGCATTTGCTTTGGTCAGTAACACTTAGAGCAATGTGTTCAGTTCTAGGCTTTACAATATAATAGAAGTGTTAATAAACACTGGATAGTAGCTAAGAAGGATAGTTAAAGAAGAACATCAAGGTCATGCCATATGAAAACTGGGAGAAGAAATTAGGGATATTTAACTTGAAGAAGAAAAACTGCAGAGGACACTATCACTGTCTTTAGTATTTGAAGTCTCATGTAAAAGAAGGATGCAATTTATTCTGCATTCCCCCAGAGGGGAAAACTTAGAAACAAATGGAAGTTTAGAATGACACATTTTTGTCTGATATAAAGGAAAAAACTTCCTAACAATTAGCATTATCCAAAAGAGTTGGATGCATTAGGAGAAAGTGGGTTCTCTTTCACTGGCTAGAGGACCACTTATTTGTTCAATGTTCTATTGGCAAGCTTCATCTTCAAAATCATTATGAATAAGACTAGATTATTTTTGAGGCTCTTTCAATTCTATAATTAAGCCAAAGTAATATACATAAATTGGATTTAAGTGATGCAGATTTGCACAAATTTATCTTTCTTCCAATCATCTAAATCCAGTGGCAAGATAACCAGCAATCGCCTGAAAGGCAGTGGATGACTTTGGCCATCTTTGATGTCTAACCAAACTCTAAGCACTCCACGATATCTCTTTCAGTTCCCTTAAAGGCCATTGGAACAAATTGTTCTTTCCTTTACTCAGAATAATAAGTTTTAGAAACTTAGGAAAATTCATGTCTTTATTCACAGGTATAGTTTTCCTAAGAAATTTATTCTTTCTTTGGAAATAGGAGTTCTAATAATTCTGCTTTTGAAAGAACAACTCCAGATCTCATGAAACTTCTTGATCTTTGGCCAAGTTAATGTGGTCTGATCAAATTTGACTTAAGATACATTTGAGGTAGTTAAGATGGCAGAGTGGATATTGTATTTGTCCTGTCAAGCATTACAGTAATAATAACTAGCATTTCTATAGTGCTTTAAAGTTTGCAAAGTTCTTCTGCCCTTTCTGCTGAGGAAAGTTTTCATGACTGGGATAGACATCTTACTAACTCACTGATAGTTTGAGATCTGATGGTTACCCTCAATCTGGGTTAGCCTGAATGCCCAGATGGTTTTTCCAAGGTGTGGCTGTTGTGTATGCTATAGCTTCTTGGAGGTACAAGTGAGAGCTGATCCAAAATGGATTAGTAGCCCTGAAAAGGACTCAGCAGATTTCATACCAGAGGTGCTAGTCTTCCCTGAACACCTGAGAATTTTTTTATTTAGAGATAGAAGTAACTCTAGAGGCTATTGAATGAATTCAGCCCACTCAATTTTACAGATGAAGAATCTGAGATACAAAAAAGTAAAGTGAGTCACTCAGAATAACATAATTAGTAAGTGTCTGAAGAACAATTCAAGCTCAAATTGTAGGTAGCATGTTGCACTTGGAACCAAGAAAATCTGAGTTCAAATCCTGCCATACACATTTATTCATTGCATGATCCTAGACAAATAACAACCTGTTTGCTTCAGTTTTCCCATCTATAAAAATGATAATAATAAGCATCTAACTCCTAGGGTTATTGAGAATATCAAATGAAATAATACTTATAAAGCACTTTGCAAACTTTAAAATACTATATAAATGCTAGTTATTGTTACTATAGTGCTTGACAGAACCAATTCAACAAAATACAATATTCACAATGCCTCTTAACTACCTCAGATGTAGTATAGATCAGGTTTGACGAAGTCACTTTGACCTGGTCAAAGATCAAGATATTTCATGAGATCATGAGCTAACCTTTCAAAAACAGAATTATTAGAACCCCTATCTCCAACGAAAAGAAGAATAAAACTCTTAATATAATGAATCTTAAAATGAATCTAAATTTATCTCATTTGATCCACAATAATACTAATTATACAATGAGGAAAATGACAGTGATTCTAAAGGCAGAGAATCTGGGTTCCAATCCTTCCTCTGATGTTTATTACTTGTGTAAACTTAGGTAAATGATTTAGTCTACCTAGGTTTCAGGTTCTGTAAATTGAGGTAGATGACATAGATAGCCTCTAAACTACTTTTCAAATCTAAATCTATAAGCTAATGGGGGTAGATGTTACATCATTTTCATCATCATCAATATCATCAATCCCATTTTACAGATGACAAATGAGGCTAAGAGACTTGGTCACATAGGTCACATAGCTAGTTAGTAATTGATGTAGCATTTGAACCCTCTTCTTGATATCTTCCTGATGAGGTTCAACACACTATATTACGATTTCCAGATTGTAAGAAAGAACTTGGGAAAGTTAAAGTTTGAAGAACCTGCTTGATTTATTACCAAATACAATGAACTGGTTAAGCAATATAAGATATGACTTATAAATTCATTAGACCCTCTTTCCTTATTAATACAAATGTGAGAGGCTGAATTTCAATAGTCAGAGAATAAAGAAATACCACAACAAAGCACAATGAGACTGAAAAACTGTACATCTGTGTTTTAGAAAAGAACAGGTAATTAACGGGGAGCAGGGGAAAATAGTCTGGCCAAACAGAGGGAAGCATTATGAACTTTTTTAAAGCAAGCATTTATTTTTAGCTTTTTATATTACTAATATTATACTCATGAATTTGGGGAAAGCAGGGAATATTTATCATGCTTTTTTTTTCAAGAGAAACTAGTATGATCTTAGGTTATAAGAAGTTCCTTTTCTCTAGCCAAATTAGGTTTGACTTTAGTAATGCATGAGAATCAAACATTTTACTCATTCAGCATGCAACCATACTTGGATGAATGAATGAATAAGCACTTATTTCTTACAATCTGGAATATAAGCACTTATAAGTGTTTACTTCATGAAAAACACTGTATTAAACATTGAAGATATAAATAAAAAAGGAAAAATAATCTTCCCTCACAGGAAGTTCACATTCTAAAGAAAGAGATAGACATATATGATATATATATGCATAAATACATAAATATATACATTATATGTATATACATCTCTATGTATTGGTCAATTCACTTTACCCTCTATGATTGTCAGTTTTCTTATTTGTAAATTAAAGAAATGGAATAGATGATCTTTAAAGTTCCTTCAAGTTCCAAGTTCAGAGAGGCTATGATCTTTGCTTTATAAATTGACAAATATATATATGATGCATAAAAATGAAGAAAGATACAATAAGCAACATTCATACTTGAGTTTTCATATATATCTCTTAAAAGTATGTCATTTTATATGAATTAAATATTTAAACACATTTTAAAAATTTCAAATGAACAAGTATTTATTCATTGAGCATCTCTTATATGAAAGGCTAAAAAGAAAATAGTCCCTGTCTACCAAGAGCCTATAAAAATCTAAGGTGAAAAGAAACTTTTTTTTTGGAAATCTAAATAGAATCAATATCACTGTATTTTCCATTTTAAAATGATGTCTATGAATCAAAAGTTAAATAGGCATAATTTTATTTTGAATAGATTCTTCTTACTAGAAGGAATGAAGGTAAGAAGGAAGAAAGGAAGGAAGGAAGCAAGCAAGGAAGGAAGGAAGGACCAGGGAAGAATGAAGGAAGAGAAAGGGAGAAGAAAGGGAAAGGAGGAAAGAAGAGAGTGAAGGAGTAAAGAACGGAAGAGAAGAATGAAGGAAAGAAGGGATGAAGGAAGAAATGTTATTAAGACTGTGTTTCTAATAGATGGATAATTATTTTGTTTCTAACAACAACAACAACAACAAAAAAAAACTCTACAAACTCCCTAGAAAATTAAAATAGAAACGGATCCTTGCTTTAGGCTCCAGTTCTTTGGCTTCAGATCCTGTTCACCTGCAATGATTTCAGGCTATGAGTAACTGTGTCACCACATCATAATGTGCTGGCAATCTGCTTGTCAATGCAAGCTCTTATCTCTCTCTGCCTGCTAATTGTTTTCAAGGAAAGGTTTCTGTTTACTTTCCAGTAGTTGAGCTGTGGTTTAAAGTGTCTACTGGTTCCGGATCAGGAGATAGCAAACCCCATGAAGCTGCAGCCGCTGTTCACAAATGGTTCCAAGAGCCTCTCAGAAGATCTAAAGCAGAAGCCTTGTTGACTTAGGCTAACTGAGGAATGTGGCTATCACTTAAGCGTAGGCTGTATTGTGATTAATAGTCTCAGATAGCAGCAATGTGGGAATTTTCTGAAAGCATGTCATCAGGCTCCATCACCCAAAAAAGACCCAAACAAGTCTGTGACTTATCCTTCCACTAGAGCAGAGGAAAGTCCCAGGTCTATTCAGATCAGTGCAACAGACATATCTTTAGTATATATGGTATATGAGGTAGTTCCTCAACAGTAGTTGAGGAAACACACTACATAAAGAGCTAGGAAATGGTGGTTCAGCTACCAAGTAACTGAGTCTCAATTTCTTCAATCTGCAAATGTGGGGGGAGGAAAGAGGATGAAGTAATGATCTCTGAGGCTCTTTCCAGTCCCAGCTGTCGATGGCTATATGATTCTGAGTGCATAAGACACTAATACCTGATACAAGCTCTCCCTTGAGAAACTAACAACCTAGTAGGTCTGACATAGTATTACTTATTTTATTTAACTTTGATTTGGTTAAATTTTCATAGGATCATAGAAATAGAGTCCTTAAGATTGAAACCCCCTCAACTTACAGATGAGGAAGGTAAACCCCAAAAAAGTTAAATGACTAGTCCAAGATTATATGCATAGTCCATTCAAAACCATGTCATATGACTCCAAAACAGAGACCTGCTGGAGTCAGCTCAAGCTACCATGTTTCCCCAATAATAAGACCTATCCTGAAAATAAGCCCTCCCCTTACTGTGTAAGATTCCTCTAAAATAAGCCCTCCCCCGAAAATAAGCCCTATTGAGATTGCTACTGTAGTGAAGATGATCCCCTGCGCTATATACTACATCATGGTACCCTCTGTATGCACCATCCCCCCCCCCCCCAGGTGAAACGCACGCCGAGCTCCAAGCTGCATCCAATCAGAGTTGCAGCAGTGAGCGCATCATCCTGTTCTTCCCCAGTGATTTGCTTGCTGGCGCCATTGAGAGCAGTGCCGCGGAGGAGAGCTGAGGCAGGACAACATAAAAACCCGGTATGTAAGCAGGAGTGAGGGGGCATGATGGAGGATAAAAGGGGAATGATGGAGGATAAAAGAAGAACTCAGCCAGCACTCACTGCGCTAAAGAAATGAAGAACTTCCTTGCAGAGAGAAGAATAGATCAAGTAATGATTCCTGCAGGAATGACTGCCTATCTCCAGACCCTTGATATTGCAATAAACAAGCCATTCAAGGGCCATTTGCGCATGGAAGTCAATGACTACATTGAAAATAGAATAGAAAGAAATCAGCGTGGAAACTTTGTGAAGCCCTGTCTGCAAGAAGTCGTGACTTGGGTGAAGAAGTCATGAGATAAAATTACTGACAGCTGTGTCGCCAAGGCACTTCGAGCAGGTTACCTGGACAAGACATGTTCATTTAAAGAGAGCTATATTGCTGGACATGATAGATTGGGTCCACTTCTTCTGAAGGAAATAGAGGTGCAATACATCCAGGATGGAATTCAGGGTATGGACATTTATGACGATGTTATTGAAGAAGATGACATGATCATTATTGAATAAAGGTACTTTTTTTTGTTCACATTTACCTGTTTATTAAAATTGCTGTCAATGTTCATTAAAATAAGCCCTCCCCTGAAAATAAGCCCTCTGGTGTTTTTCTGTCCAAAAAAATAATAAGACAGTGTCTTATTATTGGGGAAACATGGTAGCTTAGAAAAGCTGATTGTAAAATTTTCAGTGTGACCATTTATGATTCAGAAATTAATAACTATTACAAATCAGGGCTTAATTTATTATTTCATTGATTGTCTAAACTTAATAAAATAATGGAGAAAATATTTACAGTGCAGATTAAACTTAAAGTGTATCTTGTACATTTTTTTTTCAGAAAGTTGGTTCTTAAACATTCACCAGCACAGGATTATTCCAAAATCAGCACACTTTTCCACTTCATGTATTTACACTGATCATTCTTCGGATGAAATAATTAATAAGAACAAATGACATTTAAATATAGAAATTTGAGAACTTCAAACCACATGGTATTCATTTTCTCATTTGAGATGTATGTTCAGTACATTTAATAATTTAAAATTCTAAAATCAAACTCGACAATTTTTCTTTGAGACAGACAACAAACAGCTAGTATTTACTTCACACTCTTTGAAGTGTACGTAGGCTGACTTTCATTATTTCCTAAACTACAAAAAAGTTTTCATAATAGTTTCAATCAATATTACATTCTGATTCTGATGACTTTGGGGCCAGTCTTTTAAAATAAGAGAGAAATGAGCTCAAATACAAATGTTTAAACACAGGTTAAGGTGACGTGATGGAGTAAGGCTATTCTTGTTTAAACTATAAATCTTGATAAATCATGAAATAATCCACAGGGATGGTAAATTACATGGTAGTCTTTGCCTCAGATACTGCATCTCCCTAGCAGAAAGTCAACAACCTACAATGCCATTTGCTTTTAAATTCTGTAAAGTATGTTTTTCAGAGACACTATAGTCATACAGATTGAATCTACTAAAAGTAAAGGAAATCTGTACCAAAAAAGGGCATTCTTTTAAACCTTGACTGAACTATATTCTCTAAAGGGTAAAAGTTATATCC
Source organism: Antechinus flavipes (assembly GCF_016432865.1). Classification (NCBI taxonomy): domain Eukaryota; kingdom Metazoa; phylum Chordata; class Mammalia; order Dasyuromorphia; family Dasyuridae; genus Antechinus; species Antechinus flavipes. The sequence goes on from NC_067400.1 coordinate 496,367,279, forward strand.
CTGTACCCACAATCCTTTTTCATTATGATTGTTCTTGACTAAAATAAATAATTGTTTATTGCTCAAAGCTCTATCCTTCTACCCAAATACAGCAGTAGAGAAAACAGCCAAAAATAGAATACACCATCAGTCTAGCCCATGATTGCCTACCCTGCTTTTAAAAGGGAATTATCTGGGCTATTTGGCAGAAAATAACAGGACAAGAAAAGCCAGAGGAATGAGAATACAAAAAACGATTTTTTAAAAAATATAAATCCTTTCCTACTAAAACACACCATTTTACTATTTTTTTTACTATTTTTAAATTTTTTTCATATTTTAACACTGAGACAGATGTCTAATTTTAAAACATCTAGCTTTACCTTGCAACCCTTAATTCACATAATTGGAAGTTGTATTTTGAAGGACAACATTCCACATTACTAATTTGCACTGAATCTTAAAGAATTGGAAATATAGAGCATTCCAGAGTGAGTAACTTGCCATTTTACTGGTAGGCTGCAACTCCTTTTTGTCTAATTCCTAGAAAGCATTTCTCCTAAGAGATTCAGGATATCCTTCTTCCACAGTTAGTCTTTCTTCATTGAATCTGTTAAAAAAATAAAATATAACAAGAAAATATTTAATATTTCTGAACAATGTTAAATAGATATTTTAGATACTCTAAAGATAAAAACTTTATTTTTAATATAGCTGATTATCTCCAATTTAACTTGTATATATCTTGTTTATATATAATTGTTTCTATGTTGTCTCCCTCTTTAGATTGTGAGTTCCTGGAAATCAGGACTGTTTTGTCTCTTTTTTTAAATCTCTCCAGTACCTGGCGCATTTTAGGTGCTTAATAATTGCTTCTTGACTTCTATGGGCTCTAGCCAATTTTAGGCTAGATCATTTGTGATATAACTAACAAAAAAATAATTGCTTCAAATGAAACAGTATGTCTCCTAGTAATAGACATTTACCTCTAGATACTTCCTACTGATTCCATACCTCCAGATCTTGTCTCCAATGAAAATTGTGGTCAGTTCAGTTTTAGGATCATGGATAGCAACATCTATCCTTTTAATGTTTTGGACAAATCCAAGTTCTTTAAGATCCTTGGGTGTTATGGGCCAGAATTCTGAACTTGAAAAAAAGGATTCCAACAAGGTGCTAATTCAGTGGAATTGATGAAACAATGGTTATCTAGTTTAGCATGGTGCTTAATAGTTCTCTAAATTCAGTATGATTGATTTAATCTTACAACAAATAATGGTTTACTAGAAATATAATTGGTTTATACTCAGTGTAGAGCATATAAACTACGAGTCTCAGCCAGATTCATTCAGAGGCAGAGAAAACAAGAGAACTGGAGGGAGGAACTTAAGCTCTCAGAGAGGAGGAGAGACAGATTCATTTCCACCTTCAGTCAGGCTCCTGGTGGAAGGCTCTCCTGCATTTCTCCACTGAGACCAAGGCTGGTCTGAAAAGCTCTCCAGAAAGCTGCCCAGCCCCAGGAAGGAGATAATAAAGAATCTGGACTTTAACAGCTGGACTACTCTTGTGGTGATTGCTCTGACTGAAAAGAAGGCTGCCCCCAAGACCTCCAGAAAACCAAACAAAGAACATTACACTTGGGATAGCCATAAAGGATTTCAGGGTCTTGGAGGGTCCGTAATTTTTGTCCCATAGGTGGCATTGATTTAAAAAAATAATTTTTTACCTCATAGTAATATTGACAGAATATATTTGAGGTATGCCTGAGTGAAATGGCTTATTATTGTTATTATTTATTAATTAAATTATTTTAAATTAAATTTAAATTAATTTATTACATTATTAATTAAATAATTTCATCCTATAATTTACATTTTTAAAAATATTCAAACCTTTAAAGCATTTCAATGGCAAGTTCAACAAGTTAAAAAAAATAATGTACGTAAGGAGATGTATGCTTTTAAATAGAGTGGGGGATAGAAACTAGTCATTCAGGGAGGGTATGACCATGATGGACAACCCCCAGGATCCACTGACATTCATGCCGTGTTGAGATCTAAATGAAAGCTTTGAGAATTTGGGGTTAAAGGCTTTAGGGAGCACACAGAACTAGAAGATGGAGATTTGATCTGTTCCAGTGGAAGGAGTGACCACATCAAGGAGGTCCTGATGTCAAAATGTCAAGCAAAATATCAAAAGTATGTGCTCACTAAATAGCTGAAAACATGGCTGACCAGGTTCTGCTGGAAGGGTATTCTCTGCAAAGCTGGTCCTAAGTAAAATAGTGAAGGGGTCAGTTTAATTTTTGGTATCTCCCACATTCCATTTTATCTCCATTATCAAAGTCTCCTTTTCTTTTTGGACTTGCCTCTTCAGCTTCTATTCAGTGACCAATCCCATGAGCCCTTGTTCTCAATTCCCCTAATCTCTCCCAAGATATTAGTTATTAAATTCTTAAGGAAAACTATTACTCGTACATATTTGAATATTAATGGCATACTTCTGAATGAAAAAAACCAAACCCCCAAACCCCAAACAAAACCCTTACAAGAATGACTCTGCATTAGTAACATTTCAGACACTATGATTATTCACACTATTCGGTCACCCACCCATCAGGCCATTCTAAACTATATGAAATAATTAAATGCAAAGAGTATATGTATACACACATATGTGTATGATACACATATGCGTGTGTGTACCATGTACATGTGTGTGCATGCATATATTGTGATATATCTGAATACTGTACATAGGTATATGTATATGTGTGCAAATATAATGTTTACATTTACAAAGTAGCATCTAAACTATGGAGGAAATAGAATAAACCATTTACCTCTGAATAGAAATAAAACATCCCTTTCAGCATTTTCATATGTTACATCAATCAGGTTGGGAAGATCTGTCTAAAATGAATGGAAATGCAATAGTTGTTCTTTAGCCATTTGTGAATGATGCCTCTAGAAGAACCTAATTTTAGAAAGTGAAATAAAAGAGATAATGCTAAGTGGCCATCATTCTACCATGGTGTCATATAGTTTCATGATACTATAGTGAAGATAATTGAGAAGTGCGCAAATGAAATGTACATCTTAATTAAAAAACCAGTAAAAATATGCTAGAAAAATTCACAAGAGACAAACAATTAGATTACAAACAACATGGGTTTGCTGTCACCTGAAAATTCCTAAAAGGAAAGAGTAAGGAATTGCATAGAGACAATATTTTTTATAATAGAGGAAGGTAATAGATCTATGACCCCATGATTCTGCAAACATCTGGCCTCTGACCATACCAAAGTAGATTGTGGTTTGTAAAACTTTAATTAAAACTGGTGTATTTCCTGGCCTGTTTATGCAATGTCTATGTGTGCTAGATCTTGGGGGAATGCAAAGATAATCATAGCAGAGTCTCTTACCACCCTCCTTTCTGGAGTTTATGATTTATATGAACAATATTACAAAGCTAGAAAGGAGAGGACTCATTGTATATAGTAGATATAGCAGGAAAGGAGGACTTGGGTAACTGGGAATTGGGGCAATGATGGAGTGTAGTGGAAAGAACATGGGACTGGGAGAGAGGAGGCCTGTGTTAGCTTTGTGTGTAACCCTAGACTAACCGTTTAGTCTTTCTAGGTCTCATGTATCCCATCTATAGAATGGGTTCTTGTATAAATTTTTCTCTTGTATAAAGCATTGATTCAAAAAATGGCTTCTATTTCAAAACAATATCGAGAGAATACACTTCAAGTAAGCCTGAGTGAAGTGGCAAGAATACATCTTAAGTTAAATAAAATTATTTCAACCTATAGATTTTTAAAATAGTAATCAAATATTTAAAGCATCTCAAGTATAAATCCAACCCAAGCTACAAAAAGAATGTACCTTAAGAGATGTATACCTTAAAAAATAGTGGGGCTAGAGGCAGGAACTTGTCCTTTAGAGAGGCAGCAGACATTATCTACTAGCACTCATACCATATCAATGATTCTAGGGCTAGAAGCAGTCATTGTATCATTGTAATTACATAAAGAAATTGCATCACATTGCTTCAAGTATTGTTTCCTTCTGGTCCTAGAATTCTGTTTCTACAAGCTATATTAAGGAACAAGAGATAGCTAAAGATTTATCTGACAATTTAGAGCTCTTGATACTCCAGAATAACGACAGGGCCATGACACCAAATTACAACAGGGACTTTATGTTGCAAAAAGTAAGTTGCAAGAATAAAATGCTTCAGTGTGAGTTACATATCCTAAATGCAATTTTTTCCCATCTAGCATAGTAATGGCATCAACTATGCATCTGTGTCTGACATCTGATAATCTAACAGTCCCTTACCTGGATCAGAAATAAGAGAACAATCCAATGTTCTCATTTGGTTTGCTTTATCCTCATCTCAGTTCTCTCTTACTGTTAGGAAATATTCACAAACTAAAACATGATAGGAAAAATAAAGAGAAAATTTGCAAAGCACCTACCACATACTACCTGGCATTTCTCAGTGGCTTTTGTGGAAGGGAAGGCTTTAAAGAAAATCTGATCAACAAATAACTTAGCTACTCTCAGCAATACAATGATCCAAAACAATTCAGAAGGATTTATAATGAAAAATAATATCCTTTCCTAGTGAAAGAACTTAAGGAGTCTGAATACAGATCAAAGCTTACTTTAAAAAAAAAAACCTTTCTTTGCTTTTCTTCTTTTCTTTTCTTTTTAGTTTGTATTTTCTTTTACAATGTGCCTAATATGTAAATATGTTTTGCATGTTGCACATGTATACTTTATAGAAAATGCCTTTTCAAAGAGGGGGAGAGGAGAAGAAGAGAGGGATATAATTTGGAACTTAATTTTTTAAATTAAAATTGTTATTATATGTAATTGGAAAAAATAAAATATAAAAATTTTGAGTTAAAAAATAAAAAAAATGTTGATGAGAATTGTAGTCTGAGGAGGGGAGGATTCAACTGGGAGTAACAAAATGCATGTTGTTTCTAGTCCCAGCTCAGCCACTGACTTAATATCATCTCCTTAGACAAGTCACCTCCCAAATGAGTTGTCCAGAGAAAATGCACTAACAATAAGAAAGCAACTTTGTTATTCTGGAAATAAAAGCAATTATTATATAAATTATTAACTTATTCTTAGTCAGAGAGGCAGTATGGCCTATGATATGTATAAAATTCCTTGCAAATTGTAAAGCACTCTATAAATGTCAGTTATGTGATAATTAATAGTAGCAGCAGTTTTCACCCTTGGGTCTAGGAAGACCTGTGTTGATCAAATTCTATATCTGATACCTACCATCTGTGTGACCATGAGCCGATTATTTCATCTCTCAGTGTCTCAGATAACTCTCTTAGGCAAATGAATTGCAATTTCTATTAGAGGAGGAAGTTTCCACAAACTAAGACTTTCTATATCAATGAAATCACAGGTGTAAGCCCCCCCGAAAAAAATGTTTAATTCTTAATCAAAGATTATAAAACTCATTATTTCAAGAGACTCAAGTATGGGCCCAAATCACAATGATTTCTTGGGCCTGTCCAAATTTTGATAATGTGTTCTTTTTAAAAATAGTATTTTATTTTTCTAAATACATGTAAAAGTAGTTTTCAATATTCATTTTTGTAAAATTTTGTGTTCTATATTTTCTCCCTTCCTCCCTTACATCCTCCCATCCCAACTCAGCAAACTCTGATATAGGTTAGATATATGCAATGATGCTGTATTCTAAAGATCCTCTGTAATATTTATTTAATCTTACCTCTTTCCAATTAATAACAGCTTCAGCAAAAAGGTAATATCAAGAATATTGTTTTACTTCTTTCACATGAAATAAAAAGGAACTTAATATAACTATATTACTTTAAATGGAGTAGAATTTCACGTAGAAAATAATATAGCAAAGAGTCAGAGTTCATATTCCATAGAAAGGTTACAGAGCACATGTTGAACATAAAAGGAATAGATCAGGAGAACCCTCCAATTATCCCTATTATATCAGCATTAGTCAGACTTCATTAGACAACTAAACTCCAAAGCCAGGCTCTTCTACTCAAAAGCTTCAAAGATTAAGATTAAATGATCATAAGAGCATAGATTTAGAGTCAAAAAAGATCAAAAAGTCTAATCTTATTTTACAGATGAGGTATGTGATGTCAAATGAGATTAAATTGCTTGCCTCAGATCACAGGTATTAGAGTCAGATTTCTAACCCAGATAGGTCTTCTGACTCCAAATGCCTTGATACGTTTCAAAGTAGAGCCATGAAAATGACTATACTGTAACATATATAAACTATGAAGTAAGGTGAGCTGGTAAATGTTTCAAAAACAGTTCTCTGAAAAAGAAATGTATAACCAACACACTTTTAAATTTAATCTGCTTGACTAAAATTTCCTAGTCATTTAAAGTTTTAGACTCAAACCCTGATTTGTATCATTTGCTGATTTGGGAAGTGTAAATCTTCATACTGAAAGTTTAACAATAGATTGGCTGGTTACACCACACATCTGGAAGGTGGAGGTGAAAAAGGAATTGAGAAGGTATCAATGTGCCCGGTCCTGTAATTTATAGGCTAGAGATCAAAGCACTCTAGTGACAGTCCCTGAAGAGATCTTTTCATAGGATTCCGAATTTTGGGGATAGCAAATTATTTTCTGACTCCATGTGAGAATTTGTAAAAAGAAGAGAAAGAGCAAACTTCATTGTACTATAAAGAGCCTGATGCCTTTGATCTTTTCAGAAAGAATCTTTGTCTCATGGAGTTGCATATGTAAATAGGATATATCAGAGCTTCAGGTACACTAGAATGATACAGTCCCAAGGAATAGTCAAATTCATGTGCAGCAACAGCAAACAGATTAAAGTCTGAAAGAAAATACAGTTGGGTCAAAATAATCCATGCCATGTAAAACTCAGAATAAGGAATCTCTTAGGAAAAAAAAATATTTTTTATCTCTCCTCCAATGTTTATTCTTTGCCAGTTATGGAGTCAGAACTTTATTAAAGAACGACATCAAATTTGGGGGCCCTTTTCCTCTCCTCTCCTTTCATAATTGAAAAAAGGACATTGGCAGTAAAGTTTTCATACATAATCCAAGCAAAAGCCAGCCACATCACAATGTAATAATTAATTTTGTTGCCTGAAATTAACTTATCAGTCTTGAGTAGAAGAAAATTTATGGTCAACTTGTCTTTGAAGAAAACAAATAGACTTCTCTGGGAAAACTGCTAAGGAATGTTTGTATAATTCTAATGAAATCTTGATAATTTGAAACCTATAAATTTAGAACTGATTCAAAGTTGATTATTACTTTATGATCAAGAAATGTTCAATCTCAGAGATCAAATATTTTCAGATACTTTTATATATAAACAGGATGGATACAAATTACAAGCCGTACTTATTTATTCAAACAAATCTGATGAAAACTATTTGTTGAAGAATTTAAAACTTATTTTAAAATATCATAAAATATTAGCCTTTTTACCACTCTGAATGAGTAGATTTTCTCTTTTTCTTCCTTTAGCTATTCCTTCTTCTGCCTCATATCATTATCCTCCAATAATGAGACCATGTAACAAGGACAAATGTAGTTATCCATCAAGTTACCACAAAGATGTGTTTCTATACCAGATCAAAATCAAGTTGTTCTATGTATCAAAGAGAAATGAAGAGATAGATTTCAGATAATCAATTAAGTCACTTTTTGCTCATCTGTCATTATAGTTTTCATTTTTTCAAAACAAAATCAGTTGGTTACAAGTATAAAAACAAAATATTAATATATGAAACCAAAGGCAATTGTTTTACACAGAAATACCTAATGATCTGTTCTGTGGACAGGAATTGAAACTGAGGCTGTGATTTCACTGTTTTAGAACAGGGCTTAAACTTTTAGCTTTCAACCCCTTTTCATCCAAAAAATTTTCACTTGACCGAGTATATAAGTATATATAATAAGTATACAAATTAAATATTTACTGATAAAAATCATAATTCTATAACCCCCACATTCAGTTATAAGACCCCATATGGAGTCACAAAATGCTGTTTAAGAAGCACTTCTCTACAATTTATAGATTTAAAAACATGTCAAGAGAATTGCAATATTAAATAACTTGCTCAGGGTCACTAAAATCTATACATATGAGAAACCAGACTTAAATCTATGTCTTCCCAGTTTTGAGGCCACATATTTATCCAACAATATATTGATATCTTTAAATTAAAAAAAAATTCCCATTCAAGGATTTCTACTTGTTTTTGTGTAGAAACTTCACCATTACAAGTCATAATCCCTGTTCCACTTAGTACATAGATTTATTTTAAAAGCTGCTGTAGTGAAATAAATAAGTGCCCTGAGACCTACCTGTTGATAGCCCCCTCAGATAACAGTTAGATGGCTTAATGAATAGAGTGCTGGGATTAGAGTCAGGAAAATCTGAGTCGAAATTTGACTATAAACCCCTTAACCCTATTTGCCTCAGTTTCCTCATTTGTAAAATGAGCTGGAAAAAGAAATGGCAAACCACTCCAGTATCTTTGCCAAAAAAGAAAAAAATATCCAAATAGGGTCAAGAAGAATCAGACATGACACTGAACAACAACAAATAAAAAAGAATCAATCCATCACTGGACCTTTACTCAAAATCTTTCCAAGCTGTTACCACTTATTAGGAATGTTCTAGTCTGACACAGCTTTTCAATAACCCAGGATCATCTTCATGACACAATGAAGTATTCACACAAATAAGAAATTATCATTTTAATGACAAATAAATAGTAAATTCTATTATACATCCTTTATCCCTAGGCTAAAAATTGGGTCAAGCCAAAATTTAGACTTCCAGTAACCACATAATCTCTGTGGTACAGGTTTTTAGTTACTGAGACCTCAGAAAGTGTCCTGGTTGAAATCATTCTGTTGCCTTAATTGCTATTTAGGGAATAGAATGGAAAACACAAGGTTGTGACCACATAGCTCCATAAAGTTCACAAAACAATTTTCTTCACAATGGGGGAATTTAACTTGATGACTTTGGCCAGTTTTCCAGGTTGATGATTACATCAGACGTGACCAAATTTTTGTTGACCACAGAGTAGGTACCTTTACTTTTAAAATCATTCATCCAGAGTTCATCATCATGAAAGCAGGCAAAAAGCATTAGCCCCCATGGGGAAAATATCCCCATGTTTTAAAAGCAAAATAAATAACCCAGGAAAAAACTCCAGAATAAAATATTTTTAATATTAGGTGGAAGTATGAGAAAATAGAAAAATAAAAGAATCACTCCTCCCTTCAGTTACCTTTGCTTCCAAAAGAATCATCATATCAGCAGAACCTTATGAAAAGCTGGTGAAGTCAAATGAGGTCTTCTGACACCAAACTTGGAATGCTGTTTAGATGGCTTGATCCACAGTTTCACAAGACAAGTCTGAAGTGTAATTCACTATTCTGCCCAGTACCAGTATCCACAAACACTTAAGTTAACATAAGAAATGTAATTTTCCAAAAAAAAGCTTTCCTTTTTTGTCTTTGTTTTATTTTTATTCTTTATTTTATGCTTCATTTTGTTTCCCCATCCCCCACTAACAAAATAAATACACATAACAATATAAAGTCAGCATGGAATGTTTTATAAATACTAGAGAATAAGACACATTCCTGGGCAGAAAAGACCATGGTCTTTTGATATTTTCATACACAGGAAGGATTTGTGATAGGATCATCTTGAGGAAATATTTCCATAAATATATGTCACAAGTTAACAGATAAAGTATAAAGAATTGCTTGGGACATGTAGAAATTGAATATGTCAAAGGTCTCAGTAAATATCTGGCATTAAGGCTAGCTCTCTAAACACTAGTTATGCTGCCTCTATGAAATGATAGCAAAACCATCAAATTTAGAATAATTAGAACAAAAACTAGTCTTATTAAATAAAAAGTCAAAATCACATAATATTTTAAAGAAATCATTTTATTACTTTTAGTTATTAAGAACTGAGATAAATTAGTACTAAACAAGAAAGAAATAAAATCATTATTTCACAACAACCTTGTTATACTGTAAGATAAACAAAAGCAAATTTATTTTGAAATCCAGAAATTGAAGATATACTATTAAAAATATATAGGAACTCATGATCCTAAGTGGAAGGCAAGAAAGAAATTTAATCTGGGCCATTGATGATAGGTGATTTGCCTAAGATCACTTAAGTAATGGTAGAGATAAGATTCAAACCCTGACTCTTTTCACTAAAAAGATTACTCACTGTTGAGTATATTATGTGGCAGATTCTTTTTAAAAATTACAGTATAAATATAATTAAATGTTATTAGTGAATCATATATGCCATATCGTAAATTCTGAATTCATGTACTTCAGATGAATAATTAAATAACTTGTAAATGAAGCTCATCAATGTAGATAAATTCATAAAGCTATTTTCTATATCATAATGAAGCAATCAATTTTCCACACATTTCCTGCTTGCCTTATTCAAGCTATATCTATCCACTTTACATAGCATGAGATCACACTTACTAAATGTTGAGCAAAACAGAATTTTTATATGACAAAGAATATTTTCTCCCCTAACAGGAGGAAAATATTTATTGGTCCCAAATTCCCTAAGTTGTCAGGGAAATTAAATTAGGCTAAAGCTGATTGAAATACTACTACTTTTTTTCAATAACCAAATTTTGGATAAATATTATCCGAGGGAAAAGACAAATAAAACAACTCATTCTCTGCAATGTTTCTCCAAATTTCAGGAAGACTTTTTCTTAAATCATTTTTTATTTTAATTTTAGGATAGCTACAATCCATAGCCGAGTCGCTAATCAGAGCTTCACCTTAAAGAAAGAGACCAAATAAAATGCTTTATAAAAGAATGCAATTTGAAGAAATAACAAAATTATTACATTTGAAACTGAAAAGTAATTTACAGATCATGAATTCCAATCCTTTGAATTTTACATATTCAGATTCACAGAAATTATTTGTCCAAGATCACAAAGCTGATTAGTAGCAGAGCCAAGACTAAACCTGTTGGCTTGAAGTCCACTCCTTTTTCTTCTCTACCAGACAGCCTCTTAAAACCTAAGAATGTACAATGTAAAAGGTCATCATGCTATAGATTTTGAATAGAAAAACAAATAAGGAAACAAAAAACTTAAGGCATTTTACTTGTTATGTCAAACTCTGACTCAGAATTTCATTTTTCTTGGCGAAAAAATTATATCCCACCACATCAGGGACTCTATACTTTGGCTGCTTCAATAGATCTAAAGTTTCTCTGTTGAGTTGGCCGTTGATGGCAATCCAAAGGACTGTGCATGATAGAGTCTCTCCTTCTAGAAGGTCTGAATTGTTTTTCTGCATTTGTCTTGAACTCTGGGCAGCTGACAGAATACATTGAGATATTGTTAGAGAGAACAAGCATTGACCTTTTATTAATGGAGCCATGGGAGAGACAAACTAGGTAAACAGTAAGAGCTGCGGATTACCTCTCAATGAGTAATTCATTGTAGGCAAAGAAGCTTGGTTCTGGAAATATAAAAAAGGGGGTCAGCAGAAATGAACAGAGGATGAGAATTCAGGAAAGGAAAGCACAAAGAAACACAAATATTTTGGTTTCTATAATGTTGGAGCTACGGTAGCAAGGGATACACAGTGAGGAAAGACCAGAAAACCTTTTGTCTGACTGACAACCTTTTTAGAGGCCAAAAGGTAAAACAGTTGGCGTGTTTTTCTTATCTTTCTCCCCTGCTATATGTGCTCTCACCCATTCAAGGCCCAGAGTGTCTACAGTACATAGAGATTAAATCAATGAAACAAAACTCCATCATTTCTCATGCATGACATATCATGGAGTTCCATTTAAATGTGGTTCCATCTGCTGTGACAGAACAACAGCAAAACAATGCACCCTCTGATTCCTTTTTTTTTTTTTTTCTGTTTTATGCTGGCTAAGATGGACTATTTGTAGAATCAAACTTTTATGAGGAAGTTTGGAATGAAAAATACAAGCATTGCATGTGGGCCGTATCTTCAAATTACATGGGTATCTTCAAATTACATCATCTCCTATGAGTTCTATCTACCAGTTCATCTCACCTAGGGAATCTTAATTTTTTTTTCTGCCAGGCCCAATTATTACCCAGCCTAAATATGAAGTAAGTATGATACAATCCAGCTGCTGGGGAAGAATTTTCCAAATGACTTCCCAAATGAGTGGTAACTAAGGATGTGTATTCAATATTTTTTCCATAATAAAAATTTTTCCACAGTTTCAAAAACATTAGCAAATTGAAATCATGAAGCTGTCTACATGTGCTAGTCCAGATGTACCAATGACAGTGGAAGTGGGGAATTTCAAGCTAATTTGCAAATATAATATGATCCAGTGATCCATTGGCTAACATTTGCCACATCTTGGGAAATCTTGCACTTGTTTTAGGTCAATAGTGTACAACTTGTAAAAGCAAGTAGATTGAGTAACCAATGAAAACTGAAATGGTCAGTCTAATGTTTCTTTTGCTGTCAGGACATTTGGTTATAGTTGAATAAGTGGATCTTTAATGCTTTGCCATTTATCATTATTTTATTATAAGTTGTAGTAATTAGGAAAGCTACTGTATACCTGAGAGAAAGACATATACCCCAAACTTAGAGACAAGATCAGAAACTGTCAACCTCTAAGTCTAGAAATTATAAGAATCCAAATTCCACATATAGGATTTGATATATCAATAAGATTTTCAGCAATTATATGCCTGCCAGTGTGAATTGGAGAAACATAACTGTTTAAAGGGAATCAGGGAATAGTCAACTGAAAATTTAATCAATTAAACTTATAATGTAAACATGGGAAATGCAACAGATTATGAGAGTAACTTGAAATAGAAAAGGATGATACCATAATGACAAAGATAAAAAGGTAGGTGATGTTCTCTGTGCTGTTTTTTAAAAGAGAAATTGTACTGAGGAAGGAATGCTTTTAATATGATTATCTGGCCAACTTGACAAACATATAAAAGCCATGGACCTGGATTCAAAACCTGGCTTTGCCAGTTACTAGCCGTGTTACCTTCTACCCATTATACCATGTGTTTGAGCTTCTTCTTATCTGTGGAAAGAGAAAACTAATATTTGTCCTTTCTAGATCATAGGGTTGACATGAGACTCAAATTGCTAGTACTATTAAGAAAAAAGGTAACTCATTTTACTACAATATCATAGTTAATAAAGATTTCCCAGAAGATCATCTAACTCTCGTTAGTATAATTCCACACTTATGAAGTAACCTTTTAATTTTAATTCAGCTCCCATTAAGCCCTATTTGAAATAAGTATTTAATTAGATCCATTTATTTCCTTTGTGGATTCTCATAATTCAGTATTTCAAGAATATGTGCTTTCTTTAGTATGCATATTTACTAGACTGATAATAATACAAACCTTTTGGTAGGTGGTATTAAAGAGTTATTGTGACTTTAAAAATGTGTCACCCAGCAGACAGTCTGGTGACAAGCCTCTCTGCTAAGTTGGTCATCAATCAATCAATCAATATAATTTATCAATTATATATCAATATATCAATTAATCAATAACTATGTATTAAATACCTACTATGTGCCAAGAACTGTGCTAAGTGCTGATATTGCACTTTCATTCCTTTACCAGGCAAACTCATGGGTATACTAGAGGCAGGTTGAAGCTGTGCAAGGTTAATTTACATCTTAAAAATCAGCAAACACTTCAAATCAGGGCTTAATTTATTATTTTGTTGATTGTCCAGACTTAAGGAAATGATGAAAAGATGTTAATAATGTAAATTAAAATTTTAAATATGCCCTGCATACAAATGATTTGTTTGTTTGTTTTAGGAAGCCAGTTATATTTCTTTTTTTTAAATTTAATTTTTATTTAATAATTACTTTATATTGACACTCGTTTCTGTTCCGATTTTTTTTCCTTCCCTCCCTCCCTCCGCCCCCTCCCCTAGATGGCAAGCAGTCCTTTATGTGTTGGATATGTTGCAGTATATCCTAGATACAATATATGTTTGCAGAACTGAACAGTTCTCTTGTTGCATAGGGAGAATTGGATTCAGAAGGTATAAATAACCCGGGAAGAAAAACAAAAATGCAGATAGTTCACATTCGTTTCCCAGTGTTCTTTCTTTGGGTGTAGCTGCTTTTGTCCGTCATTTATCAATTGAAACTCAGGTCTCTTTGTCAAAGAAATCCACTTCCATCAAAATATGTCCTCATACAATATTGTTGTCGAAGTGTATAATGATCTCCTGGTTCTGGGAAGCCAGTTATATTTCAAAGCCTTTCCAGCTTAGTGGGGATCTTCAAAAGTTTGTTATCCAATAACATAGCCTTCAGGAATCTTGAACTTACAGTTATCTCATGCCATCATGAATCAAGAAAGACTTTGCTAGAAGAGATATTTTAATTAATAGAAATAATGGGCCAAATTGCTACCCTGTCAAAAGATTCTGGATTTTTAAGAATTCAGTTAACACAGGCCAAAATGATAGTTGCCTGGATGACTTGGAAAAATGACTCAATTGGTTATTTGTCTTTGTTGAGAGATATAAGGGGAAACTGGCCACATCACATTCAATTCTTTCATCATACACAATGTTTCTTAAAACATCTCTGATGCACCCTCTGCATATCCACTGTGCATATTTTAACTTGTTTAACTCTCCTACTGCATCATGATGCTTCTCCATGGACTTTTCATCTAGTTTTTTAAAATTTCTACATCCTTCAGAAGATAATTGGGATTTGCACAAATAATTTAGCCTCTCTGTAATGCCATTTATTTACTGGGAAAATGAAGATAGTGACCAATCTCATATGACATGAATAAAGAAAAATAGTAACTGTTTATGAAATACTTTGAGGATCCATAAGAAAACCTTAGCAATATTAGGCTAATATTAGGTAATAGTAAATAGTTATATACAATCCAAATAGGCCATAGAGTCAAGTAGATAAGTGTCAGTGGGTATGTCGGCAATACCTGCAAGAAGGCAGAGATCATTTCTGATATTGATTACAACACTGTATTCCAAACATAGATGTGATTTCTTAATATATAAATATGCTTACAACCTTCAGAAAGATTTTTTGTTATATTGCTTGTGTGGGTTGTGAAGATTAATTATGATTTACTATCATTATCAAATAAGAGAGTTCAAAAGTAGTTCAAAGGGTCATTTAATATATACTCGCCCTCAGGAAAAGTATATATAACACTGCCTCAACTACCCTTTATAACCTTCAGGAAAGGATCTTTAGTAATTTCTGAAAATTAACATTACAATCATCATTATGAAGGGAAAATCATCTCAGTATCAGGATATTTTCCTGAGGTTTGCATAAATTTTTCTTATTGTCAAAGTCCCTTGCACATAATAGTTGGTTAATAAATGTTTGTTGAGTTGATTTCAATTTCATTAATAAAATTCAAATCCATTCTGTCTGCTAAAATACATTTAGTAGAAATAACTATCAATAAGGATCAACATTTTCCACATAATGATATAAGATCATCCTACTTAATATACGTGACAATATTATCTTGAAATATTGTTCTTTACCCTAGTTTTCAAGCCTTTCCTTTACAAAGATACACAAATTATTTTTTTTTAAAGAAGTAACATATGTACCATTAACATGTGGAACAGTCTGATATAGTAGAAAAATCATTGGGTCTGGAGTCAGAGCAGGGTTCAAATACCTCCTCTAATGAACCCTACCTAAGTGACACTGGATTTAATTAATCTTCTCCTGATTTCTTCATCTATAAAACGAAGAGTTTGGATTATATGGTCTCTAGGTTCCTTCCAGCTTTATATCTCTGATCCTGAGCATCATGGCTAGCCATGAAGTGAAAGAGAAAGGTTATAAATAGATAAGCCCAGGTATTAAAAGAATTAGAAGGCCTTGAATGCTTTGTACAGATCTTCGGTGAATGATTTATAGGAGGAAGTAGATTAGTCACATAAAGGATGTGAAAGTATGGATGGCTTCTAGATGAATGGGTGGAAAGGATGCCTATGTCCGTGAGTTCAGGGATCCCTATAAGGCCCAGTAGAAAGAGTGCTGGACCTAGAATCACGAAGACCTGAATTAAAATCATATTCCTGATATGTACTAGCTGTAGTACCTGGGCAAGTCATATAACTTCTGTGTTTCAGTTTCATCAATTATAAAATAGGGATAATAATAGTACCCACATCCCAGGATTTTGTAAGAATTAAATGAGATGTTAAAAAGCATAGTGACTGGCACATAATAGGCCCTAAATTAAGAGAAAGAATTTCCTCTTTCACCTAATCAAAAAAAAAATCTAAATAAATCTGATTCTTATTGATTGGCCCCAATTGGTCCCAGGCCAAGCCCCATTTGGTCATTATTTAGATCCTGATTGACTCAGATTGAATATAAAAAGCATTTATTTCTGCTTTGGCCAGAAACCCTGAAGGTCTTCCCCTCCCAGATTTATTTACTTATTTAGATTTTTTTTTTTTTGATTAGGTGAAAAAGGTCATTCTTTGCCTTAGTTGCTATGTGACCTTATCACTGGATGTGTGCAGCCTGTCAATCTGAAACCTGTTGAAGACCTTAACTTAAAAAGTCCAAGGTCAACCACTGCACCAAGGCCATCTCCAGTCCTACTGATCCAAATCTTGTCATTGGGCCCAGATGACTTTGGAAGGGAAAGTGAGGCAGGTGACCTTATAGAACCCTCCCTTACTTAAATCCAATTCATTTTCAGTCATGGCCTCATCTCCCTAACATCATGGTGCTCTTCCAGTACAAATGACAAACAAAAACAAGACCTTAAATAAAGGCTTGTTTCCTTACTTCCTTCATATGTAAGTTATTTCATGTTTTCTTTCCCATTAGACTATAAGTTTCTCCAGAGTAGGAACAATTGCTTGTTTTTTGGTTTTTTTTTGCAGATGCAATTGGGGTTAAGTTACTTGCCCAGGGTCACACAGCTAAGAATGTGAGGCCAGATTTGGACTCAGGTCCTCCTGACTTCAAGGCTGATGCTCTATCCACTGCATTACTTAGCTGCCCTGCTTGTTTTGTTTTTTCTTTTATTGTTGTTGTTAGGTTTTTTTTGGCCTTTCTTTGAATATCCATTGCTTAGCATAGTGGTTGTTATGAAGTACAAATTTAATAAATTCTAGTTGATTGATCCTTTTCTGTTTATTCTCTAGTTTTATACCATCTTTATGCTCCAACCCCAAAATACTCATTAGTTGAATAATGATGACTAAATCACTTAATATTGCAAGAACTAGGCAATTCTCTAAGACTTATCTAAAATGAGTTTATCTTCTTTGACAGAGGCTGTCTCTTGGTATAAACTTTCCAAGGAATGACTGTAAGATAATAAAACACCTTTTCCTTTGTGCTTGAAACCTGGTTCAGAGGAAAACCAAAAGCATTTTGAACAAAAGCAGCATAATTGGATGTGGAACTCTGAAATTTACTTTCCTTCTAACCTTCTAACACTAATTCCCTTATTTCAGTTGAAACCTGATACTCACACCATGTAAACTATGTCCCTCAATCTCTCCTTATTATTCCAGTCAATCAATCCCATTGTGTTAGCACTTAACTTTCCTATCCTATTTGGAAGTATGCCCAATTTAAATTTAAGAAGGCTAAAATGTTTCTGGAAAACATGAGTATGTCTTTTATTGGTCATGTCAACAATACATTCACTAGCATCCTGGAAACTCTACAATTTATACTCTATTATACACTCCTATTATCAAGGTTATAAGAATTTTGCAAACCATGACAAAATCACTTTGATTGATACCATTTCAAATTAATTCTAATCCCAACCAGGACCTCATTGCTGTTCATCAGTTCATCAGAGCAAGGTACAGATAAGGCAGGATCCAGGACATCCTTTCATTCAGATAAAGAGATAGGATGTATTTTAGTAAGGTGTTATTATTCAGGGAAGGAGACTGGTTCTTACCTGACAGAATATAGTCAAAATGTAGCTTTTACTAGACAAATAAGAAATCAGCATAGGGCTTTTACAGAAGACAAATGAGGAGCAAGAGATAAGAGCTTTTATTGTTCTGCCTTCCTTAGTTAGATATGCAGTTTTGAGTAGACTCTGGGCTATGACCCATCATCTATCCCCTTTAAGTCTTTTGGGAAGAGTAATTTCTAGGACAAGGGCTGGGGATCCATCAGTACTACCCCTAGTACCACCTTATCTCAGAAAAATAACTTCAACTCTTACTTCCTGAGAAAACTGAGGTTATGTAGAATGGCTTTTAAAAATTATTATTATTGTTTCTCTCTTATTGAAGCACATCTGTTTTTTATCTATGTTTTCTATTTCCCACCTGTTTCAGATTTCTTCATCCTTTCCAAAAGCAATCCTCCTACCTGTATTTTTGGTACTATCCCCTCTCATGTGTTCCAGAAACATTTTATACTTCGTAAATTTTCAATCTTAGCCTTTTCACTAGCTTTTCCCTCTAAACATTCAACCATACTCATTTCTTCTGTGACCTGGAAAACAAAATCTTCCTCATCTCTCCTTCCTTACACCAAAAAAATTCTTGAAAGAGTAATTTATATTCAATTTCTCCTTTTCTTTGTTACTTACCTCTCAGTTCTTTGTAATCTGCTTTCTGCCCAGTAACTATACTGAAGAGTTTTCCAAGATCCTTTTCTTAGCCTTCACCTTTTTAGCTAACATTTATTGATAATAAATCATAATTTCATGGCCCCCAAATTCAGTTAAATAATCCCATGTGGGGTTGCAACCCATAGTTTAAGCAGCTTTCTACTATATTACCTAACTTCCTCAAAGGGACCTAGTCATTCCCAAAGTGACTACTTTTAAGGGAACCATTCTTTTTATAGTAATAATGATAATGATATTTATAAAGCATTTTAGAAAAGCATTGTGCTGTAGTGGACAGAGGACTAGCATTGCAGGAGCACAATTTCCTGATGACACAAACTAGCTGAGTGACCTAACCTTTCAGTGCTGCAGGAAATTCCCTATGTCTCTAATTACAGATGAGTTACAGATCTCGGTTATGGAAATCCTCACTCCCAGGAAGTTCCCAGTACCTAATACATACTTAATCTAATTTGAGATTCACAATACCCCCATGAAGTACTACAAGTATTAATTTTTTCCCATTTTACAGATGACATTTAGAGAACTTAAGGGATTTTTCCAAGGTCACATGGCTAGTATGTATCTGCAGCAATATTCAGAGATCTTCCTAATTCCAGATTCAGTACTTCATTCTTTACCAGCCCACAAGTATGTTGGTTAAGAAATAAATTTTTATCTTATAGTAATATCCACTTAGCATTTATCAAAATAAATAACAATCAACATAAATTTAGATTTTATTTTTAAAATTAAATATTTTAAATTAATAATATATTAATATTTCTTAATGTATTAATAATAATAAAGTAGATTTAAACTAAATCAAATATTTGGTTATGTTTGATTTATTTATATGCATACTTTTTAGTAGGTGGAAACCTAAAGCATAAACTGTGAACAAAGCTTTTCAGGCTTCCATGAGAAATCACACATTAGTATCAACTTTTATATGTTTCCCCTATTGTTTCCAAAAGCCTTCCTTTGCCTTCATTATGACTTAGTTCTATTTTGGGATTAAAAAAAAACTATTAAAATTGTCTTTGCAGAGTCAATATTCAGTAATTACTAGTTGTTGGTTATCTTTAAAAGAAATCTTGGTTTTTATCCAGTTTTACTCAATTATAGGAGTTAAATAATACTGGGCTAGAAATCATTATGCTGTCATATTCTTCTTCTTCTTCTAATTCAGGATTCAGTTTTGAAGCAATTGCACATAATCTCTTGTGGATTGATAAGATTTGAAATTTCATGGAGTCAGTCAAACAATGAGTCATATTTTCTAGACTCTTTACCAGACAATATTTGTGGCTTCTAATGAATAAAAATATAAGTAATATGAGGAGTTTTTCTGGACCACACCCTTAGGCAAAGGAAAAGAGGACATCATATATTTAGTAAATGCTTTGAAATTGATTTAAGTATATGATTCACCTTTGGGTTTTCCATGACCAGGAAAAAAAATTTACAGAGAGTTAGCTGATAAATGAGAACCTGTTTCCTTCAAAGCCATATAAGAAAGATAAATTTTAATTAAAAATCTTTATAAACAAATTGATTACCTAGTCTAGCCTATCAAGTATACCTTTCCTTTGAAATATTAATTACCTAACAAATTAATTTAAAAGTTAATAAGCAAATTTAAAATTCTCATTGTTAGTCAACACTTGGTGAGTATTTTCTTTGTTTAAAAGATTAGCATAAAATATTTGAGAGTAATAATAAAAACTTATTTAAATAATTTTATTTATTAGAAAATATGATTATGGTAGTTGCTTCTTCAAAGAATTCTAATTTAGTTATCAAATTTCATTATATTTGATTCAATGAATATTTATGGCATACTTCTTAAGTTTATCTTATCGAGTTAAGTATTAGGACAGATTCAAGGATTTTAAAAGCCATCAAAGCAACCACAGTCTAATGAGGGAGAATAAGACATGTTTCACAAACAAATACAGCATAAAGTAGAGTGTGAATATATGTGAGAAAACTCATAAAAGATGTGTAGAATTTTAAATCGAGATTAGACTTAAAAGTGCATATAGTCCAATCTCCTTATTTTACAAATGAAGAACTAAGATTCAGGGAAGGTAATCAACTTGCTGAAGTCTATATGGAAAGTGATAGGAGCAGAATTTTAACTCAGTTTCTGTGACTATAAAACTAATGCTCTTTTCACTTGAAAAAACTTCAGTGTACAAAGAAAAAAAAATGGTAAAGAAGCAGAGAATTTCTATCTATATCAGCAGGTTGGGGATTGAAATACATAACATAGAGAAAGAAAGTATTTAAAATATCTAAAGATAGGTAACATAAAGTGTTATCATGTGAGAAGTCACCCACCATAATAAAAGGTGACTAGCTGTGGGTGGAGAAGATAGTTAGGTAGCACAGTGAATAAGTGCTGGCCCTGGAGATAGGAAGAGTTCTCTTCATGAATTCAAATCCAGTCTCAGACACTTATTGACTGTCACTTAGCAAGTCACTTAGCCCTATTTGTCTCAGTTTCCTCATACCTAAAATGAGATGGAGAAGGAAATGGCAAACCACTCTAGAACCACTGCCAAGAAAACCCCAAATGAAGTCATGAAGTGTTGAATGGGACTGAAAACTACTGAACAATAACAGTGGCAATTGATACTCTGCTAAGCAGTACTAAAGCAGTTCATCATCATTATCATCATCACCATCAATAGGTTTACTATTTTTCTAGGATGTGGAATCAACATGTGACAGAAAACTTTCTAGCCAGAATCAAACTCAATTATAAAATGATAATAGCTAACATTTTAAAAATGTTTTAGAATTTGCAAAAAGCTTTTAGCTCCTTTGAATCTTACAACAGCCCTGTGAGATGGCTGCTATTATTATATCCCCATTTTATGGATATAAATGGGGAGGGAGTAGTCTGTGTCTGGGGTATACTCAGAGTACCTAGGACAGCACCTCTTCACTAATCAAGTATTACATGTAAAGTACTGCCCTGTGTACCCACAGAAGTTTATGTAAATAAACCATTTCACAAAGCCAGGGCAATCAGCTCCAATCTTGGCTGTGTGATGTTCTCCTTGTGATGCTTGGGAACACATTTAAGGTAAGAAAGGGAGATAGAATCCTTGAGCAAGGAGGTAAATAATGTGATTTCTTTTCATGTGCCCATAATTGTAGTCTCCACAATAGCATTATTAGATAGCTACTATTCTCCTGGCCTCCATTAATGTAGGACTTTTAAATTTTTTCCACTTGCAACCTTATTTGTATCTGAGAAATTTTTACATGGCCACTGGCATATAGATATTTTAAATAGGTATACAAATCAAGTATTTACTGATAATAAATCATAATTTCACAACTTCCCACATTCAATTATGAGACCCTGTATGAGTCACAAACCCCATACAGTTGAAGAACCTGAGCATTAAAGCCACGAGCACTCTTAAAAATTTGGGTTTGCCAGACCTGGAGCCACCAATTGTTTTATTATTCTCATACATGCCAAGAAATTGCTTTTATTTATATAGCACATGCTTTGTTTTCACTTATCTGGTTAAATGTTGTATAACCCCAAGAGAATAGAAATTCCTTGAAGGCAGAGATGTTTGCATTTTTGTCTTTTTATTTTTTAAACCAAGTAAAATGCCTAGCAAATATTAATAGCTTAATAAATACTTGTTGAATTTGGATTATATATCTCTTAAAGGAAATATGTTCTTAGTACAGACCTAGCCTTAAAAGACAATTAAACTAATAGAACCAGGAAGACATCTAAATGAATCTTGCTTTGACTTATATTAAAATACTTCCACATTATTTTGGTCAGTCTGTGCATAAACCCACACTAAATAGTTCTGAGATTTATTGTTCTCCAAACCTTGGGTAAGAAAAAAAAATGTCAGTCAAAATAAGAATACTTTCTTATCAAAAATCAACTAACCAATCAGAAGGAAAAAATGGGGGAAGGGAGGGGATAGTGACCTCCTCTCACCCAAAATAAAAGTTTAAAAATGAAGGATTTATCATACTTATTTAAAGATAAGAATGTTCTTAATGATATGGGCATTCCACTGTTTCTATTTTGAATAACATATTTCATTTTAGAGAAAAAAGGGAAAAAAAATTTTTTGTTAGGTTACTGCAAACTGACCTGGCTTTTTATATTGTATATTTCTGTTCTGTATATATCCCTTATCTCTTACCACATTGTATAATTTTTGCTTTAGGGATATTCAATGATTCCCCAAATGTACATATGTGTGTGTTAGCAAAGTGAATGTACTCTATTTTTTAAACTGCCAGATCATTCCTTTAGATATACTATTTCCAAAAGTAATGGAAACAACTTTTCTGGTGATTGCATAGTTCAAGAATTAGAAGCTTGTTTTGAAGCAAAGTTCCTCTGATTTCCTCTTAAGGAATTGACCAATACCTTGATTCTTGACAGATAAAGGACCTCAATATACTCAACTACCTCACTGATTCTACTAGACTCATTTCAATGAAAGTTTTCAGCCTAACCTTTTCTAAATCAGTTTTATTTTGTGGTTTCTTTAGCCTTTGCTTTAGACCAATTTGCCTAGTAAATGACCAGTCTATGTCAGTTTATAGATCAGTGAACCTATAGAAAAGCCATATTCTGAATTACCACATAGGAGACCAAGAGTGAAGGCAGAAAATGATTTTCCAAGACACTGAACATGGGGGTGGCACATTAATAGATCATTGCTCACTCTATGTTTGAAAAAACAAAAACAAAAAACCCAATTATCATCTGGTATGTCTCGGGGCTAACCCATTCCTTTCTACTAGGAAAATAATTTCTTATTGGCATGGTAGTATGACTCATATCCTGACACTGAACTTAGACAGTTCCAGGAGTCACTAAAAGAAGAAAGACCAGAATAGAAATCTCAAAAGTACTGAGTTATCACCTAAATTGCTGCGACAGGTGTGGTTCATTCTCATCTTCCTATCCCATAACTGGCCATAATGCCTAACAGTATGGCTGGTCACTTTCTTAAACAGGCAGATAAGAAGGGCAAGCACACTTCTTTTGCTATCATTTACAATTAATAACGATTATATATTATCCAACAGTTAAAATGCACTAGATCTTTCCTTCCATATCTATAAAATAAAGCATTGCATTCCTATCTCTCTGTCTCTCTCTTTGTCTCTCTGTTCCTGTCTGTCTCTCCTCTTCCATTTTTTATTCTTCCTCCATCCCTCCCTTCCTTCTTTTTGTTGTTTCACTTTTATTTTTCTTTGAATGGACAATTGATTTCATAAGTCCAGGGAATTTCTGATATGAAAATTGCTTCCGTATACTGAGATCACCAAGCAATCAACTAACAAGCATTTATTAATCACTTCCTATGTGCCAGTGTGTGAAGATACAAAGATAAGAAAATTTTCCTGTTATCAAGGAATTTATACTTTATCAGAGAAGACAAATATATATATGTATATATATGTATATGCAGAAGAAATACAAGAATAAAAGATAGTTTTAGTAAGAGGTGACACAAGTAATTGAGGGAATCAAGAAAGGCTTCATATAGAAAGACATTTGGTCAGCAAGAAAGTCAAATCAATCAATACTTAGAGAAATTAGCTCTGGTTAGTCATTGAAAGGACAAATGCTGAAGCTGAAGTTTAAATGCTTTGACCACATAATGAGAAGGACTTATTGGAAAAGACTCTGATTCTGGGAAAGATTGAAGACAAAAGGAGAAGAGGATGGCACAGGATGGAATGGACTGATAAGTTCATGGAAGCAACAAATATAAACTTGGGCAGATTTTGAGAGCTAGCAGAAGATAAAAGAGCCTGGTGTGTTATGGTCCTGGGGTCATGAAAAGGCAAATACAACTGAATAACAACTTGATCTTAGTACGAAGGATGTAAGGAGATATGAGATTAAGATGAGGAGGAAATACATTCCAATCCTGGGAGACAACCAGGGCAAAGGCAGAGACAGGAGAGGAAGATAGAGTGATGAAAAGCAAGAAACCCAGTTTTCCTAGATTGCTGGGCGGAGCAACGAATAGACCATCAAACCCAGAGTCAGGCAGACTTGAGTTCAAGCCTGACCTTGCATATTTAGTCATGGTGTGGCATTTAACCGCGGACTGCCTCAGTTTCCTTATCTATAAAATGGGGATAATTACCTCTCAAAGTTGTTACAAGGATAAAATTAGACAATATTCTTACAGTCCCTTACAAACATTAAACCACTATATAAATGCTATTATTAGTATTGTTATTGTTATTATTATTAGAATACAGAATAATACATATAATAAGGCTAGAAAAGTAAGTTGGGGCTAGGTAGTAAAGGGCAACTCATCTATAATTTAGAGAGTTGCCTGGGACAGTGAGAAGCTAAGTGACTTGCTCAGTCACCCAGCTGGTGTGTGTGCAAGGCTTGAACCCATCTTCCAAGACCAACGTGGTCCCCAATGCCACCAAACTGTCCCACACCTACTATTAGATATGCATAAAAGTTTTTCCCCCCTTACAACTCTGCCTACTACTTAGACCTTTGCTATCTTGGCTACATTATTGGACAGTGATAGACTAGACCCTGGCTTAACAACTACCAAGAAAAAGAAAAAGAGGCTTCCATCGCGGGACATATCCATCCCTTCCTCTCTAGAGATGTACTAAAGCACGCAGCAGAACAGATGGTGCCAGGAGGAACATTACTGCATTCCTATTTATCTTATTACTTTTTGTTACTGAAATTAGTATGCTTAATTGACATAGGAAAGAAGAAAATATTCTCAAACCTATTGTTTTGCAATCCTTAGACAAAGTCTTGTAATTCTTGTAGAGAAATTTTAGTTTCCCAGAAAAGGAAAGGAAAAAACATATGTTCTTGACACAGTTGAGTAAAGGTATGGGACGGATGTTACAGCTCTCTTCATTGTCAAATTATAGAGCATGAGAAGTGGTTTGATGGTTTTCCAGTTCTTACCCTGGTTGTTTTGGGAAGTGAGACCACAGTGGCTGGATTTACATTGTTTATATATTTTTTCTTTTTCTGAAAACACTTTTCTAAATTCTTTCCTTCTCATTGAATGTCTATGGCTGATATGTTTGAGGCTCATATCTTAGTAATTCAGCTAATTTGAAAAAAATGTTCTATTTTGACTCATAAGAAGGTTAAGATCTACTTCTCATGCACATTGTTAGTGTTAGACAAGAAACTAATTGCTTCTGAAAGCTGATGTCTGAAATATCTCCAATATTTATTTGGGAAATGTTGTCAGCAATGAAAAAATTCAGGAAATTATTGTTCAATTATTTCTACCAAAATAATTTTTAAAAATATTAAATGTTAATCATATTATAATATTATTATAAACATTTTTAAAAAGAGCAACAGAACAAATAAAGAAGTGAAATATAAACAACCTAACAAGAAACTTTAGATGACTGTAAGCTTTTTGAATGAAAGGATTATGATACACTGAAAGAATACTAAATTTGAAGTCCAGTAACCTGATATTAAATCCCAGCTCTGTCATTTACTAATAGCCTCAAGCAATGCATTTAACCTTCCTTAGCCCCAATTTTCATGTCTAGAAAATGAAAAGATTAGAGTATATTCTGAAATCTCTCCCAGTTCACAATTTTTGATCCTATGACTACCATTTTAATCTTCATAACGCTAACATAGTGCTCTTGAATAATGCTTGGTGTGAGATATAGGTCTATGCTGAGTTTTTGACATGTTATTTTCTAGTTTTCCCAGCAATTTTTGTCAAATAGTGAGTTCTTATCCCAGGAGCTGGAATTTCGTGGCTTACCAAATACCAAATTACCATAGGCCTTGATTGTTGTGTATTGTATATCTAATCTATTCCACTGATCCATCTCTCTATTTCTTAGCCAGTTTGAAATGGTTTTGATGACTGTTGTCTTATAGATTTAGGTCTGGTACTGCTAAGCTACCATCCTTTATATTATTTTTCATTAATTTCCTTGATATTATTTCCTTGATATTCCTGACCTTTTGTTCTTCCAGATGAGTTTGTTATTATTTTTTTCTAGTTCTATAAAATAATTTTTGGTAGTTTGATTGGTATAGCACTGAACAAGTAGACCAATTTAGACAGAATTGTCATTTTTATTATATTAGCTCAACTACCCATAAGCAATTGGTATTTTCCCTGATTTTGTTTGTGTGAGAAGGATTTGTCTATGTATACAAGCACAAGCATATCAGTTCATGTGTCTCCAACCTAAGATCTCCAGTTCTTATAGATAATGCTTAACCTTTATCCTGAGGGTTCTCTTTGATGTCTTCTGTTCAGTATGGACATCCAAAATTTCACTTCAACACATAGTAACTCTTTGGGGATTTTCAAAGTTCATAGTATCATAGATTTAGAATTGGAAGGGACATGAAAATAATCTAGCTGAGCTTCTTTATTTTACGAGTAAGGAAACTAAGGCTCCTGGAAGGGTTCTGGGATTCAAATCGGGGCCCCTTTTCTTCAAATCCAGTCCTTTTCCCCACTGCACCATAAGGCTTCCTATGCAGTTGTAAACACTGTTTAATGTAAATTGGAAACAGTAAAATTGCTGATTTCCTCTTGTGTGCTGTTAAGAAAGGAACCAATCATTCAATCCTCTGCAGAAACAGTATTGTTTAGGTACCTACTCTAACCCAGAAGGCATTTTTCTCTGTCATCTTCAAATACAGCAGGAAAAAATGCTAAGATAAAATGTGGAAAACATATATATATAGAAGAATTGCACATGTTTAAACTATATTGGATTACTTGCAGTCTAGGGGAGAGGAGGGGAGAAGAATTTTTGGAACAAGGGGGTGAATGTTGAAAACTATCTGCATTTATTTTGGAAAAAAGCTATTTAATTTTTTTAAATTAAAAAATAATGAAATATTAAAAAATGCTAAATTTAAGATCAAAGAACCTGAATTCAAATCCTGACTCTTATCCCAGGAAAATCATTTTATTTGTCTTGGGCCTCAGTTCCAAATCTTTGATCCTTTCATAATACTTGGCTATAAAAATTAGTTTCTTTTAAGTCTGAAAGACAATATAATTACCCCTAAAATTTACTTAGTTCCCAAACCTCTTCAGATGGAGGGAATATGTTTTAAGTAAAAAGTTTTGAGTTCAATCACAATCACTTTGAACACCTTAGAAGAATCCCTAAAACTTAAGTAGAGATTGGATTCTGCATAAGTTAATTGTATCTATCTGTAGTTAAATCCTGGCTTCTTTGAGATTAAGACAAAACTCATTTTATTTGAGACATTTGAATTTGTTTATTTATTTGTTTTTTAAGACAAAAACAGGCTGGCTGTATACCTGTAGATAATTAGGTTTCAGGAAGAAAGGTTGAAAAAAGAAGTCCCCTTCCTTGAAACTTCCCTCAGTCTGAATTCACCTCCCAAAGATGCCTGGAGAGCCTCTGACTCCCCTCCATATCTCCCTTCATTGCTACAATTCAGGCTTCCTTTTTCTCCATATCTGTTCCATTCAGGCGTACTCAGAAGCTCTTTTCTCTTCGTCTGAGATAGATTTTTCCAATTCATACTAAGTGCTTAGAATTCGACCCAATATCAATCACTTTAATTCAAGGTGTCCCCATTCTCATTCAGCTCTGATTATCTAGTTCAATCAAAAGGTATTCTTAATAAACTTGACATCAGAGCCAAATGGAGGTGTTTTAACCCCATCCTTTCACTATATTGCATACTTCCCCTCATATTTTTTGGGGGGGATTATTTTGTTTATTAAATATAGCTAACTAGTCTCTTTCAAAAAACAAATAAACATTACAATTTGATTAACTGAACTGTACAAATAAATTACTCCGTGCAGGAAAATATTCTGCAGATCCCCAAAGCAGGCACATTTCTTATTTACTTAAATTCCTTTTGGAACAGCTGCAGAAAAATAAACTAACCAAGCATGGATCTCTGGAAGTTTGTTCAAGCACTGTCATTTGGCTTATGAAACTAGAGGTGCTTGGAAGACTTAGGGAGGGAGATATAATAAACCTGAGTTCAAATCCAATGTCAGACAGACAATCTATGATCCTGGGCAAGTTATTTAACTGCTCTCTGCCTAATCTGTCAAATGGGGACAATGATAGCACCTACCACTTAGATTGTTTTGAGGATAAAACAAGACAATTGTAAAGCACTAAACATAGTGTCTGGAACATAGTAGACACTCCAGAAATATTAGCTATTCTTTTTAATGTCATTATAGTGCTATCATGGCAGAAGAAAGATTACATTTTTCTGGTTGTACCCAGATAACAGAATTAAAAACAACAGATAGAAGTTGCAAAAAAGCAGATTTTGGCTTACTATAAATAGAAAAATTTTCTAGTGAGGTCATAAAATGGATTAGGTAGCCTTGAGAAGGAATTTCTCCTCACTGGACAACTAGACAGCCATTGAGATCACTTCCAAATCTAAGATTCTGTGATTGTAGGTCATCATCTGTACCAGAGGAAATGACTGCTGGAAAGATGACATTGTGGTCAAAAAACAAAGGCAGTTTTCAAATACACCAACTCAGAACTGTGAGCTCTTAAAAAAGAAGGAAGTATTTATGTCTGAGGGTTTTTATTAGAAAGAGCAAAGAATGGTACTGATGCTTTCCTCTGTCGGCAAGTTCCTGTACACAAAAAGACCATTTCAACATGTGTTTCAAGTATCCAGACGTGCAAGAACATACAGGGGAACCCCATCACAACATTGTTGTTTTTTTTTTTTTTTTAAGCACAAGCCCTGTTATAGAAAGGCTGTCCTTAATTTCCTCCACATCTTCTGCAGGCTGGTCTCTGACTTCATCTTTCAACTGAAAGTGCCCTTTTCAGAGTCACCAACATTCTCCTAGTTCTGCCAAATCTAGTGGCCATTTTTCATTTTTCAACTTTCTTTACCTCTTTTCAGTTCTTAAAACTGTTGATCACCTTCTCCTTTGCGTGCTCTCCTTCCCATGACACTGCTCTCCTCTTTCTCTGTCCAACAGCATCCAATAGCTCCTTCTCAGTCTCCTTTAATGATTATTCCTCCATGTGCAACCAGGAATTGTTGTTTTGTTGTTGTTTGTTCTCAAAGAGCACCTTGATGTCAGGGAGGAGATGCCATGACAGGCAAGTGAACTGGATGTAAGTGAGGGCGGCTGGGCAAGATCACCTGCCTCCTTTCCCCTCCCCTCCCCCCAAAGCATCTGGGTCCAGTGTCCAGACAGAGATCAGGATGGCTGGCCAGGAATTGTGGATGTCCCCTAAGCAGTCCTCTGACCTTTATTCTTTTCTCCCTTTATAACTATCTCATCAGATGTTCCCACTAGTTTAAGTATGATTAGTATGCAGCAAATTCCCAGATCTAATGTTGTTCCTCTCAAAAAGCATCTCAAAAAAGATGCTTCATAATAATAATACTTGCAAAGCACTTAACACAGTGCTCAGCATATAGTACATAGTAGGTATTTAACAAATGCTTGTTTCTTTCCTTAATTATTTTCTTCTTTTCTTCTTGTTCCCCATGCTGAGAATACTCTATCTTGAATATCCTTGCCTCCCCTCTTCCTTCAAGTCCCAGCTAAAATTTTACCTTCTACTAGAAGACTTTTCTGATCCATCTTAATACTTGGGACTTCCTTATAATGATTATTTCAAATTTATTACATATTACATAAATATATGTAATATATATGCATATATATATACACACACATATATATATATGTGGCTATATCTATGTGTATATATGTGTGGTATAGAACCTGATTGATACTGTGTAAAAAGGAAAACCATCATCTAAGTTAGTGACTGGGATGTATTGCACTGGACTTGTCACTGTCTGTTGCTTAGCATTTCTATCAAGGCTTCAATACTATGGAGTATAAAAATTATTACAACTTTTTGGGAAACAGTTATTTATAGAGAAATAGTAGAAGAAATAATTATAGTATTGGTCTATAAAAGAATTTTTATACTATGATAAATTATGAATTCAGAGAAACCAACATTGCTTAGTGTGACCTAATGAAAAGTAAACATAACCAAAGAAAATAATATACTTTTTAAAAAACCTCAATAATGTGACTAAAAATAAAACTCAGGCAAAGAATTAAAATTAATTTTAACGATCAGTCTTAATTCTGGAGATCAGATGATGGAATACTTTTTCTGCCTCTCCACAGAGAGGTGGGACATGATTGTTCTGTAATTGTTGTTTACTTCTTTTTATTATTATAGCTCATCAACAAACATTTATGAAGTGTTTTGTATGGGTAGAAAATGAAGCAAGCACTAAAGATATAAAGAAAGGTGGAAACAGTCTTTACCTTCAAATAACTTACATTCTAATGGGGAAGATGACATGTAAATAGCCATGTACAGACACTACATATACAGGATGATTTGAAAATTTATCTCAGAAAGAAGGCCCTAGCATGAGAGACTCCAAAAGGACTTCTTATAATAAGTGGGAATTTAAGTACGGCTTGCAGGAAGGCCCAGAAGCCTAAAGGCAGAAATGACAAAGAGATGGCAAAAAGTGAAACTCAAAACTCAAGAATGGAGTATCTTGTGTGGAGCATGGCAAGCTGGCCAGAGGCACTGGATAATAGAAGGTGTGAAGGTAAGTAAAATACAACATACTAGAAAGGTTGGAAGGGGCCATGTTATGAAGGAGTTAAACAAGGGAGAATTAAATGCAGAACTGTTGGTGAGAAGCAGAGGGAGGGGAGTATTTTCACAGGAAAATGACTTGTGGAAAAAAAAAGGCACCATTAGGAGCAATTAAATAATACAGTATATAGAGCACAAGCCCTGGAGTCAGGAGGACTGGAGTAAGTCTTAACACTTACTACCTGTGTGACCTTGGGCAAGTCATTTAACCCCAATAACCTCACCAATTTTTTTTTTTCAAATACAATAAAAATTTGCCTTTTTTCCCTCCCACCCCATTTCCCCCACAAGTTGAGAATCAAAGAAAAATAAAACTTACAAACATATTTGTGGTTGTTGTTCAGTCATTTCAATCATGTCTGACTCTTCATGATCCTATTTGGAGTTTTCTTGGCAAAGATACTATGAGGGTTTGCCATTTTTTTCCTCCAGCTATTTTATAGAAGAGGAAACTAAGGTCAACAGGATTAAGTGACTTGCCCAGGGTTACACATCTAGTGTCTGAGGCCAGTTTTGAGCTCATGTCTTCTTGATTCCAGGTCTAGCTCTCTATCCACTGCCTCACCTCGCAGCCCCACAAATGCAGATAGTCAAATAAAACAAATGTTGACACTGGCCATGTCCAAGAAAAATGTATCTAAATGTTATACCTCTCTATCAGAAGATAGGTAATGGATTTCATTGTTAATCATCTGGAATCATGCTTGGTCATTAAACTGATCAACTTTCCTAATTCTTTCAAAGTTCTTTGTTTTTTACCATACAGTTCTTGTACATAATTATTCTCATGGTTCTGTTCACTTTAGTCTTGCATCTCATCTCTTCATATATCTTTCCAAGTTTTTCTGAAACCATCCCCTTCATCATTTCTTATAACATAATAAATACTATTCAGTCATATCCATACACCATAACTTGCTCCATTTGATGGACACCTTCTCAAATTCCCATTCTTTCCCACTTCTAAAAGAGGAATAACTATTTTGTATTCCTTACTTAGAATTTTATTTAGAAATAACCTCTACCTTAACCTTCCATCCCTCTAGTTTCCCCTTCCCACTCTCTCCCATTTAATTCTTTGTTAAGGGAAATGTATTATACTTTATATATATATTCTTCCCTTATTTGACCAGTTCAAATGAGAATGAGGTTCCCTTCTATCCCTTCCTCTCTGATTGTACGTCCTCATCATCTTAATATTAGGTGACACTTTCCACATAAGGCCTTTTCTCATCTACCACGTAATTTTTATATTATTTTGTATATTCCATTTTATTACTTATTTCTGCACACTTAATCTCTACATTAGAATATCAAACTCTTTGAGGACAGGAATTGTTTTGGTTTTGTCTTTGTGACCCCACTGTCTAGTAATAGGATTGGGATAGCAATACCTAGTTCAAAATAAACGTGTGACAAATTCACAATGGTCATTCTCTTTGGCAAAAAGTAGATTTATTTAGTGGAAAGGGTTACAGACAAAATGAAGGATACAATAGACACCAAGAATGGTAAATATGAAATATAGTTGGGAGAGCATACAGTTAGACTAAGGAAAAAGACAAGCTCTCCAGGGGAACTTGGAATTATTCAGGAGAAAGGAAATACTCTGTGAGGTGGAAGAAGCCCATTGTCTTCCAGTTAAGACTGACCAAAGTTAACTAGAGTAAGGAGAATGGTGCCATTAGAAGGAAGGCACTATGAGGGAGAGAAAAAGAGTACCTTATGGGGGGGGACTAAGTCTTGAAGAGAACTTAGCAAAAATCTTCATCGTAAGAGATCTTTTACAGAGCAAAAATAGCCTAAGTATCTTCTCAGAGAGACCAGAGAAAGAAAGGCAGGAGCTCAGAGAGAGGAATCAGGAACCTGATGATATGTTCCTGGCTAGAAGTATCTCAAAAGGTTGGGGAATGGAAAATGGGGGTTGCTAAAGAATTCTTCCTAGATTATGTGGGAATTATCTGATAATAGAATTATTTGATAATAGTTTCTTCCTGACAGGGAAGTGAGTAAGTCACATAATCTAGTTTGTGCCTTACACATAATAGTGTTTAATAAATGCTGGTCTGGCCCTGAGATTTTATCGGTATAAGGAGAACCCCCATAAGGACACTTATAAGAGCTTGCTAGGACACAGTGAGTGAGGTTGAGTGACTTAGACAGAATCACACAACCATCATGGGTCAGAGACAGCATTTGGAAATAGCTCATCCTGATAGCAAGGCCAGTTCTCTACTCACTAATCATCTTACTGAATTAATTAAATGGAGTCACATGGTAGGGAAAATATGTAGATATTTTGGGGCTTTTGCTACATAAAGCAATCAACAGTATGGCAGAAAATGAGATTAATTCCGTAAGAAGGTAAAGGTGTCACAATTGATGGAAGATCTTGAAGCTGACTTCAATGATTAAAAGTTGAAAACTATATTGACATGATTTGAAACTAGTCACTTCAGGACCTCTTCTCTACCCCAATCTTACTCCCCCCAAAGAATAGTGTGATGCAAAAAAAAAAAAAAAAAGTCTGATCAAATTAATTTTTGTTCTGCACAGTGCAAATATTAGGTGCCTTGTATTTAAGGCAGTTTTTTGAGAAGTGACCACTGGATTACAGGATTATTATGGAAAGCCACTATGATGATCACTTGAACCAAATAAATCTTGGGGAGTGGAAAAGGCCCACTTCCTCAGAAAGTGCTTATGGTTTTTAATACAAACATTGAGTGTGGTTTGTGCACAGATGTAAGAGGAAATAGCTGAGGCCTGTGTTTTGAGATTTCATCTTTTTTTTTTCCAGTGATGGCAATTCCTGAATTTATTCCCAGAAGGTTAAATGATCCAGCCTAGTTTTGCAAATGTGTCACAAGGTCTTAAACTTTGTTTCACCTTTATTTCACCTCAGGATCTGGGATGGTCAGTGGGAAAAGAAATGAGCCTTGCCCAAAGAATGTGGTGATACACACCTGGTTTCCGCATCATTGCAGTATCCATTTAAAAGCCATTTAAATAAAGAGGTCATTTTTGATAATAAACAGTAGGAACATTTTATAAGATTCAAACATTCCCTAATCACTATATTACTATCTTTACCGATATTGTTTCTTTATTTTTATAATTTATATAAATGGATTAAGAAAATTCAGATTTGTGTATTTAACTCGCATGAGAAATGTGGAATAAAATCCACATTTTGGACTTGTGGTTGTATTCTGCCCATTAAGAACAAATCTGCATCTTCTTAAGTAGTAATAGCACCTGTTGGGCTGCACAGATGAGTAATAGACATAAATAGAGGAACAGGAAATAATTGAGGTTCTCACTTCCAGTTCTCCAGACCACTCTGATCAAAATTACAGAAAATTCAGTTAAATTAGTCTAAAAGCATCATGGTAGAGCTAGTCTTGGGGGTCAGGAAGTTTTGAGGTCTAGGCCAGCACCTGACACATGCTATGTAAACATAATCAAGTCACAAGGAAAGCTCTGTTATTTATTATTCTAGACACTGGCCCTTCATGTTCCAGGCACTTTCTGAAGACATTTTGCGACTGAGGGTATCAGTGAAATATAGACTCATTCGGTGAGGGTGTTTTGCTCAAAGTAAGGAAAAAACGTTGAAATATAGAAGAAAGCTTTCTTCCAAGCAATGGATCTGATTTAAAGATCCAAATACTTGACCCAATTGAAGCAATTTATCACAATCTGTAATAATAAAAAAAAAGTTCATAGACAAACTTTTCTCAAGAGAAAAGAACTCTTTTACTAGACCAGTGTATTTGGTATTACTCTTCTCCAATCATTTGCTTGAGTCTAATGCTGGAGATTGACACACCCTAACAATCAATCCAGTCCAGCCCAGATACATAAGAAGAATGGAAATACAGGCTATATTTCTTCATGCCATTTCCTTTTCTCCCAAAATTTCTTCTAATTTTCTTCCCAGTTCACTAATTTATTATTCAGGACAATAGCCTTCAAGCTAATTTCTTTAAATAAAGAATGGTAATGGTAAAACATTGGTAAATGTTTTTTGGTCAAAACATTGGTCAAATGGTAAAACAACCTGCTAAGATATCTGCATACGTCTAGAAGGTCCCAATATTCTTTACTTCCTTGTTCCTCTGAAATTCTTTTGATTTAAAGAAAATAATTCAGTCCACCTTCAAGGAAGAACTTTTGTTTGAGTGACTATCTCACCAATCCAATATTCATTAAGTTTTATCTATTCCAGCTACATAATCTATCTCCTTCTCACTTACACTGTCACCTCCCTGATTCAGGGATCTCCTCTTCTCACACTCAAATTACTTCAATAGCCTCCTAATTGGTGTCCTGCATCTTCTCTCCCCTCTGCAATTCAAACTCCAAACAACAAAGTGAGAAATCTAAACACAAGCCTGATTAAATCATTCTTATTCAAGAAATTCCAGTGGTTCCCTGTTTCTTCTATGACCAAATAAAAACTCCTCTATTTAGCATTTCAGTCCTTCACAACTTACCTTCAATTTACCTTTCCAGGCTTATATGTTACCATATTGTGTAGCACAGCTGTCAAATGGAATTAATATTAGCACCTTGAAGATCAAATGAAATAATATTGTAAAGTGCTTAGCATAGTGATTGAACATGATAAGCACTATATAAATATATTATCATTAGTATTAATATTTATATGACCTTCTTGTTGTCTTGTCACCAAGTTTCTTTTTTTTCCTGCTTCTGAATTTTAATTTTTTAATAATAGCTTTTTATTTTCAATACACATGCAAAGATAGTTTTCAACATTCACCTTTGCATTCCAATTTTTTTTCCTCCCTTTTCCCACCCCTTTCCCGAGACAGCAAGTAATCCAATATATGTTAAACATGTACAATTCTCCTATACATACATTTCTGCATTTATCATGGTGCATAAGAAAAATCAAATCAAAAGGGAGGGAAATGAGAAAAATAACAAAAAGCAAGTAAACAATTAAAAAAAAGGTGAAAAAAAATTATGTTGTGTTTTTACATTCAGTCCTGAAAATCTTCTTTCTGATGCCATTGACTCTCTCCATCACGTCTATTGGAATTGGCTTGAATCACTTCATTATTGAAAAGAGACACATCCATTGATCATCACATAATCTTGTTGATGTATATAATGTTCTCTTGGTTCTACTCATTTCACTTATCATCAGTTCATGTAAGTCTCTCCAGGTCTTTCTGAAATCATTCTGCTGGTTGTTTCTTATAAAACAATACTATTTCATAACATTCATATACCAGAACTTATTCAGCCATTCTTCAATTGATAGGCATCCAATTAATTTCTAGTTCCTTGTTGCTACAAAAAGGGCTGCCACAAACCTTTTTGCACAAATGGGTCCTTTTCCCTCCTTTCAGATCTGTTTGGGATACAGACCCAGTAGGGACACTGGTGAATTAAAGGGTATGAGACTTGATAGCCTTTTGGACATAGTTCCAAATTGCTCTCCAGAATGTCAGCAAGTCTCTTTCTCAGGGAGTCATCAGGGAGCAAGGAACTTATCTGCCTACTCTAATAGTTCAAGAGTAATTAGCTAGCATAGTAGTGAAAAAGTTCTAGTTCAGATGATTCCAGTTCTAGAATTATAGGCAAGTCTCTGAGAAGAAATTGCTACTGAAGAAAGAGGAGAAAGGTGTTGGGTTTTTTCCCTCTCCCACTACCACTGCACTGAGCATGTCATAAGAGAGCCTGCACCAGTCAGTAAAAGAGACAATATCCATGGAGAATCAGAGGGAATCAGGATGATCTGACAAGTAGAAGAGACACTTCAAGGCAAGAGCAATAGTCACCTAAGGAAAGGCGACTTTGGAGACAGTGCTTCATAGTGGCAGAGACAAACTCTAGCTATGGCCACTATAGTCAACTATTGAGATTTCAGGAGAAAGCCATACTTAAGAGATATTTCATAAGAAAGGGAGAAAAGAATTTTGAATAATCAGGAGTTTTGTTTCTCTACTTCATGGTCAACTTCTTGCCAACTGCCTTGCTGCCTGATCCAGAAACAATGCCCTGAAGTATTGAGTATATATTTAACCCTTTTGTCTCTGGGATTCCTAATTTTTTTGCCTCATTGGTCAGATTGGTGAGACCATCCTAGGCCCAACTGTTGCAAGTGGGTCTCATTCTTGCTTCATACCATTTGGCCAGTTGCTTTTCCAAATATGAATCTCCCACCCACAACCATCATTCTAGTTATGGAGCTATCATCAAATCAATACAGCCATCATTCATAGAAAAGGCTCTTGTTTAGAAGAAACAGGTTAATTTTGCTTGAACTCAGAGGGAAGAACTAGGATCAGTGGTTAGAAGTATTAGGAAGGGAAATTATTACCTTATGGAAAAAAAATTTCCTAATGATTATCACTATCCATAACTGCAATGAGTTGTCTTAGGATGAAATATTTTCATCTACTGAAGGTCTTTAAGCAGAGTCTAGATAGTTTCTTATTAAGGATTTTGTAAAGAGGGAAGGTTTTTTTTTTAATGTCCCTTATAGTTCTAAGAGTCTATGGATTCTATATAGATGCACAGGCACTAGAAAATGAGAAAGATCCTACTACTTCCTCCAGAAGGAAGAGCTATCTCATGGTGGTTGGTAAGGCTTTGCTCAGAAGCATGAAAACAGTGACATGTAGATATGACACAACTAATAAGAAGGTATGTTGTCTTTTTGTAGGATATACATAAGATATGATAGAGCTGCCAATGCTTGCTGACCCATCAATATCTATTAATTTCTGCCAATTCATGAAGGATTTATGATACAAAATGAAACATGGACTTTATTATTGGTGACTTTTAAGTCCTGATTGGGAAAATACATAGTATGTTCATTTTTTTTTTGCCATTAAAAGTTATAACTTTGAAAGAGGAAAAACATACCTAAGACTATGAAAACCAGATATTACAGAAAACAATAGCTATGCCATAAAAAGAAAAATCAAAGGAAGCAATTAGCAGTTCTTCAGAGAATAGAATAAAGAAGATCAGATAAAATATTTATGGACTTAGATGACCCTACATTAATGCATAGCAATGAGAAATTAACAAAATTAACTTGAAATTTTAACAGCAGGAGAATTAAATATAATTTTTATAGATATTACTGAGATTTGGCAGAAGAAAACTAATAATTAAGATATGATAGCTGAAATATATAATTTATTTTTAAAAGAAAATAAAAAAAAAACACTTAGTTGAAAGAAAGAGCTTGGGTTTTTCTCCCAAATGATAAGTAGGCAAAAGTATGAACAAAGAGTTCGCCAAAGGATTAAACTATTAATCACCATAAAAAAGATTACTATAGATCATTAAAATGAAAAAAATCCCAAATTTTTAAAATTTGAGACTTGATCAGATACCCTTCAAATTGAGAGATGACAAAAATGTTAGCAGTAAATTTTGCGGGGACTACAAAAAGGCAAACACACTGATACGCTGTTTTTGTTTGTTTCTTTCATTTTTTTTTCATGGTTTTTTTTCCCCCTTTTGGTCTGATTTTTCTTGCACAATGTAAGAAATATGGAAACTTGTTTAAAAGAATTGTGTATTTTTAACTTATATCAGATTTCTTGCTGCCTTGGTAATGGGGAGGGGAGTTAAGGGAGCAAGAAAGAAAAATCTGGAACACAAAGTCTTACAAAAATGAATGTTGAAAACTATCTTTACATGTGTTTGGAAAAATAAAATACTATTGAAAATTTTAAAAAGGAGAGCACAATGTCATGAAAACCTAGAGAAGAGAGAATATTCAAGAGGATAGGATGTTCACAATTGCTTCTCTTTAAAAAAATCATATGGATATAGTAAAACTTCATTTCAGATATTTTACAAAGAGTTTTATACTAATCATGTCACTGCCTTACCCAATAAATACTAGTAGTTCCCTATCATCTCTGGCATTAAATAACTCCCTTGTTTCTAATGTAAAGTACTCCATGACCTGTCACCAAACTGTCTTTCTAGACTTATTCCTCCTTATTTCTTTTTACAAGTGCTACAATTCAACCAAATTGAATTTCTGAATTCCATCTGCCATGTCTATGCTTTTGGGTAGGCTCTGTCTGTCATCTAGAATATACTCTTTCCTCACCTCCACCTTATAGAAACTCCATAAAAAATAGAAATTCCCATTTTAAAAAATTAGCTCTAATGTCACCTGCCACATAAGGCCTTTCCTAATGTAGAGGGCTGAAAACTCTGAAAAGGTGTGCTTGAATCAGGCAGCAGAGCACTTAAGGATAATTAGCCATTGGATGTGAGATAATGGCTCTATAAGCATATACTTAGATGAGATGGTGATGTGATGGCTCTCCTCATGATTGGCACCTGCTACATGGGTGATAGTGAGGTAATCATAGGCAGGGATTGGAGGGCTAAGGGAGAGAACTCAGAGGCACTTGGCTGCAGGACAAGGAGGAGAGAGGCTGGAGAGTCCGGACTCCAGAATCCAGGATACATCTTTGGGAAGCCGCATGGCAGCTTGCCTGCTCCTTCACTTCACTAAGAACTTTGATTAATCCTGACTCTGACTGACCCTGAGACCCTCCAGGGAGCTAGCCCGGACATTATATTTGGCGCCCAAGGTGGACTAGGGATGATAATTTCAGTGAAGAAGTCCCTGTGACCAGGAAATAGGGTCAGTACAACAGACAAACAGGGAACTTTGTTAAGGGCTAAACTAGTAACTTTCGTTTTCTAGCTGAAATGGGGCAGATATTAAGAAAAGATTCTCCCCCACCCCCACCCCAAAGGAGCGCTATAGAAAGCATTCTTAGGTTAATAAAGAGGCAAGGTTTGCTTGTAACTTGAGAGCAGATTGATGGACTCCTGGATACATTAGAATGCACGTCCCCTTGGTTCTTCAAGGAAGAAGAAATAGAGGCAGATAATAGGAAATTAGTAGATCAACTATGTGAACATTACAGTGATAAAGGTCCTGATTCAATTTCTAAGGAAACAGTC
This sequence comes from Antechinus flavipes, assembly GCF_016432865.1. NCBI lineage: Eukaryota > Metazoa > Chordata > Mammalia > Dasyuromorphia > Dasyuridae > Antechinus > Antechinus flavipes. Next base: position 496,407,659 of record NC_067400.1, read on the forward strand.
TATATATACAACATAATACAATTGGCCCCAAAGCATCACACAAGTTCTAGGAAAAAAAAAAAGTTCTAAGGAGAACAGTCAGACAAGGAAGAGAGAGAGAGAAGAAGAGAAAGGGGATGGTACTGATAAAATAGCTGGAAGGTATGAGTGAACTTAAAGGGCATGGTGATTCTCACTCTCACAGCCCTGCTTCAACTCCACCTACACCCGAGCAGGCTCTTGACCCTCCCCCATCAACTTCACCTTCCTGGGTGGAAGGAGGAACAGGAGTGGGAAGGACACTGATATCACCAGTATCTCCTCCCCAGCAATCACTGCCTCCTATGACTAGATTGCAAAAGGCACTACTTAAAGCCAAAGAAAAAGGGTGGAATGCAGCTGATTTAAGAATCAAAATTTATCCTGTGATTGAACAATTTAACTCTTCAGGTCAAGAAAGGAGAAGATACACTCTTTTTAATCTAAAAATCCTCAAAGACCTGCAAAAGGCTTGAACTCTTTATGGGGCTACATCAGCTTATGTTAAGATGTTATTACAGAATTTGGCTTATGAAATTTTAATCCCTAGTGACTGGAAAGCTATAGCAAGGACATGTTTAGAACTGGACAAAACTTGTGGTTTTCTGAATATAGTGAGCTCTGTAGGATAGAAGCCCAACAAAACAGGCAAATGGGAGTTAATACTCCAGTCACCTGTGACCAACTAACAGGTGTAAGTTCTTATGCAGACATTTCAGCACAGATTAATTAACCCAAAGAAGCATATGAACAAATTGCTTCTGCTGCTATCAAAGCATGGGGCTCCCTTCCAGGAAGGCAAGACAAAGGGGAAGCCTTCACAAAAATAGAGCAAGGTCCAAATGAATCCTTTGCTGATTTTGTGGGATGTTTGCAGACAGCTGCCATATGAACTATTGGTGAAAATGCAGTAACAGACATTATGAGAAGGCAACTTGCTAAAGAAAATGCTAATGAAATTTGTAAAAGAATTATACTAGGACTACGCAAGGATGCTCCTTTAGAGGAGATCATAAGATTCTGTGCCACAGTGGGCACAAGTACCTTTTATAGCCAGGCTATAATGCAGATTTCCCAAAATCCAAACATGGGAAGACAGGGTCCCTTCTGGAAAGGGACTTCCTGGGATACTCGTCAATGCTTTCAATGTGGTAAAGTAGGGCATCTGAAAGCTCAATGTTGGCATAAAGACAGAGTGAGAAAACAGGATTGGAGAACAAGAACCCAAACCCCATGTCCAAAATGCAACAGAGGTTTCCATTGGGCATCAGAATATAGATTGATTCAGGGAAATGAAATGAGGGGCCCAGCCCCAGGGCCCAAGACTAAAAACACTTGGGGCATGATGGCAGCCAATAGTGCATCCGGAGAGTACCTAGAAGTCCAGTACCCAGACATGACCAATCAACCATATGATGGGAGAAGGGGATTACACAATCAACCAGCCAGGAAGTAACCTAATGGGAGAAAGGGATTACAATTGGGAAGAATAGAGTTGTATGCAGCTGGGACAACTGAGATATCCCTTGGAGAGGTGAAATCTGTTCCTCTCCAGCCTATGGATCCCTTGCCTCCAGGCACAGTAGGCTTGACCATTTCACCTCCTGAGAGTACGTACAAAACAGTGTCCATCCACACATTGATGTGGGAAACTGGGGAATATGTAGATAATATCCCAGTCACTAATACAGGTAGACAATGTATGACTTATCACCCAGGAGAAGTAGTAGCATCAGGTTTACTGATACAGATTCCTAATAAGCAATCGGTTGATAGTTGCCCAGATTCTGACTTCAAGCAACAGAATCCAGGAATATATTAGACAGCAGCTGTGACAGCTGACCGACCTATGCTCACAATCTATATAAATGGCCTACCATTAGAAGGATTGGTAGACACTGGTGCAGATCGTACATTAGAGGTGCCAATTGGCCCAGTCACTGGCCAAAGATTAAAGCAGACACTTACGTGTTTAGCGTAGGAGGATCACTAGCAACTGAAGTTAGTGCTACCCCTTTGAGATGGACTTTTGAAGGCAAAACAGGAGTTTTTACTCCTTTTATGGTTGAAAAAAATCCCCATCAATATGTGGGGAAGAGACGTTTTACAACAATTAGGGTTAAAAATGATACTTCGGTTTTTTAAGCAGGGCTGCTATTGAATGCCTGCCAACACTTTTCCCCTGTTCCTATCCAATGGAAAACTGATACACCAGTGTGGATAGAACAGTAGCCCTTAGGCAGCAATAAAATTCAGACCTTATTAGATAAAGTACAGGAGCAACTTGACCAAGAACACTTACAACCTTCTCTAAGTCCTTGGAATTCCCCAGTATTTGTTGTAAGAAAGAAATCTGGAAAATGGAGGGTGTTGACTGATTTAAGAAAAGCAAATGAACAGATGGAAACTACGGGAATTCTTCAGCCTGGGCTTCCATCTCCTACTCCTACATTGCCTAGAGAATGGCCTCTTTGGGTTATAGACTATCCTTCTGGATTAGGAGACTATGAAAAGATTTGCCTTTTCAGTGCCTAGCATTAAATTAACTGATCTTATAGACAGTTTTGCCACAGGGAATGAAAAACAGCCCAACCATGTGTCAAATGTATATTGCTGCTGCTATTACTCCAGTAAAAAAAGCATTTCCAAAAGTAATGTTATTACATTACATGGATGATATATTGGGATGTGCACCTGAAGAACAAATGTTAGAAGCATGTCTACAAAAGACCATAGAAAAACTAAGGAACTACAAATTGTACATAGCTCCAGAAAAAGTTCAAAGACATGCTCCTTTTCAATGTTTAGGATATGAAATATACTCTAAGGTGCTTACAATTCAAAAATTTTCCTTAAGAACAGAGAAGCTAAACATCTTTTTTTTTTTCCAATTGTCTTTTTTTTTTTTTAATTATAGCTTTTTATTTACAAGACATATATGTGGGTAATTTTTCAGCATTGACACTTGCAAAACCTTTTGTTCCAACTTTTTCCCTCCTTCCCTGCCCCCAGATAGTAGGTAGACCAATACATGTTAAATATGTTAAAGTAAATGTTAAATACAAAATATGTATACATACCCATAGTTATTTTGCTGCACCAAGAAGAATTGTACTTTGAAATAATGTACAGTTAACTTGTGAAGGAAATAAAAAATGCAAGCGGACAAAAACAGAGGGATTAGAAATGCTATGTAGTGGTTCACACTCATTTCCCAGAGTTCTTTCACTGGGTGTAGCTGGTTCTATTCATTATTAAACAAATGGAACTAATTTGGTTCATTTCACTGTTGAAGAGAGCCATGTCCATCAAAACTGATCATCATATAGTATTATTGCTGAAGTATATAATGATCTCCTGGTCCTGCTCATTTCACTCAGCATCAGTTCATGTACGTCTCTCCAGGCCTTTCTGAAATCATCCTGCTGGTCATTTTGTACAGGACAATAATATTCCATAACATTCATATACCACAATTTATTCAGCCATTCTCCAATTGATGGGCATCCATTCGTTTTACAGTTTCTAGCCACTACAAACAGGGCTGCCACAAACATTCTTGCACATATAGGTCTCTTTCCTTTCTTTAAGATCTCTTTGGGATATAAGCCCAGTAGTAACACTGTTGAATCAAAGGGCATGCAGTTTGATAACTTATTGAGTGTAGTTCCAAATCGCTCTTCAGAATGGCTGGTTGTGTTCACAATTCCACCAACAATGTATCAGTGTTCCACTTTTCCCACATCCCCTCTAATATTCAGCATTATCTTTTCCTGTCATTCTAGCCAATCTGACAGGTATGTAGTGGTATCTGAGAGTTGTCTTAATATGCATTTCTCTGATTAATAATGACTTGGAGCATCTTTTCATATGGCGAGAAATAGTTTCAATTTCTTCTTCTGAAAATTGTCTGTTCATATGCTTTGACCATTTATCAATTGAAGAATGGTTTGATTTATTATAAATTAGAGTCAATTCTCTATATATTTTGGAAATGAGGCCTTTATCAGGACCTCTGACTGTGAAACTGTTTTCTCAGTTTATTGTTTCCCTTCTAATCTTGTCTGCATTAGTTTTGTTTGTACAAAAGCTTTTCAATTTGATATAATCGAAATTTTCTATTTTATGATCAATAATGATCTCTAGTTCTTATTTGGTCACAAATTCCTTCCTCCTCTACAGGTCTGAGAGGTAAACTATCCTATGTTCTTCTAATTTATTTATAATCTCATTCTTTGTGCCTAGACCTATTTTGACCTTACCTTGGTGGAAACTAAACACATTAAATGATTTTCAGAAATTGATAGGAGACATCCAATGGATGCATCCAGTGTTGGGCTTGACTACCTATCAATTGCAATCATTATATGACATTTTAAGGGGAGACAGTGCTATAAATTCACCACATCAGCTGACAAAAGAAGCTCAAGAGGCTTTGAGAGAAGTTGAACTGGTTTTATCCAATGTGGTTGAAAGAGTCACTCAAAAAGCCTTGGAAATATCAGTTTTTGCTACAAAAGAGGCATCCACAGCAGTCCTTCTTCAAGGAGACAGTGTGATAGAGTGGGTGAACCTTCCAGCACAATCAGAACAAAGCCTTGCTCCTTATTCAGTGCTTGTGGCTAGAATTTTATTAAAGACCATTGAGTGAGCAGCATAATTATCTGGGATAAGACCTGACAAGATATACAACTTTTATATTAATGTACAAATTAACGTGTGTTGTGAAACCATCCCAGAGTGGCAAATTTTATTGGCCATGGCTCCAAGTTTTACACATGGGTCTCCATTAAAGATAATCCAGCTATTGCATAATTGATGATGGATTCTTGAAGAGAAGGCTTCTAATGTTCCTCTTAAAGGACCAACTATTTTTACAGATGCAGCCAAACAAAATATTTGTGCTGTATACTCTCATGATTTAACTATGAAGAGAGTAGTCAGAATTCCTTTTCAGTCCACTCAGCAGAATGAATTATATGCAATCATTTTAGCTCTTATTATCCAGGAGATATAAATATAATATCTGGTTCAGCCTGTTCAGTAGGTGTGGTACAAAGAATTGCCATGGCCCAAATAAAATTTGTAACCTCTAATATATATCAGCTCTTTAAAGAACTTCAAGAGCAAGTGAGAAAGCATCCAAGTAAGATTTATCTCTTGCATGTTCAGTCTCATAGTGGACTTCCAGGTCCTATTTTTGATGGTAATTCAAAGGCAGATAGCCTTCTAACCATGTTGGCCAATACCCCTTTATTTCAGGAAGCCCAGGAATCTCATTCTAAATATTATCAGGCTGCTTGAGCTTTATGTTTGCAATTTGGGAATAACAAGAGAAGAAGCTAGGAGCATAGTAAAAGCCTCTACAGCTTGCCTTCCTTTCCATGCTCCTACACTGCCTCCAGGGAAGAACCCTCGGGATTTGAATCCCAGTGAAGTTTGGCAAATGGATGTGACCCATTATAATCTTTTGGTCACCTGTGTTTTATCCACATGGTGTTAGACATCTTTTCAGGATTTCACTTTTGCAATACTAGCAGCAAAAGAGACAGCCCGAATGGTCACTGAATTCCTCCAAGCATTTGCAATTATGTGTGTGCCACAAGCAATAAAAACAGACAATGGACCTGCATATACTTCTAAATATTTTGCACACTTTTGTGCACAGTATAAGATTTTACACACCACTGGCATACTCTTTAATTCTCAAGGACAGGCAATAGTAGAGAGGAGAAACAGAGACATTAAGACACTCCTCCAAAAACAAAAGAAAGGGGGAGCCACAGGTAACCCTAGAGAACTTCTAAATCTACATCTTTATACTATTGACTTCTTGATTTTTGACAAAGATGTACTGGCTCCGGCAGACAGGGTTTATAACCCAACGGAAGGGCAGTGTCCAGTGCAAGCAGCTCCACTATTTTTAGATAATCGCCAGGTGATGTGGAGAAACCCAGAAAGTGGTGAATGGAAGGGACCAGATAGGCTAACTGCTTGGGGGAGAGGGTTTGCTTATATCTCTACAGGTGGAGAAAGAATCAGATGGGTGCCAACGAGCCATATTTGCCTTGTCCATTAGAGAGAGACAGAGCAGACCCTTGAAATGAAGGAAAAGACTCAAGAAACATCAGGTGGTTCCGTTGCTGATTGTGCTCACCATTGAAAGAGCCTGGCAGTTATGACAATTGACTCATGGACATCAAAAATTGTTGGACTTCAAAACCTTCAGGAATCATTAGAATCCCTGAAACATGAAAAGACTGTTGTAGGACTTGAAAACTTTCAGGAATCATTGGATTTCCTGAAACATGATGAGACTGTTGCAAGACTTCAAAAACTTGGGTGGGGGGGGATCATTGGATTCCATGATACGTGAAGCAATGGACAATAGATTGGTTTTGGACTATCTCTTGGCTGCTGAAGAAGGTATATGTGTGATTGTTGTTTACATACCCTCCTTCTAGGACTTCTGGCAATCTTTTACAACACCATGCTGATTCATATTGTTTGTTATATCACTACTTGCATGTATGATTCATACATTGAGCCTGAACTGACTATGGGGAGAGTCATCATTAATAGCCTGTGCGTTATTGCTATGTGCTTATGTAATACCTCCCATGCTGAGGGGTTTGTGCATAGCTGTTTCTAGTAAGACCCTTCAGCCCAGAAAGCCGCTAACAAAATCTGGCTTGACTCCTCACTTCCCTTTGGTGTTTTTCATCTCTCTTCCTGAGAAGTTGAGAGGTCGTGATCACCTCCCTTTTGGTGTTTTCATCTCCTTTCCTGAGAAGTCAGGGAGGGCGTGATCACCTGTCTTCTAAAACAAAAGAAAGTGGGAGATGTAAAGAGCTGAAATTCTGAAAAGCTGTACTTGAATCAGACAACAGAGCACTTAAGACTAATTATCTATTGGATGTGAGATAATGGCTCTATAAGCATATACGCAAATGATTTGGTAATGTTTTGACTCTCCTCATGATTGGCACTTGCTGAATGTTTGGTGGTAAGGTAATCGTAAGGAAGGATTGGAGGGCAGAGGGAGAGAGGTCTGTCTCACTTGGCTGCAGGATGAGGAGGAGAGAGGCTGGAGACTCTGGACTCCAGGAGACATCTTTGGGAAGCCACATGGCAGCTTACCTGCCTCCTTCACTTCTTCCCCTAAAGACCAAGAACTTTGATTTATCCTGACTCTGGCTGATCCTGAGGCCCTCCAGGGAGCTAATCTGATCATTATATCCTACTCTCTCCTTTCCAGATCCTAGAGTTTCTCCATTGAAATTAACTTTTAATTTGTTTGTTTGTTTGTGTGTATGTGTATGTGTGTTCGTGTGTGTATGATTTCTTCCTGTAGACAAAGTTAGTCAAGAAGCATTTATTAAGCATCTACTGTAAGCCTTGTACTATGTTAAGTTCTGTGAATACAAGAAAAATAGACAATCCTTGCCTTTAAGGAGCTTGTTCTTTTTAAAAAATTTTTTTTATTAAAGCTTTTTATTTACAAAACATATGCATGGGTAATTTTTCAACATTAATACTTGCAAAGCCTTCTGTTTCAAATTATCCCCTCCTTCCCCTACCCTCTTGCCTAGATGGCAAGTAGTTCAATACATGTTAAATATGTTAAAATATGTTAAATGCAATATATGTATACATATTTATACAGTTATCTTGCTGTACAAGAAAAATTGGATCAAGAAGAAAAAAAAACTGGGAAAGAAAACAAAATGCAAGCAAAAACAACAGAAAGAGTGAGAATGCTTTATTGTGGTCCACACTCAGCTCCCACAGTTCTCTCCTTGGATGTAGATGGCTCTTTTCATCACTGAACAATTGGAACTGGTTTGAATCATCTCATTCTTGAAGAGAGCCTCATTCATCAGAACTGATCATTATATAATCTTATTGTTGCCATGTATAATGATCAAGTAGCTTTCATTCTAATGAGTAAAGATAATACACAAAAGGAAATTGAAAAGAGAAGTTGAGGGAAAGAGGTCCCAAGCAGTGACTATCAGAAAATGTTTCCTGAGAGCAGGAACTTTTTCATTTTTCTGTTTTTGTCCCCAGTGACTAACACAGTGATTCAAACATAGTAAATGTTTAACAAATGATTATTGCTGACATATTAATTGATTCTTGCTAGTATAACATGTTCCTCCACGAAATGAAAAAAAAAATTTAACAATCCAATTTATCAAGGAAGCTATTCATTTTTCACATCTTTTCTATCCTGAACACTTGCTGCTTAGTTATAGGTTATAAGGAAAAGAAAAAGCAAACAAAGCCATTTGTCATTGATTATAGTTGTTAGTGATTTCTTCTTTATGCCTGTATTGAGTACATAGGAAAAAGGTTTTATGATCTACCCTGTTTAATTATGTCACTAAAATCTTGAAAGCAAGATTGAGTTTAGATAAAATTCTTGGATAATCTTCATGCAGAGAATTAGGAATAGGTTTGATCTAGCTTATCACCAGATTTCCCTAATAAGAATTCTTTAATTGAAAAAATTAGATAATGTGGCATTTGTACTTCAAATTTGTACTAGCAAAAAAACCTAAGGATCTTTGACTGAAATTTTTATCCATTTATAATCCATTTTTTAAAATAGCTTTTTATTTACAAGTTATATGTATGGGTAATTTTACAGTATTGACAATTGCCAAACCTTTTGTTCCAATTTTTCCCCGCCTTCCCTCCACCCCCTCCCCTACATGGCAGGATGACCAGTAGATGTTAAATATATTAAAGTATAAATTAGATAACAATAAGTATACATGACCAAACCGGTATTTTGCTGTGCAAAAAGAATCAGACTCTGAAATATTCCAAAATACAGGCAGGCAAAAATATAGGGATTGGGAATATTATACATTTTTTTCATGTGTTTTCATTTTAATGTTGTTATTGCCTACTAATATCAGCAATCAAAACATTTTATAAAAGGCAAATAATAAAGTGAAAATTAGGTAGAAAATAGACTGAATTTTTTCAGAAGAAAAAAAAGTATTACTACCTATCTGTCTTTGGGCAAATCACTTAACCTCTCTGGATCTCAGTTTACCTTTCTGTGAAGCTAGAGTCTTGTTTATAATAGATGATCTCTAAGGTCCCAGAGAAAGGTAATAGAAATCACAGCTAGCACTTACATAATTCTTTAAGGTCAATGTCAATATTTCAGTTCAAGAAAGAATGTTCCACCAATGAGAAAGTATCTATAGTAGCACAATGTTTCCTATAGCAGGCATTTAATTATTAATTTTTGAAGGTCTGAATAAAAAAAAGATCATTCGACTTAAAATCAGTAGTACTGTATTCAAAATTAGCTAAGGAGCAAAACTGGGTAAACTTTAGTTGCAGAATTTGTTTCCATATCTATCTATCTATATATCCATCTATATCTATCTATCTATATATATATATATAGATGCACACATACACCCACAATAAGTGCATGGAACTAAAAGATTTATAAGACCCTTATCAGTTTCAATATTTAATATGCTTCTTTTGGGACATCTCATAAAAGAATGTATGTATTCCTGTCTTTGAAAGTAGTCAAGTTGAGGTTGGGAACCATTTGTTGAAGATGTTATAAAAGGGATTCTTAATTAGAAAAAAGAAGTTAGACTAAAAGATTCCTGTAGACCTTTCTGCATCTAAGATTCAATGATAACATGATCTAAAAATTTATCTATAAAGTAATAGATGCATTTCTAATATTCCCATGAATTTTATTTGTGTGTGTATACACACGCACACACACATGTGTGTATTCATACATATTTATACAACATCTCATTTATACATATTACATTGCATGAGGAAATGAAAAGAACATAATGGCAGCTTAGAAAATCTTACTATATAATTATCATTAATCTCAACAATCTGTCATATACCTTAGGAGGGCATAGCAAATCATCTTTCCCATCACTATCTAGATTGATCATACCTCTTTAGTACTTTGTGCCTATAAAAATGGACTACAATTACTTATAAAATTAATGTCTCTTTAAAGAGATACTTGGTGATCTAGTTAATAAAATACCTTTGAGTAATTTGGCTTAACCATGGAAGAAAAGAAAAGAGAGCGTTTTAGAATGAAATCAAGAAAATCTCCAGAATTCAAATCTATTTATTTATCCACTTGAGTATATATGTCTATTTCTAGTATAGGTTAGATAAATATAGACTACAGATGTTTATACACACACACACACAACACACACACACACACACACAAACACACACATATATTTCTATGTAGAAAAGGAGATATCAGTGACAGTGATAGAAACTGAGAATAATATAACACCTTTCCTAGTCAGCTGTATGTTATAGTTAGGGAAACTACATTTTTATCTACTTTTTTTTTTCTAATTTGAATGATAAATATTGATTTGAAATCTCTTTGAAACTGCCATGGATTTTCACTGAAATGTTACTATCTGAAGACAGTCACACTAGAATAGAGTATAACTTTACATGCAACTCCCTCAAATTTTCTATTTAATTACCTCTTAAAAGGTAATTAATAGAAATTATATAAAATTCTTTAATATATAGACACCTATTTTAAAAGTTATTGAATATACATTTGTCATATTTCAAGGCTTCATCTATGTCCATAATTAAATTCTCAGTACATTTTGGTCTACATACTAACTGGCCTAATTCTATTTAGCTTCTTAGATTAGACAAGATGACTTATCTAAGATAATAGGGCAAAAGACATCTTGTGTGATGTGGAAAATTACTTAACCTTAATTTTCCTCAGACTGTTCTCTAGAATTTACCTACTGAATTGTAGGTGTATTGTGATCTGTTTGAGCAAAGGGAGTTTCCACACAGGGAATTTCTCACACACACACACACACACACACACACACACACACAAATCAGTTTTCTTCTACATCCTATACAAAATTCTATGTACTTAGCTATTTTTAAAAAGGTTTTGCTTGTTACAGCTCCTATATCTTTGTTCTTTTAAATAAATATTTTTTATATGCAATATACCATATTAGATACAGTGATGCAAAGAAGAATAAGATTCAGTTCCCTTATGTTCTCAGAGAGCTCAGTTTTTGCAAAGAAAAATATTATTAGCTTTTCATCTGGTGAAAATGAGTGTATGGTGTCTGTAGGATGGCGAGGAGACTAATTTGATTAGAACAAAGGTTATAAATTAAGAAACAACGAGAAATTATTTGCATTGGTAGGATAGACCATTTTATTTAAAATACTGAAAGTCAGGTCAAAGAGTTCTTATTTCATTTGTATGCATTAAAGTAAAAGTTTCTGGGAAAGGAGTTACATCATGAAAATAATTTTAAAATATATTTTCAAAATTGTATTTTTTTTAACAAAAGTTTTTTATTTTCAAAATACATACATGGATAATTTTCAACATTCACCCTTACAAAACTTTTTGTTCTAATTGTTTTCCTCCCTTCCCCCAACCCCCTCCCCTAGACATCAAGTGATCCAATATGTGTTAAACAGGTGAAATTCTTCTATACATATTTCCACAAATATCATGCTGCACAAGAAAAATCAGATCAAAAGGGGAAAAAAATTAGAAAGAAAACAAACTTCAAGCAAATAACAACAAAAAGAGTGAGAATGCTATGTTGTGTGAACCACACTCAGTTCCCACAGTCCTCTCTCTGGTTGTAGATAGTTCTCTTCATCATTGAACAATTGGAACTGGTTTAAATCATCTCACTGTTGACAAGATCCATGTCCATCAGAATTGATCATTGTATAGTCTTGTTGTTGCTGTGTACAATGATCTCCTGGTTCTGCTCATTTCACTTAGCATCAATTCATGTAAGACTCTCCAGCCCTCTCTGAAATCATCCTTCTGATTATTTCTTATAGAACAATAATTTCACAACATTCATATACCATAACTTACTCAGCCATTCTCCAACCCTATCAGGAAATCCACCCCATAATGAAAGTAATATTGAAAGAAGTTTGCTCCTTTCAAGAAGTGAAAGATGGATCAAATGGGGAAAATACTGTATCAGGGAAACTAACTATGAGCTTATTGTAATAGTCAAGACATGATGTAATGAGAGCCATGATTCAAGTAGTGGCAGTGGGATAGAAAGATCGATACAAGAATCATTTCACAAGGAAAAAAAAAGTAGACAGAGCTTAGTGATTAGAAGTGGAAAAGGTAATGGTGAAGAGGGTGATTAGTTAACAAGAATAAAGATATATACACATGTATATATGCATACATAATACACATGTGTGTATATGTACATAAATGTGTGTATATATTACACATACCTATAAATAGGTATAGATATGTATTGTGTGACATATACAAAATTCAGTGGCCTGGAATCAGGGTGATTTATATTCCTGAGTTGAAATCAAATCCTCAGACACTTATTTGCTATGTGATCCTAATAGACTTAGTTTTCTCAACTGTAAAATGAGTTGGAGAAAGAAATGGCAAACTGCTCCAGTATCTTTGCCAAGACATATTTAAATGAAGTCATGAAAAGGCCAAAATAATTGAACAACAAGAACTATTATAAGAACTTTCTATAGATGAGGAAACAATCTCAGAAATGTAAAACGTTTTGACCATGGTCACAATTGCTAGTTAATGATGGTGATAGTATTAGTAAGCAGTTTTCTCCTAAATGCAGGTTCAGTACTCTTTCCACTACACAATGCTAACTCCAAATATGATTTCATATTTTAAAGCCTGCTGGCAGAGACAGGAAAAGTTGGGAAGGCGAGCTAATTTCCACAAGGAAAGTGAGTGAACTTAATTTGAGAGAAATTGGGTTTGAGATGAGGATGAAATATTGCAGTGAAAATATCCAATTTAGAAGCTCAATGAGTTGGATGGAAAAGGACTCAGAAGAAGGGACGTGATAATATATTTAGAACTGCAAATTTCTGACATAGAAGCAAGTTATATAATTGAAGCCATTGAGAGATAGAGCATCATATACAGCATGAATAAAGAAATAAAAGACTAAGCCTTGGGGAACACCATAGTCAGCAGATGAGAAAGAAGCCAAGGAGAAAATGAAGAAGAAGAGACCAAAGAGTAGGAGGCAGATTGGAATAATAGAGTCCCACAGAAACCAATAGAGGACAGAATTTCAGGAAAAGGAGGTGGTCAGTGGTGTCAAGTCTAGGTGAAATGAGGTCAAGGAGAATGAGGGAAGAGATTTGGCAATAAGGAGGTCATCCAAGTTTCAGTAGAGCACTGGATTGACAGAGGTTATTGCAGGTGGTTCCCTAAGAAAAGTCTTAGAATAATCTTAGGGTCCTTAATTTAAAATGATAAGGAGGAAGGCAGACTACTCTCCGCCTACAAAATATCCTGAAATATTCTTTATGTTTAAGAATAAGCTGTTGCATTTTGCAATTATAACTAAAGACCACGTGAGATATTTCTTTCAAAAGTCCCAAGATTGGGAAAGTCAGTGAATCCCATTAAAATGTTTTCAGAAGTTTTTCTACATCTATTTCTTGCTTATTCAGAATATTTTCAACCAGTTTGTATGTGTCTGTGTCTGTGTGTGTCTGTGTGTCTGTGTTGCTTGCATTCTGTCATTGAAACAAGGGAAAAAAAATACCAGCAAGCCTCTTTCTTCCTGCTTATGTTTTTGCTCCTAATGTTTCAGAACTGAAATGGCACAGCATGCCAGCTATATAAACATTACATAAACATAATAATTATTATTATTACATCAACTCAGATTTTTAGAAAAGACTAAGTTTTATTATGCAAAATTTTCCTATAGAGCTAGATTTGTAAGCATTCTCAGAAGTCAGCTGCTGCAGATTCCTTACTTTAGAGATGAGGAAAAGAAAAACTGTGAGTTGTTAAGGTCATGGGGGTGGAAAAGCATAGGACACATTCTGAGAATTACAGTTAAACCAATTTTCCTAGCATGTCTGAAGGAAACTTGAAAAGAAAGAGTAAGGGATAAATTTGAAAAAGAATTTAGCCCCAGATGAGGAAACTAAAGAATTTTCCCAGTGTCACACAGCTAGTAAGCATTCTCTTTGTTTGATTCATTCTAAAAATTCATATAAATCATTAGCATTATTTAGTAATACTCAATCCTATCTTTCAATCTCTCAATGACATCAAATAATTAACTATCTCTGAAAATCATAGAAATATAAGCTTATAAAATTATGATTTAGAGGTGGAAGGCAATTCTGAGATCATTTAAAAGTCCAATCCTTTCCTTTCACCAATGGAGTAACTGAGGCCCAAAGTGACTATCAAAATCTCACAGTTAGTAAGCTTTAATCTTGGTATTTGGATGTGAGGAATCAGTACTAGAAATTCCAGAAAGAAAAGAGATAGGCAGAGCCATAATTAGGGTGAAATAAAAAGGTTTTTATCCAAAGGCACTGAAATTTAGAGAGTCTTTCAGTAATGTAGAAACAATTGAGTATTTGTGACTAGTATTTGAGAATAATTTTATTAAAATGGAAACTATCTCCCCTTAATCCCAGGTGGTCAACTTTTCAATCTATCAACTAGATGGTCACTCTCTTTCGGGCAACACTGCCCATCTCCATGGCTTCTTTTTCTGACTGATGAATGTCTCTCCTCTGGACCTCCATTTGACAAAACACTCATAACACTCTTCAAATGCAAAGCAGCTTTTATTACCCCAGATCACTTCTCCATCTTTCCTCATCTTCCCTAAATCCTCCTCACCACCCCTTGTTTTTCCCTTTTATATATTGTCTTTTCCCCACTAGAATCTAAGCACCTTGGGGTCAAGTCTGTCTTTTTTTTTGTTTGTATTTGTATTCCAGTGGCTTAATACCCTGTCTGATACTCCCAACACTCAATAATAACTCTAAGTACCTATTTATTTGAGGAGGACTTTCCCACGTACTTACTTTTAACTACATTTTAAAAAACTTAGTTGAAGAGAAAGCACATTTCAAACCATTTGTACAGGGTGTTTGTGCTGCTTATCTCAGGTAAAATTGTTGCCCTCCCTTTCTGAACAGTGAGACTCAACTCTGGTATTAGTGAGACTAATACTCACTATGGTATTAGTGAGACTAATACCAACATCATGGTTCTTCCCTAAGAGTTACATCAGTACATAGTCCAAATTTCAGATCCAACATGAGATGGGGAGTTGAGGATCCTATAATGACAGCATTTCTCCATCTTCATGGTTACATAGCCTAGACTGCTTTGTTAACTTCCTTTTGGAATGGGTTCAAATGATTTTTTGAAAGGAGTAGAGACATGATGGGGAAGGATATTTTCTCAGACTGCCTGAGTCAGATAAATAAAACATGTTCCTTTGGGGGAATTAATTGGTAGAATACGTGAGATAAATCACATCTGGATGAAACTTTTGAGTTTACATGCTGCTTCCTGCTACAAGTTCCATCTTCAGACATCAAGATATGCTTCCTGCTCTCTCTTTCACATGCATAAGGCTTATCTCTACAACTAAACTGCAAACTCACTGAATGAAGGAACCACCTTTATATTTTTGTAACCTCTGAAGGCTAAAGCAAGGTCCAGTATATAACAGATGCTAAATATTTGAAATAATCTGATTTTTAATTGGATTTCAAAATGGAAATGGGAACTTTAGAAATCATTTATTGCAACATCCTCATATTACAGATGAGGAATCTAAGTCTCACAGAAAGTGAGCTATTAATGGACTAATAATGTACAGGATCACAGGAAAAAAATAATGTAATATGTCTTAAAACTGGACATTTAGGCTGGATTGGAGTGGATTCTCTGCTATTATTGTCAAAATGTTTAAGCTAGACATTTCTAGCTTATTAAACTATGCAAATATCACTCACTTTTGACCTCAGTTCCTATGTCCTAATAATACTTCAACAGTCTTGCATTAATGAAGTAATTTCTTTCAAGAGTAGACAAGTGATTCACTCCAATAGAGATAACTGTAACTCAACCCTCGGATGAGGCAAGGCTATTTATTATTTTCAATTTCTCAAATTCTGATCATTTCCTCCTAAATATCCTTACTTTCATATACAAATTAACTAATTCTTTTGATAAAATCAAAATAAATTTTCACTGGTTCAGTGATTCAGTCTCTTGTGACACTAGAAAGGACAGTTTCATTCATCCTTGTTTTCTTCCTTATCCACTAAAAGCTAAGAGAGAAAAAACCAAAAAGGATTTTGGAGAGAAGGTCACAGGGCTCACTTTGCAATAGCTCTTTTAGCCATTCTAGAAATACACAGACAATGTAGGAATTTATTTAGACTACATTATGCATATTTGTTATAAAGGGCTTCTTTTTTTTTTCTCCTTCTCAATGGAAGGGGGATAAAGGGGAAATGAAGGGAGGGAGAAAATAAATGTTAGTTAGAAAAAAATAATTTCAAAACAAAACAAAACAAAAGAAATATTGAGAGATGCTGAAAGAGATCACAATAGGTTTGAGAAAATTACAGTAGGCTGTCTCAATTATGTTTTCAGTATTATAAATCTTATGGATGTAAAATGTTGAGAATACTTTTTAAAAATGAATTTGCATGTGCATTAGTATACATGAATAATAATGAGTTTTAAATATCTTTTTGGTACCTTTCTTTTTTTTTGCTGAGGCAGTTGGGATTAAGTGACTTGTCCAGGGTCACACAGATAGGGAGTGTTAAGTGTCTGAGACCAGATTTGAACTCAGGTCCTCCTGACTTCAGGACTGGTACTCTATACACTGTGCCACCTAACTGCCCCTTGGTACCTTTCTTATAGCAATGTATTCCCTTGCATGTTTATCACTATAATAGTTTATACATATCTCCGCACATACATAACTTGGCTAATTAATTTCTAAGTTACTTGAGGGACAGTGACTGTGTCTTATTTATTTTTGTTTCTCCTATAGTAACTAGTACAATTTTGTATAGATGGTAGGTCTTCGAAGGACTGGAATTGAAGAATACCTCAAAGGATTGGTGCATTTGCACATAGTATAAATGGTAGAAGGAAAATTTTTATTTCAAAGTAAAATTATAATATCTGCTTGAAAACATTTGTATTTAAAAGTACATTTGCACAGATAATTAAAATTATAGTAAATCATAATAAAATTATTGTAAAAATTGTTTATAATTGTATCAATTGATACAATTGTCATGTTTGGTGCTCCTAATAGTGTTTATTGAACTGAATTGCTCACTTGTCCCTTAAGATAGCACAAATATAAATACTTCTATATCTCAATATTTGCTAATATCCCTAAACCTAATTTAAGACAAATTCAAGCCACCCAAACAAAAAACTTTAGATATTTTTACCTGAACATTTAGCAAAGCTTTATTATCTTTTGGTAAAAGAAGAGGAATCAATAAAACAAATCTCAAATAAGCAATATGCTATATACCTAGTGCTATACCAGATTTAAAGGCTTAAAATGGTATTTAGGCACTCGATAAAAGTAATGACCAGAGTGAAAAGAAAAAAGCACTAAACTTAAGTTAGGAAGATCTGGATTTAAATCCTGATACTTAATAAATATTTGATCATGGATAACTCAGTCAATCACTCTTCATTGCTGTTTGTTCAATCAGGATTCAGTCTGACTTTCTATGACCCCATTTGGAGTTTTCTTCACAAAGATATTGGAGCGGTTATTTTATTTCCTTCTCCAGCTCATTTTACAAACAAGGAAAGTGAGACAAAAAAATGGCCCAGTCACACAGCTAATATGTATCTTAGATCAAATTTGAACTCAGGTTTTTCTGATACCAGGCTACCACTGTGTCACCTAGCTGCACCACTTTAGCTTCAGTTTAATTGTCCAAAAAATGAAGATATCTGTAGTGCTCCTGTCATATTGCTGAAATGAGATACTATACAGAAAACATTCTGTAATATTTAAAAGGCAATACGAATTTTAGTTATTATTGTTATAAATCCTCTAAACAACTAAAAGCCCTACATTTATGAATGAGTTCACCATGAACTTGAATGTCTGTAATGATATTTGAATCACCTTATTATCCTAATCACTATCCTCCAACAATCTGGGAGCAATAGTAGTTCCCCTCTAGATACACAATCAGACAGTTCCAGTTGGGCAAAGCCTCTATTTCTCCCTTTTCCTCTTTCTCCGCTTTTCCTCCCTCTTTTCCACCCACCATCTTTCTATGTAGGGAGTCATACCTGCACATATAGGTGCTCTGTCCAAATTTTGATTACTAAATAATAATAGGTCCCAACTCAAACTTCTCTTGCTCATTGTTTGAGTTCTGATGGCTTACAGTAAGTGTCAATAGCAATTGCTTTTATTCTTGCCAGAAACTGAGAAGATCTTCCTTCACAGTTAGATTCTTTTTTGAAGGCAGACAAGGCTTTTCCCTCAATTCTATTTAGCATTTAACTACTCAGTGGGTGTTGCCCTCAGATAAACTGAGACATGGAAAAGACCTTTTGTTTAAAAAGGTCAGTGTCTTACCATTGCATCTGAGGCCATCACCAGTCATTCTGGCATGTGAATTGCCATTGGACACTGATGACTCTGAAGGAAAGAGTGAGGCTGATGATTTTTGCACAGCCCTATCTCACTTAAATCCAATTCACTTGCAAGTCAAGATATTACCCTTCTGATGTCATTGGTCCTCTTTGAGAATTAAGGATGAACAACAATTTGTTAATAATCCTGACAAAATGTGGAACCCAGAACTGAAAACAATAATCCACATGTGTTCTGCTGCACAGTACCATGGGACTACAAAATGCTGAACACTCTATTTCAATTAATGAAGCATTAGACACATTTTTTGGCAACCTTGTCACATTGCTGACTCATATCTATCTTAACAATCTACTAATCCCCTGGCTTTTGGGGTTGTTTTTTTTCACACGTACTGGCAAGCTAGGTCTCCCAATTAGACTAAAGCATTTCTGACTATAAGACTAAATGTGTTCCTATTTAATTATGTCTTCTTCATTTTAGTCACTATGAATATCTTTGTGGGGTTTGTATGGCAATGACTATTTCTTCCAGCTACATCTTATTGGTACTGGAGTCAGGAAGTTCTAAGTTCAAATTCAAAAACTTACTAGCTATGTGATCTTGGATCACTCATTTAGCCTCACTTAGCTTGCCTCAGTTTCCTCAGTGATAAAATGGGGACAATAATAGCAGCTCTTTCCCAGAATTGTTGAAAGAAATAAATGTGACAGTATTTGTAAAGCATTTAGAATAGTGCCTGGAACATAGTAAGTGCCATAAAATAATAGCTATTTTATTAATATCATCATTATCTATGCAATTTCTAAATGTTACCTGAATCTTTATCAAAGATATTAATTAGAAATATGGAATAGAACTGGGATAAGCATGAAAAGTAATGGTATGTATGGTGGGTGAAAAATGAAATAACTAAGGAAACAGTAGGCTATCTCAATTATGTTAAGGTTCACTTTTCTAAGCATATCAATTTATTAAGCAATGCATGCCAGCTGCTAAATAAACCAGAACCAGCTTAGACCTAGACCCTGAATACCAGGGAGACAGACTCTTATACATTAAAAACAATCAAATAAAGCCAATTAATTAAAATAATTTAAAAATTACACAATGTAATATTAGGTAATCTTATTTCTTATTGGATGAAAGAGAAGGGATTTTCCAAATTGAAAAGGGGATCAGAAAAACAGGCTATTCATTACCCCCAAGTGTATGCAAACCATCAAAGGAACAGGGAAACAATAACTGAATGATCAGTATGGGGCCAGCTTTCAGACAAGACATATCAGTTGCTTGTGTTGTGGAACTATGAGAAAATTCATTGCATCAATTTTGAATCTGACTGGGTTCCTGCTCAGCATAATCTAAGTCTTTAGATAAGGGTCTCTAAGCAATAAGCAAATGTGTTCCAGTTTCCCAGCTATGTAGGGGTAGGTCTGAAACAAAGAAATAAGATTTTCTCTCAATTTTCACAAATAAGGTTTTCTTGCAGGACATAAGTTGAGCCAGACCCATAATTAAATAGAAACAGACCTGAACTAGTTCCAGAATTGAGTTACAAGAATCAAAGTAGTTCACTCCATTTCCACAATTAACCACTTACTATCCTAAAAGCTCATGTTCCTTACATGCTAATAAAGACTTCTCAAGACGTTGATTTTGAACCTGCAATCATCTCTCTTTAATCTAATTTTTCAACTAGTTTTAATCAACCTAACTGTACTATTATCTAGCCCACATCTTTCTAATTTGTGTATAAAGATATATGCTCTACAATCTTAAAACATTATATAAATATGAGTGTCTGTTGACTTTGGGCCAAAGTGGGTATATCCTGAGTGGAGGAGGGGAAAAAGTAGAGAGGAAATAGGTAGAGAGTTCATGAAATAGGCAATTCATTTGTAAATAACTCAGAGATGACAGTTGTACTGATTAAGTGCAATGGGCCTTTTAATGGGAAAAAATACTTGAATACTTGAATGATCTGAACATTTATCAAATGACTGCTCTCATCACTAGGATAGATTAAAATTTCCAATCTAGTTTAATTCTTGTCCACATCCCACTGTAGCTCTTCCATAATATGTCCATTCAACTCAGAGGCCTTCCCTCCTCAGGCTCTTTTCATTGCCTGGAGATGACAGTGTCACTGTATTTGCTCATCCATTGTCTTGCTCTCTTTTGCCACCTTTCTTTTCTGGCCATATGTCTTTGAAGGTGCCTTCTTTGTCACTACTTGCACCAGAGCCATCAGCTCTACTTGCATCAGGCCACAGCTAATTTACACCCACCACTTTTTTCTATTGCTCTTAGTAGTACTTGTAATTTTGATTCTTTTTAGCTCACAGTATCCACAATTTCTCACCACATAAAATTATGGAGAAAATATTGGAGTTAAAAAGACTTTTGCAGCAGTTGGAAGAGAGAAGTGACATTAGTACTAACAAATTTGTACAAAACTTTTGCTTATAATAGTGCAGAACTGCAATAATTTTTAAATAAAATTGTTTAGAAAGGTTAATCATTTCTGCATCAGAAAAAAAAAAAAAAAAAAAGATGGTGCCCAGACCTTTTTGCTAAATTCCAGAGCTACAAGTTTCTCAATTCAAATGTAGTGAATATGTTAGAAGAAGCCAACAGAAACAAACAGAACTCCAAGTCCTCTGAATAGCTTTGTAGAACTGGCTGAATATTGACTGGTTTCATGCTGAGTTGGGAAATATAAAGAACAGTCTGTTAATTGTGGACAGATGAACACATTACTCCTCCCCCAGAAAGAAGGTGGGAGAATGAGGAGCTAACCTAGATTAGGAAACAGGCAACTTCGAACCAGAATGACTGCCCTTTGGGTCTGATTTACAGCATCGCATGTTACCACATACCACATATACAGTTTACCTTAAGCTACAAATTTCAGAAGAGTTTGTAGATATGCTAGTAAAGGGCGTTTGTTCACTAGGAGAATGAACTTACAGATCTGGACCTATAATTTACTAAAGGAATTAAAATTTGTAAAATAAATAAAATCATAGAGTGCTAGAGCTGCAAGAGAACTTAAAGATCATGTATTCCAATCTCCTCATTTTCCAGATGGAGAAACTGAGGGCCAGAGAAATTAAATAGACATACCTAAGGTCCTGTAGTATTTACATGGCAAGAATTTAAACCTGCCAAGGTTCCTGACAATTCTTTTTTTCTCCTTAATTTTAATAGTATTTTAATTTTCTAATTATATGTAAAGATAGTTTTCAACATTCATTTTTTAAAGAGTTTGAATTCCAATTTTTTTCTTCTTCCCTCCTTTACCTTCCCCCACCTTTAAGACAGCAAGCAATCTGATAAAGATTATACAAGTACAATAATTTTAAACATATTTTCACATGAGTAGTGTTCATAAAGAAATATCAGAATAAAAGAGGAAAACCACAAGAAGGAAAAAAAAAGAAAACAGGTAAAAACAGTATGCTTTGATCTACATTCAGTCTCTGTAGTTCTTTCTCTGAATGTAAATGGCATTTTTCATCCTAAGTCTATTAGAATTGTTTTGGATCACTCTATTGCTGAGAAGAGCTAAATCTATCATATTTGATCATCACACAGCCTTGCTATTATTATGTACAATGTTCTCCTAGTTTTGTTCACTTTACTCAGCATCAGTTCATGTAAATCTTTCCAGGATTTTCTGAAATCAGCCTGTTCATCATTTCTTATTAAAATTTTTTTTTCTAACATTCCATTACATTCATATACTACAACTTATTCAGCCATTCGAATTAATGGGCTCAACTCAATTTCCAATTCCTTGCCACCACAAAAATGACTGCTACAAACATTTTTGCATATACAGGTCCTTTCCACTCTTTTAAGTTCTGTTTGGGATATAGATCCAACAGTGACACTGCAGGATCAAAGAATATGTATGGTTTTATAGTGTCTTTGGGTATAGTTCCAAATTGCTCTTCTTCTGAAGAGCATTCTGGCTAGATCATCTCACAACTCCACCAACAATGCATTTAGTGTCCCAGTTTTCCCACATCCTTTCTAATATTTATCATTATCTTTTTCTATCATCTTAACCAATTTGAAAAATGTGAAGTGGTACCTCAGAGTTATTTTAATTTGTATTTTTCTAATCAATAGTGATTTATATCATTTTTTTCATATGATTAGACATGGCTTTAATTTCTTCATCTGAAAATTGTCTTTTGACAAGTCATCTGGGGACTTGTATTCTTATAAATTTGGCTAATTTTCCATATAGTTTAGAAATAAAGTTTTTTTTTATCAGAAACACTGGTGGGGGGGGGGGGAACCCTGGCTTCACAACTTTCTGCTTCCCTTCTAATCTTGGCTGCATTGATTTCATTTGTGCCAAAACTTTTCAATTTAATATAATCAAAATTATTCACTTTGTATTTTATAATGCTATTTCTTTTTAGGTCATAAATTCCTCTTTTTCCAAAGATCTGAGATTAAACTATCCCTTGCTTTCCTAATTTGCCTTTAATCTCATTCTTTATGTCTAAAATCATGAACACAATTCAACCTTATTTTGGTATTAGGTGTGAGATGTTGCTCTATAAGTCGTTTCTTGAACTAGTGCCTAGTGCCTAGTTTCATACTGTTTTTTTTTTTTTCAGTTTTTCCAGAAATTTTTGTCAGATAGTGGGTTCTTATTCCATAAGCTGGAGTCTTTGGCTTTCTTCCTTCAGTTCTAAGCATGTATTATGTATATCAAATGCTTTGAACAAAACTTTTAAAGCATATTATCTACTCAAATATCCTTACCACCTCTAAAGTATCTTTAAGTGACTCCACTGGAGAATAACAAATGATAACATATGAATGTAAATGGAAAATTATTAGGCTATAAAAAATGACAGAAGATATAAATTCACAGTAATATGGGGAAGACTTAGAGACAGAATGGAATAAGCAGGACCAGAGCACTTTATATAATTTTAAGGTAAAACAATTTGAAAGACATAAGAACTCTGAATAATGCAATGACTAATCAAGACTGCAAGAAGATTGATAATGAACCTGAAGACTGATACCAATGATGGATTATAGATGCAGAAAATGAGATAGAAATTTTCAGATACTACCAAGTACACAAATTTGTTTTGCTCAACTATACATTTGCTTCAGAGAAAGTAATGAATTATTCAGATATAAAAGTTGTCATATTTGTTGATGTTTGTCAAGTACATCACTTAAATTTTAAAAGAAAAAAAACTTTCAGGGGCAGATTCCCATTTAAAAATTTTCATTAATTCATTCAGTATTTATTCTCTCTCAGGGCTGGGTTCAAGTGATATAAAAAGGAAGATATCCACTGTATTTAAGGAACCTGTATTGTATTTTAGGAGACAATGAATCAGTCTAGCAAGCAAGTATTTATTAAGTATCCACTATGTGTGGGACACTGTTAGATACTGGGAATATTAAGTACAAAAGTAAAAGAGTCTTCCCTTGACAAGCTTACAACCTAATCAAAACAAAACCCCAACAAACCATATATAAGTGTGTGTATGTATATGTTATATATATATGTATATATATAGAGATAAATTTAGAGATATAGAAAAATATAGATAAATAAATATATGTTTTTGTTGTTTAGTCATTTAAGCTGTGTCTAGCTCTTCATGATCCCTTTTGAAGGGATGGGTTGGCTTTTTTTTTGTTTTGTTTTTGTTTTTGGCAAAGATACTGTGGTCATTTGCCATTTCCTTCTCCAGTTCATTTTATAGATGAGGAACTGAGGCAGAGTTAAGTGACTTGCCTGGGTCATACAGCCAGTAAGTGTCTTAAGTCAGATTTGAACTCATAAAGATGAAACTTCCTAATTCCAAGCCCAGTGCTCTATCTACTATACCATCTAGCTGCAACACACATATGTGTCTGCATACATATTTATGTGAGAGAGAGAGAGAGAGAGAGAGAGAGAGAGAGAGAGAGAGAGAGAGAGAGAGAAGAAATAATAGGAATAAGAAGTTTGGGGGCAGCTAAATGACACAGTGGATAAAGCACTAGCCCTGGATTTAGGACTAAGTTCAAATCTGACCTCAGAGATTTAACATTTCCTAACTGCATGACCCTGAGCAGCTCACTTTACCCCAACTGCCTTGAAAAAAAAAAAAAGACCATCTGGAATAGGAGATTTGGATCTATGATTTCATTGGTACAGGGAACTCCGAGGTTAGGGAACTCCCTTTAGCAATGTATTATCAGAACATTCTTGGTATCTTAGAGTTTTAGTTATTTGGAGCAGTAAGTGACTGCCCAAATTAACACAGTCATTATGTATAGGAGACAGAAATTAAACTTAGGTCCTACTGACTTTGAGGCTATCTCTCTATTCATTACGTCAAAGTGCCTCTAAAAAGTATAAATATGAAATGTTTTGGGAAGGAAGGTATTAACCACTGAGGGAATACACATAAAAGTAATTAATAATCTTTTAAAAGAAATTTATAAACAAATGCAAAATAATGTATGCTATCCTATCCCACGTGGTTTAGCCCAAGAGCTAATCCCTTTGAGAGGGGAAGGATATTCTCCAAGCCTATGCTTAAGTCTTGAGGTTACAAGTAAAAGTTATATAAAAAAGAAAGTAGCAAATGGTGTTTGAGGCATTATGTTAGAAGCTTGCCTGTTTTGGAGCTGAGTAACAATATCCTAGAAACTGGGATAGAATCATGATGTTGGGAAAAAGTAGAGAGCCAAGAAAGAAATAAGTTAATAAAACAGTTGAAGATATCAAAATAGGATTCTGGAACATCAGCACCACTTTTAAATGGGCAAAAAAAGAACTATCATATCTCTCAATTCATCCAAATATAATATTATTATTAACAGCATATTTGTAGAATGCATGTCTATGCATTGAGGAGATAGAATAAATAAGGTGTTTGGAGAATCTAAAAGCTTATTGTTTTGAATAATTCCTTCACCTCTGCAGATCACAGCCCTTCCACATCTTCTCTTGCATGTTTCTTGTTCACAGCAAGGTGCAGTAGTTAAGATAAGGAAAAGAATGTGTTTGATGTGTGTGTGTGTGTGTGTGTGTGTGTGTGTGCGCGTGCACGCCTATTTGGAAGCAGGTTCTAAAGGTGATGGGACATGAATGAGTGGAAGGAGAAAAAAGTTCTTAAAATTATGAGCAATGATAAAGGCCATTGATATTGGAATGAGTACCAATCAATTAACAGGCATTTATTAAACATCTATTATGTTCTTTAGGCACTACACTAAGTCAAGACAAAATGAAATAGTACCTGACCTCGAATAGTTTACAAATAAGTTATATGCAAGGGATATGAAGTACATCTTTTTTTTTTTTAATAGATCTAATAGTACTTTAAGACTTTCACATCTTAAACATCACAGTCCTTATGTAAAGTAATCTATTAGACCAGAAATCATATTGGAAAATAAAACTTAAATACAACTCCCTAATTCAATTTCTTGAGAAATTTTATGGCAAACAAAGAAACTTACAGAAAGAATCTTAAATCACTATAATATTCTACTTTGTGGCTTTTTATAAAATGTGAAAATCATAATATCAGATTGTTCAATATGACTCCTGTATATGAATAAATGTACTTTGTGTTCCAACCCAACTGGATAGCTTTTTATTCTTTTTGTACTTCAATCTTTTTTTCTGCTTTTTCTCACCTCTATAAATTTGTTTCTTTCATTCCCATGCCCTATTAAGAACAATAAAAATCAATAGAACCAAAAAAACCTTACTTAGTTACTATTTATGTAAATTAACTAATTTTAACACCTAATGTACCTAATCCTTTTCAGTCACTCTTTGTCATCCAATAGAATTCTTTGTCCATTATTTCTCATTCAAATTTCTTTTTCTGGGCTCAGATTCAGTGTGTATTCCATTCTTCTGGTAAGGACTCTATTTTTTTTTCTGTATTGCATAACTTCAAAAATATCTTTCCAGATCTCTCTGAATTCCTCATCTTGTTGCTGTTAATGGCACCATGTTATTCTGGGTTCATGAGTTGAATGTTTCATAATTTATTTAACCATGCCTTTATTGTTGGACATTTAGGTTGTTTACATTTTTTTTTTTTGTATTTGTCTATAATACTATTAAGAAAATCTTCAAATAGATAATTCTTTTCCTGCATTGTACAACACTTTTATACTTTGTTTCCAACAAGGAAATTATTGTGTTAAAGATTATAAATAGTTTTGCTCTCCATAAAAGCTATACAAATGTGCAATTCCATCAGAACTGGAGTGTACCTATTTCTCGCTAATTCTGCCAGCATTGAATTTCATCAAATTTTTTTTTTGCCACTTTGATAGATATGAGGTAATATCTCAAAGTTGTTTTAATATGCACCTTTTTGATCAGTGAAGTTGATTTTTTTTTCAGGTGCTTATTAACAATTTGTGTTTGAGTTTACCCATTTACATCTGCTTCCTCCACTTGTCTTGAAGAATACTCTTTGAAAGCCCAATGAAGATACCACTTTCTCCATGAATTCTTTCCTGATCTCCCTTTTATCTTTCAAGAGAGTAATTTAATTTTCAATTAATAACTGCTACTTTTCTCTCCCTCTTCTCTTTTCCAATCAAAAAGAAAAGTTTTATAACAAATATACCTAATAAAGCAAGATACATTTGTGTACTGGCAATGTTATGTCTCAATTCACATTTGATTCCATCACTTCTCTGTTAGGAGTTAGAATACATTCATCATCACTTCTCTGAAAGAGATTTCCTTTCTTAAACTTTTCATACCATTTTTGACCTCTCTATTATTAAGGTACAGGTATCTTAAATCTACTTGATGTGGACTTAGGGGGCAAAGACTACCTTTTTTTTTTCATATTTGTAGTTCTAGCACCTAGTATAGAGCCCTGAATATAGTAGTCATTTAATAAATAAATTGTCTATCATGTTTAACTTAATTCATATTTTCTTTTAGTATAAATTTAATTAAGCTACAATGTATTGAATATGTTCATTAATTTTTACTAAAATATCAAATAGAATATTTTTTTAAACAGTGCTTACAACTGTGAATGTTTATGTAGAGATGATGGTGAAAGAATAGTGATTAGAAATTTTGATACTATTTTTTGACTTATATTTGGAGAAAAGGAATGCAACTCAGAAAGTCTTATGGGTTTGTTGAAAACTAAGAACACATATTACTATCTATAAAAAAGTACCGTTAGATGGTTATATAGTTATATAGAACCAACATAGGTCTATTAATAAGGGAGAGTTGAACTAATGTTAAATGACTTTTTAGATTACTTATTCACTTAAACGTCTAACTCTTCATGGTCCCATTTTGGGATTTTCTTGGCAATGATACTGGAGTGAGTTGCCATTTCCTTCTCTAGCTCATTTTACAAATGAGGAAACTGAGTTTACTAGGGTCACATAGTTTTCAAATTTCTGAGATCAGATTTGAACTCATGAAGATGAGTATTCCTGATTCCAAGCCTAGAGCTCTATTTATTGCACTGCATATTTTGATAAATCTTTAATCACTAAGGATTAACTGCTTATGTTCATGTGATTGTAGATGAGCAAGTCACTTAAGCTTCCTGAGCCATTTTCCTCATTTATAAAACAGAGAGAATAACATCTGTAAGCACTTATCTCACAGTGTTGTTATGAGGATTCAAGGATATTATATTTTAAGGTACTTTGTAAATCCTATATACATATATATATATAAAATATATATTTATACATTAGCTATTATTATTCCTATAATTATTATCATCATTATTATAATTTTGTATGCCCAGCACACTGATTGATTATAATCTATGCTTGTTCCATGTCATGTCTACATTGTTCTGTAAATAAAGCATGAATTTAATGTATTAAAAACTTTACTTTGATGCCAGTAATTAAGATAACACATGACAGGCACTTAACAAATGCTTAACTATTTGAATTAAATTAAAACAATTAAGTAACACAACTTAACTTCACATAAAAGTGACTGATTAAAAATATGATTAAAAAATTAAATATCATAATTCCACTAAAATACTAGGTTTATTTTTCATATATGTACTATTTCTCTGAATCTTGCCTTTCCTCAAAGATGGTAAAAAAACAGGACAAACCAGGACCAACAACCAAAGCAACTCCATGGAGAACTAGGGGATATCAGCAAAATAGCCTTGTTTGAGCCATTTATAACAATAACAGTAAGGAGCCAAAAACTAGAAAGCAAATACTCTGTTATGACAAAATAAGCATGAGACACCAATCAAACAATAAATACATTAACAAGTGATCATTAAGCATTATGCTAGATAAGAATGAAACATTTATTACGTACCTAGTGTGTGCTAGACTCTGTACTTAGTGCATTATAAATAAATTATAAATATTATCTCCACGTTATAATTGAGGAAACTGAAAAAAGTTTAAGTGACTTGCTTAGGGTCACATAGCCAGTAATTGTCTGAGGACAGATTTTATAAACTGTACCACATAGTGATCTAGCTGTTATGTACAAAAGTAGAAAAAAATACCAATAAAAGAATCTTTATTCTTTTTATCTGTGTGTGTGTGTGTGTGTGTGTGTGTGTGTGTACACGTGCAGCTAGATGGAGCAATGGATAGAGTGCCAGGTCTAGAGTTGAGAAAATTCAAATCTGATTAGCTAATTAACAGTGATTAATTAACTAACTAACCATGGGCAAGTCATTTAACCCTGCTTGCCTCAGTTTCTTATCTATAAAATTTATTGGTGAAGGAAATGGCAGACCACTCTAGTATCTTGTCAAGAAAACCCCCAATGGAGTCATAAAGTGTTATGGGTCAGAATTCTGAAATTGAAACAAAGGAATCTTACAAGGTACTAAGACAGTGGAATTGATAGAGACAATAGTTATCTAATTTAGCATGGTTCAGTATGATTGATTTAATCCTACAAAGAGATGTTATGGGCCAGAACTTGAAATAAGGGACTAAGTGGAATTGAGGA
Source organism: Antechinus flavipes (assembly GCF_016432865.1). NCBI lineage: Eukaryota > Metazoa > Chordata > Mammalia > Dasyuromorphia > Dasyuridae > Antechinus > Antechinus flavipes. The sequence continues at coordinate 496,437,176 of NC_067400.1, forward strand.
GACAATAGTTAAATCTAGTTTAGCAATGATTTAATCCTACAACAAATAATGATTTTCTACTGATAATAATTGGTTTGTGCTCAGTGTGTAGCATATGAGCTAGAAGCCTCAGCCAGGGAGATTTAGAGATTCAGAATCAAGCGGACAGAAGGCTGGAGGCTGAAGGCTGGGGCACAAGCCCAAACCCTTGGTTTCAGACAGATTCATCCCATCTCACACTACCTTGGTGGCAGGCTCTCCTCCTTTGCTTCCCACTGAAACCAAGATTCTGGAAGGCCTCCAGAGAACTAGCCAAGGTCCAAGTGAAGGGGATAAGACTTTGAAAGAGATAATAAAGGATTTGAACTTTAACACCTGGCTGCACTTGTGGTGATTACTGAACTGAAATGAAGGCTGCTTCCAGAGACCCCAAGAAAACCCCAAATAGAGAATATTATATTTTAGAGAGAACATTACAATAGTCAAACACTACTGAAATGATTGAACATATGATATATGTATGTATATGTATATATATATGATATATATAATGTATATATATAGTATATATGTAGTATAATTATATGTATAACAATCTACTTTATTATACATATAGTTTTGTTCATTCTTTTTAGTAGTGTTTGACTCTTTATAACTCACAATAAATCATAGTTAAATTTAAGATAGTTTGGCAGGGAGGCACTGGTAATTAATCAGAAAAGGCTTTGCCTAGAAAATGGTGCTCGAGCTATGATTTTAAGGAATACAGAAATTCTATGAGGTAGATATAAGGAATGAGCACAAAAGCACAGAGACGGGAAATGAGAGCTGGGAGATGGAGTGTTGTGTGTGAGGAACAGAGAAAAGACCAGTTAGATTGCATCACTGAGTGCAGAAGAAGTGGTATAGAGTTAGGCTGGAAAGATAAGTTTGAAGCCATGATGCAAAAAGCTTTAAAGATAAATAAAAGAGTTTGTTTTATTCTAGAGAAAATAGAGAACTATCAGTTTATACAGTAAGGAAATGACATAGCCAAGCTCTGGAAATAAGAATAATCAATGGTGAGAAGATTTGACCTCCAAGGGAAAAAACAGAGAGAAGCATGGCAGAGGATCAGATCTGAAGCATATCAAGAGGATGTTCAAGGAATTGAGTCTAAATAGGTTCATCCTCAAGCAAAATAAATATTTCCAAATTTGACTGGATTGACCTAGTGAATGTGTAGATACTTTTTTGAGCTTTACTTGGCCTTCATGATCATCAGTCTGCTCTTCTCAACTCTTGTCATAGTGCCACACATGGATGTTGGTATTTCCTGTGTTGACAACAGCTGGTTTCCCACAGTTGCAGACAAGACACAGTTCCCAGAAGTGAGTAGAAATGACCGAAAAGTGGGATTGCAGTGTCAAAATTTGCATGAGAGAAGGTGTAGGTAGGAAGTCCAAAGATTCTGTGAACTATTTTCCAAAAAGTCAGGCATTCACTGAAGAAATGAAGAAAAGGTAAGAAATAAAGTATGCTTTTGAATATAAGAATCAATTTGAACATTATAAAATAAATAGGGTTTTTAAAGAGATTCAATTAAGCAAAACACAGGCTAGTAGTTTATATACAAATGAAAGATTATTTCCATTTCTTTTAAGCAAACTCACTTCCTGTGGTTGTATTTTCTGAACAATGACAATTAATCACACATCATCAGGACATTCTTTATAGGATTGAAGACAGAAATTATAAACTAAGAGGTACCAATTTGAGATTATATTTACAGAATTTGGAAATTAAAATGCTGAAAAAGGCTGAGTTTCAGAATTTTTTTAAAAAAGAGGCTAAAGAAAAAGTCAATTTGTCAAAAAAAACTTCTGAATTTGGAGCCATTTTAAAAGTCATGGTTGTCATGAACCATTATTGCAAAAGCTAGTTGAAAATAACTTATTTATATCATTTAAGGACCAGTACTGTGCTCTGATGCTAACACCTGGGAAATTTGTAAATAAGAAGCAGGATCACAAAAGAAGCAGTTGAGTGCAGATTAATAACAATAATTGACATTCACACAACACTTTAAGATTTGCAAAGCTTTCCTCATACTAACCCTGTCAGATAGGTCTTTGTTAGAATCATTATTTTAATTTTATAGATAAAGAAATTGAGTCTGAGAGTTTAAGTGAGTTTCTCATGAGTACACAGGCAATAAATATATGAGGCAGGATTGAAATCAAGGTTTCCCCTTTCTCCTAGTCCCATGCTTTTCTATTACTGGATCAAAACCAGATAAGCAGAAACCAGTGGATAGAGCATCTGGCTTGGAGTTAGGAAGAAGACCCCAGGCAAGTCACTTAACCCTGTTGACCTCAATTTCCTCATCTATAAAACAAATTGAAGAAGGAAACAGCAAATCACTCCAATATCTGTGCCAAGAAAATCCCAAATGGAATCACAAAGAATTGGATAAGATTGAAACAACTGAACAACAATGCAGAAAGTCAAAAGTGCAAAGAGGACACAAAAGAACCAGAACAGAAGCCAGAAGTTATCAGTCAAGAGAATATAACCTCTGGAGGTCATAGGGAAAGCAGAATACAGGTCAATAACCAATCAATCAGCTAATCTGATCAAGGATGATACAAAGACAAAAATGACACAGCACCCTACCTTTGAGGAGCTTTCTTTTTAAAGAGGATGAGAACATATAAATACATGGAGGCTTTATTAATATAAATGATAAATTCCTTGAAAGGGTCACCTTATTTGAATTCACACAACATATGGATTAAAACCAATAACCATATTTTATATAATCATAGCTTCAAATAGTGTGAATTTGAATACATATGACCACTTTCAGGAATTCATTGTTTGGACTAATCAGAATCTGGATGTAGATATATTCAGAACACATCCAGGGTAGATAGAAGACTTCTTACAGATATAGAACATAAATACATTCTATGTCTCTCCTGAAATTTAAAAAATAACAGCTTCTGAGAGCCATGAACTGGGCAGTGATTATATAGTTATACATAGGGTTGGTACTATTTGGGCAGGGATAAAGTTGGCCCATTGGATATTCTCACTGTATTTCATCTAGTTTTTGCCACTGTCACTACTGTATTTAACAAGAAAAGCCCCAGCACTTCCTTAATTTGGAGAGAAGTGGAACATCAAGCAATTTCTCAAATAATAATAGACCCATGCAAAAGAAAACAAAAAGTCATTAAATGAATACAGAGATACATGGAAAAACTTAAAATAACCAATGCAAAGTTTAGGGAGCAGAGACAAGAAAACAAGTAAGTAGAAAGAATAATAAACACAAAACAATCAAATTTGATAATGAAAAGTTATACACAAGAAACTTAACTTCAAAGAACACACATGAGAAGATACCTTCCTTGGAAGAATAAAATATCGAATTAATGGGTAAATGTGTGCCAACTGCAATCCTTTGCTTACAGAAATAACCACAGTCAAAAAAAAAGGGGGGGGTACAGATTACTACATTCTCTTTCTTAATAATGTCATCATCAACCCAGGGTTCAACTATGATCTCTAAGCATATGACTTTTAAATCTTCAGATCAGCTCTTCTCTGTCTCCTGATTTTCTGCCAATCATCATTGACACTGTGTATCTTACATTTGAATGTTTCTCTAGCATTTTAAACTCAGTAGGTTCAACGTTGAACATGTTGTCATTCTCCAAAACTCTCCTCTTTCTAATTTTATTATTTCTGTTAAGGGCAGCACCACAAAGTTCATAATAGTTGAAAAAAAGTCTAACAATAGTTTGTTTTAACTTTTTATTCCTCCTCACTTCTTGTAGCTAACCAGCTTCCAAGTTCTATCAATTCTACCTCCACAGGTTGTCTTCACTTTGTGAATTTCCCCCACTAATTTAGCCATTCTTCTGGTTTAAATCTTTATTACCCCTGACCTGGAAAGGCAGAATCATGTAGTGGATAGAGAATAACCTTTGAAGATCCCCCCCCCCCAAAAAAAAATAACCTAGGTTCTCATCCTACCCCGGCTACATTTTGGCCATATGACTGATTAAATCAGTTCTTGAGTATTCTTAGTAGCTTTCCAAGACTCTTAAGTTGTAGCAAAGGTGACCATCTGAACTGCAGAGGGACTTCCCTTACTTGGGAGTACATCATACCAATGAAAATCACAGGTCCAGTGCCCATTTCTGCTCCTAACTGGTCCTTCTGATTTTAACCTTTCAACCCTCCAATTCTTCATTGGCAAGTCAACATTTCTAGAACACAGTTGTGATTATGTCACTGTCTTGCTCAAGAAACTCATTATTATCTCTAAAATAATAATAATAATAAAAAACACTTCTGCTTGTCATATAATGGCTTTCATAAAGTGAATCCAACCCTAACTCTCCAGTCTAACTTCACTTTACTACCCCCTTACAATCTTATGTTCAGCCAAATGGACTATTTTCTATAACTTGTATCCAATATTCCAAATTTCACCTTTATCCAGTTGGATAAAGTTGGATCCAACTTTTAGATCCCCAAGGTAGGGAACTCAGCTTAATGCTCAGTTCAAATGACAATTCCTACAGAAGGAATTTTTTTCTATCCACTATCGCAGTTTTTAGTGCTTTCTACTCTTCCTTTAAAGATTATTTTTCATTTACTGTGCAAATATTTTGAATTTTATTTTCTGCTTCCATGTTAACTACCACTATTCCCAGTAGAATATCAGCTTCTTGAGTGAAAGAACTATTTTGATTTTTCTTTATAGCTTTAGCAATTAATACATGTCACAGAGATATCAGATGCAGAGGAAATACTTGTGTCTGAATTACTATCTGAATTCCCTAGCTCCTCAGAAGCACTAAACTGATTCCTAATATTTTTAAGGAGAGTGAAGTTCATAAACCTACATATCTTTAAGGGGAGGGGGAGAGGAACAACTAGATTAATGAAATCACAAATCCACTTCAGTTTTAGGGAACAATAATATGAAACTTTGAATTTACAAGGTGCTGTCATCATCATTATTATATTTTATAGGAAAGGAAATAGCTTAAGAAAGTAATACAAGATTATATGACGAGAGTAAATGGCCAGAACCAGGGCCAAAACCTTGGCTTTTTGATTCTTAGCTCAATGCTCTTTCTACTACTCATAAATACAGTATCATATAGTACAGTACTGGTTTGTGAATGAAAAGAAATATAACATATATAAAACCAACTATTTACATCTATAAAATGCTTTAAAGTTGATTAAGTATTCTCCTTACAACATTTGGAGGTGATTAGTCAACATAAGGCACTCGAACTTTCTGGCAATTCAAAAAGTATACTTTTTAATATACTTGTTCATCAAAGTAAACTCAATTGTCAAAGGTCCAATAATCCAGGATGTAAATTATTTAGACCTTGTTCTCCAACTTTTGGCAGGAGCATTATTTCTCTATAAAACAAGCTAGACAAATTCCCAATTAATTACAAAAATGTATGTCAAGTTCTTTTCCCATAATTATCTAAGCTTTACATTTACAATAAAAAAGGTAATGTTCCTAAGTTGGTTATTTTAGTTGCAATTTTTTTTATAATGCAAAATGGACAATTTTGATTACATTAAATTAAAGAGGTTTTGCACAAATAAGATTAAAATGGAAGCACAAAGCTGGAGGGAAAATTCATAGCTAATGTTTCTGATAAAAGCCTAATTTCTATCAAATTTAAAAGAATACAAGTCATTCCCCAATTGATAAATGCTCAAAGGATATGAACAAACAATTTTCAAATGAAGAAATTAAAGCTATCTGTAGTCATATGAAAAAAATGCTCTAAATCACTATTGATTAGGGAAATGCAAATTAAAACAATTTTGAACTATTACTTCACACCTCTCAGATTGGCTAAAATGATAGAAAAAGGTAATGATAAATGTTTGAGGGGATGCAGGAAAACTGGGATACTGATGCACTGCTAGTGGAGTTGTGAAATGATCCAACCATTCTGGAGTGCAATTTGGAATTATGTCCAAAAGGCTATCAAATTGTGATACTACTGGATCTGTAATCACAAAGGAAATAACAAAGGAGGGGAAAAAACCCATACATATATATATAAAAATGTTTGTAGCATCTCTTTTTGTAATGGCAAAAAATTGAAAAATGAGTAAATACCCATTAGTTGGAGAATGGCTAAATAGATTATGATTTATGAAAGTAATGGAATATTATTGTTCTATAAAAAAGATAAGTTGATTTTAGAAAGGCCTGAAAAGATTTACATGAAATTATGTTGAGCAAAATAAGGAGAACTAGGAATACACTGTACACAATAATAGCAAGATTGCAATGATCAGCTATAAAAAACTTGGTTCTTCTCAGCAGTTCAGTGATCTAAGGCAATCCCAATAAACTTTGGATGGAAAATGCCATCTGCACTTAACAGAGAGAAATATGGAGACTGAATGTAAATCAACATATGCTGAGTTTATTTTTTTCTTCTGTTTTTTTTTCTCTTGTGGTTTTTCCCTTTTGTTTTGATTTTTCTTTCCCAACATGATTCATAAGATCCATAAAGAATGAATGTACATTCAGGAAAAAAAATTTTTTTTAAAGAATTTATCTGCTTTGAGAAACAATATAGTGTCTGTTTTGTTTTTTAACAAATGATTTTTCAAATGTAAATATAGTTTAAAGGTAAAGATAAACTATGTTCACATTTTTATAAGTAAAATTTTTCTATTTTTCACCTTATTTTTTCCATTTTTATTAATTTTTAACTTAAAAAATGCCAATTAACCCAGATGCCCTATAAAACATCTTTCCATAATGCATTTTCTACTTTTTCCCAAAAATTTTGTCCCATTATACATCTAAAGAGGTCCAAAAAAGTTTTTGTTTCTCCTTTATTCTGTGCATCTCCTTTCTGGCAGTTTTCTCAACCAAAGAACAAGCATAGGCACTTTACAGCAACAGAACCAGTTGTTGGGACCACTTTTCCTCTTTTCTGCATTTTCCAATTGCTTTCTTTTCTCCCTTAGTCACAGGCCTGCCAGTGACCTCCAGTGGCATATTTTGGCATTGCTGAAATTTACCAGTAGTACTCAAGGGTAAAAAAGGGTTTGACACATGTTTGAAATGTTATGTTGTGGAACCTTTAACAATAATTTAATGGTAAAGGGAATTTTCTCTAACACAAAGATCAGTGATTCCTCTGGAATTTAATCTTAAAAAGTTGACTCAAGCACTGAGGGGTCAGTTGAATGATTTACACATTATGCCAGAAATAATATGTAAAAAAAGCAGAATTTCAATCTGTGCCCTAGTTAAGGCTGGCCTTCAATCCACTTTACTACCTTCCATTTCAGAAAGATTTTAGAGTTCATATTAAACAAATATAAACTATAAATACACTTTATAGAGAAGCATAATGATAGGTGTGAATCTAGAGACAATCCTAGAGATCATCAATTTAATAGTATCATTTTTAAAATGAGGAGATGAAGACCCAGAAAGGTTAGATAATTTGCCCAGTCTCACAAGAAGCAAAGTTTCACAGCAGGGATTTAAAACTAAGTTATCTTACTCTAAGACAGTTGGCAGGGGAGAAGAAAGACTCCTGCAGAAAAGATGTGAACTAGTTTTGAAGGAAATCAAAGAAAATAGAAGTAAGTTATATAAAAGTAAGAAGGGAGAACATTCAAATCATGGAAAATAGCCAATGAAAAGATACACAAAATACAGATGGAGTATCATATATGAGAAGATTATAAAACTAAGAAGGGGTAAGATGTGAAAAGCTTTAAAAGCCAGAGGATTTTATATATTTGATCCCAGAGGCAATAGGGAGCCTCTGGATTTTATTGGAGTGATTTTACTGAGGCATTGGGGGAAGAGAATTGACATGGTCAGACCCATCTTTAAAATAAGACCACTTTGGCAGAGACTTCATTGTAAAATGTTTTAGTTCATTTTTAAAAATACAATGAAAAAATTTGTAAGTTATTACCTTAAGGAAAATTAATATATCTCTGAAATACATTATAGAAAAAGTTTTCCTAACTATATTTATTATAACTAATTAGTAACTATTTAGAAAATTTAAAAATAATTTTGTAGGGGTTGTATTTCAACAAATAAATTATTATATGTTGGTGGTGGTGGTGGGGTTTAAAAGTATTCCCCATCATTCTAACTAATGAGAATTATGATTACTTTGATAGGCCAGGTGAGGCTTGGTTTTGAAGAATAAATCAGGTAAGACAATGTCTGATCTATATTAGGATAGATAGCTGTATACTTACATTTATCACTCATATGAACATTTCTGAGGCATCAATACATACTTTTCCTGCCATTAGTCATATGGTTAGAGTAATCTAACCATTCTTTAAATTGACAATAAAATAAGTTGGGTAGAGGTGTAAGGAAAAGGGGAATGGCTTACTGAATTGGATACAGTTGAAAATCGTTACAAATAGTTTCTACTCTAAAAGAATTGGTACACTTTAGAGAGAAGTATATGTTAATAACTTTGACTTAGTTTTTCTTTTGTAAATAGTTCAACACTGACAATAGCACCAGTCGTGATATGTAAACAACACAAAAGATATTGTACGAATATCTTTAGATGTTATACAAATATCTTTAGATATTATACAAAAGTCAAAACAGACACTATGAAATTAGTTTCTTTAAAAATTGATCAAACTCAAAATTAGGAAACAGAACTTAGAAAATAGAAACAGAAGTCCATCTTAGATATTTGGTCTATAAATAGAGAATGAAAGGAGTTATGAAAAAATATTGGAGATAATCACATAGGGAAAAAGTACTATTTAAATCAATCACAAATGACCAAGTTAATGACGTAGCTTGCTTTTTATTTGCCCCCCCAAAGATATTCCTTTAATCAGATAGTGACTAGTTGTCTTTTCCAGCTTCTTCATTGTAATAAAAACTAATTAAGTTTTGTGACCAAATTGTCAATGACTATACCACTATGATTCACTAAGATTTAAAATTTCAGGAAACACGCCATAAGATTTTATGAGTTTTTCTTCATAGTTTATCTTGTGGTTTCCTTTTTTCTAAAAGACAGCAACCCCAAGAGCAGAGTAAGAAAAAATATCCATGACGACAAATCATAAGATCATAAGATTCCTGTTTCATGCATTTCCTTTGCTTCTATTTTAATAAAAGTCATCAGGTTCTTGACAGATGCTGGAATTGGTCATTCTATCCTTCCCCCTGCCTCACACACTTCAACTTTGTTCTTCATCCTTACTGTGATCTCTAATCTCATCCCTCAATTCTTTCTCCAGACATCATTCATACATTGGCTACATTCTCTTACCATCTGGACTCCTTAGAGTAATTCAACTTTATACTATCCTTTTCTCTCAAGTCCCTTGACTCCTTAGGTTATTCCCAATTGTTCTGTCAACTACCAGACTTGGATTACTCCCTTCAACCACTGTTTTCATTCCTATTCATGTGCTGTTTTAGAGAAAATTCACAAAACCATGTTTACTGACTATGCTGCAAAGTTATATTACTCTATTGCATCCCCTCATTTCTAAAATGAGGGTGTTAAAAATGATCTCCAAGATCCTCTCTAGATTCACACCTATCATTCTATGCTTTTCTATAAAGTGGTTTTATAATTTATATTTATTTACTATGAACTCTAAAATTATGTACTCATTATACCAAGGAAATCCCTTTTATAATTCCTTCCTCAGTATCCCACAGCTTCCTGTACTCTACCTTTGTAAATGAGAACCTTAGTGCTAGCACTAGTGCCCGTCCTTTGAGATTGTTTCTAATTTATCCTGTCTATATCAATCATGCCTACACATAGCTGTTCACTTGTCTTCCTTATTGAAAGTAGGGGCTATTTTTAAATTTTTTTTTTACCTTTCTTTTTATCTCCAGGACTGAGCTGAGTGCCTGGCAAATATTTGGTACTTAATAAATAGCTGCTGACTTAAATTACTATACACTTTTCTCTGATTCAAAGAGCACTGAAAATACTTCACAATTTTAGGTCTTCATTTTTAAAATAAGCTAAAATTATCTTCCCTAAAGGCAAATTAATAACGAATACTGGCTTATAGTATGGCAAATACACCATATTTAAATAAAAATATTGGAGGAGGAAATCAAGTCCCTACTTTTGGCCTTTCAGACTGGTACCATCACTGAGTATCTACATATGCAATGGTTGAGTAACTATAAGTATTTGAGGCAATATTCTTAGTAAATAGCAAAAGCATCACCTTCCATCAAGGTATCACTCAATTTAAGCCCATCCCTTTCTCTACTTAAAAGTGAGAATTCACTATATTTAACAGGCTCAAGATCCACCTTGCTGCATTCCAGCTGTCTTCCTGCCACCTGGCACTACAGTACCCCAAGGCCCTTTCCTCCTCTTGCTCTAGGGACAACAAAACAACACTATCATTCTTTGAAAGGATTCATTGATCGATTATTCTAATTACTATTTGTTCTCTTTCCATTTTAAAATATAAGCTGGCTATCTAGTTTTAGGGTTTGCTTGGGTTTTTTAAAATTTATTTTACCAACACAAAACAGTGCTTAATACATATTTTTTCATTCATTCATTCCTTCATTCAGTCATGCAAAGCACTAAACATAGGATTTGGAATTAGGAAGATAAGAGTTCAAAATCCGTTTCTGCTATTTTTCAACTTGATCTCGAATCCCTTAATTTTATCTGGATCTCATTTTCTTTATTTATAAAATGAAAGAATTGGACTAAATGTTTAATTTTTATTCCAAAATTTAATTTTGCTTTTACAACCAAGCATTTACAACCTTCTCTCCCCTCAGTAAATAAAAAAATGAAAAAGAAAATTCTCAAAACAAATATACATCATCAAACAAGACAAATTATCACATTAGCCATGTTCAAAAATCTTTTTAAAAGTGTTTTATATTGAACTATATTGTTTTAGACTAAATTATTTCAAAGGTCCTTTCCTAGCTGTAATATACAATCTTACCAACTAATCTTGCTACTCCCCACTCCTTTTAACATTTTACTAGAAAATCACTACGAGATTTTTCTTTTTCTGTTGAAGCAGTGACACAGGAAAAGTATCTTGAAGTGATATACTTAAGAGTGAAATGAAAATGAAGAACAGAAAAAAAACCATTTCCCCCTTTTTCTTATCACCCAGAAGAATAGCTTGCAAGGCATATATACTAGGCATTTAATAGTCGTTAATTGATTACTTCACTTCATCCTTTTCTTGTATTCAGATTGACTTTGAATTATGTTTCCACATATAGTGTTCAGTATAATTTCAGATTTAGCAAAATGCATAAAATCATACATTTATATAATTTTGAGTTAAAAACTAAAGTTTATAGTGAATGAATGTCCAAAGCTACAATAGGAACATCCGGGAAAAGAGGAAAGATATTTATTTACTATAATCATATCATTTAAAGTATCCTTGAAGCCTGGGAATAAATTAAGTTAAAATGCTTCCCAAAGCAAGTTTACATTTAAGATTGCCATCTGGTGTTCAAAAAAAAAAAAAAGTTATAGCTAGCAAAAATTTGCTACTAGCAGCAAATCTTATTTTTTCTAAAGAATCCTCCCCAAAATAGTAATAATTAATACTTTAAGCTATATGTAATTTAGTTTAGTACATAGTTTATATATACAGGTAGTCTACAAATTGATAAATTTTACTTCAAGACTTTTTTTTTTTTTAAGCAGATCTTGGATTTCACTGGTTTAGGGAATTCACAGTGAGGAAACTTTCTCTACTTCAGATTGGCATCTGTTCTGAAATTTAATATAAAAAAGTTTTTTTGGACAATGAAAGGTTGAATGACTTCTTCCACACTGCCAGTATATGTCATTGGACAACTGATTCTAAAGCCATGCTGCTTCTCTTCTTTGAGAATTAATCAATGGGATAGGCTTTCTTCCTTCCTTAATTAGGTTTAGTTTAGGCTTATAAATGTGGCAATCAATGACATATTTTACCACAGTTTTTTCCCAAGTAACATTTAAGCTTTCTTTATAAGTACAAGATATAGATGAATAAATACATTTCATTTAAGAATACTAGAAAAATTGGAAGATAACTTTGAATTTCAGTAAATGTCCTTAATTTCTTTAATAGAAGAGTGAACATTATTATTATTTTTTTTTTTGCATCTCACAAATAAGGTTCAATAGAGCAGAATAAGTATTAAATAAGTACTGACAATTCTCTATCATTCACAACTATCTATTCAGAATAGGTATACCCCTGAACTCTGACTTGGCTCGGAATGTGTCTTTTCTAGTCTCGTTGAGTCTCATGGGTTTATTTTCTCAATACAAATGCCTTACAACTCTATGTGGCCTTAATCTGTCTCATAAGCTCTACTTCTACAATGCCAAATGGCTGCTTAGAAATCTCTACCTAGACATTCCATAAGTATTTTCAACTCAACAAGTAACAAAACAGAATCCCTTCTCTTTCCCATACCTCTCTTTCTGCACCCGCAATTTAATAAATCTTCCAAACTTTACTATTTTTGCTGAGGTCACTACAGTCTTTAAGTCACCTTGGTTCAAAGTCATGTTTAAATTTCGATTAACCCCTATATTTAGCTAATTGCTATGTCTTTCCAACTCTCCTACCATTACAGCTTTCCTATCTGTCCCTTTTTTAAACCATCCTAGTTGAAATCCTAAACACAACTTACCAGGACTATTATAACAGTATCCCAATTGTTCTTGTTCTCTGTCTTTATTTTCCACCAAGCTGCTAAAATGATCTTCCTAAAACATAAGTCTCCTTAGTAATATTCAGTGGCTCCCTCTTTAGGAAAAAGTATACATTCTTAGTTTAAATTCTGCTGCAGTGGTTAGGATGCATGTGTAATTTGAGGAGAGAGAAAGCACAACTAGAAGAATCAGGAAAGGCTTTTTAAAAGACATGGTACCCGAGTACACATTTGGAAGGATTCTAACACTTCTAAGAGGCAGCAATGAGGATAGTGGATTATAATTCACTATAGGCATGGGAATAGTCTAAAGACTTAGAGGGCTGAAATATCTCATTCATGGAGCCACAAGTTTTTCTTACACAACAAAATATGGAAATATGTCTAAAAGGATAATACATATTTAACCCATATAAGATTGCTTACTTTCGTGGTGGAAGCTGGGGTAAGGAAAGAAGAAAAATTCAGAAGACAAAATCCTACAAAAATGAATGTTTAAAATTAGCTTTCCTGAGGGGGAAAAAGAATTTAAGAATCTTGAAGGAATTGTTTGTTTTGCCTTTGTATCCTCAGAGCTTTTGCATATAAGGGTTTATTAAATATTTGTTAAATTGAATTTTCTTAACTTCTACAATGAAAATGAGGGAGAGTGATAGGAGGAGGTAGAAATTAATTTACCATCATCTATTAAGCAAAATCACAAGGGTTTATAGTCTGTGGAAATACTTTTACCTAAAAATGGTACTCTCTTCATAAGAATGCAATTGAATCAATAATCATAGGCTGTACAGATATATTAAAAGACAAATGAAAACACTGTAAATTGATGTGAATAAGTTATTTTAATTTATGAATAACTGAAAAATTAATTTTGAATTGGATTTTCTAGGCATGATAGAAATGTATTTAACCTATTCAAAAAAAAATCTTAATTTGTCAACTACAATAACTACAATATTATATAAATCTCATTGCTAAATTCATTACTAAAGGGGAAATAATACATTTACCTCAGCACATCAAAAACTTTGATAAAAGGACAATATAGTTTCAATTGAATACAAACTATCCAATCATAAAAAAGCTTTTTTTTTTCTTTCTTTTTTTTTTTTTTTTTTTTTTAAAAGAAGAGGGAGTCTCATAAGGAGATCTGGGTTCAAGAGGTACTTATGCAACCCATCCTTGGCATAGTCCACAGGAGGAAGTAATTCAAAGAAGTTGGTCTTTTGATCTTCTCCAACCCTAGACCTGTAAAAGGGCGTGTGGGAATGAAAGTGAAAAGGAAGACAGTAAAAGACATAACTGCCAAGGAACCATTATGGTAGGTGGAGATTGACTTACATGGAACAGAGAGTTCTGAGACTGAAAGAAATATCCAGGACATAAACCATGTATTAATCAAAACCTAAATTGCTGACCAAGCTACTTCAAGGAGATTTTTAAAAAAATTATCTTCTTCCCCTTCCTTTTCTCTGGGAAAAACTAATGTCCCTGTGAGATATACTCCTTCATCTTTCCTAAGCAGTTTGAAAGATGAGGCTTTGGTAGATTTGTTCCTTTCCTAAAAGTTCACTTTTACTTCTAAACCTTTAAAATGTTTTAAATTTCTTGGCCAACAAAGCTCAAAGGTTTATAGTATTTATGCTTCCAATGTCAAAATGTATTAGATCTCTATGTGATCATATATATCATTTAAGACATATGACAGATGATAAATGTGTTGATTTGCACCAATAGAATAAATTTTCACAATAGGAGATTCCAAAGAAATAAAATAAGAAAATGTCTTTTAACCCTTTTTCTAATTTAAAAAGTTAACATCAATTTCCTTTTATACTATAAAAGACCAAAAAACAAAAAACAAAACAACAACAACAAAAAAAAAAAAACACCTAGTACATAACCTATTTTCCATACATTTTTAAAAAGTGAAAAAAAAAAAAAATGGAACAACCTATCTAGCCTTCTTACTCTTGGCTTTCTCACATTTTCTATATATCCTATCTCTTTCAAATACTTACCTTTCTTGCAAAAACCAACTATGATAGTGTTCAGCTTCCTGGTTAAAAAACAATATTGTTTATAAAAGCTGGCTAATGTACAAAAGCATCACTGATTTCTCAGTAGATTTTGTGAACTGAGTGTTCGACATCTGAATGCCTTACATTATTTGGAATCTTTATACTAAAAAAAAAAAAAAAAAAAAAAATCTGTGAACTATGTAGAACATTTATCCTAAATTTAAAGCTATAAAAGTTTTTTAAAAAAAGAATTAAAGAATTTACATAATATAGTACCATTTCAGGAAGCCATTAGTAGAAAAAATTATTTTGTTGCAAATTAAGAAAATCCACTAGTGATAGATAATGCAAACCATGGAACAAACAACCAGGACATAGGTTAACTATAAATATTAGTGAATATTTTTATACCTTGTTGGGTTGAAAATAGAATAATAATTTCTCTTTCACTTATCAGGTTCCATAAAACATTAACCACAGGACAAAGGGATTCTTACTAAATATTAGTATTAAGGTATACATTAGTAATATTTATAAAACAGCAACATGTAAGTGAAACCAAAGAATCTTAAAATAATATTTAGAAAGGAGACATGAATCCTATAACATCCCTAATAAGTGCTCATCTAGTTTTTGCTCCAAGATTTTTAATAACACGCAATTCATTTTGTTCATGAAGTTTTTAATTTTTAGGAAACTTTTCCTTATGTTGATCACAAATCTACCCTCTTTTTAATGGCAAGGAAATAAGGCTGCCTTTACTACAACCCTTCAAATATTTGAATACCATTTTATAGCTCCCTTTTTTTCCCCAGCTAAACATTTCTACCTTTTCCTATCTTGATATAATAACCATTTCAGTCTTTTTACCTTAGTTGGTAACCTTTTCTGGATGTATTCTTGTATGTATTTCTCCTTCTTAAATCTTATCTAATTTTTTTTTTTTGGTACAGAACATGACTGAGGACAGTGGTAGTTTTACTGTCTTCAGTCATGTTCTGTACTAAAAAATAAAATTTGTAAAACTACCACCTTCTTTATTCTAGACTTTTAATAAAATGTTATTACTTTTTGTTACCTCACTACACTGTTCATTCATAAAGTTTGCAATCCACCAAGAAAAAACACCCCCCCTCCAAAAAAAAAGGTGTTGTGGGTTTTTCCATGCTACTCAATTTTATTATTTCTGTAGTTCACCTATATTCCATTCTACCAGAATGCAAGCTCTAAAGGCCAGGGAGTTTAATCTCTGTAGTCCTAGAATTATCATACAATTATCATAAGAAGAATTAATGCTTAATTAATATTTATTGCACTTTGCGGTGAAATTCTGAATCTATGTACAGCACTTTATATTTTTCCTTATTAATTTTCATCAACTTTCTTTCACTAGCACACCATTGGAGATTTCTACCCAGGTGATATTAATCTATTAATCACCACTCTTTGGGTAACAAATTTCAAACCTATTTAACTGACCTATCAGTCTGTGGAAAAAAAAAAAAAAACACATTCTGGGAAACAAAACAAAAGGACAGTACCACATTACATTTATAGGTATGGATAAACTATTATAGACACATTAATAATCATCACTCAAAGTTTGAGTACAATCTGCACAAATAAATGCACAATATATAATACTCATGAACAATAGCTAATTAGCTTCACCAATTCAAGATTTACAATAAATATGAAACAAAATTTATTTTTATGCTATCAGTTATGAAGAAAAATGTTAACTAATCATATTCAGTCTATTGTATAAATAAGATTACAAGACTCAAGTTTCATTTGACAAAACGCATTTTGTAGGTAATAAATTCTACTAACCACAGATATTTATTAATAATCTATTACAGAGGACTCACTGAATAAGAATATAAAGTCTTTACTCTCAAGGAGCTGATATGTTGGGCTACAATGTGTACACAGACATATAAGTACAAAATACATATAAAAATATATGAAATAATTTATAAGAGTGAGGGACCAAGAGAGGTCTGTGTAGGATAAACTAAGCTGTGCTTTGAAAATAAATGCATTCCAGATATAGGGGTTTCTGCCCCTGTAAAGGCACTGAGGCAAAAGTGGTTGTTATTTATAACTATCTGGTCAGCAAGACTAAAACTAGTACATGGAGGACAATACAAGACTAACTGGGGGACACCTTTAAATGTGGGCTTAACATGATGGCAAACATTTTTACTTTCCCCTGAGGAAGATACAAATGATTTTTGAGTAAGAGAATGTTATTTCATACTTTTATTTGGTAGCTCTGTAGAGCATCTTATTGAGGAAGGGAGAACCAGGTAAACTCAGGCAACAGGTGATTTGTACTATATAGTTGCTAAGTAAAAGAAGACATGGGATGTTGAGATTTTGAGAAAGTAGAACAAATAAAAATTTGTGACAAGTGAGAAGAAGGGTTAACTCAATGTCAAATGTAATAAGATATGAAGCAAAATGAATGAGAAAAGGTAAACAGTTGAGAGATGTTAAGGTTGGAGAGTGCAGTTCTGGTGAAGAGTAAATTTTAAAACATTCCCAGCAACTGGTCAAAAAACGAGAGAAGAAAAATTAATGTAGTTAATATAGAGAATTCTTTCGAGAAGCTCGACTATAAAAGAAATAGCAAGGAAGGAACCAGTGCTTAAGGAGAAGCTGAAGTTAAATAGAGGAAGTGATAAAGTTCCTGACAGAGACAGGAGATGAATCAAAAGCAGAGAGGGGGTGAGCATTAACCAAGAGAAAAGGAAAATGGAATGTGTAGAAGAGTATTTGGGAGGATCTGGATGATAAGGCAGTAGAATATAATGAATGGAATATGGACTTCAAAGAGCTGAATTCAAATTCCACCCTAAACTACTTAGCAGCTGGATAACCCTGAGCAAATTATTACTTAACATCTGATTTGATCCTTACAAAATATGAGGAAGTGTGAAATATGGAAGATAGGACTGGAAAGAGATAACCTCCATTTTCCCAGTAAAGTGCAGCTGGATAACCCTGAGCAAATTATTACTTAACATCTGATTTAATCCTTACAAAATATGAGGAAGTGTGAAACATGGAAGATAGGATTGAAAAGAGATAACCTCCATTTTCTCAGTAAAGTAACAGGCTTCCTGCTGACATAGAATCTAAAGAGGTAATCTACAAAGTTTTAAAAGAGGAAAGGATTTGTTATAACTACTCCAGAGCACACAAGAAACACAAGAATGTAAGCTTTGCTGTATTCACAAATTTTTGTAGTTGCAAAGAACGCAAAACAAAGTAGGTGCCCATCAACTGAGGAATGGTTAAATAAATCTGTACTACAAATACATATATAATTACAGAGCTTTAAGAAATAACAGACATTTAGAATTCTGAAATATGGAAATTCTTATACAAATTATTAAGGAAGTAAACAGAATTGAAAACACAAGTACAAAGAAAAAACATCAAATGTACGTAAGATAAAATTAACCTTCATTCATTACAAAACAGATGACAATGGTGTACAATATTGTATATGCTATCAAATGTGGTTAGTAAATTGGCTAGTTTTGCTGTATTTTTTTAAAACCCTTATTAAAAAGAAGAGTTCTAGAGGGAACAGGATATATCTGAAAATTTAATTCAATGGAAAAAGAAAACACCAAATTTTTAAAGGAAGAAAAAATAACAAATAATTTTGGATATAGGGCATAATAGTAAAAGCAGCAAAAAAAAAAAAAAAAGTGGAATTAGCAATGTACTAAGAATGAATTTAGGATATTTAAGAGATAACCTATCTTCAATACTACTAAGAAAAAATGCAAATAAACCCACTTAATATTTGTTAAACTTGGGGGATATGATTTTCTCCTGAAATATCTGACAACATATAAGCACTGAGTAAACAAATGATACAAGTAAAAGAGTTAGGATCCTGGCAAGGTATTACTAGCAATAGAGCAGAGCAAGATAAAAAAAGCAAAGAAATGGACACTAATCAGACATGAGTCACAAGACTGAAGGTCAGAAGTAAGGTCATATAATAGATTAGAACAGGGAAAAGTGGAAAGATAGAACTCAGAGCGGAAAAGAACAAATTTAGAAGGTAAGGGGAAAAACAAAAGCATAGGAGATCATGATAATCAGAGAAGATAATTTTAAAGATTAGCATCATGGACAAAGAAGTAATAGGTGATAGTTCAAAGGGATCACTGACATGCAATATTCAAGTCCCTAAGTATAAAGACAGAACTTGGGAATGAAGAAGAAGAGCCTATAAAAAAAGTGTAGAGGACAGCTCACTGCAACAAAAATTAGTACTAGATGGTAAATGAAATGAATCTCAAAGGAGAGTATGTTAAATGATAACAAAAGAATAATCAAAATGTGGGCGTGAGAAATCAAGAATTTACTCCCTTTTTCTGGCCTGGTGCTATGGAAAGCATAAGATAACTACGATTTTATGTCAGGCTCTTTCAAGAAAGTTGTTTTTATTGTTGCCATTGTTTTAGGGGAAAAGATACATCTTAGTTTTACTTGTTTTAAGCTACAAACAACTTCTAAGTTCCTTAAGGTTTTCCCACTCAGAAAGCATTTAAGCTTTTTACACCTTTTCAACTGATGGTATTACAGGGAAAAAAACAAATCAACCAACCTGTCCACGTATTTGTACCACAAAATTGAGGTTAGAGGAGTTTTGCAAATAAAAAAATTTACCAATCCATAAAATGTCACTGTACTGGTTTTAAAATGTCTTAGGAAATACACAAGCAATAAAATTAAGTTAGCATTCTTACATCTTCCTCATATACTAAATACAGGAAATCCTTTATCACATATTATTTCTTAACATTAACAGCCAAGGAGGTAAAAGGAAGGAATCAACTTATATGCACTTTTATGAGCACACTTCCTGAATACTATGCTCATAATGAATTATTTCCTTACACTTATTTTCTAGGTTTTACATATAATCCATTTTCCACCTTCTACTTAAAATACGTGTGTATATATATATATATCTTTAGAAAATCACTAACGTGGTATCCAAAG
The DNA here is from genome assembly GCF_016432865.1 of Antechinus flavipes. Taxonomy (NCBI): domain Eukaryota; kingdom Metazoa; phylum Chordata; class Mammalia; order Dasyuromorphia; family Dasyuridae; genus Antechinus; species Antechinus flavipes. The sequence continues at coordinate 496,456,949 of NC_067400.1, forward strand.
GATAAAATTCAGAGGGTTCCATCTCTTAGCAACAAACATTCACTAAGCAATAGAAATAAAATTCCAAGATAAAATAGTTTGTCCTAAAGATCTTATTTTGGCAATCAATTTACATGTTAACTTTCCTTAGGAATTGCTAATCTGTATTGATGCCTTTTAAATAAAAAATGGGAGTTGCTCCAAGCAATTTTCTCACTTTTACTATGCAATACACATTTTGACTTAACAAGTCAGTTGTTCCACCTGACACAGATAATTCAGAAATGACTCAAATTTCACTAATCAGTCACATCCTGTCAAAACAGACTCATCTTTTCTTTTGAAGTTATTTCATGCTTAACTATCCCCTACTTTCAAACTTTTGCCTTGAAATGTTAGGCATAAGAGGTCTGTACCTGTTAACTGTTTTCCCTTTTTTCCTGGGCTTCTTATTCTTCTCAGCATCCTCCTCATGCAGCAATTCAAGAGTTTTTGGCACATAAGTTAAAAATATCTTTGCTGCCCTCTTTTTGCAAATGATCATGAGGACTGCAACATGACATGACCAAATGTTCCACAAATTGATGTTTCTTGACTTTGGACGGATAACAAAGTCAATTCTGCTAATTTCTTTATTTCTCCAACAAGACTATGTGAATCATCTTTCTATTTAGTTATGACTTCCTCTTTTATTTTCCATTGACAAAAAAAAAAAATGTTAACATTTAGATGATTTAGTCTCCCCACTGGCATTTCTACTTGTTAGTAAGTGAACAAAGATACTGTATTTCAAGTATTAAGAGGGTTAATCTAATGTTTCCAGAGAAGTAAAAATGTATTTCTTAGAACATTTTGATCAATTTGCTTAACACTTTGGCACCATCACAGAAGAAACAAGATCAGATATTATGGTTTTCTTTTTCACATGACCAAGACCAAGGAAAAATTCCATTTGGTAAGGTTGCTCCTCTGAAGCTCACACAGGCTAATGCCAATTCTATGTTGTCTTTCCATTGTGGCAGAGCCTGCCAGGGCTTGTACTCTGCTGGCATAATCTTTAAAAACTGAGGGTCATCAAGACACAATGAGGCATCAAAGATGATTTACTTCATATAAAAACACTGTTGTCTCCCTCCCCCCAAAGTCACAACACATATGGCAAGGTAGCACATAAATAAAAATAGCTTCTAGCAAACTTTTATTGTCAGCATTCCTGGCAATTTACTTTTGAATCCATAAAGCTCAAGTATAAACTACTGACTTGGAGAAAAAGAAAACTAGGAGTCTATTGAGACCATCTATAAAATAGAATCACTCATCATCTCCAATTTAAAATATGAACAAAGAGCAGGATCACACCTTCTCGAATCTCTAGCATTTCATTTCATGCAAGAAAAAATGCTACAAAAAATCTTAGTTCTTATAATAAATATGAATGAGGCATTTGAAGCTTATTAGCTCTAATATCCTAGGTGATCAACAAGTGCAAAGAGTGACAAGTATCTTTCTTAGATTTCTAGGTAAACTGCAATGCTTTTTAACAATTAAAACCCTTTATTTTACCATCTGATCTCCTGATTTAAATTGTTCAAGTATTAATTACCACCAAACTACAGGGAAGGATAAGAAAAAACACAGCCAATACTGTGCCGATAAGATGAAGGCATTAGGAAAGACTCACAGGAACAATTATTTTTCTCTTGACTCCAAGGAGTTATTTGTGAATCTCTATAAATATATAAAAGAAATGGACAGAGAAGGTAGAGAATAATAAACAGGTCTGTTATTTTTTAATTGTTCAATTTTCTATTTTAGCATATTTTACTGACTTTCAACTTTCAAAATTCTTACAGACTTCTTTGGGAAATGAAATATTTTCACATCTATCAATTTCAAAAGGGATATTTAAAATTATTTTCTGTCAAACTCCTACTGTGTGAAACCCAATCAGCAGTTTTCCTTTTTCAAAGATACACCGTAAATGCACAAATGCAAACAAGCCCCAAATTATTTTTTAAACAAAGTATCTTTAAAATGTTCATTTTAAATATTTAAATGTTTCTCTTAAAGTAAGGATCTTGTCTCATTCAAACAAATAATCAATTACGTATAAAACTCTCCAAAGGTCATTTAAATAAAAATCTAAACTTTTTCAACTATTAAGTATTTGATATCAAAAGAAGTATATATTTTAACCTCTACATTAGCTCTTACTATAAAATCTGGTTAAGTATTCAAACCATAATTTCATTATTTAGCTGTGGTATCCTGGAACAAACACTAGACTTAAGTGAAAATTCCTTTATTGGAGTCTGTAATCTACCATTTATTGTGTGACCTCTGGAAATGATGTAACCTCTATGAATTCCAATTACCTAACCTTTAAAAATTATAAATCCTATAACATCTAACTTATAGAGAATATTATAAAGATCAAAAATGATATCTGTAAAGTGCTTTATAAATTTTGAAATGTCAGCTACTAGAAATAAGACTATTAAAAAAACTTAATATTTTCATAAATTATCCCTTTACTCCTTAGCCTCACAAAGTGATCACTGAAACAAAGTTTTACAAACTATTTCCTTAAAATGGCAATGAGAATATTGGCAATACTCTGTTTTCATCAACAGTGAAAATTTTAAACTAGTTTAATTCTTACAACAAAAAATATCTCCAATAATGAGTATTCAGTCCCTTAAATTGATTGTCAAAAGAATGATTTGAGAGGGGTTGTGGGAAAAAAAAAGGGGGGGAAGTGTGAACAACATAAAGCTATCCAAATTTAGCTAGCCATGACCCTGGATCCTCAATAAGGCAGTAAGATTCATCAAGGAACTCAACATGTCTAATCCTGGTTTTTCAGATGCAAATGGAACTTTAACTTACAAAAATATTAAGTGTATTCATAAATGCAAATACTCAAAAAAGAAATGTGTTTTTATATGTGTTGCACATATATGCAATGTTGAGTGCTAATTAGGATGCAAATCAGTGGTCAGAAAATAACTTATCATAGGCTTTCCCAATTCTAAAATTCTTAAGATATGTGCATGTGAGATTAAACAGACCTTGTTAAGTCTTTAAAAAGTTATAGGATTCTCCATATGCAGAGTAATTTAATAGTTGTAACAGAAAAACAAGCATCAAAGATCCAAAGTCAACAATTATTCATCCTAATTGTGCACAGGGAGGTATAATTAGCCTTATTGTTAGAAGACCATAGTTTTCTAATTATTCTAATACAATTAGAATAATTATAAAAATTTAAATTATTTCTGTTAAGGGAGTGAAAAAAGTCTTGCAAATTCAAAAATTCATAGCAAAGTAGATTTTAGATAATTAGAATGTCAAATTTTTGATTTTTTCAAATAAATACTACACTTGTATTCAAGGGACATCTTCACTTAAAAGCCTTTGTCACAAATCTGAATCTTTATTGTTCTGAAATAAAAGTTATAAACATAACTCAAAACATAAACTTCAATTTTTCAGTCTCAGAAGGTGTGGTTCAATGCCCATATCACATGTAACAAGAAAACTTCCTTAAAAAAAAGGAAAAAAAAGTACTATAAGAAGTCTTTCATAAGAATGAAAATGCGCCCCTTGGGTTTTTTTCCTCATCTCATTTTAGTTTGTATACAGGTGGGCATCAAAAGGTCTGCATTTTCCTCAGTATAGTTCTTGCTATGACACTTGACGGACTTTTTGCCACTCAACAAATTCATCAAGAAGAACAGGCCCTAAAAATATGGGGGAAAAAAACTTTTATTAGTGAAAATTAAATAATTTACTTTCCTAATTACCCAAATTCTTCCAGGACTATTCCAAAACCCACCCTCATCCACAAAACCTTTTTTTCAGTAAAACTTTCCAGCCCCCTTCCTAAAAACTCACATTATGTTGTCTATACTCCATATTTTAGTATTATAAAATGAGACTAATAATAAAACCTCTAAGAGGTAGAATGTGAGGATCACAGGGCACTTTATTTTAAAGCAAATTAAGTATTTCACTCACTCAAAGTACTAACTATAGAAATACCCTCTATAAAATCCCCAGCAAATGGGCTATCCCTCTGTGTGAACACTTCCACTGACAAGCAACTACTTCAAAATGCAATCTATTTTCATTGTTAGCAAGGTATATTTATATAAAAGTCAGAGTCTCTTTATATACTGATCTTAGGTCTGCCCTCTGCACCTAACTAACCACAATAAACTAGCTTTCAAAGTGAGAGATCAGAAAAATGGTGAAAGTAATTATTATATTCTCTCACCCTAAGATTTCTCTTCTTCAGATTAAAAATCTTTTAGTTATTCCCCATGAAATCTAGTTTTAAGTCTTAACATGTTATCCCCAGAACTCAACAATATTCTAGACCACATTCTGACTAAAGGAAAAAGAAACCAGAACTACCATTTCTCCTGATTTAGACTTGCTTCTATTAATGCTGTTTCAGACTTCCACGATTATTTTAAAAGCCATATCCTATAGTCAACTAAAACTCTTTCCATGCTCTCTTTTTATCTGGTACTTCTTCAGCTGATTTCTTTTTAGTTTAAATGCAGAAATTCTATTTCCATTAAATGTTTCATAAGATTATGCTCCCATATCACTGTGGTTCATTTATTTTTGAATTACATTTTATCATTAAACATATCACTCCTTGAAGTATGTCAAATGAATTTGTGTGCCTTGTCCATTAATTCAAATCATTTCTTAAAATGATTTGCATGACCAAGACAAGAACAGAATATTTAATTAATTGTTTCAGTCTTTTTTTTTTTTTTAAAGTCTCAAGACATACGTTAAAATGAAGGGGTTGTGAAAGTATGTAGTCTATAGTACCTAAAATAAGCAAGCCAGGTAGCATAACAGATAAAGCAGTAGACCTAGAAATCAGGAAAACTTGAAATAAAATCCTGCTTTATATACTTTCTAACTAGCTGCATAATACTGGACAAATCACTTAACTCGATTTGTCTCAGTTATTTCATTTGTAAAATGGTGGGATAATAATAGCACCTATACCAGGCGTCCTCAAACTTTTTAAATAGGGGGCCAGTTCACTGTCCCTCAGATTGTTGGAGGGCCGTACTATAGTAAAAAACAAAAACTTTGTTTTGTGGGCCTTTAAATAAAGAAACTTCATAGCTCTGGGTGAGGGGGATAATCGTCCTCAGCTGCCGCATCTGGCTCGCTGCCGTAGTTTGAGGACCCCTGACCTATACTCTCAGACTGAAAGGATCAAATTGAGATAATATTTATAAAGCTTCCTACAAACCTTAAAGCACTATCTAAATACTAGATCATGTTCTTGTCATTACAGTGCATAACACATAGTAGGTGCTACATAAATATTAATCATCACCACTTCTAAAATTAAGTACAACTATGATACATCACAATATGGAGGTAATTTGTGGCTGAGAGCTTTTCTAGTTTGGGAAAGGATACCAGCCTAATAACAAAATATCAAAAAATTATTCAAAAGGCCAGATTAGTTTGGAGAGAAAGTTGACTGACTACTGGGTAATTTTTCTAGCCAAGGAAACTCAATATTTATAACTATAAAGGAGTGTCATGAATTGTACTGTTTGAAAAGTGTGCCCACAATGCTAAAAGACAGCTAAATGAACTAATGTATCTTCCCTAATACAAAGCTGAGCATTCATTAATTAAAAAAAAAAAACAACAACAACAAAGTTGTTCAAATTTGATCACCACTTTTAAGTAGAGGGAATCATGCTTGTAAGATTTTTTTTTTAAAAAGCTTTGCCTTTCTGTTATTTTTTTTTCTTCAGAAAGATAGAAAATATGACTATGATTTCAGATTATTTTTATAAGGATATTTTCTTTTTTACATAAGCTTTTAAAAAAAATAATTGACTATTCTCTAAAGGAAGGTAAGTGCTGAACATAGAAGGTAAGTGAAGAACATAGAAAATAACTGGACATCCAAGGATTTTAAATGAATTATCACAACAGCATTCTTTAAACATTGTTAAATTATTTTAATTTAAGGGAAATAGTTGTTATTAAACTTAAGCTAGAATTATGCAAATGATAAATATTTAAATAGGTCATCTTACAGTATCAGGTCTAAGAACAATCTATTTTCAGATTAAAACATTATACTTACATGCACCATCTTCATCATAGTTACTAAGATCTGCATGGACAGTTCTGCTGAATTCTAATACATTGTACCACTGATCTTTGTTCATAACTCGATATTTCGATTGCTAGGAAAAATGGAATATAGATACTTGGAATACTATGCATGCATTTATTGATTGGTGGACACACCCTTAGCAAATTATTTTTCATTTTTCTTAGGGTCAACCTAAGCATTTTGTTCTTTTGTTCCAAATAAATATTGATTATATAATGTGTGTATATGTATATATACATTTAAAAGATGATTATTTCCTTATATTATGAAATCTGCTTTTAATTACTAAACATCTTTTAAATTCACTGCAATTTCTTCTTTTCCAAACTAATAATGAGAAGAAGGCAGTTGACTTCCTTGCAGAGAAGTTTGCTTCTAGTTTTTAAAAGTTCTGGATGTACAAATCCATACAACATATGAACTTTTACACTATTACATTCACCATAGCATAATTTAAAGAAAACTTTTTTTTTTAAACATGCTGCAAGAAATTTGTCTTCAGTGAAAAAAAACAAACAACTACAGTAAAATATTTGGAAGAAAGCATGAGAAACAGAAAAAAATAGCCAACATAATTACAGGATGGAAATCAAATAGAGGAAGACTACAGTTAATTTTTTAAAATAGTACCATATAGATAAAATATACTGACTGATAAGATACTCTTCCCTTTCAAGGGCAGCAACTATAATCCAAAGAGTATTCTGCATATGCCCACATATATATAGTCAATGCCCAAATATATAAGTATATAGTTTTTTAGAAGAACTGTGTTCTGATTGAAAGTAGAAAATTATGACATAAGTATTTACGTATATTTCAAGTCTGGACTTATTAGATGAAAGTAGAAGTCTTGGGGTCCTTGTATCTGTGGATCATTAATAATTTTAAGATATATAAATGCAAGTCTCTGGATTTTATTTTGGAATAGCTTAGAGAGTACCACAAACCTTATTATTTGATGTATACTAAGAAAGAGTAAAGAAAAACATTCTTATAGGTCAAAAAGCCCAAGAATCTGTTTTGACACAGTAAATACACAGAATTTTTGGCATGGCAAGATGTTATTTGTAATGATTCAGCAATGAAACACAAACCTAATTTTAGAAATTAATTGCTGTTTTACAGATTATTAATCAATGATATCTATAATTTACTACAAATTTTTATACTGTCTTTTACAATTAAGCAGACTGGAAGAAAAATATAAAGCTTGAAATCTCTATGTCTTAAAATTGAGTTGATTCATGAAGTATCATGCTAATGGAAAACTGGACATTTTCAAAATAATAAACAAGATACCTCCAAGTACTGGTAGAATACTGAAAACAGTGGCCATGTCCTTCCAAGCAAAAGAGCTAACATAGATTTAGCAGTATCAATATCAAGGCTTCTCTGGTCCTTATCCTAAAATTTGGGGGAAAAAAATAATTTGAAAAAAGTACTGTCTCAGTATATAGGATTTTCTTTAAAAACCACTAAATATAAAAATTGCACCTACCCTTGCAAAATCAAAGGCATATCTGTAGATATTCTTAAAAGATGAAATATCATTCAACTGTGAGCGCAAAAAATCAAATTTGCTCTGTAACTTTTCTGTGCAGTCACACCTTAAATAAAAACCAAATTTTATAATCAAGAGGTTAATAAAACCATAGTTAGGGTACAAACAGGACTGTAATGTTTAATATTTAAATAATTAAAATGAGATTGAAAATGCCAATGTTTACAAATCTATAACAACAAATACACATAGTATGCTTTATGCTAAGTACTATACATGGCACTTAAAAAAAAAAATCCATTCTTTTGATAACTTTCTAAGGGGAAAAAACCCGTTGATACAAAATCACCCATTCTCTACCATATTCTAATTCAGCCCCCAACCCCAAAAGCAGCAAAAAGGTCCTATATTAGTGTTGGGAATCAAAGAAGGAGCTGACTCCAACCAGGCAAAGGGAAATGTCATGACTATAGGTCCTCGGAATCACCTGAGACACATACAGGTGAACTGAACTGCCCAGGGTCATACAAGCATTAGTGGTAGAAGTGAAATTTGAACTTAGGCTTTCCTGATTTTAAGCACAGAACTCCACTACTATGAAGTATCTCACAAATATTTTAAAATATGAAATAACAGAACAGTATTTCTGAGTACAACATTATCATAGTGAATAGTTACAACTAATGACAATACAAGGGAACTTGACTAATCTGGCCTCTACCTGCCAATTGCTCTGAAAATCCTTTCAGAAAAAACTTGTCATAAGAGGTAATCCACAAACTGTTTAAAAAATTAAAAAATAAGTCTGAAGGTTTTAAGAGGCAGAAAGAGAAGAGATCATATTAGTATTTCAGTCTTAATTTAAAACATCTATTTCTGATAAACAAAAGTCAAAGCTAATAATATTCCTAATAAGTTGGTGTAAAGTGATCTGCAAACTGTAAAGTAAGTTATATATATCCACTGACATCATTATCTCCAAAATTTAAAGCCTTTTGTGGGCAGCCTATTTTCATTTCTCTCCGTAAGTCATATCAATTAAACAATTATTTAATAAGCATATGGTATGGGTCAAGCACTACTGCTAGGGACTAGAAGAAAAGCACTAATAATGTATCAATCCCTACTCACAAGGAGCTTACATTCTAATATAGGAGACAACAAATACATATAAAAATATATACTGCACCAATATAAAGTGAGTAAATATATACACACATACAAAGCAGTGAAATATAAAACAGTTTGAGAAGAACAACACTAGCAATTGGGGATAATCAGGAAAAGTTTCATGTAGAAAGCATATTTTTCAGAGCTGAGAGTTGAACTCTGGTCATCTGACTCCAAGACCAGTGTGAAAAACTGGAAAAAAAATCAAATGACCAAGAGTTGGCAAATGATTGGGCAGACTGATATATTGATACAATAAAGCAATAGGCCATCAAGAAAGACAAATGTGAAAACAATACATAAAAATGAACAAGTCATGTATATATGAACAAGTCAAAGTAAAAAAATGCCAGAGAGCAACATTCAGGGCATTATATTTTCAAAATGTTCTGAGAGATGGTTTTCTAACAAATGGCAACTGCCATTAGCTTTTCAAAGAACAAAAAAAATTACTATGGAATATACAAATAACTTTCAAAAATGTATGTTCATTGTCATGAAGACAAATGAAAGATCTAGGAAAGTCAATATGGCATCCCTTATTCACTGAAATTAATTCCCTGGTACATACATTTATATTAAAAGTAGCTTTGACTCAAGACAAACTCATTATCCCAGAGATAAGTACATTAAAACAAAAGAAAAATCTTGTAAACTACACTTAAAAAGTAGGCCAACACTTAAAAAATTATACATGAACATATGTAAATACACTGATACACGTATATATGTTTAAAGAATGTAAATACAGAAAAAAACCAGTTGTTCTTCATATCTTCAAGAAATTATAAGTTTAAACTGTAAGATGAAGGATTTATGCATGAAGATTATGAAGAAAGGCTACATAATCTTTTCTTCTGTCCTTCAAGATCTTAAAAATCAAGAAAGACGTTAGTGCTTAAAATGGTTTAAATAAAGTTCTCTCCCAAAAGTCATGGACACTGACTAGATTAGTATTTTTCAACAAATATTTTGTAATATACTGAGATACCTCAAGTTTAAACAGACTTTAATCTAAACTTTGATCCCTGGTCTTTGTCTATACTCCTGTTTCTTTCTCTGAATCCTCTTCCCCAAAGTAAATAAATCCATGTGTTTCCCCCCTTCATTCTCCGCAATAATGACCATATTTTGGTTCATCTTTGGTATGTAGACTTGAAATTCCTTATCTAAATCCTCTTTCTTACTCTTCTCCTGATGGTATTTTCGCTAATATAACAATTAGATAATATTGTTAAGCTCTATTTTTCACCTGTCTCTTTTCAGCATTAGGGTGAAGTAAAATCTTTTCAAAGATACTCTCTCACCAGCATAACATCCATCTTTTCCTCAGAACTATTTTTTTCTTAGTAAATGAATAGAAAATCCTCTCTTCCCCAAGGTTATACCAAAACAAATTTCTTAATTTATAATTGTAACATAAAATAAAAACCTGAAAAGCAAATTCTTCCATATTCTATGATTATTGAAAATTATATAATATACAAAAATCATAATTTCTTGGAGATGTTAAAAGCAAAGTTAGAATGAATGCCTTTCTATATCGTCAATTTTAAGAGGAATATGAATAAAGATTTAACAAAATAAATGATCAAAATACGAGGAAAGAACAAGGTAATTCTGGTTTTTTTAATCTAGAAAAGCTGGATGGCTTGAGTTAAATATATGAATTTACCAATTCTAAATTGAAACTGCCCATTTATACATAAGAGTTACTTGAAAACTTTTGAAATACCAGATTAACATATAGTCTATGAACATATAGTACATTCTTCTTACATCTCATACATGAGGCAGTCAGGAGTAGAGGCCAAAGTTGTCCTTGGAGACAGCAAGACTTAGATCCAAACCCTGCCTCTTACATATATTATGTGATAATGGGCATTATCATTTAATGTATCTCAACATCCTAAATAATTCTCTAAAACGAAGTTATAAACAAGTTGCCCAAAGGGCATCAGGGAGGGAGCTGCTCACACACACACACACACACACACACACACACACACACACACACACACACACACAATTTGCTATTATCTTCTGTACACTCCTCAGCTGCACTCTATTGCAGTTTCCTGAGGCATAAACTTAAGAGCTTTCAAATAATGTTCCAGAAGATGATTAAGAAAATACCTAAAATTACCTGAACATGTTTGCATTACTTATAACCACTGTAGCTAGCACATAGAAAGTACACAACAAAGATTTGGTGAATTTTTTAAAAAAAGACTGCTTTGCAAATGGTAACTGAATAATTTCAGATCAACTAGGGCAGTGAAATTTTATTCTGGTCAATACAAATAAATCCTAGATCATAGGACCAAATATTAGGATTATTCAACCATGTCTATTCTCTGGACTATTACTTTATTTTATTCTGCTTTGTAAGATATCTAAGAAGATTGAATAAATTCTATGCAATGTTTATGGGCTGGCTAATTACTGCTCTTTTTAATAAGTCTATTATAGCACAAATTGCTAAATATTTAGAAGTATTCAAAATGCTTTATTTTTAGCATAACAAGTTAGCTTTAACAAGATTTTTATATAGTCTTACTTTTGCATAATTAAAACAAGGTACTGTCATGACAATTTTGGTTAAAACAAAAACAAAAAATCTACTCTAAATTAAAAAGAGACAAAAACATTAGTATAACCAATTAACTGTTCTATAAAGACATATATAACCAGAGACAATTATAAAATATAACAAGTGAAATATATAGCTCAAACCAGTAAGGATTTTTATAAAAGTAAATGTAAACTCATATACATTTACACTCTGGAAATCTAGAAAATACCCATATTATTTCAGTGGCAAATGTAAGATTAATAAAGTGGAAAAAATTAATAATTTAACTACATGAAAATTAAAGATAGAAAAAAATTTTAAATCCACCTCTGCTATATATTATCCAAGGAAAAGAGTGGCATAGTAAAAGAGGGCTAGATGCAGAGTCACAAAGACCTAAATTTAAATTCTGCGCCTTAGACACACAATACTTGCATGACCCTGGGCAAGTCAGAACCGAAGATTCAGTTTCTTCATTTGCAAAAAGGAGGGGATTGGACTAGATGATAGAGTTTTCCAGCTCTAAAATTCTGTGATCATCCTTAAGGACAGAACTGGACTTCAGAAAAAGGAGGCCTGGACATAAAGATACTCAGAGAATAACCCTCCTAACAAACTAGATACCTATATGCAGAAAAATAAGCAGACATCTTATTAACCTATGAGCCCATAGTTCCCTAATCAAAAGGACCAATGAATTTTAACAATCATGCATTTTGGTGGAAAGCTTTTTTTATCCTTTCAAGTACACAGTTAATGCACATGGGCTAAAATAAAACCACAATCAAAATTGGATAAGAAAAACCTTTATAGATATTCACTCAAAGATTCACAAATACTCATCAGTGATTCTGAGAAAATTATAGAGCACAAAACAGAGGTAAAATTTTTTAAAAAGCTATTAAATGAGTTGTTTTTGTTGGGTTTTATTATTGTTTGTTTGTTTTTAAAAGGCTCTTACTGTAATGAAGTCATCCCCTTTAACCATTCTTCCTTGGTAAAAAATCCCATGCTTTCAGCCTCCAATTTCCAGGCTAAAACTAACATAATAATCTGGAAAGAACAGAACATAAAGGATGGGGGGGAGGGAAGGGGAAGAGAGTCAGCACAGAGATAATAATTTCTGTAGTTTATTATGGAGAACAATTACATAAATATTTCAATTTTTAACTATTAACATAGCCTTTGGAATTATCAAAAATTCCAAATTTTAAGGAATTTTAGATGAACTAAATTCCTGAGGCTAAAACATTCCATCACCATTTACTGAAGGCATAATCTCTCTCTGTTTACACAAGTATTTTCTGATGGGAAAGGAAAATATGAAACCAAATTAAATAAGAAACCAGAAAATAACCAAGTAAATCCAGGGTAAAACAGGCAGAGGAAATCATATAAAATTTAGGGCAGGTGGGTTAGGATAGCCTTACAGATTATCTAGTCCAATCCTCTCACAATAATTCTACTTAAAAATAAATCAAGTTGACAAGTTACTCCCACCATACTCAAAAATAAAACATACATTTTCAGGCTCAACACCAATATCTTCACAAAACTTTTCCATTCCTTCTGGCCCTACAACTTCATCAGGACCTTCAAAAACAAAAATGAAAAAAAAATCTATAAGTGTCTATTGTCATATAGAGTTTAACATCAATAAAAATTACTAGGAATTATACAAATTTATGATAAAAATTGAAAATTTTGAACTTACAAACCACTCAAAATTCAGGAATAATGTAACTTTTAAATAGTAAATAACTTTACAATATGAAACTAAAGTAATGCAAAAATAAAGAAGCCATTAAGTTAAATGTCTTGGATACTTGGATTCTGGTTCTTGGATACTAATTCAGCACATGTACCAATCAAATATTTACTGAGCATCTACTATGTATTAAGGCAGTAGGGTATTTAAGGAAGTATATTTAATACCTGTCCCTCAAAGTACAGACCAGAGTAAACATCAGTCTAGAATTAAGATCTGAAAAGAACTTTAGAAAGACCATTTCTAATCCCATAATCTTACAAATGAAGGAACCTGAGATTCATGGAAATATGATTTGCTTCTAAGATCTCATAACTACTAGGGTCATTGGTAAAAATCAAAATAAAGGCTTTCTGCTATAGACACCACAATATCAAGTGTGATTTATGGAGTTATTTTCAAAAGTTACATTAATTTTTTTTTGAAAGACACGAGTTAGAACTAGAACTATAATTTTACTGGTATAAGGATATTTCCTTTATTGATGAAGGCAGGCATCTTCCTGCAACTTTTAAGAGTGACCAGCAGCCCAGAGAAGTTCAATGATTTGACCAGATCATTTGAGGAAGGACTTGAACTCAGGATTTCCTGGCTTCAAGTTTGACTGTCTCTGCACTCTACCATACTGCCTCTCATTCATTAACACTAAATATGACAGGCTTCCCTATATTATGACAAATTGGCCTTAATTAGGAATTTCACTTCTTGACTTTTAAAAAGTTCAAAAAATATCTTCTTTGTTTTCACAATTTGAAAGAATAGCATCACCAAAAGTGAATTTTTATAAATTACATATTAAAGTTTCATTATCAATTTGGAAAGTAGTCTTGAGGGGAATACTTAAAGGACTTGCATTTGATCCTCTACTAAATACCATTTAGAGATGCTTAACAGAATTGCATGATACAAATTTGGAAAGGATACTGAGTACTTTGAATGATATGAGTCAGATTCAAAGATAATCTGACAATACTAAACATGAAGCCAAATAAAAAAACCGTGAAAGCTCTATACTTGGGTTCAAAAAAAAAAAAAAAATCTATTTTTCAAGTAGAAAATGGGAAAGGTGTATTTATACAGAAGTTTTTCTAAAAAAGATCTAAGTATTTTAATAGGACTGCAAGCTCAATGTGTGTCAAATCTGATATGACTAAAGAGATGCCATAGCTCATACAAGAGGTAAAGCAAAGAGGAACACGGATATGCTAGTTCTGCTTGTACTGTTTTGGCGAGACCAAATCTGTAACAATATTCCGAGTCCATTCTGAAAGGAAAATGTTAAAAGGACATCAGGATAAAGGGTCTTTAGGACATAACATATAAAAATCAATTAAACAATCAGGAATTATTTAGCCTAGAGAATTCTCAGAGATATCTTCGGAGAAGTCTCAGTTATCTTCAAGTATATGAAAAGACTATTATGATGAAAAAGAACTAGAACAATTTCTGCATAGCTCCAAAAGGCAGAATTCAAAATAAAGGTAGAAACTGAAGAGACAAATTTAGCATATAAGGAAAAGTTTTCTAATTATCAGAACTATCCAGACATAGATAGCCCAAAGTATATATAGAAAATCTTTGGAGGTAATAGAATCACCATTCATTTAGAGGACTTTAAGCAATGGCAGTATAATCACTCCTTTGATACTGTTGCTAAATAATGGTGTAAAGTCCAAGCATAAACAGATCCCTGCAAGCTACATAACGACTTAGAAAAACACAAATTAATATTATCTTATATTATATTTTATTTATTTTGCTAACTATTTCCCAAGTACACTTTAAACTGTTCCACTCTTTTGGGGGTTTTGCAAAAATCTAAAGCATGAGAGTTCTGAATTTGATACCTCTGTTATAAAATGTACAAATTTGGGAAAAAATGATCATTAAGGTCCCTCTCAATGCTGTTTTTCTGATGAGCTGGGTTATCTTACTTTAGTAGAAAAGTTTAATTTACTGAAGTTTCTGATGTCTATCAATGGTCCAATCTATAAATAAGCAGGCTAAATCTAGCTGAGAATTTCATTCTCATCCTAACAGTCTAATTTAGTTGAAGGCTAAACACCTTTGTAGGACTGTTAGCACATAAATAATTTTAATTCTAGTAAAGAATGAACATATTCTTTTGTTCACAAAATTATTGGTTTCTTTAATATTCTTCCGATAGTTTAAGAACTTCTGATAACAAAAGGCTCAATAGCTAAATACAAACCAATATATTTAAAAGAGAAATATTTATTAAATTCATTGAAATTGTCCACTGATAGACATTGGCTTAGACAGAAAAAATATATAACCTCCTTAGAATGATATATGAACTCTAATCAAAAGCAAATTTTTTCTTTTTCTGTTAGGATAAATAGTTATAGTTCTATGTGTAAGATTTATTGCTAATAGACAATACTGATAAAATGTGTAAGATTTATAACTAATAGGCGATACTGATGCAGAAAGGAAAATAATCAATGCACACAACTAAGAAAAGTTTTCTATAGTTTAAGATTACATAGATAACTCCAAAGCTGAATGAAAAACAAAAGGAATAGAAAGGCACTGTCACCTGCTTTTTTATAAAACTTTGAAGTGAATTTATAAAAAAGCAAAGAGGTGAAATCATGCCCAGAAATTAATATGAATTCACTAATAGCAAGTTATGTCATACAATCTTCATTTCCTTTTTTTGAATTATTAGATAAATAGCATAGTTTTACTTCACAAAGCATTTAATAACAATGTCACATATCTTTGAGGAGAAGAAAAACATTAGACTAGATGAGAACACATTTAAGTAAGATTCAAAATTGGTTAACTGTCCCAGTCAAACCCAAAGACTGTGATCAAGAGTCTAGTGAAATGCAAGAGGGTTCACTCCTTGGCATCTTTATTAATTACGTCTATGGAAGGCAGATTTCTAATATATTAAATAACAGGCTCAAGAACTAAAAGACTCACTGCCTATCAGCCTGTCTAATAAAATGAAAATAGTATAAAACACTGTACTTGGGTTCAAATGAGTACAAGATAGGAGAGATTTGGCCAAAAGGCAGCACTTATGAAAAAAACAAACCCAATCCCACATCTCTTAGTGGATTGTAAGGTCAACAGGAGTCAGCAGTACAACGTAGAACCCCAAAAAAGCTAATATAATCTCATGTTACATTAATAGAAGTATACTGGAGAGATTAAGAAAGATGATAGTACTACTATAGTCTGTCCTTACAGGACACCACATGTGGAATACGGTATTCAATTCTATGCACCCTACTTTAAAAGGGACATTGAAAAGCTGAAGTTTATTGAAGTTCAAAGTAAGGTAACTCCATAGAAGCATTAGTTTGCAGGAGTTGGGGGACATAACTTGAAGAAGTAAAGATTGCCACACCATCACAACTCTTAAAAAAATGAAATGGGCTGCTTGCAGATGAAACATGTAGTGTAATGAATTCCTCATCACTGCAGGTCTTCAAACAGGCTAGATGACCATATGATGGAGATAATGTATGTGGAATTCATGTTTTTAATAAAGTTTGGACTGAATAATCCTGAGGATCCTTCAAACTCTTCAATTCCATGATTCTAATTTTAGAAAATTAAAGTGTTGGTGTTAGGGTATATTTTATCAATATCCTATAATAAATTGATTATTCTTTTTGTTTTTATAAATTGTTTCGTATAGCAGTTCTAATGGTAATATTAGGATAGCATAATAAAAATGTACTTGGAAACAGTCTGAAGTATACTGACCACAATTCTACTTTAATACCAAAATATTCCTGCTGGATTCCCTACCCCCTCACTTTAATTCTCTCTTGAAGTACTTCATGGATCAGTTCAGAAAGCCACCACAATTTTTTGGTGCCACCAATCTTATAAAAAATTTAATTATGTCATGTCTCTTGTGAACAAGACAGAAATGGGTTCAAGTTCACTTAATCACAATTCTTCTTTCCTTTTTAAAACGAGAAGTTTTTCCAAGCTTAAACATTATTGCAGAAAAGGTCTCCAAAACAAAGCAAGACTTGAAGATTTGCTGTGCAAGTCTTGAAGCAAAACATGTATTGAAAGTGCTGTTTTGCAAATCATAACTAATACCAAGTACATGGCTTAATACTACCGAGCACTACAAGTAAAATAAGGTCCAAGTTTCCTTAATATTTAAAAGGGAACAGTATGGTCAAACCACTTTCTGATTATCTTGTCTAATATGGTACTGACTATCCTATAATTTCTGAAGCATACTATTTGGCTGACATCAATTTTGTAAAGATCTACATGCAATCTAAATTACAATCTTAATTTTAATTATACCCTTTGGTTCCTCTTTTCTTATATAAAATGATAAATAACAGTAAGTTTAAATAATGTATTAATATTTAATTTTATTAGTTACTTAAGGGAAAGAATCTTCTTTGCATAGACCAAGAAGATTAAATAAAAATCAGTTAAAAATGTGTTTAATGCTTTAATATTTTGCATTAAAGATTACATTCATCTACCTGCACTCAAAAAGTAAATGTGGGAAATTAACAATAAGTTTCCATTTGAATAACAATTTCCCAGAAATTAAATTTATTCATTTCAGCGAGTGTGGGTTTTTTGGTTCTTTCTAAACCAAATCATGCTACTAAAGTTGCTTCATCGAAGTAGTATGATCTGATTACCAATAGACAAAATTCTAGTTAACTCAGTAATCATTCATTAAATATTTCAATGCACTAACAGTTAACCTAAGTTTAAAGAAATGAACTCAATCTTCAATTTACTCCTCAGGGTATACTTTTAAGAACTAGGAGAATCATACTAAATTAGCTTGCTCTACTAGATATTTCTATATTAGGACACTAGAATTCTATTCTTATTCTCAATTTCTCTAAGTGACCTCCAAAATTAACTCTTTAAAGAAAGATACATCATAGAATCAAATATCTAAAGCTAGACAAGAGCTCAGAAGCCATCTTATCCAATATCCTCATTTTATAGTTAAGACATTAAAACCCCGGGAAATGAAGTCACTTGCCCAAATTGGGTGCCTTTATTTACCCATGTTCAAAAACATACTAAGCAATTTAAATGTTATTTATAGACTATAGGGCTTCTGCAGTATAGAGTATGCCAATCAAGAATACAAGAACACATCTCAATAAAGTTTAATGATAAAATAATTACAACTCTTTTTAAAGAACAATGTACTGTAAGAATTAGAGCTACTTCTTAGAACATAATTTAGACTTTAGATATTTTCATTCAGTAGAAAAATGAATATCTTACTCAAACTTAAAATTGGTTCTCTTATTCTATATTCTCTAAGAATAAGCTAACTGAATATGTAATTTTATACCTTATATAAATAAGAGATTATAATTATAGAGTAAGGCCAAAAATTTTAAATAGCCACAAAAACAAAATCATCAATACGAACAATATAAATACACAAAAGGAAAGGTTACGTTAATTAAATGTTTACATTCACTACTCTAGAAAGCAATTTATGAGGTACAAAAGCAATACAAAAGGGATTTAATAAAAATACTCTTACAATATTTGGTGTCCTTAATAAAAATAAAGAATGATTTTTACTTGTCTCTAACAATTGCACAATTTGCACAGCAAGTCAACAATCTGTAGAGTGTATATAAATAACAAGTTCATTCTCTTCAATTGGGAGTTTGGGGTTGTCTAGAAATGTGAGATGATAATATTTTTTTCCCTAGCCTAAAATAATTTTTTCATGATACTAAATCGCTTTCAGTTTCCATTCAGATATACTCTTGGGACCATTCAACTCAAATAAAACCCACTTTTTTAGACAGAAATTTATGTCAAATTTTTAATTCTATATATATTCACACATACAAGGCTACGTGTGGTAGCCCCCATATATCTCTTTTGCCAGCAGTATATAAGCAAAGATTTCAGTTGCCTTATTTTAAATAAAGCTACTGTAAATAATTCAGTTTCAGAAGTGATAGGGAGGCAGGTAGGAGGAATTGAGGAAAAGTGGAATTTTATTTTCAAGAAATAATGTGCCTCCAGTAGAAAAAATATTGTGCGGGTTTTTTTTTTTATTATTAATAACCTAATAGGAAAAATGTTAATATTAAAAGAATAAAATCACATCAATTCTTGTATGTTTGTCACATTAATTTAAATATTAAAAAGTCATGTGAAAGAAATACTGTAACAATAATTTTATTACCTGCATATTCATAAAACCAAGCCAGGCACTTCTTGCTTGAAAAATGCTCCTCTCCACTTATTAGTTTAGCAGGGACTTGTGATCTGCAATAGCTTAAAAAAAAAATGCACACACAAAGAAGCCTAAAATGTTATTTTTTCTAAATCCTTTTTAAAAATGGATAATTTCCATTCAAGTTTAATTCAATTTAAACTGTTATAATTATCAATACAAATTTGTCATAATAGAGAAAAACTGAATGTTACTACTAGCGATTTCAAACAGCATAAATCATATAATTTTTGGCTAACAAAAAAAAAATCTCTTCAATTATCATTATTTCAAAAAAATTTTTTTAACATCATTTGCCCATATTTCAAAATACCACAGATGAGAAGCAAAGTAATCTAGTGGTCTGAATATAAGATTGAAAGCTGGGAATTTCTGAATCCCAGTACTGTAACTGATGTATCATGATTATTACTCATTTTACTTACAAGAATCATTATATTCATCAAACTTTCTATTTAATGAAAAAATTAATAAATGTTCCACACATTTTAAAAGCACAATTCTACATACTTACATAAATAATGTACCATAATGTCTTCCAAATCCCACCCCATCACACTTAAAAAACCATAAAGGATTATAAATTCTCTACTTTGGTTTAAAAAAAAAAAGAAAAAACGTAATATGGAACCATAGTTTTAAGTCAAGGGTTTTTCATTCTAATCATCCACTTATAAAATGTGTTTTGTTCACATAAACCGACTCATCAATAACATACACTGCTCCTTTCCAGATCATGCCTTAATATAGTTCAAATAATTTTTATATCTCAAATTACTATGAAAATAATAAAGCTGAAAACACAATGACTTAAGATAGAGTCATAGAACTTTCAAACAAAGGATTCAGTTTTTAATAGACCAGTAGTCATCCCGGTTTATCGCTGAGGACTCAATCAAGCCTTGCACAACTAGTAAAAAAGGTTAGTTTGAGGAACTCAAAACTTTCTCAGCTTTCCATGCATACTTATCCTGAATTAAGGATAAATTTAAATACAGAAAGAGCATAAAAAAATACAGAAAAAGTAAAAATGTAGAAAAACAAATGATCAGTACTGAGATGATGCTGATATTCAGCACACTGGATAAATAGCTAAGTATAATGGTACTTATAGAAATGCCTTTTTATTAGAAGGCATTTAAAAATGTAAGTTCTTAAAAAATTCTAAATCTCTCTGATAGTAAATAAGTCACCTTAATGTCAGTTACATGCCAGACTTAGTAAAGCACAGGAAGTATTTTTTAATGTATGTTCATTAAACACTGAGTAGAGGAATGGCAGTCAAATTCCAGAATGAGGTAGCAATAATCACCTCATTAAGACAGCAACATAGAAACTGAAGTGTCACTGATCATCTTAATGAGCAAAGAAATATTCTTCTTTTAGTTTCTTTTACTGAAGTGACAGTAGAAGAAAGACATGTGGGCTGTCTAGAAAAAAGGCCTAAAAACAGTGATTCTCACCACTTCCAGTATTGCTATTAAAAAGCTAAGAAACTGCTTCAAGAGAGAAGTCTATCTGAATTTTTATACTGGCTTCTAAAACCTCCCATTCACTGGGCTCAAGCAAGCTCATCTAACGAAAGGGACCCAACAGTTCCCTAAGCCTAAACTGCTATGCCCATCATGCTATGTCCCTGCTTTCAATGAGCTACCCTACCCCCCACAATATTGCAATAGCATCCAAGTCCTCAGAGATATACTCCTTTGGCCAAGCTTTGTCCTTTCCTTTTCAAAGATGTTACACAAGACGTCTATCAAGTAAATTGCTAATCTTTATAGGAACCCTAATCACGAAACTGTGGGGAGGCCAGGCTTTCCGTATTCTGTACTGATGAGGGGGTTTTGGCACAGGTGACGCGTCGGTCCCCTTAAGGCAAAGCACTGAAAAAGCCCGTTTTTAGTGCTCCTTGATTTAAAAACCCTCCCTCAGAGATCTCCTAGGTTAAAACATATCCTTCACAGAGATGTCAAGCTGGGAGGTCGAGGATGGCAGGGGCAGTTTTCCTTTCCTTTGTACCACACCCAAGGCAGTTGTCAAGTCAAGACTTCTCAAGCTCTGCTCCTCCCTTCATACTCTGTAAAGAAATTCCAGGAGGTGACCCGTGCAGATCTGCACCCCTTCCCGGGGAGCATTTCACGAGGGCGGCGTAGGGAGTGCAGGGAAGGCTGGAGAAGGTCGGAGAGCATCCCCCACATCCCCCCTCGGGCACTATACCCGACCCCGCCCCCCACAGCAGACGGACCCCAGGGCGGGGAGGCTCTTCCCCGCCCCCATAAGTGGGGGAGGTCTCAGGCAGGGGTTCCGCGAGCTTTGCGCGCGCGCACACTCACACTCACGTTTCCCCCGTGGGTCTGAGGCCGAGGGCCTTCTTCCCCCTCCGAGCCCAGGCCCCCCTCAGGCAGCGAGTGAGGCTCGGACCGGGTTAGGCTGCGCCTTCGCCGCCTCCCCCCAGTTCCCGCCCTCCGGAGACTAGGCTACGCAGGGGCAGGGGCCGGGGCCAAGGCCCGGGCCAGGGAGGCGCTACCTGGAGATTTTACACTTCTTGAGGCCTCCGTCTTCCGCTACCGCCGCAGCCGCCCCGGAGGATTTTCTCTTCTTCTTCACCGGCATCTTCCGCCCTCCCCCGCGGGACGGGCAGGGGAGCGGAGCCGGTGGAGAGAGGGGAAGCCGTGCGCGGGCGGCCCCTCAGCGCTGGTCCCCGGTCCCCGAAGAGAGGAGGAAAAGGAGGCGGCGCAGAGACGCCAGCCCGGTCCGGCCCGGCCCGATGCCGCCGCTGCCTCCCTTCCTGATTCTTCTCCGCTCCCTCCTCTTGGCACAGCGGCGGCCCCTGCGGCTCAGCCTCGGCGGCGGCTGCTCTGGCCACAGACTCCAGGAGCAGGAGGCTCAATACGACCCGGACACTAATCTACGGAGGAGGAAGTGACAGCAGCAGCGGAACGGGTCATTCGGAGAGGGCGGGGTCAAGTACTGGGCTCCTCCTCCGGGGGCGTGATCTGAGTGGGCTTTGCGAAGGTGGGCGGGGTTTACGTGCACGTGTTCTCTCTATGAATTCTACACGAGGAGAAGTGTTGACTTTCTGACCCTTGAGGGTTTCTGAAGCTATCAGTTTCCTATGTTCTGCTCAAACTAGCTTCACTAAAAGCCACAGTTCTTATAATACAGGATTGGCCCTAGTTGCCATACAGTGAAGGTTATGGGGAGCCTCTGGAACCGGGGCAAAATTAGTAAATGAAAGGCTTGTTTCCGCCAAATTAATCCATCAATAAGCATTTATTAAGAGTTTAATATATGCCAGGCACTGTGCTAACTGGACACCTTGGTAAGAAACACTTTCAACCTTCCCTTCTCTGTTTATCTACGTCGTTTTAAGAACCCCTTATCTACATCCTCCTCCTAATATCATACAAATTGTCTCTGACTATCCAAGATTCCTCCTCAGAAAGTCCGGACTGTGAGCACTCCATTCTCAGATATTTTATTAGACGTTTCCTTCATATTAAAATTTATTATCTTCTTCTTAGCAAAAGATGAGTGACAATGGATCTAACCAGATAAATTAATTTGTATGATTTCTCTCTGATAAATGGTACTATATTCCAGGTTATATACTTAAGACATGCTTGCTAATCATTGGAATTTCAATCATTGGGAAATATAGGGAAGAAAATATTTGGGTCAATTTGGGTCAGGCAATGAGGTCTTTAAATTAGGCTTGGGTTTTTTGTTTTTTTTGTTTTTTTTGGTCCATCTCTGTGTTTCTAATCTTCATTTCCATTTTGTATACATTATGTACACAGTTATAGATTTTTATATTATTGCTCTTGTCGACTACATTAAAGGTCTCAGTGAGAAAAGCATTGTGTTTGGAATCAAGACCCCAGTTTCCCTTGGGTAAATTACTATAATACTTTGCTTCTCAGGCGTGGGCTTTAGATTTATCTCCCTTTTTAAAAATATGTTGTATTTTTTTTATTAAACTTAAATGAAAAATAAGAAAAAACAAAAGAGAAAAAGACATTGCTATGTGTATAGCGGGACATCAGGAAAGATTCAAAATATGTACCACTAAATTTTCATTTCAAGAAAACAGTAAACATTGTATTTATAATTGTTCATCTTTGCTTTCTGATAGCTTTTTTTTGTTCTTTGCTGTGCACTTTTTAACCCTCCCCTCTTTCTTTCTTTCCCCCTTTCCCCAAGCAGGCTACAGTTAAACACAGATATTTATATATATGTGTGTGTATGTGTGTGTGTGTATATGTAGTATATATATATGTGTGTGTGTGTGTATGTGTGTGTATATATATATATATACATACCTGCATGCACATATACATACATAGAAAAATATACTTACATACATATAGATACATATACATACGTATATAGGCATATACACATATATGTACATATACCTAAAACAATATTAATATGGCTGACAATAGATTTATCTCTTGATTGGTTTTAAGTTGACTTTGATATTGATTAATACCCCTACTTTTTTTTTCCTAATAAATTCTACTATTGATCATCATTGTTGTGTTTGGTGTTATCGTTTATTTTCTATCCCTGCTAACTCTTATTCTACTTGTTAACTTGTTTTTCTATTTCTTAACTTCATCCCCACTCATGGATCCCTCCCTTATCTTTTCCTCCCATCTTTTCCCTCTCTAACTGTCCCATTCCCAATAATCTACATATCTTATCCCACTCTCGTTCATTTAAACACTCTTGGTACCTTGCCTTATTCTATTAGATTATCTTTAAAGTTTATTTCAATTATAAATGGCATGATCTTTTGCTTCAGTCTTTTTCTTGAGCATAATAAATGTTCTTTAACTCATTGGTTGTGCTAAATGAATCTCAAAAGGTTCCCAAAGGGGTTACACTTCTGTTGTTGAGGACACACTTTAAAGCATTATTTAGCATTTTCTTGTAATGTAGATAGGTAATAGGAATCCCTAAACTGTGTATGGGATGAATGGAAAAGATGACAGAATAATGTCTTTTGGCATTCAGGTCACAGGACTTTCAATGATATTGTCTACTATAATGCTACCACTTTCATAGCTTAGAATGCTATCATTTCAGCCTCATTCAAAAATGTAAATGTCATGTAATTACCACACGTGCATAAAAGATAAAAGCTTACTGTTATTCCATTGTTCTTTCTGCATACTCTATTCTCTAGAATGTTCTACATATTCTACATTCTACATATATCCTATGTTCTGTAGCAAATTATTTAAAAAAATGTTTGAGGAAAAAAAACCCTAAACAAAAAGCTTTTTTTTTTTTTTTTTAAAGTACTGGAAACACAAAATACAGGACAGGGTAGTGGGCAAAAAGACTGGATTTGAATCTCTAGCACCACTTGGCTTGTGATCGATCATTGACAGAACTTTTAGCCTTTGGGAGCAGGAGGAGAGTATCTGCAGGAGTAAATCTTTTAAAATAATTTTGTATCAGTCCTGGAGCAACCAAAAATAATAACCTAAAATGTGCTAATTTAAGTATCTTTATTTAGTTTTTCTTTACACCTCTAAGAGATAGAAGAGTTTCACTGAATAGAAAAGAAACAAATGTCAAGTGATTAATGAAAGCCTGATATAATTAGTTTATTGTAAAATAGATTCTAGAGCATATGAGTCTTGCATCCCAATCAAATGTTCTTTTCAGTGTGTGGGCCCTGCAGGAAAATTAATGTTTAAAAAAAATGTATAAAATCCTGTTGATGAAACATATATATAAACATGGGGGGTAAAAATATGAAGGAATCCTAAAGCAAGTTTGTTTTTTTTTTTTAATTTTATATGAAATATTACACTTAAGCAATTCTCTTTAGTTAAAATGCAAAGTGGCCTCAGAAGGTGCATGGAAAATATATGTTGTTTAACCACCTGGGAATGCTACACTTCTAGACACTAAACTGAACCTATTTCACAAAAATATTCAGGCACTAGAAGTAGCAGGCTCATCTTATAGTTGTGGTACTTTTCCCCCATAGTTCCAAAATGCTAGGGAAGTGCCAAATTTTCTATATCCTAAAAAATGACTTAATCTTTTAGCTCTTCTCTCTGATATCCGTGTTCATTTATGAAGTGTGGTATCATGGATTTTATGCAATTGGAATCTGCTCTTAAGCACCATTTTACTTAGAAACCCCATTTCTTCCCACCTCCTTGCTAAATTTTTGCTCAGTACTGGTCATGGTGACCTTAGCATAAACATGCTTGATTATTGTATATACCTTTTTGCTCTTTGTATTGAAATAATAAAAGTAATTTTTAAAAACACATTTACTTTTTAGTAAAAGTTTAGTTTAAGTTTAGTTCTGCAAGCTTGCTTCCTCTACAAGTAAGCAAAATATAGGAATCAAAACGGCTTCTAACTGATATTTCATTTGTGCCTCTAATAGAGTTGGTCACCTAAGGCCCTCTAGATCAAGCTTGAAACATCGACCTGAGAGCTATTGAGACTGGGGCTTCTGATGAATGCTGCTTCTTCCATTCAGTGTTCTGTTGCTAGCCAGGAATGCTTTTCAGTTTAGCAATCTTATCAGCTATAGGCAAAAGAAGGCCAGATATGGAAATAAATTCCTCCTTTCACTTGCTTCTTTTGTCCCCTGTCATGAACTTCAGTTTAAGTTTCTGCTAACTGGTATATCCCGTCCTATTTAGGTCTATATGTCCCTGACTTCATGCATCACACACCATTCTGATTTACTGTCCTGTCTCATCTCTTCCGCTTTCATACTTTTTCTCTTAAACTTCACTTCCCACAGCAAAAGAGACAATAAAAATGAACGAATACATTGTCTTTCCTAGCAACCTGTTAAGTCTTTACTGAAAGCAATATTAGCATGATCGGTTATTGCCCATGGTTCTCGAAGAGGACCAAAATGGCATCACTATTTTAAAGTCAAGTTAATTTGTCCTAGTGCAGTACCACAGATGAGACATAATTCTATTTGGGGTGGACTCTCTTAACTTTGCATATCACATGTTTCTTCTGAGCTATTTAAATTTCTGCTTTGTTCATGGGACACAGCACCTTCTCTGATGATAGGTGTTCCTGGGCCAGTGTCTCCAATGTCATACAATCATTTCTAAAGTTCTTAAGAGAGACCTTGAGTATGTCCTTGTATCACTTTTTCTGACCACCTTGTAGATCCTGTCTGGGCAGTTTTCAAAGGTTTGGTGTACTGCACTACAATTGTTCCTCTGAGTCAAAACATTCACAAACATCAAGACTGGGTTGACAGAAGTAATGGAAAAATTCAGAAACTGTTAAATGAAAAATGAGAATTCCACAGGCTATATGTACCGGCAGAATAATTCATCCATCTCTAAGAAGGTAGCTTTCAATTCCATCAAATGTAAAGTACAATTGAAACTTAAACTTAGAGAAATGCAGGATTCCTGACTCAGATGAAATTCAGTTTTATGCTAAAAGGAACAATACAAAGCATTTTATGATAAGCTGGAAGACTATCTATAGGCCAAAGACATGGTGAGTCTCAGTGCTGCTGAATATTAACATGGATTGATATTCAAGGAGTGCTTGAAATAAAATAAACTAAGAAGGAGGTAGTAATGGGCACAGATGTCAGTCCCCAAAGACACTTTATTGTTACCACAACAAGAGAAGTTGGAGATGAGCAATTGAGTGCTATACACAACTGTCACTTATCCCATAAATGGTACCACAAAGCAATTGGTAATATTCAGAACATATCACTATACACACGTGTGTGTGTGTGTGTGTATTTTTCTTTATTTTTCTTTATATACATACATACATATACATATGTATGTATGTATATAAAGAAAAATATTTCTAAACTGTACTGTATGATGCTTGGGGAATATAAGCAATAGCAAATCTTTAGAATTTCTTTTCTCAGACTTATCTCTGGAAAGAAATAGGAAAACTATGTCATGTATTGTTGATAACAGACCACACTCCACAAGTAGGCAAAAGCATACTCAAACAAAAACTATAAAACTTCTATAATTGCTAAAATATTGTGAGACAAGTATTTCTAAAAACAATATATGGACATCTTTCCAGGAACCTTTGAAATCACATCGAAGTGGAGACTTTGAAAGTACTCTTCTCAAAGAAATGTTTGATTGGCATTAAAAAAAAAAGCTAGAACATAGTATTTTGGAAGTGGTATAACTAATAAGATGGAGGATCAGACATTTTCTCCAGTCCTCATGAACTCTCTAAAACTCCCTAAAATAATTCACAAGAGAAAAAACAATTTTAACTATTGCCACAGGCCCAAATACCAAGAATCCTAACAAGGAGAAAAATGATGAATTAACAATAAAGAAAGCTAATTCCTACTACACTCACCCTTCATCCTCTCCCTTCCTAGTCCTCAGGACCTGACATAACCCACCCCACTGATGTTCTTTGGAACCATTCAGAACTTTCTTGCGATTGCTGCAGTCTCTGCAATCAGGCCCAGCCCTGGATCTTACTCCATTTTTGTGCGACAAGCAACAGTCTTTAACTCTCCTCCACCACTTTGGGAAAGAAGTAGAGGCAAAGAAAGCAGAGAGAATTTTGTCTTGCTGAAGAGGCAGTGTGCTATAGCATCACTCAGGACATAGGCCTGTGAGGGGAGGCTGAGCAGGGGAGGTAGGTACTAAAGCTGAAGGAAGGGGAACTGACATCAAGGTGGGGGCCTGTTCAATTCTTCCCGGGCCATATTTCTTAAGGCAGAAACTGAGAATGCCTAGACAGTTCTGAGGGGAAGTCCCCAAGAAATCAAAGGAAAAAGGAATGAGTAAATGAAAGAGAATATATTAAAAATAAGATTAGCAGCAAATCAACTGGGGAGATGAAGAAACAGAAAGGTAGATGCCCATCAAGACATCAAAAAAAGTCTTTTTGCAAGACAAAAGAAATTGAATACTTCAAAAAACAGAGAATGTGAAACTTAACAGATGGCAAATAGATTTTCTGACTGTAGAAATAATTAGCAGAACATTAAAAAAAAATTACTCCATGGTAGCATCCCTACAGAGAAATGAGACAACAATCTGATTATGGACACTAATATATAAATAATATATAGACTATATAGAACAATTGGGAAGAAGAGAAGCAAAATAAAATGTTAAAAGAACATTGATCTTAGAGGTAGGATATTTAGAAACAATTAAAAAGTGATAGGCATCTGATGAGAATATGGCAAGTCAAAAAACTTGAACACCAAAATTCAAGAATTAATGTAAGAAAACTCTCCAGAACTTTCATAAATAAATAAATAAATCCCATAAATATATAAAGGAAAGAAAGTTCAAATAACAGACAATTCTGCACCCACCAGAAACCACAGAAAGGAATAGAATAACAAATGCCAAGCTATGCAAGCTTGAGCTGAATAATTAGTGTAAGGGGATAGATATTTATTAAAAGAAAGTCATTTGAAATATTCTTACACAAAGGAGACATGAGCAGGTAATATTCAAATGCCTCAGAAAATGGAAATACATATATACATATATATGTATGCCTATACATATATATGTATGTAGGAAAATATATGCAATGAAATAATTACTAGAAAGTATTGATTAATAGAAACTATTAAAAGAGAAAAACAATTAGAAAAGAAAAGTCACTCATGGAGTCATAAACAACCTTTTATTCCTAAAAGGACATAAGAGGATTAATATGAAAGCACAACTTAAAGAAAAAGGACTCTTGATGATTGAAGAACAGGACTCAAATACCATGTCCCCAAACCTCATAAAGTTGCTCTCTTCTACCCAACTTATAGGAAAACTAATGTTTCTTGTGAGAGTAAACTCTAAAATAAGAGGATATACAAAAGGGACAAAGGGAAGTTGAAAATAACAGGGAATGTTTGATATAACCTAATCAAATCAATGATAAACAATAAAAGGAAAATAACTCGGACAGTTATTTTCTTACAGAAGTAAGTATTCAGTAAAAAGCACTACAGAAAGATAGGTATAATGCCAAAGGTGGGGATTAAAATGAGGGGAAATTTCAATTCAGAGGTGGAAGGAGTCCACTCCCATAGTGGAGAATAGGGAATATATACATACACATACACACATGGTAAATGAGGATCTTACCATAGTTATAATTTGCAAGTATTTGGTGCTCAGAGGGTAGAAGAATCTAAATTCTTGTATAGCCAACAATTATCAAGAAAGGTAGGAAACAATGGACCCAGAAAAAAAATTTCATGACAAATGGGAAAGAAAATGATCAAGGAGAAACCAGCGGAGAGAATGTACTGCACAATGAAGAACACAGGATAATTTCTAGCAAGAGGTAAAACATCTATATTCTATTTATTTTACCTTGAGCCTCCTCGACCTGAAACAACTACCACCTCTGTGGCCCACTCACCATGAAATATTCTTCCACCGAGCCCATCCTTCTTGTAATGGTGATTTCCTCCTGGAGCTTCCATTTGGTGCTTTCATTCTCCTCCTGGCTCTGTTCCTGGCTTTCTCTGGACTTCAAAGTCACACTCCAACACCAGCTACTTTAATTCCTTCCTCCCCTCCTTTCAGATCCATTTTATGTGTTATTTTGCTCCATTACAATATAAATTCCTTAAGGGCCAGAATTGTCTTTTTTCTTTTTTCTTTTTGGACATGTATTGGTGTTGCCAGTGGATACTACAGTGCCTGAGGATACATGATTGGCTGTTAATACAGATCTTTCCTTTCTTTTTTTTTTTTTCTGTCTTCAGTAAGAATTGATATTTATAAGAATGTTACAGAGAAGATAAAGGAGATGAGTACAAGATCTACAAGACCATAACAAAAATTATTTAAAAGAGGGAAATCAGAACTATTACTTTAGAAGTTTTAATTCCATAAGGAACATAAAAGTTAAAGATGGAATAAGCAAATATAAAGATTGAAACAAAGAATACAACTTTGGAAAGAAAAGGAAAAAGAATTAATGAAGAGAATGACAAAGAAATTCATTTTAGAAACAGGCAAAGTAAAAAACTAACAAAACAAGTTTAAAAGGAAGAAAAAGTTATATAATAGGAAAAATTATAGGGGGGATTAATAATCAAATAAAAGTAATAAAGAAATAGAAATAAGAGAATTAGATAACTAGATAAAAAGAAAAAGAAAAGAATTAATATTAAGAAAATTCTAAAATTAAAGAAAGATAAATAATACACCAGAAAAATGAAGACTTGAGTTTCATGGAAGCAAGACTATAATAATAGGGTTGCCTTAATCTAGATCAAGAAATATCAGGTGAAGTTGCAAAGTATTTTATTTATGGAAGAACAAAAAAAATTCTAAGTAAAAAAAAAGTAATATTAGAGTTAAATGGAAAAAATACAAAGCTAATTCTCACAATTTTATATGCAAATCTATCAAACAATCCAAAAAGATTAAAGAGAATGAAAGATTGGATAAGAAAACAAAATTCCACATTTCATTGCTTAGCAAAGCAATAACTAAGTAAATAAAGTAAAGTAAATAAGTAAAAAGTAAAGATAGTACAAAATTAATATGAAGGATTGGAACAAAATGTACTATCCCCAGAGTAATTTGTTTTTTAAAAATTGAAATTTTGCTGTTAAACAAGGCAAAAACAAAGATTCACAATATAAATAGAGATAAATGAGAAAACTACATTATACTGAAAGGAATCATAGACAACAAATATCAATATAAAACTTGCATAGGCCAAATGCCATAATGCCTTAATTCATAAAAAGAAAAATTAAATTAATTACAAAGAGATATAGAGAGTAACATAATAGCTGGAGATTTTAATGTCTCTTTTTCAGATTGGGTGAAGTATAACAAAAATAAATAAATAAAAAGGAAAATGTAGAATTGAACAAATTGCTGGAAAAAACTAGGGCATAAAGTTTTAGATATCTTCTAAGTAGGACTACTAAGGAATATACATTTTTCTCCAGCACCACATGAAACTTTTACAAAAATTGACAAAATATTAGAGCAAAGTTATGTTTCAAAATACATGTTTTTAAAAAAGCAGAAATGATAAACACATGCTTTGTGAACTATATTGCAACAAAAATAGTAACAGTTCAAGTAGTGTAAAGAAAAGGCACAAACTCAAAAGGAAACTTGAAAATGAAATCACTGAGTGGATCAAAGAAAAATCATAGAAACTATGTGAAAAAAAATTATAAAATTAAACAATTCTTTGGAAATAGCTCAAGCAGTCCTCCAAAGGGAGGTAAATTATGCCTCTAAATATTTACATTAGCAGGGAAAAAAACAATCCATAAAAGGAGAGGATCAGGAAATGAAATGTGTTTTAAAATATTCAAAAGTCAGCAAATAAATTTGAAATAAGCATGAAAGAGGAGATTTTTGAAAATTAGAGAACTAGATATAATGGAATTAGAAAATAGTAAAGAAATAATAAACAAAATTAAGAATTAGTTCTTTGAAAAGGTCAGTAACATCTCTAAACAGTTAGCCAACCTGATTAAAAAAGAACAAAAATCTAACCAATAAAATAATATTTAAAAAGGGAAAAATCACAACAATGCCAGAAGAGATAAAAGGATGATTGGAACTTACTAGCTAATAAAGTAAAGAATATAAAAGAAATACCTAAAGTAAACATAAACAGAAGAACATATAATACCTAAACAGAAGACCGAATAGAGATTTTAAATAATGCAATCTCAGAAAAAGAAATAGAACTAGCTGAAAAGGAACTACTCAAAAAAAAATACTTCTGGCCCTAGTGGAGTCACAGGAGAATTTTATTAAATTTTTAAAGAACAATTTGAACCAATACAATATTACATAGATTATTTGCAAAAATTGAGAAAGGAAGCACTCTACTAGGCTCCTTTTATGAGCCAAGTATACTTCTAAAACCTATACCAGGGAAGAATAATGCATAGAAAGAAAAAAAACCAAAAAATTACAGACCAATATCATTAATGAATATTACTCCAAAATTTAAAATAAAATAAAATTCTTATAGACTAACAACTCAGCCAATAAATCATTCATTGTGAACAAATTGGGTTCCAAGATTGATTCAACATTAAGAAAACAATGGACATAACACATTAAAAAACAAAAACAACCAAATCCTCCTGATTATTTTAAAGGATGCAAAATAAATCTTTGACAATAGTCATTTTCCCTTAAAACACTAGAAAGTGAGCAGTGTTTCTATTGGGCTTATATCCCAAAGAAATAGTAAAGAAAGGAAAGGGACCTGTATGTGCCAAAATGTTTGTAGCAGCCCTGTTTATAGTGGCTAGAAACTGGAAATTGAATGGATGCCCATCAATTGGAGAATGGTTGAGTAAATTGTGGTATATGAATGTTATGGAATATTATTGTTCTGTAGGAAATGACCAGCAGGATGAATACAGAGAGGACTGGCGAGACTTACATGAACTGATGCTAAGTGAAATGAGCAGAACCAGGAGATCATTATACACTTCGACAACGATATTGTATGAGGACATATTTTGATGGAAGTGGATTTCTTTGACAAAGAGACCTAACTGAGTTTCAATTGATAAATGACAGACAAAAGCAGCTACACCCAAAGAAAGAACACTGGGAAACGAATGTGAACTATCTGCATTTTTGTTTTTCTTCCTGGGTTATTTATACCTTCTGAATCCAATTCTCCCTATGCAACAAGAGAACTGTTCGGTTCTGCAAACATATATTGTATCTAGGATAGACTGCAATATATCCAACATATAAAGGACTGCTTGCCATCTAGGGGAGGGAGTGGAGGGAGGGAGGGGAAAAAAATTGGAACAGAAACGAGTGCAAAGGATAATGTTGTAAAAAAAAAAATTACCCTGGCATGGATTCTGTCAATATAAAGTAATTATTAAATAAAAATTTTAAAAAAAAAACACTAGAAAGTGTAAGTGAAGAATTCCTTTAAAATTCAAACCATCTCTAAAACCAAAAACTAAAACAAACAAACAAAAAAAAAACAACATATGCAAGGAGAATATACTAGAAGCTTTCTCAATAAATACAGGGATAAGGCAATGATCCTCATTCTTCTTGCTATTGTTTCATATAATTAATGAAATCTTATCAGTAACAAAATGACAAAGGAAATAAAGGGGAAAAATAGTTAAGGAGAAGATAATTTTGTCTCTATTTGCTGATTATGTGGTGGTTCACTTTGAAAATCCTAGTGAAAGAGCAAAGATGAAAATTGAGATAATCAATATCTTCAGCAAAATTCCAGGGTAAAAAATAAAAACAAAACCCAACAGATTTTCTATGAAATAATAATGAAATCCTGCAGACAATACTGGAAAGAAAAATGATATTGAAAAAATATACAAAATACATAAAACATTCAAGAATCAATCTACCAAAATACATTTGATATATTGAATTTCACAGTGCTTCGTAAAGAAATAGAAAGCAATTTAAACACAGCTGGGGGTAATATTCAACGTTTTACCAAGCCATGCAAACATAGTAAAAATTATAATGCTTCCAAAGTTATAGTTTTGATGCTATATTAATTAAACTATCAAAGGTATACTTTATAGAACTTGGTAAAATAATTAGAACATTTCTTTGGAAAAACAAAAAAATACTATAATAATATAATAAATAATGCAAAAAAGTTGCAAATGATGATAGAATAATACTTTTAGACCTCAAACTATATTATAAAGTATCAGTAATAAACATCATTTTGTTGTTGTTCAATTATTTCAATTATGTCTGTCTCTTTGTGATCCCTTGGAGTTTTCTTGGCAAAAATACTGGTTTGCCATTTCTTTCTCCAGCTCATTTTACTGAGGAGGAAACTGAGGCAAACAAGGTTAAATGACTTGCTTAAGATCATACAGATAGTAAATGTCTGAGAATGGATTTGAATTCAGATCTTCCTGACTCTAGACCTGGCACTCTTATCTACTGCACCAGCTAGCTGGCCAATCAATGTTATTTGGTACTGGTTAAAAAATAAAGAACTAGATCAAGGTTACACATTAAACTAGGAATAATCAGAAAAATTGCTCAATAATTCAATATTCAAAAAATCCTGAAAATAAATTACTTAGAAAACAAATAGCAATTGATAAGACCTTGTAAAAAATCTTCAACTGGAAAGTAATCTTACAAAAATTGGTCTTAGACCAACATCATGTACTGTATCCTACAATAATTTCAAAATGGATATGTAATAATATTAAGAAACATAATACACAAAATTAGAAAGAAATCAGATCATATGCTTTCAATAACAGAGATAGAAAAAATATTCTTTTTAAATTAATTGTTAGAGCTTTTTATTTTCAAAATATTATGCCTGGATAATTTTTCAACATTGACCCTTGCAAAAGCTTGTGTTCCAAAATTTCCCTTCCTTTCCTGTGTCCCCTTCTCTAGATGGCAAGTAATCCAATATATGTTAAACATGTTAAAATACATGTTAAATTCAATATATGTATACATATTTATACAATTATCTTGTTGCACAAGAGAATCAGATCAAAAAGGAAAAAAATGAGGGAGAAAATAAAATGCAAGAAAACAACAATAAAAAGACTAGAAATGCTATGTTGTGGTCCACACTCAATTCCCACAGTCCTCCTTCTGGATGTAGATGGCTCTTTTCATCACAAGATCATTGGAAGTGACCTGAATCATCTCATTGTTTAAAAAAGCTATGTCCATCACAATTAATTATCATATAGTCTTGCTGTTCCTATTTACAATAATCTCCTGATTCTGTTCATTTCACTTAGTGTCAGTTCATGTAAATCTCTCCACGCCTCTCTAAAATCATCTTGCTGATCATTTCTTATAGAACAGTAATATTCCATAACATTCATTTACCATAATTTATTCAGTCATTCTCCAACTGATGAGCATCCATTCAGTTTCCAGTTTCCAAAAAGGGCTGCCACAAACATTTTTGCACATGTGGGTCCCTTTCCCTCATTTAAGATTTCTTTGGGATAAGTCCAGTAGGAACACTGCTGGGTGAAAGGGTATGAGCAGTTTGATAATTTTTTGAGGTCAGTTCCAAATTGCTCTCCAGAATGTTTGGATCAGTTCACAATTCCACCAACAATGCATCAGTGTCCCAGTTTTCCTGCATCCCCTCCTACACTTGTCATTATCTTTTCTTGTCATCTTAGCCAATTTGAGAGGTGTGTAGTGATATCTCAGAGTTGTCTTAATTTGCATTTCTCTAATCAATAGTGATTTAGAGCATCTTTTTATTTGGCTAGAAATGGTTCCAATTTCATCATCTGAAAATTGTCTGCTCATATCTGTTGAACATTTATCAATTGGAGAATGACTTGAATTCTTATAAATTTGAATCAATTCTCTATATATTTTAAATATGAGCCCTTATCAAAATCCTTGAATGTAAATTTGTTCCAATTTTTCCCCTCTTTCCCCCCAACCCCTCCCCTAGTTGGCAGGATGACCAATACATGTTAAATATGTTAAAGTATAAATTAAACACAAAATAAGTGTACATGTCCATACAGTTATTTTGCTATACAAAAAGAATCAGACTCTGAAATATTGTACAATTAGCCTGTGAAGGAAATCAAAAATGCAGGTGGGCAAAAATAGAGGGATTGGGAATTCTATGTAATGGTTCTTAGTCATCTCCCAGAGTTCTTTTGCTGGGTGTAGCTGGTTCAGCTCATTACTGCTCCATTGGAACTGATTTGGTTCATCTCATAGCTGAAGATGGCCAGGTCCATCAGAATTGATCATCATATAGTATTGTTGTTGAAGTATATAATGATCTCCTGATTTCACTCAGCATCAGTTCGTGTAAGTCTCTCCAGGCCTTTCTGAAATCCTCCTGCTGGTTATTTCTTACAGAACAATAATATTCCATAATATTCATATAACACAATTTATTCAGCCATTCTCCAATTGATGGGCATCTACTCAGTTTCCAGTTTCTGGCCACTACAAAGGGACCTGCCACAAACATTTGTGCACATACAGGTTCCTTTCCCTTCTTTAAGATTAGAAGAAATATTCTTAATGAAACAAGGGATAGCAGAAATCATAAAAAGGTAAAATATATCATTTTGATTACATGAAATTGAAAACTATTAATTCTGGGAAACAATCTTAATGCTTTTAGAACAGAAGGGAAATAGTTGAATAGGAAAAAAAAATCTTTATCTCTGACAAGTCTTTACTATCCAATGCACATAGACAATTCACAGATAAATAGAAAACCAAAACATTTTTCAATTTTTAAATGGTCAAAAAATATGAATGAACTGTCCTCAGAACAATTGTAATTAATAGCCAATTAATAGCATCAGACAATGCTTCAAATCACTAATAATAAGAGAAATGAAAATCAAAACAACCCTCTAGTTTCACATGACATTAAAAAATTAAGCTTAATTTGTTGTTCACTAGTTAATTTCGTTATTTTGCCCAGCCTGTTAATATTTTTGTTGATTTGAATGTGATAGTCATGCTAGCAAGATGGGAATTGATTGCCTTAAAAGAGAGGACCTACTTTTCTAAAGACTCTTAGATTCATGTTCTTTTCCATTTCTGCCCATCTCAGAAAGAAAACCATTTCTGAATCAGAGTTGGACAATGGATTTTTTTTTTAAAATCACAGCTTAATTCTTATAGATACAGAAGAATATTAAATTAAAGCATTTGATTATGAACTTCTCCTAACATTTTTTAATATAAAGCACTGAGAGGAAAAGCATTTAAAACAGAACTTCTTCAAGTGACAAAAGAGCTATCCAAGTTTTGA
Source organism: Antechinus flavipes (assembly GCF_016432865.1). Classification (NCBI taxonomy): domain Eukaryota; kingdom Metazoa; phylum Chordata; class Mammalia; order Dasyuromorphia; family Dasyuridae; genus Antechinus; species Antechinus flavipes. The sequence continues at coordinate 496,494,157 of NC_067400.1, forward strand.
CATTTGCCAAAATTGCAACAGATTTGCTGATAATAGTAAATGTTCAAATTGGGAAGGAAAGCATAAAGAGGTGGAAACTATTTTACTTCATTTTAGTTCTTATACTTTAAGTAGAAACATGTCTTAATCAACCAATCAATCAATCAAAAGACCTTAGACTAAGTGCAAAAAATCTTTGAAAGCCATTGAATGAAGTAAAATGATGCCAAATGAGAAATCTATTCCGGTAGACTTGGTCTCTGGGTTTTGTCTATTAATTATTAAGAGAGTTGAAAAGGGGAAGGAATTCCAGAAAATGGAGTATGTGGTTTTCTAGCACAACTCTAAGGAGCACTTAATTTAACTAGGTCTGAGCTGTGTCAGAAAAGAGAAATAAAAAATAGGGTCATTGAATCTGTAGACATCTTGGAGCAGATGACCCAGATTATAGGAGATTGCAAAAAATTGTCACCTCTTTTCCAGGTTACCTTCCCAATGCCTATTTAGCCATAGGTACTATAACATTTTCTGATATTTCAGTATCCAAATGTTTCTTAGAAAACTTAATTTTGCCTCATCTGTTAAGAATCCAGGGGTAACTACATAAATATAGACAGAGAGTTCAATCTCTCTAACCATTAGTAATTTTCCTAACTGAAGACCCAAAGCAGTTATGATTGAAATTAAACTTTTTGTCTAAAATAAATTCTATAAGGCTGAAAAGATTTAAGGACCATTATATTGTTTCTGAGCCATAACAGAGCAAATTATTTTAACAGGGTATTTAATATCTTCTTTGTTGATCTATATTGGCAATTGCTTTCTCCTCCCAATCTTTCTTATCCTCCCTCTTCTAGTTAAAGGCCTTTTGATCAGATTTATAAGAACTTGTCCAAGTTAACTTTTTCCCAGTGAATTTTAGGTAATATTCTATTTCTAGGATTGAGCCTATATTCTAAGCCATGGTTCGAATACCACATCTATTCTTAGAGACCATCATCATAGTCCTTTACCTCCTAAATATGATTTTCTCTTCTAAGGTCTCAACCTTTAACTATCAGAATTTAATCATCAGAAGGAAAAACACTATCTATATTTCTAAAGTCTTCAGTTTTTGATTGAGGACTTCATAGTCTTTAGATTGTTTCATAGATAATTATCATCATGTTTGAAAAATCCTTCAAAGCTTCAAATCCCAGATATATGCCCCAGCAATAGTAGCCCTTCCTATTATTTATATAATAGTTACCTCTGTATTTCTTATAAAAGAGTCACTAATCTCTGTAATTCTTTTATTCTACTCCAGAGTTTTTCATACTTCAGGGAAATCCCTAAATACCTCCTCCCACAAGATTCTTTGGGGGAAGGAACACATAGCAATGGTCAAAATTATTGTATATTTTCTAATGGACTTTCTGCATAAATAAAAAAAATTTAAAAACCTTTCCTTCAATAAAAACAAGTTTAGATCAAAGTAAAAAGCAAGACTAACACCCTGGAAAATTTGTTTCAACTGAGTACAAATGCAGCACAGTGAATAATTTAAGATGGATGCACAAAAGAAATCAAATTTGAGTCAATGGGTGTCAATAGTTGTTTTATAATTAATAGCTACAATCCAATCTGAAGGGAAAAAATATATTTTAGCAGCTGAACAAGTTATTTAGTACAAACTAAGACAAGACAAAATGGAAAAAAATAAAAAATTAAAAAATACAATATACTACAATCATAATTTAGAATCACAAGTATTGTTATTGATAAAAAAATTGTTTTCTATGTATATACATAAGATGAAAATATAATGAAATCCAATAAATTAAACTTTGAAAATGTATTTAGAGAATGTAATTAGAAAGTGGGAATTTCCCCCCAAATTATATTCTTGCTAGACACAATAATATGGCAAAGTTCATGTGTAGCAAGGTCCACATGTTGTAGAGCCTGCTACATGGAGCATGAGAGTATCTGTGGCTGGAAGCAGGGCAGAATAGAGACCTTTCTAGCTTCTCCTTCCCCATCCCCCAACCTCCAGTTCCTCCTTTCTCTAAGAGATAGGAGGTATTTGATTAGAATTATATATATTTATTCTCATAAAAATTATTAGTTTAGAGAATGTGATCAGGTTCAATCTAATTTCTGATCCTTCTTTTAACATAGAGTGATTGTGAAAGGATACCAACTTTTATATCCAATGCTTGACTCTTTTCCCATTAATTAACCAGCTCTACAATGAAAACACATAGCAATCAGCCAAGAAACCCATTTATCAAAATTTTAGCATAACAAATCAGAGAAGGTGTACATAGAAAAATATATAGACCAGACAATATAGAGTGAAGGAGCTCTCCCACTGGGAGCATAATAATTCAGCTCAACCAAGAGAAAGAATTTTCTCAATCTTACTCACAGGGAAATTTCCCAAAATCCTTACTGTAATAAGCTACAGTTAGGGACATGACAGTGACTGCCAGCTCCTCCCATGTCAGCTTCTTCCCAGAGCTTTTTCTTTAGCTTCCTGAAATGGAGTTGGTCTCATCCATCTCCCTCTGAAGGATGGAAGCCCAAAGTGACTGGAGTAACTTTAGAACCTGATGCAACTAGAAGTTTAAAGAGAACTCAAAGACTGTCTCAAGAACTGAAAGAGGCTGGATGTTTTCCATGTATACCAACTCCTATGTGCCCCTTACACAGTATCTTCACTTCATGAACAAAGATAGTAAAGGTCCAGGAGTGGGGGACCACCAGACTGCCTAAGGAGGGGCAAACTGGCTCAGATTAAAAATAGCAAATCAAAGCTTCTGTACAGATTGTTAATGACCACAGCATTTCCAACCTGGGGAAGATAAGGAGATTCAGTGATTAAAAAAATAAATGCTTTTAATAAGCAAAAAACAAACAAACAAACAAAAAAACTTGTAAAAATCATTTGTGCCTTATAAAAAGATTGGATGTATTATATAAAGTTGCTTATAGAACTACTAGAAGTCAAAATCCTTATTCAATAGGAGAAATATCAGTATTGCCTCCAGTTACAGATATAGTTAAAATTACAGATATAGTTAAAACAATGCCTGATTATATATAAGACATCTTGGAATGAGTCGCATTGATGATATATTGGGAATTATCTATATATCTGAAGACTTTTGTCACCATTTAAGAAACTGGCATTTTCCTATAATGTATTGAAGAAGAAAAAAGAAATATATTTACTTAAAAATGCCATTCTGATTACGTATGTACAATATATCATTGAAACTGATGTTGGAGGAAGTTTATCTTCTTAAAACCTATTGATGATAATTCTACAGTAAGAGAAATTTTTACTTTTACAAAAATGAAATTTATATAATACAGCAGAATTAGATTAGACAGTAACCTGGAGGAGCTTGATGACAGGATAAAATGCAGATCTATAAACTGGTTTAAAAAATGACTACTCAAGCAAGTCAGATCCATTGTGTATTTCATAGATATTATTATATTAAAATACAAAAAATGAGTTTCATACATTTTTTCAAGTTTTTTTTAAGTGGCAATCAACTTTACCAAGAAAAGCTCATTTAAGGAACTTTTTCCCCCCCAAAATTATGACAAAATAGGGACAGAACATAAGATACGTCTGTATTATTGTGAAAACTTGCTGGCTTTCCCATTCCAAAATACTATGAAGGGTGGTTGAACTAAACAAAGAAATTTACACTTTTCTTAATAATAAAAATGTAATATTTAACATGTATTAGTCTACCTGCCATCTAGGGGAGGGAGTGGCGAGAAGGAGGGGAAAAAATGGAACAGAAGGTTTTACAAGGGTCAATGCTGAAAAATTACCCATGCAAATATCTTGTAAATAAAAAGGTATAATAAAAAATGTAAATGAAAAGAAATGAATTTATAAATTTTCTACCAAAAGTAGTTAGTGGATATTTTAAAAACCTGAACACTACAAATAAACAAATGCAAGATCCTCATATTTATACTCCAATCTAAAAAACTGAAATGACTTCTCCCTCTACATTCTAATATCTACTTAAATAAAAATCCTTGCTAAACCATTCTTTGAAAGTAATCATTCAGTTTCTGCTTTAAGAGGTACCATCTTAGGACGATAATTCCACTTTAAGACAACTCTAATTACAAAAAATATTCTAGCATCAAACTGAAATCTGTTGTTTTGTTTTGTTTGTAATTTCCACAAATTAGCACTATTTCCCCCCCACTAGGGTCAAGCAGAAATAAGTTTCTTACCTCCCTTTTCCATAAAGTTATTCAAATGCTTCAAGAAAGTAATCTTTTTTCTTTTCTTCCTTAGGCTAAATATTCCCAGTTCCTCCAACCAACTGATTATATGGAGTTACTTCTCCTTTCAGCATCCTGGTGTAGTTACAGGATCCTCCTCCTATTGGGACATGATAATTTATTTTCTGTTACTACTCCATATGGCCTAAAAGTTCCTTAAAGCATTTAGTTTGTTTTTCCTAATTTTCCTTCTGCCATCCTGGCTTTCTTAACCTATCCATCCTCAGAAATCTGTAAAAACAAAACACAACAAAACAAAAATCCCTGAATTAACATGTCTGTTTTGCTTTTGTGAAAGTGCTGATGGCTCTTTTTTAGTCAGAGGTAATCATCCCCAGCTTCATCCCTTTTTTCCTTTGTATTTTGAAATTTGAGTGTTTGTTATGACTAATTTATATTGAAGACTCCCTTACCAACCATCAAACAACTTATTAACCAACAAGTAAATAAGTAAAATATTTATTGAAAAAGTACAATAAAAATGTTAAGTAATATTTATTGATCTTGTATCGATAAAATACAAACATCTAACATAAAATAACCAAACTATTTAAAAATTTTGTAAAGTACAAAAATAGAACACAATTTTAGATTTTAAAATAAATATACAAATGGTTTTACCTTATATATCTATGAAATTTGTTATTGCTGTGGTGTATAAAACACAAATTAATGAACACGTTGGTTTCCACTGAGCTAGAGAAAGTGTTTTGAAGGACATCGAGTAGAAATGATTCATGACCAGTTATTAAGCTGGCTTTTATCCCCGAACCTGCTAAGAATGACTCATTGATAGCCATTATTAAGAAAACTTCCTTCAATGTAGCAGAAACAAATGTGTTGAACAAAAATGGAAATAAAAGTAAAGCAGGGTCTCATTGGTCTCTATATGAGGATGGGACCACCCATGGGTATATGTCCCAGTTTACTTCCTGCCAGAACCTGTTTGCTGTCATGGTGTCACCAAGATCTTTTTGGATGATGACCTTAGCCACATTAAAGAAACAAAACAAAACAAAACTTTCAATTAAACATGCAGGATATAAAAGTGAGAGAAAAATAAATAACTTCGAGGCATTGTCCTGTAATGGATAGAAGCTGATTTTGAAGTCACAAAGACCCACATTCATATCCTCCTGCAGACTCAACTAGATATAGAATGTTGTATAAATCATTTAATTTCTTATTTCCCTAGTCCAGTAATTTTTGATCATCTATCCCTTTCATTAAAAAATTTTGAACACGTCATCCCAATATATATCTATTTTCTAACTATATATATGTAATTTTGAATTAATACCTTATAAAACTTACATTAAAAATAGAATCTTGAAAGGAATGAAGTAATATAGGATGCTAGAGTCAGTAAGGAGCCACTGGAGTTTATTGAGTAGAAGAGTCATATGGTCAAATTAGAACTTAAATAAAAATCCCTTTGGCAGTTATGTGAGTTGGAGTAGAGAGACTTAGAGATGGAAGACCAATTAGGAGACCATTGAGTAGTCCATTTGAGAGGTGAGGGGAGATTGGATTAGGGTGGTAACTGTTAATAGAAATAAAGTATCTTTTTGAGGAGAGTATGGAGACAGAACAAAATAATCCCCTGACTGAAAATGTGGAGAGAGTAAGTGATGAATTGTAGATGACCCTAAGGCTAACTATAATTGGAAATAGGTGGTGTATCAATGTTAATTGGAATTTGGAAAAGGAATGAATTAGAACAAAAAGAAAATGTAACTTGTTCCAGTGGATCCATGTCTGGCTTCCACTCAAAATGAAAAGGGGAAAGTATCCCACCGTTTAATGGGCACTTGCTCTAGCCACAAAGGTATACTGTGTTTTCCCAATGGTTTCCATATAATTGCTGTGGCTGATACTAAAACTGGAGTTGTATTATAACTACTATGAGCTGGATTCAGAAGGGATGATCCTGGAAGACTAACATAGTAGGGCAGAAACAGTGGAGAGTGTTGGGAGATAAGGGTTTAAGCTGGTTATTCTGTACATAAATCCCAGAATCCACTATCAGGAAAATCAAGATGCTCACTGGGGTCAAGCCATAAACTGCTATTGACCCTAGTCTTTACTTCAGAGACCAGAAATCTTAGCAACTCCCTAAGACTTTAAGTTATATATAAGTTGCTGAACTGTATTAATGGAGTACATTTTCATACCAGAGAGTTACCTACACTCTTGATCTGGGCCCAAAAAACAAAAATTCTATTTCCTTTAGCCCCTAATTGTCCTCTGTACCTCTCCTAGAAATCGTCAGTTCTAGGGATAATTTGAGTCTTCCATTCCTGCTTCCAAGTTGCTGTATGTTATTGGAAAAACTCACAGAAGTGTTATTTACCATTTATTTTTATTTACTATAAATCTTTGGTACCTTAAATCATCTGGGCACTCCATATTGCAATATTTTTATTTTTATTGACTCCCTATCTCCTTTCTTATAGCAACCATTCAAAGCCTTTTTTCTTTCTGTCAAATCCCTAACCATTTCTCTAGCCCTTTTGTTTATAACCCATCATCCCAGAATCCCATTAGTGACAGTTCCCCACTTCCTTTGGCAAGCAATATCTTATATGATCCTCCAGAATATAATGATGCCAACTTTTTTCACAGTACTGTCTCTACAAGAGAACGCAGGTTCTTTCCTATTACTCTGTAGTAGCAAAGGCAAATTTCTAAATGGAAAAAAATTGGCTTGTAATCTCATGGTTGTAGGATAAAGAAAAAGGGATTGGTTCTAGTTACAACTGGAATGAGTTTCCCAGACTTTAATCAACTGGATCTGACCTCCAGAAAGATTTTCTGGCTGAACATGGAAGTTGTTCGGTTTCCTGACCTAGAAAACTTTCTCAAACTCTGAGACCACAATGCAATGGGTTACTCCATTTATGACTGCTGGATAACTTAGAGAGATTCATTTCAAATCAGGCAAGCCTCTAAAGACTTCATTCAATTGATAATTACAAATGCATGCAGCCAGATTTACTGTGAAGGAGAAAGCACAGTGTTTGACTATTCTGATGCTCTCCCAGCCATAATTAGGTTCCTTCCTTGAACATGTTACACTAATATTTCAATTTGTTAATTGACTAATGGGTTGGATAAGCTTGTGAAGGGAGAATCATCTGCCTCTCTGCCTGTTCTGATTGAAAGTGATGTTCAGGTCTTCCCCTAAAAGAACTCCTACTATACCACCTGACTTACTCTGGAGTATAGGAGGTCACAAGTGAGGAGGAAAAGATAGGGGTCATAGTGATAGGACCATCTCCTTTGCCCTCATTCCTTCCACAAGCTAAGTTAATCAAACCTCTATACTTACCAATGAAATTTAAACTCCACAGTTATTTATCCTCTGTATGTAGACATTGGTGAGCTCAGAAACTTCTTGCAAATTTTTGGATCTCAAAAAACATGCAGGAGAAGGGTTTCCAAACAATCACCACCATAATTTCTAGCCCCTTATGTGAATTGAACTCTTCTGCTCAGACTTAGTTATCTAAGAGACTTGACTATAACAGCTATAAGTAGGCAACCATCAATGAATTCTTACCTGGTTTCTGAGCAGTTCTTTTTCAGTCCTGGTGATGGTGCATTAGGAGGAAATTCAAAAAGTATTGGTTAACTAGGCATAACTTACAAATTAAGTTCATTTTGGATGATTGTGCTCAGATCTATAGAATATTATGGCCAATAGGCACATCTAGTCACAATCAGGATTTTGCCAGTGTGTTCAGAGGTCAAATACCATTAATCTAGAGTTGGAAATAACCTCAAAGACCTCCATCATTTTTACAGAAAACTGAAACATTTCCCTGCCACATTTTACTTATTATTATTTTTTTAAACTTTTAACATTTGTACAGATTACTTTGCAAACAGAATTTCCATAACAAATTGCTTTTAGCCAAATTATGCCTGGTCAACTGTTAATATGGGAAAAAAAGTTTGATGATAAAATGAGCTCTTTACTATGGAAGGCCTTAAATGACATCATTCAACTAAAAAATACAGAAGGTAGAATATTTAATTTAATTCAGCTAGGAGTTGGTAAGTGTTTATTCTTTCTTCATGCATTATGCTCAGATTTGAGGATACAAAGTCAAAATCAAAATATTTTCTTCACAAAGATAATTGCAAAGATTAATTCAATATTAGACTCAAATCAAATTAGCTCTTGTAGCTACTTAAAATCATGATATACAAAACAAATACCAGTTACCTTCAGGAGTCTTTGAAAACAGATCATATAAATTAGTCATAAAGGCCCTTATATATCAGTTAAAAGGAAAGACGTCAGAACCAGAAGAAAAGAATGTTACAGTTGGAAGAAACCTAAGAGGTATTCTGGCAAATCTATATGCTTAAATTAGAATCCCTTTGACAATTTTATTTATCCTTGACAAGTGGCCAACCAGCCCACACTTGAACATTTTCAATGATGGGGAGCCTTTTACCTCCTCAAGAAGGATTCTATTTTTATACAGCTATTAATATTAGGAAACTTTTACTTTCTTACAGGGAACTAACCTGTCTCTCTAAAATCTCTACCCATTAGCCCCAGTTTGCCCTCTGAAATCAAACCAAATAACTATGCTAAATAAATATTTTAAGTACCTACTAGATTCAAGATATTATACATAGGTAAAAAAGGAATCTTTTCCATGAAGTGGGCTACAATCTACTGTGGGATATAATATACAAATAATAAGTAAATATTGTCTATAATTTGTAGTATAGTTGCTGTCTGAATTAGTAAAGGGAAGTTTTCTTGTTAAGAATTCCCTAAATCTATGAAATCATAGATCTAGATTAAAAAAACCCTCAAAATAAGACTGATCAAGTAGAGGAATTCTATAGACATAAGAGTCATTCAGTCAACAAGCATTTATTTTATTTGTTATTTGTTATTTTTTTAACAGTAGCTTTTTATTTTTCAAAATACATGCAAAGATAATTTTCTACGTCCACCCTTGCAAAACCTTGTGTTCCAGATTTTCCTTTTTCTCTCTCTATCTTCCTCTCCCTTAAGCAGCAAATCATTCAATATAGATTAAGCAGGTACAATTCTTGTAAATATATTTCCACATTTATCATGCTGTACAAGAAAAATCAAATCAAAAAGGACAAAAATGAGAAAAAGCCAAGTAAACAACATCAAGAACAAAGGTATAAATATGATGTTGATCCACATTCAGTTGCCATAATTCTCTCTCTGGGTGCAGATGGCTCTCTTCATCACAAGTCCCAATCTTTCGAGATTGCCCTGAATCACCTCATTGTTGAAAACAGTCTCATCCATCATAGTTGATCATCACACAATCTTCTTATTACTGTGTACCATGTTCTCCTGGTTCTGTTCATTTTACCTAGCATCAGTTCATGTAAGTCTCTCCACAACCCTCTGAAATCACCATGTTGATCATTTCTTACAGAACAATAATATTCCATAACATTCATATACCATAACTTTTTCAGCTGTTCTCCAACTGATGGGCATCCACTCAGTTTCCAGTTTCTTGCCATTATAAAAAAGCTATTATAAACATTTTTGCATATGAGAGTTCATTTCCCTTTTTTATGATCTCTTTGGGATATGAGTCTAGTAGGACATTGCTGGATCAAAGGGTTTGCACATTTTGATAGCCCTTTGGACATAGTTTCAAGTTGCTCTCCAGAATAGTTGGATCAATTCACAATTCCACCAACAATGCATTAGTGTCCCAGTCTTCCTACTTCCCCTCCAACGTTTAACATTATCTTTTCCTTTCATCTTAGCCAATCTGAGAGATATGTAGTAGTATCTCAGAATTGTCTTAATTTGCATTTCCCTAATCAATAGTGATTTAGAGAATTTTTTCATATAGCTAGAAATGGCTTTAATTTCTTCCTCTGAAAATTGTTCATATCCTTTGACTATTTATCAATTGGAGAATGGCTTTCAACAAACATTTATTAAACACTTTAATACTTACTCTGTGCTGGAATGTGATAAGCACTGAGTACAAATAAAAGCAAAAAAAAAAAAAAAAGAAAAGAAAAGAAAAGAAAAAAAAAGGACAGTATATCAAGGAGTTTCCATTCTAAAGGGGAATGAAAATACATAATAGAAAGGTGAAAGTAGGGTATCAGTCTTCATTTGGGCATGAAGGATGATTGTAGCCTGAGGAGAAATGAAGTGATAGTTGGACTTGGTACATTTAAATGCTAATAAATAAATGTGTGTTGTTCTTGCCAAAATGTAATGTTCTCTTGTTCAGTTTTCTTGGGGTCTCTGTGAGCAGCCTTCCATTCAGTTCAGAGTAATCACCCCAAATACAGCCAGATATTAAAGTCCAAAGACTTGTCTCCTTTCCTGGGGCCCAGTTAGCTTTCTTAGAGGCCTACCTCTCTCCTTGGTTCTGAGAGCTTGAGCCTCTGACGCCAGTCCTTTGTGTTCTCTGCCTCTGCCAGCTTCTTGAGGTCCTCCTGAACATGTCTTGGTTTCTGTGGGGGAGGCAGGAGGACCGCCACCATGGTCTCTGTCTCTCTCTGAATTTGTCTGAGCTTATGTGCTCTCTCATCACAGGTGTGAATCTTGTAGAACTACATATGTAGAATTATATAGTAGAACTATATGTACTAAGTTCATATACTGAACTAGAGAACTGTTAAGCACTATGCTAAACAACCATTGTCTCTATCAATTCCACTGACTTAGCACCTTGTAAGAATCCTTTGTTTCAAGTTCAGAGTTCTGGCCCATAATGTAAATGTAAATAAAAAATGGAGTACTTAGAAAAATATCCAATCAGAAGAATGGTTCACAGGGTCTGAGAGTGCTTTCAAGGTGTGAATTCCAGGACTGAAGAGATTTTTTGGGGTGAAAAGCTCTCTGGGGCAAAATGGAGGAATCTGGTTGGCAGCTTGATCTCTGAGGTAACATGAAGACATTGTTCGTTGTTAATAATAGACGACTGTCTGATTTCATTCCTCACAGTGATGGAAGCAAGAGAGGCAGAGACTTTACAAATGTCCCTGGGGTTCCATTATTTGGGGGAAGACCCAGAAGATTAGAATCCTATGAGCCCTGTGTCTGGATTAAGGGATTGCATCAGAAAGTACAAATTAAGTGGAATAGGAAAGGAGCAGGAAGGAAGAGCAAAACTGTGACACATAATCTTGTCCAACCATAGAAAGCATTTTGAGAAGGAAGAGAGCCTTTGGCCAGAGTAAGAACAAAGAAAGTCTTTGACTGAAGTAAGGATAAGGAAGAGATTCGGTGTGCTTAAATATGCAATGGCATCCCTGAACTCCTGGCAGAATCCTACTATCCTGGAGTCAGTGAGAGGAAGGACTGCATCAAAGAGATAACACAGATTTCAATGCCGCTTAAGATGGGAAATAATTGGCTAGACTATTACATTCTATACCTCTTTCATTCTATTATCTTTACTTAAGCTTCCCCGGGACTTGTGGACTCCATTGATACCACCATTCCCTCCACTGATGAACAGTAATTGGTGGATGAATTTGAGGCCCTCCTGGTAAATTTAGGATAAATTGAGGATGATTTAAAGAGCCAATTTAAGGACAGAATGTTTCCTTGGAAATGACTGGGGCCAATAGTTAGCAAAAGCTAATCCTGGGATTATTAGTGAGGGTAGGGTGAGCAAGTTAACCAGTACTTACAAAGGACTCACTATTGAAAGTTTTGGTATTTTTTGTGGAATGTTTCTACTAGTAAAAGTAGGACTGGTTTAGAAACACAATATATTGATTTAGAGAATGTGGGTGACCTGATTTAGAGAAATATAGGTCTCTGGGTTGCCATTATAATAAAAGGGACTGTTTTAGAGATTAGTTATCTAAGGAGCAGGGCCTGTGGAAAATATGGGCCATTTAGAGTGACTGAATTAACTTCTTAATGCAGGGCCTGATATGGAATATGCTCTTAATATAAGCTAGTTGACTGACCAAAGCACTGGTACAAACTTTTTGAAATAGTATGTTTATATATATCAAGGACAATCAGTACCCTCAGAAATATAAAGTTGAAAGAGAGACAGAGACAGACAGACAGAGAGACAGAGATAGAAAGAGACAAAGAGAGACAGAGAGACAGAGACAGAGAGAGAGAGACAGTTATAGAGACAGAGAGAAAGAGACAGAGAGACAGAGAAAGAGAGAAAGATAGAGACAGACAGAGAGACACAGAAAGACAGATAGAAAGATAGGGACAGAGAGGCAAAGAGACAGAGACAGAGAGACAGACAGAGAGAGACAGAGAGAGAGAGAGACAGAGACAAAGAGTGGGAGAGAGAGAGAAAAAAGACAGAAGAGACAGAGAGAAAGACAATGACAGAGACAAAGAATGGGAGATAGAGAAAAAAAGACAGACAGATAGACAGAGGGATTGTCCCCATATGTCTCCAAGATAACACTTCAATAATTTGTCACAACTCAGAGCTACAAAAGCCAAACAGAAAGTAAATTGAAGTTAGCGTATGCCTTTTCTACTGAATGTTATTAGAAATAATACTTCATTACTGGCCAATTTTTGGATCAGAGTCAGACTTACTTAATGATCTGTGCTTTGTAAATTTAGAAGATATAGATGATATATAGAATTAAAAACAGGATTTCCTTCACTGGGAGATTGGTTGCAGAAGGCATGTTGCCTAATATGGGCTTACCTCAGAAGGGCCATTAGAGAAACAAGAAATGGTGTCATGATCTGTTTTGTGGTCAAGAAAGTCAACCAGAGAGGTTTTGCTACAAAGTCTTATTATCTAATGAAAGCATGGAATAGGAAGCTGATATCAAAAGCCATCATATACTTCCTTCCCCCTCCAAAAAAATTAAAGATTGAGTCATCTTCTAGGCTAGAATATATCCAAGAGAATGGTCAGAGACTTACAGAGGATACATTATCAATGTTTACTAACTAGCTCTTCTTTTTTTCTATTATGAACTCTATGATGAATGCCACTTGGCACTAAAGTTTCTCATTGCTGGTCAAAGTCAAGTCAGGAAAAACAGTTCCCCTTACCATTTCCTTCATGCAAAAGATGAAATGATCAAGTCAATTTCTTTGCTTTTGACAGAGAGAAAACCCCAGCAGGTGTATTAATGGTTGAAGTCTCATGTCACTAAAATATTATATATTTCTTTATATATTTTCCAAACTCTTCATTTAATAATTCCTTTTGCACATAGTAAGTGCTTAATAAATTCTTGTTGCTTTATCACCTTCTTCCTCATAGTTTGTAGTATGTCTCTTATAAAAAATTTTCTATTTCTCTAATGATTATCACCTAACTCTCCATTATCATTCACCAACTTAGTTTCCTGAATTTCCCAATCTGAGAATGTTTTCTTAATATACAATACTATTTTTTTATCACTTCTAGTTATTATTTTTATTTTACTTTTGAAAGTAGACCTTTCTAGAGCTCTAATCTAGTAATAAATCCAATCACAACAAATGTGTGATTAATGTTATAACTTTACAAGGTAAATAACTACAAGATAAATTTTTGTGTTAAATTAGGATCACTATTTATGATTCATATGTAATTTACATAAAACATTTAAGATCATGGGTTTCATTATTTTTCCTCCTTTTCTTTTCTTAACTTTTCATTATTGTCTCTTTAGGGTCGCAAATCACATATTTTGTCATGTTTGGAAGAGACCTTCGTGATTATCTTGAGTATTTCATAATATACTGGAGAAATGGTCATTTGTTGTTGCGTGCTTAGTCTGACTTTTTGTGATCCCATTTGGGGTTTTCTTGACAAAGATACTGGAATACTGTGCCATTTCCTTCTCTCTGTTATTTGATAGATGAAGAAACTGAGGAAAACAGGGCTAAGTGACTTGCCAGCAGTCAGATAGCAAATGTCTGAGTTAATATTTGAACTCAGGTTCTCCTGACTTCCGGGTCTGCTTTGCTTAAAAGACTGGCAAAATAGGGAAACAATTCTTCCTCAGGCAGCCCAATTCACTTTTGGACAACTCTCTTTTTCCTTACCTCAAGCCTATGTTTCTAGGCATTGCTTCTACTTGTACTAAATGTAGGTTTCTCTAACTTTAGAATTTCCAAAGTATTTCTTTCTTTCTCTCTCCATGTCACTTCAAGGAAATCTTAAAACCATTTCTTCCCCTCAGCAGTACCGAATGTCACAGTGCACTTAACATACTTTCCTCTATCTAGAATCATAGGTCCTTCAGCAATAAGTCCAAACTTGAGTGAAAATACAATTTTAAAACATATTTAATATAAGATATAAAATTAAAAAGGGAGTCTCTTTTTTTAATAATGAAGATTTATACTTGAACCCATAAAAAATTAAACTAATTTCTTTTAAACTGGTGAGTCCTATATTCTCAAGGTCCTGTACAGTCCTCCATATGTATAGTATTACTCTGGGTTGTTTACCCACCCCATCCTACAAAGGAAATGTACTGTAACATCTTAAGACACTTTAGTAGATGATGAAAGAACTCAACTATCAGATGAAATTTATATTCCCCAGGAACCACCAGATTTAAAGTGTTCATCTAGGGTAGTTCCTTCCTCAAAAAGGGGAAGGCACTTGATTGTAAAAGAATTGGCTCCTTTCCTTGAGACTTGAACAGTTCATTTTTAACAAAGGGTAAAGGCTGAAATTGTTGCTATACAATGTGGCTTTCTCCCTTGTTGCTCTTTAGTTATGGCTTCCACTTAGTCTAGAAACATATGTTTAACTGAAATGCATTATTCATTGGAGGAGAATGAGATTAGTAAGGACCCAGAAGAATATCTGAGTACACTGACTATTTGTCTGTATATCTGTGAAGGGTGCTAAAAATATTTATTATACTTTAAAATTTCTCCAGATTTATTTTTAGTTTACTGGAAAGTACTTTTCCTATAGTTTTAAAGAAATTATACAGCAAATTCATAGAATGCTAGAATTAGTGGGAGCTTTAGAATAATTTTTTTCAACCATCATTTTACAGATAGGATGAATGAATTCCAAAAAGGTGACATGCCCAAGGTGGCAGATCAAGGAATAAACCCAGGTTTATTGAGGCTCTTCCATTCCTGGTATTTTTCCCTTTATTCTATGTCCTTAAATTTGGAAAGAATACAAAGTAAAGGGGCAGAGACAAGATGGCAGAGAGTAGATAGGATTTTGCCTGAGTTCGTCTTGGCTTCCCTTAGAATCAACATCAGATCAAAACTCTGAACAGATTTTGGAGTGACAAAACCTACAAATATTTAGAGTGTAACACATTTTCAGCAGAAGATATCTTGGAAGGACTTCAGGAAAAGTCTATCTCTGCTTAGGGAATCTAGTGGGATGCTCTTAGTCAAAATATAGCAGCATTGGCCACTCTGTCCTGGTTCAGAAGCCAAGTGGGTTAGCAGATTAGCTGGGTGACCTCCAATGCAACTATAGAAGGCAAATAGTGAGTCCCTGAACCATGGTATAACAGGTAGGATTTGGCCAGTCCACTCAATTCAGGGAGGAAGCTTGCAATACCACTGGCCCCAGGGCAGCATAAAATTCCTATTTGCCTTATAGAGAAAGCTTCTCTGTACCCTAGGAGCAGATTTCAATCTTTAAAAATGAGCAAAAAACCCACAACTCAAACTCTGAGGACACTAAAGACAAAATACTTCCAGATGAAGCCTCAAGGGGGTTATGAACTGGTCACCAATTTAAAAGGCTCTTTTGGAAGAATTGAAAAAGGATCCTAAAAGAGAATTAGCAGAATAATGGGAAAAAGAAACAAGAGCTTTGCAGGAGAGTATGGAAATGGAAACAGAAATTAACTGAAGAAAACAACTCTTCAAAAAAAAAAAAAAGGAAAAAATATAGTATAGAAAATCACTCAAACTAGATTTGATGAAATGGAAAAAAAATCCAATGAACAAAGCAATTCCTTTAAAAAAAATGGAAGAAAAAAAAAGGAAAAAAAGTATATGGAAGGTTTCCAATTGATAAATGGTCAAAGGATATGAACAGACAATTTTCAGATGATAAAATTGAAACTATTACCACTCATATGAAAGAGTGTTCCAAATAACTATTGATCAGAGAAATGCAAATTAAGACAACTCTGAGATACCACTACACACCTGTCAGATTGGCTAAGATGACAGGAAAAAATGATGATGAATGTTGGAGGGGATGCGGGAAAACTGGGACACTGATGCATTGTTGGTGGAGTTGTGAACGAATCCAACCATTCTGGAGCGCAATCTGGAAAAAGTTATCAAACTGTGTATACCCTTTGATCCAGCAGTGCTACTACTGGGCTCAAACCCCAAAGAGATACTGAAGAAGGGAAAGGGACCTGTATGTGCCAAAATGTTTGTGGCAGCCCTGTTTGTAGTGGCTAGAAACTGGAAAATGAATGGATGCCCATCAATTGGAGAATGGCTGGGTAAATTGTGGTATATGAATGTTATGGAATATTATTGTTCTGTAAGGAATGACCAGCAGAATGAATACAGAGAGGCTTGGAGAGACTTACATGAACTGATGCTAAGTGAAATGAGCAGAACCAGGAGATCATTATACACTTCGACAACGATATTGTATGAGGATGTATTCTGATGGAAGTGGATTTCTTTGACAAAGAGACCTAACTGAGTTTCAATGGATAAATGATGGACAGAAGCAGCTACACCCAAACAAAGAACACTGGGAAACGAATATGAACTATTTGCATTTTTGATTTTCTTCCCGGGTTATTTTTACCTTCTGAATCCAATTCTCCCTGTGCAACAAGAGAACTATTCGGTTCTGCAAACATATATTGTATCTAGGATATACTGCAACATATCTAACATATATAGGACTGCTTGCCATCTAGGGGAGGGGGTGGAGGGAGGGAGAGGAAAAATCGAAACAGAAGCAAGTGAGAGGGATAATGTTGTAAAAAATTACCCTGGCATGGATTCTGTCAATATAAAGTTATTTTTAAATAAAATAAAATAAAAAAACAAACAAACAAAAAAAAAAAACCCAAAGATAATTCTCCTTAGCAGAGAAACCAGAAACACAATAAAAATTGAATAGACCTGCATCTTAAAAAAAAAGTATATGGAAGGGAATGACTCAATGAGGTATCAAGAATCAAACAAAACCAGAAAAAAAAGAAAAAAAATAGAAGAAAATGTAAATTATCTCCCTCGAAAAACAATTGACTTGGAAAAATACAATGAACAGAACAATTCCTTTAAAAGTATGATTGGCCAAATGCAAAAGAAGCTAAAAAATAAGCTAACTAAAGAAAATAATTCACTAAAAGTTGGTAAAATATCTCGCTGCAAAAACAACAGACCTAGAAAATAGATCCAGGAGAGACAATATGAGAATTATTGGACTGCCTGGAAACTACAATGAAAGAAAAGAGCCTGGATAACATCTTTTAAGAAATCATCAAGGAAAACAGCTTCATATCCTAAAATCACAGGGTAAAATAGTTATTGAAAGAATCCACCGATCACCTTCTAAAAGAGAGCCTAAAATGAAAACTCCAAGAAATTGTAACTAAATTTCAGAACTATCAGATCAAGAATAGGAAATATATAAATAAATATTTCCCTCCAATTTCTTTGAGCATAATTTCATTCATGTCAAATAAGTAACTTCATAATTAATTATAATATATAGTAATTAAAATTGTAGGTGGATTGGGTCAAAAAATGCACATAAATTAGGAATTGCCTTTTAACTCTATATCCTTTAGATTGTTATCAAGCAACTCTAGTGGGAGGTAGATATTGCCAATTTTCTGATGTTCTATTAATTTCCTTAGCAACAGGCTGTGATGTCAAAGTATTATCATTTTATTATTGAATTCAAGCAAAGAAGATTGTGAAGAAGGAAGCTATTGTTTAAACAACAATAGCACTCAGCCATAAATAAAAATAGAAAAACAAGCAGAAAAAATGACTCACTGAGAAAATTGCTTATATGAACATTCTTTATATTGACATTTACTGTTATGTGAAAAGATTTCCCTTCTGAATTTAGCATCACTGAAGATGTATTTTTAAAATCACAATGAAAGAATGTTCATTTTAAAGTCTGAGCAAGATTGATTCTGGAAAACAAAAAGGTAAAGCAAATTGTTCTCAATAAAGAGCATAAAGAGATAAATTAGTAGCTGTGTGATTCTGGGCAAGTCATTTAACCATGTGTGGTTTGTTTTCTCATCTGTAAAATGAGCTGGAGAAATGGCAAACCATTCCAGTATCTTTGTCAAGAAATTACAGAGTCTGACACAACTGAAAACGACTGAATAATATGTGTTATTTATGATGTCTTATAGTTTGCAAAGTGCTTTCTATAAATTCAATGCCCAGTACAGTGCCTGGAACATAGTAGGCACTAATAAATATTTATTAATTGATTATATAATTTCAGCTTAAAAGTAACCCTATTAGGTACAACTATTGTTGCTATCCTAATTTTATAGCTGAGGAAATTAAGGATGAGAGAGGTGACTTGCCCATTCTCACACAAATAGTAAGTGTCATGAGTAGAATAGAGCTCACTTATTAAGATGACAATCTAATGATAGTGGTGAATACCTTTACTCAGCATATGCCTTCCTGATTTGGAACTTCCTTAGGATAGATCATTAGAGATAAACTGGGAAATATTCTTATACTTTTTTTTATTGCTTCCTTCCTGATTTCATGTATAAATACTCTTGTTATGATAATCTAGTTGGGTTGCATTATTAACCTCTCTACTGGTTTTCCCTTTTTGGAAGTTGATACCTTTTGAAATTTTCTGTCATTTTCCTGAGTGAACATTTTAAAGATGAGCTTTTTCTTTGAATTGGTATTGCTCTTGGTTTCCATATCTTTCTTTGGTAATGTTGGAATCCTTACTAACTGCTAACTAATTAGAATTGATCTAATCTTACAAGAAGATGTTTTGGCCAGAACCTGAAACAAGGTACTAAGTAGAACTAATTAAGACAAGGCTTGTGTTCACACCTTTACTCATTGGAGTCCACAAGTATGCTAGCTTCACAAAGTACACTTTCTAACTTCAAGGGAGTCCACACCTCCCTTAAAGCTCATTGGGCCAGAGAGCACTATGGGAGGTGTAAACTCATTGAACTCCAATGAGTAAAGGTGTGAACACAAGCCTTGTATTAATTAGTTCTGCTTAGTACCTTGTTTCAGGTTCTGCCCAAAACATCTTCTTGTAAGATTAGATCAACTCTAATTAGTTAGCAGTTAGTAAGGATTCCAACAGGTAAAGCAATCAATTGTTTGCTTATAGAATTTTGCTTTTCTCTTTCATGTAGATTAAAATATACATTAGTTACTCTGCAAATTCCTAAGTATTATAAATGTGTTAAATATTATTGCTGCTGTTGTTATTTTAGTCAGAACTATACCTTTAGAGGTTCTGGAGGAATTTAAAGGAGTTAATCCCTTTAGTTTTCTAATACTTTCCTTGAGTCTGAGCTGCCTTGATTGGTAAGCAAATCAATAGATATGTAGGCAGCCTTTATTTAGGATGGATAGCCCAAACAGAGCTCTTAGCTGAAGAATCCACCTGCCATCTAGTTGCTGATGGAAGAAATGCAGGTGGTTATTGCATAAGCACTTCTGATGCAGATGATTTATTCTCAGAGAAGTGGAAAGTTGAAGGAAGTCCTGTGGACAGTATTGTAAGGTCCCCTTCTAATAAATTAACTCAGCTTCACATTCTATTAAAGGTCTTTAATTTTTGTATTGTTACTTTTTGTTGTTCTATCATATGCATTCCAAATATATTATTCCTTGAATTAATAAGCTATTTCTTGAAACAAAGATTTTTTTAAGAGGAAAAAAAAATCAGAATGGATGCCTATATGTTGGGTAATGGTTGAATAAATTATGGTATATGAATGTAATGGAATAAAATTGTTCTCTAAGAAATGATGAGCAGGCTGATTTCAGAAAAGCCTGGGAAGACTTGCATGAACTAGTGCTAAGTAAAGTGAGTAGAACCAAGGGAACATTATACATAGCAACAACACTATTATGTGATGATCAACTGAGATGGACTTAGCTCTTTTCAACGATGAGGTGATCCAACGTTATTCCAATAGACTTGTAATATAAAGTGCCATGCACATCCAGAGAGAGAACTATAGAGATTGAATATGGATTGAAGCATAGTATTTTCACCTTTTTGTTATTTCTTATTTGTTAGCTTGTTTTTTTTTTCTTTCTCATGTTTTTTTCCCTTTTGATCTGATTTTTCTGGTACAGCATGACAAATATGGAAATATGTTTAAAAGAACTGCACATATTTAACCTGTATCAGATTGTTTGCTGTCTTGAGGAGAGGATAAGCAAGAAGAGGAGGGAGAAAGAAAAATTTGGAATACAAAGTTTTACAAAAATGATGTTGAACACTATCTTTATGTGTATTTAGAAAAATAAAATACTATTAAAAATAAAAGAGGTGAGACTGCTATTTCACAAGCAATTTGAATATTCAGGATGTCAGCAGCTTACAAGGTCCAGGGACTTACAGTCAGTCAGATATGGCCCTTTGGCCCTTAAAGTTTCAGTATGATTTTGTTGGCATTCATACTCCCTTTCCAAATCCCTCTTCTTCCAGAAGTATGGTGTTATAGAAATCACTTCCTATTGGGCAGTTGGTATCTAACTCTGGAACTCCTCAATTCTAATCATTCAGGAGGGCAATTAGTTACCAAGATAGTTTTTCAGGATCTTCTTCTGACATTTGCTATTCACTGACATATGCTAATAAAAGGAGGTAGGCAAAAGAAGCAAGCAGGCAGGAATTCATGCTTTCCTAAACAAGCCAAATACACTTGTGCATGGCCATCTCTAAAATCTAGGGAAAAGGCTAAGAAATCCCCATTCTCCTTTGCTTCTAGTCCATGGAGGGAAAAAAGCACTGAATAAATCCCAAAAAAGGTTGCCATATTTTGTTATGGTTTGTGAGCAGCTTCTCCTGATTTAATCGCTGTTAATCATTTTTGACACAACCCCTCAGTCATTGGGATTATAAGATATTGCCCCATCATTTCAGCAAAGTACATGTCCTAGACAGAGACCAGAGAACATATTTTATAGAGAAAGGACAGAACATGTCAAGTTCTATGAGACCATAACTCCATGAGGTTTCCTCATCATTTCCATTCAATGTGTTGTAAATTAGAAAGTCTCTGAGGTCTCTTTGAGTTCTGTATCAATGATCCTATGAACCATATACATTAATTCTTCTATTACTTTATACATTTTATAGACTCTAATAATATACACTTGCCTTTAACAATGAACATTTTATCCATCTCTCAACTATTAACAGAAAAAAGTGTCTGTCTTTTTTTTATTAACTATAATAATGAAGTAATAAATATTAATCTGAGAGAACTTTTCCCACTTACGGATCATTTCTAGTAATTCATTTTTGTAAGACAGTATTCTAAAGTTTTCTCCCTCCCTCCCTTACTCTTCAAGAACACAAGCAATCTAATATAGGCGAGTACAATGTATAAATGTACAATCCTAGTCTTGGATCATTTCCAAGATAAGTTAAATGACATAGTAAATGTTGTTTTTAGAAGAAATAATTTTATAATTCTATTGGTAAACAAATATAAAAAAGAATATTAAACCAAAATATAGAAGTAATATGTATAATTATATTTGCATTTGTTTTTTTCTTTATAATAAGCTAACAAAAATTTAGGAAGGAATTTTTTTTAACAAATCCATTTGATTAAGAGATTTTTTTTCCCTCTTAACTTTTCTTGAGATTCATACAGAAATTGAAAATGAAAGAAGAGAGGTGAAATTTCTCAATTGCTTTCTGAAGCCAAGCTTGGCCATAATAATTATACAGCAGTTGGTTTCATTCTATTGGTTTTTCTTTCCTTCCATTTTCATTATTGTAGTTTTTGTGTATATTGTTCCTGGTTCTGCTTACTTTACTTTCAGTAGCTCATATAAGTCTTTCTATAATTTTCTAAAGTCTTTGTATTTCTTGTAAAGACTTTTTTATACCTCTTCCCTCTGATATTATGCCAGATGAGGATCATTTAAAAACCTGTAAACTTTTATGTTGAATGAGAACATGTGGAGGAGGGAAGAAATGATATATATCTTGTTTTTGAATGAAGAGATATAGTGGGTCAGGGGATTACAATTGTTCTACCCAATCCAAGGGGGTAGAATTAGAATCATTGTGTAAAAATTGCAAAGAGGCAGATTTTTGACATGATGTGTAACCTATATGCCATTCACCTCTATTTTCATTGACTAAGTATTTTATATATGGGGCCTTCTTTGACAATAATTATAATTTATCTAATCTGACTTAAGCCCTTTTCCCAAGAAGCTCTAAGGGGCAACTTAATTAACTTTTCTTCTTACTAATGGCTATGGCAACAGCCATACACTGAAAAAGTAAAATACTTCTTTGGGACATAATTGCAAAGTAAACAAATAGAAAACATAATTCATACCTCTATTTCTTAAAGAATACAAATTCAACTGATTTTGACCAAGGAAGCCTTTGAAATCAGTTTCTTTTGCACTCACACCTCTGAAATGGAAATAGAAGGATATGAAAAAATACAGGAAAAAGAAGCATTTAGTATGGATGTTACAAAGACAGGTTAATTTCTGCTCCTTTGCCAGTCTCTCTGTTTCTACAGACTGTTATGTCCTCTCCCATTTTCTCAGGAAAATAACTTGGGTTCTTGTATGTTGGTATTGGAGTCTTAGACACTTCTTGATTAATCTCACCATCTGGTGTCTCCCACTTCTGTAATCACCCTGTGCTATAGAAACAGTCACAGGAGAAATAAGAGTCCTGAGAACTTTTCCCAGTAAATGATTTCTTTCTCAATCCAGGCATTCTGGAAAATAATGGTCCAGTCCTAAGACTAATAACATAGCATCTAACATTTATATAACATTTACTGTATGATAGGCACTGTGCTAAGTGCTTCACAATTATTATCCCATATATGAGGAATAACTTTGAAACAATTAGATTTGTCCAAAAATGAAAAAAGTAGTTGGTTCATCTCCCACAATGAGATTTTCCAGCAAAGGATTGTTGCAAAAGGGATTCTTATTTAGGTATGGGATTAGATTAGATTACCTTTGGAGTGCTTTTCAAATCTGGGATTTCTGCAGTTCTGAGATCTTAGGGTTCTGTGATTCCATGAACTTTGCAACAAATGGGACATGAATCATTATACTCTTGTTGAAGTTTACTAAGATTCCCTGAATTTTGATCTAGTGATGACACACATTCTATACTTAGCAGTTGATTTTTAAGTCAATAGATCCCTGAGTAAATTCAGTTTACCAGATTGTCAGCATTTCAATAATTATAACCTAAGATTGGGCTTTTTTTTTTTTTTTTGTTAAAGCGTTTGTGCCACATTTCTCGCTTAAATAGACCTTGTAGGTTAACTAAAATCCCCAAATATTTTTCACAAATTAGGTTTCCCCCATCCCATACTTAAGTTTATTTCTATCCTGTAAGTAGGCTTTTAGTATTTTCTTTGTTAAACCATATTATGTTAATTTAATCATTCAGAAAATCCAGAAAATTTTTATTTGTATTGCACCTTCATTTAATTTTTTTATTATAGCTTTTTATTGACAAAACATATGCATGGGTAATTTTTCAACATTGACCCTTGCAAAAACTTCTGTTCCAACTTTTCCCCTCTTTCCCTCCATCCTCTCTCCTAGATGGCAGGTAATCCCATACATGTTAAATATGTTAAAGTATATGTTGAATATAATATATGTATCCACATTTATATAGTTGTCTTGCTACACAAGAAAAATCAGATTTAGAAAAAAGTAAAAATAACCTGGGAAGAAAAATAAAAATGCAAGCAAACAATAACAGAAAGATGTAAATGCTATGTTGTGGTTCATACTCATTTCCCAGTGCTCTTTCACTGGGTGTAGCTGGTTCTATTCATTACTAATCAATTGGAACTGATTTGGATCCTCTTATTGTTGAAGATAGCCACTTCCATCAGAATTGATGCTCATATAGTATTGTTGTTGAAGTGTATAATAATCTCCTGACCTTCATTTAATTTTAAAAGAACTTTCATGTAATTTCTTTTGAGTTAGTAATGATCCTGGAAAAAGAATGCATTAGATCCCAGGCTATAATCCTATTTCCCTCTTAAAAAAAAAAGAAAGTGATATTGTTATGCGAATTCTAAGTTTGATGTTGACCTGGAATCAGGCTATTCTTTCTTAGATCTTGTCTAGGTTACAGCCTAACCAAGGAATATTGGTTTATGGTAGCCTTGGCTGGAAGAATTTTCTCTCCTTGCTTCTTCTCTAGGAAGACTGATCTGCTCTTATAACAGAAGGAGAGAAGATCAGAAGGAAGGAGATTGCTTCTCAAATGCCTCCATGGAGGTCATTTTCAGGATTGAACCTTCTCAAGTGTTCCTTGGATGAATAAACTTTGAAGTTCTCCTGGAACTACTGTGCTCTTGAAAGTAATGATCCAAATTCAAAACCAAACCAAACCAAAAATCAAAAAATCAAACCAAAATCTTAATGTAGTTCTGGGTTAAGATTTACAACTTAGCTTCTTTTAGGGCACATATGCTCAACTGAACAAGAGTTGAACTAAGCTCTTAAGATGCTGGACAGGTACCCATTTGATTTTCTAGCCAGACAATTTACTTTTGAAAATCAGTTATTCTACTTCTATAAGGAGATATTCTATGTTAGCACTCTTTATAATTCTATACTAAAGGCTTTGCAATGTTGGTGCTATTTAAGGACTCAAACATATGACTCTAATATTGAATAAAGACAAAGAAAAGCACGCAGATCATATATCATTATACAGTAATAAATATAACAAATTCTGTATGCAATACATTTATAATTCTATTCATGGAATGAAGCCATACACAAACTAAAAATTATATCTGAACACAAATATTAGTATTCAATATTCATTTTAATAGGTTTTAATATAATTTGTTAAACAAACATTGTTAAAACTGTATAGTTCCTAGATTTCAATACAGATTAATTTGTTTTATGTCCCTAGATAATTCTTGTTATTAAACATAATCTGAGGCAATGTGGCATCATAGCAGTCAAATCCTGCAGTTAAAAGTGCAGGATTTAAAGCTTGACTCTGCCAATTGTGACATTTAGGAAGTCACAACTTTTCTCCTTTCCAAATTCCTCATTTGGAAAATGAAGGGGTGAAAATAAATATCCCATAAGGTACCTGTTAGCTTTAAATCTATATAACTTTTGCATATGGTATTTGACTTTGTAGTCTCTTTTTTTGAAGTAACATAGACTTTTTATTTATTTTTTTAATAATTATAACTTTTTATTGACAGAACCCATGCCAGGGTAATTTTTTACAGCATTATCCCTCGCACTCACTTCTATTCCGATTTTTCCCCTCTCTCCCTTCACCCCCTCCCCCAGATGGCAAGCAGTCTTTTACATGTTGAATAGGTTACAGTATATCCTAGATACAATATATGTGTGTAGAACCGAACAGTTCTCTTGTTGCACAGGGAGAATTAAATTCAGAAGGTAAAAATAACTTGGGAAGAAAAACAAAAATGCAAACAGTTTATATTCATTTCCCAGTGTTCTTTCTTTGGGTGTAGCTGCTTCTGTCCATCTTTGATCAAATGAAACTGAATTAGCTCTCTTTGTCGAAGAGATCCACTTCCATCAGAATATATCCTCAAACAGTATTGTTGTTGAGGTATATAATGATCTCCTGGTTCTGCTCATTTCACTTAGCATCAGTTCATGTAAGTCTCGCCAGTCCTCTCTGTATTCATCCTGCTGGTCATTCCTTACAGAACAATAATATTCCATAATGTTCATATATCACAATTTACCCAACCATTCTCCAATTGAGGGGCATCCATTCATTTTCCAGTTTCTAGCCACTACAAACAGGGCTGCCACAAACATTTTGGCACATACAGGTCCCTTTCCCTTCTTTAGTATCTCTTTGGCATATAAGCCCAGAAGTAACACTGCTGGATCAAAAGGTATGCACAATTTGATAACTTTTTGGGCATAATTCCAGATTGTTCTCCAGAATGGTTGGATTCATTCACAACTCCACCAACAATGCATCAGTATCCCAGTTTTCCCACATCCCCTCCAACATTCATCATTATTTTTTCCTGTCATCTTAGTAACATAGACTTTTTAATATTTACTTCAGTTTTGAACATACTTAGCGTTTTTTTTCAGTTATGAAGTTACTAAAATGGGTTCCTTTCAACAGTGCATCATGGTACAAGTTTTGGTTTTGGGACACCTGGGCTGGTTAAAAGCGCTATCATTATTTATATGTTTTTTAGCTGAGTTGCTTTCCTCTCACTGGTTAGTCTTCAGTTTCTTCATCTGTGTTACATTATGGATTTATAGTTGTAATATTGGAGGTCAACCAGCTGGACTTAAGCTACTTCTTTGAATTTGCAATTCAGCATAATGTGTACTTCAAAACCCATATAAAGGACCACTCTCATTTGCCAAGTAAGGAAACTGAGGTCAAGAATAAGTAATTTGCCAAGTTTATGCAGGTAGTGTCAGAGCCAGATTTGAACCAGTCCTTTCACACTTTTTCTGCTTTGCCCAAAATTTCTTCTGACTCTAAAACTCTTTTTTTAGCTTTTTATTTTCAAAGTATATACATAATGTTCAACATTCACTTTTGCAAAACCTTGTATTCCAAAACTTTTCTCCCTCCATTTCTCCCACAATTATTTTGCTGAACAAGACAAATCAGATAAAAAAGGGAAAAAATTAGAAAGAAAACAAAAAGCAAGCAAACAACAACAAAAAAGATAAAAACACTATACTGTGATCCACACTTAGTTCCCACAATTCTCTCTTTGGGTGCAGTTGACTTTCTCCATCACAAGTCTATTGGAATTGGCCTGAATCACCTCATTGTTGAAAAGAGCCACATCCATCAGAATTGATCATTGTGTAATCTTGTTGTTGCCCTGTACAATTTTCTCTTGGTTCTACTCACTTTAGTTAGCATCAGTTCACATAAGTCTGTCCAGGTCTTTCTGAAATCACCATGCTGATCATTTCTTGTAATATTCCCTTACATACATATTACCATAATTTATTCATCCATTCTCCAAATGATGGGCATCTATCAGTTTCCAGTTCCTTGTCACAACAAAAAGAGCTCCCACAAATAGTTTTGCACATGTGACTCCTTTTCCCTTTTTTATGATCTCTCTGAGAAACAGACGTAATAGAGACACTGAGGGATCAAAGGGTATATGCAATTTGTTCGTTCTTTGGACATAGTTCCACATTGCTCTCCAGAATGGTTAAATCAGTTCACAACTCCACCAACAGTTTTTCCACATCCCCATCAACATTTATCATTATCTTTTCCTGTCATCTTAGCCAATCTGAAAAGTGTGTCTATGACTAGAAATGGTTTTAATTTCTTCCTCTGAAAATTGTTTGTTCATAACCTTTAACCATTTATCAATTGGAGAATGGCTTGAATTCTTAGCAATTTCAGTCAATTCTCTATATATTTTAAAAATGAGGCCTTTGTCAGAACTCTTGGATGGAAATATTTTTTCTCAGTTTATTGTTTCCCTTCTAATCTTGTCTGCATTGGTATTGTTTGTACAAAAACCTTTTCACTTATATAATCAAAATTATCCATTTTGCATTCCATAATGTACTCTAGTTCTTCTTTGGCCACAAATCCCTTTCTTTTCTATAGATTTAAGAGGTAGACTATCCTTTGATCTTCTAATTTGCTTATAGTATTTCTTTTTCTGTCTAAATCTTGAACCCATTTTAACCTTATTTTCGTTACAGTGTTAGGTGTTGGTCAATGCCTAGTTTTTGCCATGCTACTTTCTATTTTTCCCAGCAATTTTTGTTAAATAATGATCAAACACTAGATTACTGTAGTCTGTGATGACCGCATTAGCACCCTGGATTTTTAAGAATCAGCTGGAGTTAGGGTCAGCAAAAGTCCTTGATCTTTATTGTTTTTGGACGTGAACGGAATGGCAATACCAAGTGAGAGGAATCGCAACAGGAATCGGCCAGGAGTGAGTCTGGCTTTCTCACTCCACCCTCTAAATCCTTCACCCAATCTCTCCATAACCCAACAGAGTGAGCCAGCACAGAGTAGTGGGAAGGGCCATTCTTTCTCTAAGCATATGCTAATAAGAGTATTGTCCAGCTGGTAATTAGCCTTAAGTGCTCAGACCTCAGTGTATCAATTCAATTGCAGCCCATTACATCGTCATTGACTATTATGTCTTATAAACCTAAGCTATTTCATTGACTGACTACTCTTTTTCTTATCCTGTACCAAATGGTTTTGACGACTGCTGCTTTGTAATATAGTTTTATGTCTGGCACAGCTATGCCACCTTCATTGTCATTTTTTTCATTAATTTCCTTGAAATTCTTGATCTTTTGTTCTTCCAGAATAACTTTGTTATTTTTTTTTACTAGCTCTATAAAAGTACGCAGTTTGATTGATTGGTAAGTCTGATACTGATTAATTTAGGTAAAATTGTCATTTTTATTATTATTAAGCTTGGCTTACTCATGAGCACTTGATATTCTTCCAATTATTTATATCTGACTTTATTTGTGTGGAAAAATGTTTCATAATTATGTTCATAAAGTTCCTGACTTTGTGTTGGCAAGTAAATTCCCAAATATTTTATATTATCTATGGATATTTTAAATGGAATTTCTCTTTGTATCTCTTGCTGTTAGATTTTGATAACATATAGAAATCTTAATGACTTATGTGGACTTTATTTGTATCCTGCAACTTTGCTAAAGTCCTTAACTGTTTCCAGTAGTTTTTGATCAATTCTCTAGGACTCTATTACTATACCATCACATTATCTGCAAACAGTAAAAATTCTGTTTCCTTAATGCCTACTCTATTTTATTTTTTTCTTCTATTATTGCTAAAGCTAACATTTCTCATGCAATATTGAATACTAATGGTTGTTGGAATCCTTACTAACTGCTAACTAATTAGAGTTGATCTAATCTTACAAGAAGATGTTTTGGGCAGAACCTGAAACAAGGTACTAAGTAGAACTAATTAATACAAGGCTTGTGTTCACACCTTTACTCATTGGAGTTCAAAGAGTTCACACCTCCCTTGAAGCTCTTTGGGCCAGAGAGCACTATGGGAGAAAACCCACAATCCCTCTCTTGAAGGAGCATAAATAGAGCTTCAATGGGCCAGTCAAGGAAGTTCTTCAGAGTGAAGAAGCTACAAGTTGAGATTTCACCGGAATGACATGAAGACTGGAGCTGGCTGGAGGCTGAAGAAAGCAGAGGCAGAGGCTGAAGGACCAGACCTTTGGATTTAAAGACATTCGGAGAGAGCTCTTGGAACCAAGCAGAGAGATAGGCCTCTAAGCTAACCGGGCTATATTGGAGATAATAAAAGATCTGAACTTTTATCACCTGGCTGCGTTTTGAGAAGAAAAAGCTCACCACATTTTGGCACCCGAACAGGGACCGATTCAGATCCATCTGAACTAGATCACAACAAATGGTTATACTGGGTAAACTTGTTTCACCTCTGAGCTTACTGAAATTAATTCTAATTTATCCCCAACACATATGGTGCTTGCTAATGGTTTTAAATAGATGCTACTGATCATTTTAAATGAAACTCCATTTATTCTATACTCTCTAGTGTTTTTAATAGGAATGGATGTTGAATTTGTCAAATGCTTTTTCTGCATCTATTGAGATAATCATATGATTTCTGTAAGTTTGGTTATTAATAAAGTCAATTATGCAATAGTTTTTCTAATATTGAGTTAGCTCTGTATTCCTAATATAAATCCTAATTGATCATGGTGTATTATCCTGGTGATGACTTGCTGTAATCTCCCTGCTAATATTTTATTTAAGAATTTTGCATCCATATTCATTAGGGAAATTGGTCTATATTTTTTTTCCCCTGTTTTGACTCTACCTGGTTTAGGTATCAGCACCATATCTGTGTCATAAAAGGAATTTGGTAGGACTCCTTCTTTCCCCATTTTTCCAAATAGTGTTCATAGTATTGGAATTAATTCTTCTTTCAGTGTTTGGTAGCATTCACTTGTAAATCCATTTGGGGAGTTGATTAATAACCTGTTCAATTTCTTTTTCTAAAATGGGACTATTTAAATAATTTATTTCCTCCTGTTAATCCTGTTTATGTAAAATCCATTTTATTTAGATTGTCAGATTTATTGACATTCAGTTGGGCAAAATAAATCCTAATTATTGCTCTAATTTCCTCTTCATTGATGGAAAGTTCACCTTTTTCATTTTTGATACTAGCAATTTGATTTTCTTCTTACCTTTTTCTATTCAAATTAACTAAAGGTTTATCTATTTTATTGGTTTTTTCATAAAAACAAACCTTAGCTTTATTTATTAATTCAACAGTTTTCTTATTTTCAATTTAATCTCCCCTTTTATTTTTGGGATTTCAAATGTGGCATTTGTGGCTTTTAAATTTCTTTTTCTAGCCTTTTTTAGTTGCATGCCCAATTTGTTGATCTTTATTTTCTTTATTTTGTATAAGCAAGCATCTAGAGATATAAAATTTCCACTAAGAATGGCTTTGACTTCATCATATAAATTTTGGTATGTTATCTCATTGTCATTTTCTTGGATGAAATTAGCAATTGTGTCTAAGATTTGTTGCTTCATCACTCGTTCTTTAGGGTTAGATTATTTAATTTCCAATTAATTTTTGGTCTGTTTTTCTCTGGCTTTTTATTACATTTAATTTTTATTGCATCATGCATTTACTATTCACTGATAACTTTGGAGAAAGCACTTTCAGTTGAATGATAAGATGAAAAACCGGACTGCAGGGAGTTAAATGAGAAGGTAGGGAAAGGAAATGAAAACAATTAATTATAGATAGCCTTTTCAAGGAGTTTAGCCAGAAAAGGTAGGAGATTTAAGATGATAGCAAACAGGGATGAACTGAGCAAGTGGTAGTTTTCTGAGGAGGGGTCACATGGACATTTTTGTAAGCATTAAGGAAATGTCCAGTAAAGAAAGAGTTTGAAATTAAGTAAGATGGTCAGGGTGATAAGAGAAAGAAATGCACTGGAGAAGATGGAATGGGATGGAATTACTTGTGCATGTAGAAAATTTGGCAGAGAAGGGTTACCTCTTCATATGAAACAGGGATGAAGTGTAGTTAATGGCAGAAGGTACCTAGGAAATATAGTTGTGAAGGAAGATAGAAGAGAGTTCTTAGAGAACAGCCTAAATTTTTTCGGTGGAATATAAAATAAAGTTTTCAGCTGACATGGTAGGGAAAATGGAAACTATGTATGGAAGGTTTTAGGAGAGATGAAAAAGTTTAGAAAAGCCAATGTGGTGATTAGAATAGTGAGTCAATTAGGAAGGTATAAAAGAATTTCTTAGCAGTAGTGAGAGCCCAAATGAGATAATGTAACATAAACTTGTAGTGGACCTAGTTTAAATTAAATGATTTTGTGATTTTCCCCAGTTTCATTTGGTAATATATGAGTAAAAACAAATAAACAAATAGTGGTAATAATCCCAGATTGAGGCTTGGTTGAGAACAATAAGTTATTCAATAAGAGAGTAATTTTAGAATTGAACTGGTTTACCAAGAGGTCAAAATGGAGAAAGGAAGACAATATAGGCAGTGCTAGTTAAAAAAGAAATCCGAGGGGTGGAAGAATTGGAGGTTAGAGTGGGAATGGAGAATAGATTTTGAAGCTGTAAGGCAGAGCAAGAGGTAGAATGACTAAGTTGTAATCAGATAAAGAAATTTATTTCAGAGTTCATGAAAGCAGTCCATTTTTAGAGGAGGGCAAGATGAAGGTTATGTTTGTCCTTGGGACTAGCTGAATTGGGATGGAGGAGAAAGTCCAGGGAAATTAGTAAACTCTTTATTCTGGAAAAGGATCATGACATCAGGGAGGCAATACCATAACATGGGCGAAGTGATGATATGACATGCAAATGAATTGGATTTTAGTGAGGGAGGACTTTGGAAATGATTATTATTATTATTATTATTTTTAGCTCTGGATTGGTAATGACTAAAGAACTAGGAAGCAAAATTATTTAAGGGAGTATCAATATATGTTGGAAGTTCCCTAGTATGAAGGCAGTTGACAGAAAAGAAAGACTGCCAGCATACTACTAATCTCATTGAGGAAAGAAAAGAATTCTGGAAATCAGTAGACAACAACCATTAAAATCTTGATTGCACAATGAATATGGATTATATGAACTTTAAAGCAAGGGAGATTACTGAATGATGGTGGTAGAAGAAGGGAGATTACTGAATGATGGTGGTAGAAGAAAGCTTGGAAGTGCCAATGGGAAGCATGAGTATTTGAACTTCCCCACTAAGACCAGCGAATAAAAAAGTATGAATGAAAATAAATCTAGTACTTTAAAGGGTAGTCAGCTTGTTATCAGGAGGGAGCCAGTGTCATTGATTGCAAAAAGATAAGAAGGAAAGGGAAAGGAAATGGATTAGGATAAAAATTGGTTTGTTATTTATGAAGCAGACATTTCTTTTGTGTGGGTGTGGGTGTGGGTGTGGGTGTTCACTTTGCAGACTTTTTATTAAAGCTTTTCATTTTCAAAACATATACATGGATAATTTTCAACATTCACCCTTGCAAAATCTTGTGTTCCAATTTTTTTTCCCTCCTTTTCCCCCACTCCCTCCTCTAGATGGCAAATAATCCAATCTATGTTAAACATATGCAATTTCTTCTCTACATATTTCCATAGAAAAATCAGACCATAAAGGAAAAAAAAAAAAGAAAACAAAATGCAAGCAAACAACAACAAAAAGAGTGAAAATACTATTGTGATCCACTCAGTTCCTCTCCCTGGGTACAGGTGGCTCTCTTCATCACAAAACCATTGGAACTGGCCTGAGTCATCAGAGCAGACGTTTCAAAGAACACAGTGGAAAGGTGAGCTGCTTTAGAATGGAATATTAATGGAGTTGGTTTGAGGGGAAGGGAATAAGGGAGTGGTTAGTGGTGAAAATGAGATTTGAACAATAGCATCTTAGAGTTCAGAATCACTGGGTTGGAAGGGAAAGACTATATGAGGTCAGGTTGGTTATCATATTTAAGTATTTAGAGGCTGGACCTTAATGTGTGGATAGGGAATAATGTGTAAGCCTTGAAAGGTAGGTTGGAGTCAAGGTTGTTTTAAAAAGGCAGAGAAATAAACGTAGAGGCAATTGTATTTAATAGTTTCCTCAAATCTCTCTTATTCAATTAATTGATGTAGCTATTCTGGTATTTCTAGTTTCATCATTAGGCTGTACTTATATAGTTTTATAGGTGTTCTTGCTTCTGAAATGTGTGGATGTGTGTGTATTTATGTGTCTGAGGAAGAAGACGGGGGTAGTTGTGTCTGATTACACTGTAAATTGTGAATGAAAATCAGTGTGAATAGGACTAAATGGTACAATTCTTGTTTGTCTTTTGTTCTGGAAGAGGACCATGACTTCAGAGAGGTGATGCCATGACATGAATGATATGTAAAAAATGATATGTCCAATTGAATTGGATTTAAGTGACTTTGGAAATGATCTTTTTTTTTTTTTTAGCTCTGGATTGATAATGACTTAGGTAATGGATTGCCTGGATTACATAAATATGAGAAACAAAGGGTACCAGATTCAGGTCCAAAACCCACAATAGTTTTTTTTTTTTTTTTTTGTGGTGGGAGCAAAGAATCAGAAAAAGAAATAGGGGTCCATTGATTGGGGAAGTGGCTAAAAATATGGTACAAGAATATAATGGAGTATTACTGTGCTCTAACAACTAGAAATAAAATTAATAGAGAAGCATGGACATATTTGCATGAACTGATGCAAAGTGAAGTAAGTAGAGACAGGAAAACAATATACAAGTGCAATAATTAAAATATTATTATTATAGGAATGATTATTTTATTCTGTAAGTTAAAAATTAAATAAAAAATAAAAATATATTCAATTACCAAAAATGGGAAGAACAAACCCAAACAATTGAAATACACATTGGAAACTTAAAAAGTGCAAGCATAGCCTCTCCAAAAGCCATGAGAAGACATCTCCCCACCTCTTTTCATTTCTTTTGCAGAGTGGGAATCAACTGGTGCATAACGTTGCACATTTTTTTTTCAATGTATTGATGTTTTGTTCATTCCCCAGTCCCCTTCTTCTTTTTTTTTTTTCTTACAAAATTCTTTGTCATAAAGGATGGCTCTTTGGAAATAGGGGGAAAAAAGTATGTAAGGGAAAATTTAGGTGTTTAAAAATGATAAAACTATATAAATATTTTTAAAATCTGGTACTGCAAAGGGATGAAAAAAAAAAAAAAAGGAACCGCAAGTATGTATCTAACAAATATTAACTGATCATCTACTATGCGCAGTTCCTGTTTTCCAGGCCTTCCAATGGTCTGTCCATTATACAGCAAGGCAAAGATAAATTAAGCGCAAATATCCATAGACGTAATATGGGACTTAGAAATTCCTACGCATCTCAAAAAGAAAGCGGCTGACTGAGGGCAGTCGGGTTTAGAATGAAGGGTAACATAGGGAGGAGGAAAATTTCCAAGAATCGATAGCTGAGGCGCTCTGCAGAGGAACTCCGATTTAGTCGATTGCCTTCTTTTGGCGGGCGCGCTCGTACACGCGCGCGCGCCAGAGGCGCTTTCTGCGCAGCCGTAGTGATCGGTCGCCATAGCAACGGCTCTAGGCAACTGTAAAGCTCTCAGGCCCCCACTCCAGATCCAGAGTTTCGGCCTAGGCTCGGATCCGTCCCCTGAACTTCCCTCCGAACTTGCTGCTTCTTCCTTCCTTCTTTCCCTCCCTCGCCGTCGGGATCATGGCGACCGGAGCGGGAGACCTTCGGAAGCGTTTCCTTTTCACCACTATCCAGAACTACTTCGGGATGCTGTCGGAGCCCTACGAGCTATCTCACCAGCTCAGCTGCGCCGAAGTCAATAACTTCCTGGACGATGGGAATCAGCAGCTGCTGCGGGCGCAGCGGCTGGAGACGGGGATTTCCTTGTCCAACACGGTACGCACAAGCCGTGCGCTCCTGGGATGCTGCAGAGCTCACTGCGCCGGGGCCTGGGGAGCTGCGAGATGCCGAAGTCCCGGGCAGTGGGTGCAGCAGCCTCTCCTTCCCTGCTATGGGGTTGCGCATGTTTGTGCATCTAACGGGGACGGGCCGGGGATTTGCGAGCATGTACGGGGAAGGGATTTGGTCCCTGGCCTCTTGAGTAAAAGTTAAGGCAGGCCTGCCCCCGGGGCGATTCGATGTGTAATGCCGAACTGGACTCTCTCTGCGGGGCAGGGTCTTAGAGGTAAAGCCACAGAGCTTTTTGGTGTTTGTATTGATACATGTCTTAATGCAACATGTTTAGGATTTTGCCTGGCCAAGTCCTTTGTGCTCGAAAATTGTTCGAGGTGTAGGAAAGTTTAGATTAGTTAACTGACTTTTTGCAACATTAGTACCTCGGCTGCGTTGTTTATTTGGAACGATTGCTCACGATCACGATGGATTAAGAATTAAGATTTGCTTTGCTGTGGTTCGCTCGTGTCCTTTGTGATGAGGTGGATCATTTCTTGGCAGAGATACCTTAGTTGTTTGCCATTTCCTACTAAAGTGGATTAACTCAAGCAGAGATTAAATTATTTGCCCGGGATCACACCGCTATTTTACTAGTCTCTTACGACTGAGGTCACATTTGAATTCAGTTCTTGACTCCAGGCCTTGTGCTATATATCCACTGAGTCATTTAACTACTCTAGAAGTAAGATTTTCTAGTAAGTTATAAAAAGCATTTCAGAATTTGTTAAGACATGTTTGCAACCCACAAGATTCCATGTGCAAATTGCCACCTCTCCACATTTCCAGTCAGAATACTTATGTGGAAATTATCTCCAACAAGAGATTGGCATCTCCTTTGAAATTTACAAAAGTGTTTTTGGTTTTGTTTGTTTTCTATTTTTTGAGACTGAATCTCCCTATCCCAACAAGAATAGAAAATGGAGGGGCCATCCTTAACCAGAGCAGCAGGAAAGCTTTAATTAACCCTATTTTTGACATGTGAACCTCTCTTAAGGCAGCCTGGTGGCCCCTGGTGATTCCCAGGAGTTTTGGTGCCAGACTTAGGGTGGACACCCACTTGATTGGCTTTAGCCCTACTACAATTTAGAACTCTGGCTGTACACTAGCCTTTGCCTCTCCCAGTAGCGATGATTACAGAATTGAGCTATGAATCCTGACTGTAATTTACAATTTAACTGCTACTAAGAAGTTATCTGATCTATCTGTGATGATACTCAATCAAAATATTCAGACTGGATTTGGAATCACAGCATGTGACTCCAAGGTTGGCCTAAATTATTCACTAGAACAAGTTACATCATTAATTCCATGCCGTTCTTCAAAAGTTTTTTTTTTTTTTTTTTAAGAAACTGCTTTTATTATTTCCTCCATCTCTTTTTATAGTTAAATTAATACTTAGAATAGATATACCTCTTTAAGGTTGGCAGAATAAATAAAAAAAATTAGCAGATTTTATCCTTACACATGTGCTGAAAAGTATTGTTATCCACATTTTATAGATGAGGAAACTGAGACAGAAAGGTTAAGGGATTTACTCTAGGTCACACATTTACCTAATAAATGCCTGAGGCAAAATTTGAACTCAGATCATCCTGACTCTAGATTGTTGGCTCTATTCTTTAAATTGCTATAAAATACTAACATATTTATACATGGCCATAAGGTTTACAAAACATTTTATTCTTCCCTCCGTAATCAAATATAAAATGTTTTGTGTGACATTTAAAGCCCTTTACAACCTGTCCCATTCCTTATATTCCATTCTTATATTTTTTTCTCGTCTTCTGTGATTCAATTACAATCGTCTTGCTGTATCTGGCACAGGACACTCCATATTTTCATACTTTTTTTCACTGGATGCACTCTATACCTGGAATGCTCTATCATCAACTCCACCTCCTGGTTTCTCTGGCCTCTTTCAAGACTCAGCTTCTATAGGAAGGGAAAGGGAAAATAATAGGCATTTATATAGCATCTATTGTTGCAAGGCATTGTGCTAAGTGCTTTTCAAACATTATTTTATTTGATTCTCTCAATAACCCTGAGAGGTAGGTGCTATTATTCCCATTTTACAGATGAAAAAGCTTATGAAAATTAAATATCATATAGCTAGCAAGTATCTGAGCTGGCTCTGAATTCAGGTCTTCCTGACTCTAGGCTCAGTACTTATCACAAAGTACTCTTAGCAGGGCAAGAAGCATTTTCTGGGCCCCCTTTATTGTTAGTGCTTTTCCACTGAGTTTGTTTTCCATTTATATTGCATATGTCTTAAGGGTATGTATATAATATATTTGCATGTTGTCTCTCTCTTATAATGTAGGGCAAGGGATCTTTGTATCCTAGGAACCTGGCACACAGTAGTAATAGTAATAAGGGTTTAATAAATGCTTGTTGATGACTGACTTCAGCCCTATGACAAAGTGGAGATATTAATGTAATTCTTTTTCAGAGCAGGAGAAAGATAGACAAGTTAATAACTTGTATATATAGTTTTTAATGTGAAAAACTATAGTATTTTATTTCTTTATTAGAGTGGTTCTATGAGATGGGAATATTTTTATTATGTTTTATAGATGAAGAAGTTGAGGTTTATAGCCATTAATTTGGAGGGCCGAGATTTGAAAACAAGTTTATTTGGAAGTTCAATCCTCTTTCTACTACAAAATATCTGGAAAGGATT
Source organism: Antechinus flavipes (assembly GCF_016432865.1). Lineage (NCBI taxonomy): Eukaryota > Metazoa > Chordata > Mammalia > Dasyuromorphia > Dasyuridae > Antechinus > Antechinus flavipes. The sequence goes on from NC_067400.1 coordinate 496,532,323, forward strand.
AGGCAAGAAATGATTTCAATAATTGCCATATTCTACTACACCTGTGGCATTGTTAGTGATTTTTGTGATTTTCAGCTCCTTCTATTGAAGAACAGTTAATTATACAAATTTATGCGGATGTCAGCATTCAGAAAAATGTCACTTAGATTGAAAAAAAAAGCCTTCAAGCAGAATTTTACAATGAGATTCAGGGGTTAAAGATGTGTATTGGCAGCATATACAGGCAAATAGTACTTGACAAGTATTAAAAGGAAGTGTTTGCATTTAGGATTTTACTTGTTTTTAAACTTTAGTTTGGAAGTTTAAGAACTTTTGGGAAGATTGGAAAGAAGAACGATGATTGCCTGCTACTTTTATGTTTTGACTTTTTCTGCCGGACAAGTGGTTACCATAAATTATCAGTAGCCAGCCTCTCCAGGTACAGGAGCACAATAGAACTAGGAATATATATGTGCTAATGCTTTCTTTGGTTTAGTTAGTGAATGAATATTTAACTTGTTTCCTGTCTCCATGGAATAAAGCCAGATTGAGCTTGATGTCTTTCAAGGTCCCCTTGGAATCAAAGCTGCTGTGCTTCTGAAATTCATTGCTTTGATATTATAAAAGTTGTTCAAAACAGAAGACTTAAATGTACCCAGGAATTTATATGAGGAAAAAGTGTTCTTGGTTATTTTTTTCTTAAAATGGGTGAGAGAAAGGAGTGCAATTCAACCACTTTTTATTAAATATCTATTTTAATAAAATATAAAATATCTTTTTATTAAAATAAAATGAAAAATTTATTAAAATATGTGCAAGACATCCATGGTGATAGGTGTTGGAGATAGAAATATAAAAACAAAATAGCTTCTGTCCTCAAGGATCTTATAGTCAATTGGAAGGTCACAATGTGTACATAAACAATTATAGTACAAGGAAAATTGAGAAGGGATAGATCACTTAACTACTATGGGAAGACTTCACAAAGAAGAAGGTAACTTATCTGAGCCTTTGAAGGAAAATAAAGTAACAGAGAGGTGGAGAAAAGAGGACTGCGTTTTGAGCCCAGGTACTAGCTTATGTGAATGTATAGATACAGAGATAGGTGTGTTGAATTCTGAGAAGACCCAGTGATCCATTTTGCCTCTTGTGTGTGTGAAGGTTAATTGTATGAAGCTGCTTGGAAGCAGACTGTGGGAGGCCTCAAACTGCCCGACTAGGGAGTCATTGAAAGATCTTGAGAATTACAAATTTGAGAGTTGGAAGGAACCCCAGAAGGTCAAACCCAAGTGAATACCCGCTATCACATTTCCAGTACGTTGTTGGCCAGTATTCGTTGGAAAACCTCTATTCTGTTTTTTGAATTATTAGTAAATTTTTTTCTGATTAGTATCCAGAATCAGTTTCTTTGCCACTTCTACTCATGGTGTTACCCTTTGGGCCAAAAAGAACTAGTTTAAGCTCACATCCTTATGGCATACTTCACATTAACATGAACACACTTATCATGTTCCTGAAGTTAATCATACCTAGTTCCGTGCACTGATTTTCCTGTCATGGATTAGTGGCTGTTTATCACTCTCATTGCCCTCTTTTGGATGTTCTCCAACTTATTCATGTCTTCTAACTGTGCTGCCCAGAACTTAGCGCAATATCACATGAGTTTGATAAGGGCAGAGTACAGTGGGAGCAGGGTTCCTGCATTCTGTGCCATTCCTGCTGCAGCCCAAGATTGCATTCACATTCTGGATTCCCCCTCACACTGCTAACTTAGGCTGTGCTTGTCGTCCACTGAAATTCCTAGATCCTTTTCAGAAGCATCAACTCTATCTAGCCCTCTTCCTTATTTCATTTGTGGAATTGACTTTTTTTTGTCCCATATGCAAGATTTTATACTCTTTCTTACCAAATTTCATCTTATGTTCAATCCAGTATTCTAGTCTGTCCAGATTTTTTTATCCTGTCATCGCATGTGTTAGCTATCCCTTTCAGTTTTGTGTCATCTCCACATGATGAATATAGGTCACTGATAAATGTTAAACAGAACAGGGCTGAGCAAAGATTTGTGGAGTACTCAGCCAGGGACTGTCTGCCACGTTGACAGCTATTCTTTGAGTCTGGCCACCTGACCAGTTCAGAATCCATCTGATTGTGTTATTTGTACAATCTCTATTCTTCCATTTTCTTCACACAAATATAAAGTACTTTATTGACAGTTTTGCTAGCAATTATATCCACAACATTCCCCTCAACTACTATTTTAATTATCCTGCCAAAAAAGAGAAATTAGATTGGTCTGGCATGAATTGGAATGAATAGTAAATTTGGATTCTTTGTCATTGGTGTTTCACTTTCTAAATATTTGCCTATCTTTTAGGGATCCTTTGAAGAATTTTCCAGGAATTGAAGCAAGTGCACTTGAGCATAAGAGTGACATTATCAAATCTGGGGCCAGATCATTTTGATGCCTCTGTGTATCAGAGAGGGGAAGCAAATGGGAAACAATTGGGAGATCACTAAAGTAGTTTAGGTGATGCAGACCAAATTGAGGAGTGGTGGCTGTGTATGTGTAGAGAATGGAATATATATATATATGAGATGTGGCAGAGATAGGACCAGAAAAATTTGGCAATTTCTTGAATTTGGGGGTTTGAGAGAAAGAGCAGACTGTAAGTTACAAAGCTAAGTAGTAGAAAGAAGTGTGGCCCCTAGTCAACTTAGAGACATGCAGTAGAAATTCAGGCATAGTAAGGTATATTGAGTTTGGTTTTAGAGATGTTGAATTTGAGATATCTGTGGGATATCCAGGAGGAGCCATTCCATGGTGTGTGTGTGTGTACATGTGTGTGTGTGTATGTGTGTGTGTGTACGTGCGTGTGTGCGTGTGTGTGTGTGTGTAAGTTTGTGAATCGTCTGTATAAAAATAAAAATAAAACCTGTGAGAGGTAAGAAAACATCCAAGACATTATGTGGGAAAGATAGTAGAAGAGATATCTTGGGAAACCTGAGGAGAACAAGAGACAGGAGAAAGCTGATAATCCAGCAAAGGAGACTAAAGAGGAAAACTCATAATTATGGAAACAAGAAGTCTAGGAGGAGTTGGTTGGTGGTATTCAGACACACTTTATCAAGGAAAATCAAGAAGGATGAGAATGGAGAAAAGAACATTGAATTCTATAATTAGATAAACATATCTTTTAAAGTAAATATTATAGATTCAGTTTTAAAATATGAATACCTATGGCCAGTGGCTGGCATCAAATATTTATTCCAGAGACAGGACTCAAAAGTATGAAAATTTTTGTTATAAAGATGGTTATAAAGTTAGTAGGAACATAGACTTTTATTAGTGTTTACTATATGCCAAGTTCTGTGCTAAACACTGGAGATTCCAAGAAAAGCAAAACCACTAATCTTATTAGTGGATGAAAAGTCATAGCTAAAATCAAGAAAAACAAGAAAAGTTTTTATAGTCATTTATTACAAGTTATCTGCTCTCCTTACAATTGTCACTTTGTTTTAAAGCTTGTAGAAGCTTAGAATTTCCTTTTGGAGAAAAGGAAGCCAAAATGATTGTGGGGACTGAACTACAAGAACTTTTCCTTTGAACTTGAATATTTTTCAGATATTGAAAAAAAGTACTCTTAATTGTCCTACTTAAAATAGGCCTAATTTAAAGAAATCTAGTTTAATTCATGTGTCACCTTGATTAAAAAGTGTGATACGTAAAATACTTTTTAAGGACATTTTGGAGGTGGGATCTTTGGAAATGAATTTACATTTGGTAGAAAATATAAGCTACTTATGCTTAATTACTTTTATATTCAGTTAAAATTTCCTTTGTGTTAGAGAGAGAGTCTATATCACAATTATATAGATTTGTTTTGAATTGTAGTTTAATTGAAGTTATTTCAGAGAGGCTAAAGCATTGCAAAATGAGAAAAATGGTCATTTGAGAAATCTAGTATAAGAAGCAGTTGAATAAAATCATTCTCAGTCCTGGAAGGAAAATGAGGTGGATGTTTCTGTGGTGATTTTTCTTATCAACAGCTTCATATCCAGTTCAACCAAGTAGGTGGTGGTGATGCCTCAGGCAGGACTTTCAGGGAATGCCCCAGAACTTATAAGGTCAGGCCATTGTTTGGGATGCTCAGGTTCCAAGTAGATCATCTTGCTACCCATGGAGCACCAAGGGTCTGAGTCCAGACCTTCAACATCCTCCTCACTTGAAGTAATGTGTAGAGCTCCTCCAATTTACCTGTACTCTGCATTTACTACATTCCCTGATGAGTAGCAAATTCTTATGTCCTTTTAGTTTGTCCCTGTGTCACTGAATCTCTGTCAAAGATCTTAGTAGCCAAACACTTATGGCTGCTCTTGTATTCCCTTCAATGCTCTTTGTCCCCTCTCCCCAATCCTTAATATTGCATTCCAAATTTACTAGCCCCTTACCCTGGGCTTTTTGGAATTTGCTGCTCTATAATTAGCAAACTTTCCCTTCAGTTTAGACTTTTCTCCTCTGCTTCTTCCATCTTCTGCCACTCTCTAAGACTTGGATCCCCCTAGATGACACGCCTCCCAGGCCCCCATCTTTCTAGTGCTGCTTTTACCTTCTCTCATATCTTCTCCTCACTGTTACTGGTCCCAAAGAGAAAATTGGAAGATTTCTTGCTCCCCTTGTTACTTCCACATTCCCCTTTTAAACTTTGAGAATATTTTAAAAAGCTCCTTTCTAATTTATTTGCTACTTCTATTCTGTTTTCTTCCCTGTCTTTAGCCTTCCCAAGGGCCCTCTCATCCCTTTCACATGAAGACTTTGCATCATTCTTACTGGGAAATATGAAGCCATTCATGACCTTCTACTATTTCATCCTTATACTTGAGGTCCTGCTGAGGAGGTATACCTTCTCTTCTAAGACTGCCCCTCTGTGTGTATCATTGATCTCAATCCCTCTCTTCTTTTCTGGAGTATTGTCTCCACTATCAGTCTTTTTCTTTCTTTTTTTTCCTTTCATTTTAAATTTCTCCTAGTCAGCTGATTCTTTCTGTGGTGCCTACACACATGCCAGAATTTTCCTAATTCTTAAAAACTTTGGGTCTGAACATCCCTGACAGCTCTTGTTCTGTGTCTCTTTTCTCCTTTCTTAGTTAAGCTCTTTGAAAAAAAAAAAAAAAACCAAAAAAACCCAACTAACCAAACAATCATTTACTCTTGCTATCTCTGCTTTTTGTTTCACTTAACCACCTAACTGAAATGTCTCCTTCCAAAACTACCACTGAAATAATTGCTAATATATTAGTATTTTCTCCATTTTCATCTTTCTGGATCTCTCTGTAGCATTTGATACTGCTGATCTAGAGGCAGCAGCTAGGTGAGAGTATTTGGAGCCCTAGGTCTGGGCTCAGGAACACTTGAGACCACACTTCATAGCCCGTGATCCTGGAAGTAGCTTTCCCTCTGTTTACCTCAGTTTTCTCATGGTAAAATGAGGATATAATAGCACTTACCTCCCAGGGTTGATGTGAAGATCAGATGAGGCAATATTTGAAAAATGCCCAGCACCTGGCACATAGTAGGTTCTGAGTCAGTGCTTCTTGTTTGAACATCTTGCTTCCTTCTTGCTTGATTACCTTTTCCTAGGTGTCTTCTCCTCCTAGGTTTTTTTTTTTTTTTTTTTTTTTTTTTTTTTTGACATTGCTCTTACTTGCTTTCCTTCTGATCTAGGCATTCCTCAGTTTTCTTTGCTGTTACATTATCTTTAACTAGGGTTGTATCCTAAGGCACTGTCCTGGGTCCTGTTTTCTTTTTTACCTTCCTGGTCATGGTTATCGCATTAGCTACCATGAGTTCATTTCTTATCTCTATAAAGTTAACTCTCACATCTGTATATTTACCTGTCCTTTTAGTCTCATACCATCAACTGTCTGCTTTGTGACCATCTCAGATTTAACATGTTTAGAACAGACCTTGTTATTGTTTCCCTGATCCCCTCCTCCTGCATTTTCCCATTACTGTTGAGGGTCCCAACATTCTTCATGCCATCCTTCACTTCTCTCACTCATCCCATATATCCAGTCAGGTTTTGTCATTTTTCTTCCCTCCACAATATCTCTGGAATTTATTATTCACACAACCAACCTCCTAGTTGAGGATCTCATTACTCCTTACCTATTTCAGTAGATTCCTAAATGATTTTCCTTCCTTAAGCCTCTCCCCACTTCAATCTATCTTTTATATAGCTGCTAAAGTGGTTTTCTTAAAGTGAAGATCTTACTATAGAAGCTCTCCTGGACTTTTAAAACTTCATTGAAAAAGTTGCCTCTTGTTACACTCTTCCATTTAACACTTGAAGTTCATCACAATATGATTTCTTCCTATCTGTCTGCTCTCCTTTTACATTACTTCTCAATGTCCACTCTAGTTCATCTATACTGACCTTCTTTCTGTTTCTGACACATGTTTGCTTTCCCATCCCCATGCTTCTCCTTCATTTCCACCTTTTTGAAACTCTGGCTTTGTTCAAGACTAAAATTAAGTGTCACCTTCTTTTTCAGAGGTCCTTTCCTGGACTTCTGGGCTATTAGTATCTTCTTATCCAAGATTATCTGATGTCTATTTTGAATGGATCTTGCATATACTTGTATGTCTGTATTACTCTTCCCTCCCTCACCCCCATAGAATGTAAGCTCCTTGAGGGCAAGGATTATTTCATCTGTGTATATGCAGTCCCAGTTCCTAGTCCATAATAGATATATAACAAATGATTGATCGGCTCATCATATCTGGCTCCAATACTTAAATATCTGATATGACTTTTGGAAAATGAAGTTGGGAGGAGTGGTCGGATATGTCTTAAATATACCCAGAAGAAATTTGTTAGAGATGACAAAAATTAAAAAGTTAAGGAACAAGTTTCATGGGAAAGATTCCAAAAAAATGCAAAAGGTTAGACTTTAAAAAGACAGCTAAGAGGATATTTGCTCTTGTGATCTGTGTTGGATTTTTTTACCTCTATAAAATATTTAAGAATAGTGTATGTATAAAATTGAAGACATCTTTTTTTGAAAATTTGAGAAGGGGACAATTTTTTTTTAACCAGGTGATTCTCTAAGGTAGACTACATTTTCAGATTATATAATTGATTGAAAGGGATAGAGAACATGTATAACATTTATTCTGGTTTCATAATGTCTACTATATACTGGGATAGAGAGGTAGCATTGGCATAAAGATGCTAGCTATGTGACCAAGGTAAAGAGCACTGATTTTCCATTCAGAAATACTTAGTTCCGAGTCCTGATTCTTACTGCTCAATAACCGTATGGCTTTGGGCCTATCTCATCTTCCAATTTCCTTTTCTTTTAAAGGAGGGGGTTGGCCTAAATGACTTAATAGACTCCTAGCTTTAACTGTAGGAATCTGTAATTCAAGGGAACTTTCTAATACTGTCAGGAAAAATTAGAAAGGATTTGCTTATATGCTTTCATAGTTGTTTCCATACCAAGAATTCCATATGTAGATGAAATTATAGATCATAATAGTTACATTAAAAGTAATGGGTTTAACACATAAATACATAAATTTGTTAGGAGCAGAAATAGATTCACTCTTGAATTTTATTTTAAACATAATTCTTACTTTTCTTTAAGGGATATAATGATTACATAAAGATTAGAAAATGTTTCTTCAAAATGCAATAACCATGCAAATAAAATATTTAAACTTTTCTCTTTGATCCCTTTAGATTGATGTTGGAGACACAAAAGACAAAGTGTTGGTGTTTTTTAAACTACGACCTGAGGTCATTACAGAAGATAATATGCATAATAACATTCTTGTGTCATCTATGTTAGATTCACCTATTAATTCCCTTTATCAAGTAGTACGGCAAGTATTTGCACCAATGTTGCTAAAGGTGAGTAATATACTTTGATGGTTAGAGAATTGCTATTTTCCTCTTGAGAAACAGTGTGATGTGGTGGAGAAAGTGTTGAGAATGAAGCCAGGAAAACCTGGGTTTAAGTGCTGCCTTACACATACGGACTTTGTGACCAAGAGTAAAGTGTTTATTCTGAGTCCTCCAGGCAACTCTCCAAGACTATAGTCTGAATTCCTTTTCCCCAAAAGAACATAACAGTAATAATAATCTTCTTTATAAATCTCCATTATTCACTGGATAATTTAAGAAACACACTTTTGGAACAGCATAGATATTTAAACATTTTGATAGTTGTTATTTTTTTTTAATTAAAATTTTTTTACCTCTATCATAATTAATTACATTGCCAAATAGAGAAAAGGGGGAAAGTTCAAATGAAAATTTCCCTCTGCATAGTAAATATTATCCAAAAGACTGAATCATGTATGAGAATTTTCTTTTAGTATAAGTGTTCTAGGGATCTCTGTGTGTATATATATGTGTGTGTGTGTGTGTGTGTGTGTGTGTGTGTGTGTGTGTGTGTATAGATGTTTGTGTATATATATATGTACATACACACACACATATATATATATAACATATATACAAAAAGATCTCCAAATGGAAAGTACAGATCTTGACATGCACAGCACATATACCCATGTGCAATATATATATATATATATATATAATACATGCATGTATATAAGACACATATGCAGGTGAAGCTATCTTTTCCATATATATATGTATACATGTGCATGTACATGAGTGCATATATCTTTGTATCCATGCGTATAAATATATACACATCTAAGAGCCCACATTTATAGACTAGCAGTTTAAGGTTTTTAAAGCACTTTCCTAATAAGGCTCTTTTGAGGTACATAGTTAAAATATTATTATTATTCAAATTTTCAAATGAGGAAAATAAGATACTGTGAGTTTTAAGAGAATTTTTTCATTGTCACATGGTAAATATCTGAGGAAAATTTAAAACTTGGAGTTGATTTGCTATGTGTATTACAAACTATAGTGTAAGTTGGGTTCAGATTTCACTGTACATACTAATTATATGATCCTGGGCAAATCCCTTATCACCCTCTGTACCTTTTTTCTCATTTGTAAAATGAAGGGTTTGGGTTTGATGGCCTCTGATCCTCCTTCCAACATTAAACAAATATATGATCTTATGTTCAAATCAATTTAACCAGCTTTTAAAATTATTTTAAAATTTTATTCTTGCCTTTGGTTATTATACTCTAGTCATTTTTGCTCTTAATCCTACCTTTCCCATACCCCTGACCCTTTACATAAAAACATTTAAGCAATGCCAGATAATGAAGGGATTGTATTTGCTGACTTAGTCTTCACGCCAACTTCCTCCTAAGAAAGGGGAGGTGTCATTAAGTGCTTCTAAAGTATTTGCTAGAATGCAATCAAGAGCCAGACATATATATTTTATATGGAAAGTGTGGAAACTTATTTTGCTTGATTATATATATTTGTTATGCAGGTCTTATCTTTCTTTCTTTTTGCCATTAGGAGAGGAAAGTTTGGATAGAGAAAATTAAATTTTGGTTAATTAAAAAATTAAAAAATAAGATGACAATAATATGCAATTAGGAAAAGCTAAATACATTTCTTTGTTGGTTTTAAGAGAATGTGATGTTTTAACAATAACATATCTAATAATTCCCATCACTTCTTTTTTATTTAGGATCAAGAATGGAGCAAAAACTTTGATCCCAAACTCCAGAATCTTTTGAGTGAATTAGAAGCTGGATTGGGTATTGTGCTACGAAGATCAGATATTAATTTATCAAAAATGAAATTCAAGGAAGATGATATACGAGGTTCATATTGACATTTAATTTAGGCATATCTCAATGATGATCTAATTAATCCATTCCCTTTTTTCTCTGTAGAACTCTGATGAAACTCCACTGATTTTAGGCTCCTTATTGTTAAATTTAGCTAAATTTAGCTGTATTTAAAGTGTCTCTATGTGGATTTGGAATAAAATGTGAATTTAATTTTCAATATCTGTGTTAATGTAATTCATGAAAATTGAAATGTTATGTGAATTTTATAGAATTATAAGTCAAAAACCTTTGTCTTAAAATGCATTTTAGTTAAACTATTTCACCTCCAGTTACATTAGAGATGATGACTCTTCATCTGAGCAATTAATATTTGAATTTAAGGTGTTTTAAGTTTTGGTTTATACTTTTTTTCTGAAGGAAGAAATGTTTTAGGTGCTTAATTTAAAAATCATTATTGAGTGCTTTTCTCCCTTGTGCTTAAGTTACTCCTTGGTAAAAAAAGTAGATGCTTTTAAAAACTTGATGGCCTGAAAGAATGAATGCACTTAGTTTATTAGCAATTTAATTTACTAGGTTCTGGAGACAATTTAAAATTAAGTTGACTCATGATTACCTATAGTTATTTTAAGTAAATTTAATTGAAATTTATTTGAATGATATTTAAAAAAATTTCAGGTAGGAAAAATAGATTAGAATCAAATAGAATTAAATTTTAGAAGAATAGGTTTGGGATATACTTATGTTGGAACATAGTTATATTGGAAACACAAATTTGACCACTTAAGAATTTATCAGAATTAACAGCATCTAAAGTCCATTGCAAATGTGTGAAATTGATGTGTGAACCATATAGAATTGTTAAAACCATATATAGTATTTTATTAAGATTTTTTTTTCTTGGTGGTAGTCAGGCTTGGGTGACTTGCCCAGGGTCACACAGCTAATATGTATTTGAGACTTACTTTAAGCTCAAATCTTCTAGTGCTCTACAAGCTATACCCTCTACCTGCCTCTTTCACTATAAATCAAAATAGAGCTTGCTGAGATTTTACATTGGCTGTGTCCAACAACAATTTTTCTATGTTGTTAGTGAAGAAGATTGTGAAAACTCTTTTTGGCTGTAGTAATTCTGCATGCCTAAAAGATTGTTTTAGTTCCATATTTAACCAAAGTCAGAGAACTAGCTAGTTATTTTCTGGTGGTCTTTTTTTCTCTTGATGATTTAAAAAAATTTCATTTCTTTCTTTTCTTTCTTTTTTTCCCTTTTCTTTAGGTATTCTTACACCAAGTGATGAGTTCCAGTTCTGGATAGAGCAAGCACATCGTGGAAGTAAACAAATGAACAAAGAAAGGGCCACTTATTTTAAAGAACTTTTTGAAGCAGTTGCAAGAGTATGTTTACTTAAATTGTTTTTCGAGTTTCATTCAAATACTTCAGGAAAGTGACTGAACAGATATAAGCTGGGGAACACATGACAATGTGTAAATTTATTGGGAAAATAAATTTAATTAAGAGACTTGTTAGAAATAAATTAGAATGTAATAGAAACTTGTCTTCCTCAGTTTTGAATATCATCTCCAGACTGCTTCAAGCAAAATCCTCAGGTATAGTTAGATTTACAGTTGAAGTTTAAAAATCCTAGCAACTACTATATTAAAAAACTTTTTTTCCCCCAATTAACAAGCATTTTTTCTCTCCCTCACACCTTATTATTCTCCATTGGAGAAAACAAAAGCAAGAACAAATATACTTGCAACATATTATAACAAATATACAATCAAGCAAAAAATAATTCCACATTTTCCATGACCAAAAATATATTATTCTATGACTTTAATAATTTACCTCTCTGTCAGAGAGTATGTGACATTTTTTATCAATGCTCTTCTGAAAATGTTTTTCTTAGTCTTTGCTTTAGTTTTTTAAAGTTATTTGTCTTTACAATATTGATGTTGTTATATAAATTAATCTTTTGGTTATATTCATGTATTTTTCTCAGAAATGTGATTATATAATATAGTGCTATAAGAAAGGCAAAAAGTGAGTGCCTATACTTTAAAATATAAAATAAAATCACATTAGATAATATGAGAGCATTGAATATAGCATCAAGGAATCCTGTCTCTCTAATTTACTGCTTGTGTGACCTTGGTAAACCCTCTGGATCTCAGTTTCCCCATCTGTAAAATTAAGAGGGTTGATTTAAAGGATCAGAAGACTAGAACTCATTTATAACTCATGAGATAAGAATGGATTTTATTTATTTTGTATAAAATAATTAAAAATAGATATAGTTTTGGTAAAAATCATTCTTAACTTGTGAGCCATATAATGTGGAGCTAGATTTCGCTTGTGGGCTCTGACCAATCATTGTTATAGATGTTCTTTAAAGACTTTTTTAGGTCTAAAATTATAAGCCTATGAGCCTTTAACATGTACTAAACAATCCTTATATTCTGGAGATAATACAGTTATCTCTGTGAATTAGATAAAAGTCAAATCAAGTAATCAGCAAGAATTTGTATATCACCTATTATATGCTAGTATCATACTAAGAGCTAGGATACAAATACAAATTATAAACATTCTGTGTTCTAAAGAAGCTTACATTATAATGAGGAAGACAACATGTAGAATGTGTAAAAAATTAATATACGACTATTTTGGGAGGGAAGGTACTAGTAGCTGGTGAATATTAGCACAGATTTTATGTAATAGGTTGTATTTGAACTGAATTTTTAAGGAAAGGAGGAATTTCATTATAATGTTACACATACGTACCTATATACATATGTGTGTGTATAAAATTAGAATTATATTACATATATACATACATATAGACACATACACACACAAAAACACATACACACACATATATAAATATACAGAGAGAGAGAGAGAGAGAGAGAGAGACAGACAGACAGACAGAGATAGTAGGGGGAAGAGAAAGAGAAAAAGAGACAGAGGAGACTAAGAGGCAGAGATAGAGACAGAGAGACATAAACAAGGTAGAGACAGAGAACCTGAAGTCAGGAATCTTGAATTCAAATTTGGCCTTAGGCCAATATTTGTGTTACTCTGGACAAATCATTTAACCTGTAGGCTTCAGTTACCTCATTTGTGAAATGGGGATGATAATAGCACCTCTGTTGTAAGATTGTTATAAGGATAAAATGAGGTAATATTTATAAAGTGCTTTATAAAACTTAAAGCACTATATAAAAGCCAGTGATAATTATATAGCTACTAAAATTCCTGATGACATAAAAACTTTTTTCTCCTATTGTCATCTATAACCATAACCCAACCATATAATGATACAACTTTTATGTGATAGTAATTAGCAACTGGTCTAGACTTGGGCTTTTGTTTTGGCATTACTTAGCATAAATTTTTCCAAGGGGACCAAGAATAATGATTAACATTTATATAGATCTCTATGGTTTACAAATTGAAGGAGATAGGACAAATAGTATAATTGCTATTTTGTAGATAAAGAAATCAAGACTTGGTGGATTCAAGAAATTTTCCCATAATTCTTTAGCTAATAGTGTATTCTAGTTTTCATCTTACAAGCATTTCCAAAACAGAGAACTAATCTTTTGTATCTTGATGCTTAATAATAAACTTTGTCCTGGTTTCTGTATTACATTGTCCAAAATGGTAAAATAAGATTTTTGCATTGTTTATGATTCAAATAGAATTAAGTCATCAGGCAGTGGTAAGCTGTTCAAGGGTATGGAAGGGGAAGAAAAGTAATAGAATAGATGTGGCTGATCAGAATTTAGGAGGATAAGGGATTGTTAATAAGATCACATATAAAAAGTGGAGAGAAGGATCTATATTTCAGATTTTAAAGGTTAAAGATGGAACAAGTAGATTGTATAGTGAATAGAGCCCTGGGTCTGAAATCAGTAAGTCTCATCTTCTTGAATTCAGATAGGCTTCAGACACTAGCTGTGTGACCTCAGGCAAGTCATTTGCCCAGCTTTCCTCACTTTCCTCATCTATAAGCTAAGCTAAGGAAAAGACAAAGTATTTCAGTACCTTTGCCAAGAAAACTCTAAACAAGAGCTCATTTCTAACTGACCAACAACAATAACCAAAGATTAAAGAAACAATGAATTTTAAATCTCCAGGGAGAACTCAGGATACAGTACATTCTCAGAAAGATAGGTATCCTTTTTTCAGTAATCCAAACAGCGGGGGTCAGAAAATGGCAGTTCCTGAGAACCTGAGAACTATGTTGCTCTGACAGCAAACTTGGAAAATGAATCCATTTTTACCATAGGTAGTAAAAGGACTATTTCAGCCTCTTATCAATTTTTTAGAAGTGTATTCCAGAGTATCTACCACTATTAGAATCAAGGGAAGTAGTGTAACATAAAATGATGTTAGAAGTCTATCTTTAAAGATCAAGATTCTTTACTGAGCCATCAGGTTCTTTTTTTTCCAGTTAAGGAATCTTTCACTTGAGCCATAAAAATTTTCTTTAAGTATGATAATAAAATTTTAATGATAACCATAACTAGCATTTATATAGTGCTTGATATATATATATATATATATCAATATATCAGTCAGTAAACAAGTATTTTACAAATGTTATCTCATTTGATCCTCATAAAAACCTTGAGAGGTAGGTACTATTAATATTAATAATAATTAATATCACATTTTACAGATGAAGAAACTGAAGCAACTGGTTAAGTGATTTGCCCAGGGTCACATAACTTGCAAGTATCTAAGGACAGATGTATACTCATATCTTAATTCTAGGCCCAATGCTCTACCCACTGAATCATCTACTTAATTTTGTTTTTAAAAAATATATCTCTCTCATTTTAGTAGATTTACATTGAGATTTTGAAATATTTTCTTTTCTTTAACCTTTTTTCTTAAAAACGGTACATGTTTATACAATAGTGGTATTGATGCATCTTTATATAAAAAGTGTGATCTACTTGAGTAGTATAGTCTTGACTAATCTAATTACAAATTTCTTTTGTTTAGGCTTAAATAGGCAGAAGGCCTAAAATATTGACTTCTCCTTTCAAATATTCTTTATATCTTTTTAATCCCATTCTATCTATAATTATGTTAATTTTTAAAAATTCTTTTTTTAAAGGAGTTTTATAATTTGGACAGTCTTTCTTTATTGGAAGTTGTAGACTTGGTGGAAACCACTCGTGATGCTGTTGATGATGTATGGAGACAAACAGAGCATGAACATTACCCTGAAGCTCGAATGCTACATCTCTTAGATATAATAGGTACTGTTGAAGAAGACTTAATTAAGTTCTTGTTAGAAACCTATTGTAATCTAAGTTTTTACTCTAAATTATTTTGATTAAAATGAATCTTACTTGAATTATTTAAAAGTTAAGCCATTTATATATTTTGTTAATTTTAGTTTCTAAATAAAAGTATTTTTGTAAGTTTTAGTGATAATTAAATTTAATTAGATTTTAATATCTGATGTCTAAATGTCCTATTTAAAATTTTTATGGTATTGAATAGTGTTTATGAAAACTATTTAGAATACCCTTTAAAAATACAATGTTTTATGTTGTTTTCAGGTGGTTCTTTTGGAAGGTTTGTTCAGAAAAAGTTGGGTACTCTGAACATCTGGGAAGATGCTTTTCATCTTGTGAAAGATAACCTAAAAGCTGGGATTACTATTTGTGAACAATGGGTAGTAGCCTGCAATCATCTAACTGGACAAATGTGGCAGCGTTATGTTCCACATCCTTGGAAAAATGAGAAATATTTCCCTGAATCTCTTGACAAACTTGGCAAACGTCTTAAAGAGGTATCAATGTCTACAAATCTTAATGATGATGAAGCTGAACATTAAAGTTTTTAGTAATTTCTTTGTGAGTTGTAGATGCATGCATATTTTTCATTGACTATTGAGCAGGTTTTTAGTGATTTGGGTGAGTTTTCCCATCTACTATTTCAAGTGCTACATAGATTCAATGACCTTACTTATTTTAATAGCATTTTAGGTATAAATGAAAGTAATCTCTGACATCTTCAAATTATTCCTTAATTGTTAGGGTTGCTTGAAATCTGTTTATGGAAAACAAGCTTTAAGTCTCCTTGCTTTCCAGTTATTTTCGATTTAACTGCCAAAGCAATGTGCAAGTGCACATCTGGTCTAATATGTTACTCTTTTATGTAATAAATTCCAAGGGCTCATTGTTGCTTCTAGGGTAAAAATATAAACTCCTCTTTTTGGCTTTGAAAGCCCATGCAACTTGGTTTCATCCAATTTTTTTCCAGTCTCATTGAATATTACTCCCTTTACCGTATTCTGTGGTCCAGCCATCTTTGCCTCATTATTCCTTTTCTATGTCCCTCTATTTCTGGTTTTAGGGCCTTTTTTTTTTTCAGGCTATCCCTAAAGTATTGCATCCAGAGTTGAACAAAGTATTTCAGGTCAATTTTGAGCAAAGTAAGACCCTTTCTTAGTTCTTCAAATGCAACTAAACTTACATTAGCTTTTTGATAGCCATTTCATATTTTAGACATGCAGCCTATTAAAATACTCAGATCTTTTTCAGATGAACCTTATCTCTCTTTGACTTTCCCTTATTGTACTTGTGAAGTTGGTGTAAAATCCATATTAAAATGAAGTTATGGATTTCGCCCAGTGTTTTAATCTTTTTATTCATTATTGGCATTTACAGGTTAGTTATTCTTCCAGTTTTGTTATTTGCCTATTTATTAAGAATGCCATGAGTACCTTTATGCATATCCTTGATAAAAATTACTAAACATTCCAGTGCCAAGAATAGATTGGGTATTCTTACAAGAAACCTACCAAATGGAAAGTATAGTTCTTTGGAAGAGGAAACTGAGGCAAACTTGCAGTTGGGTTTGCCCATGAGGCAACTCTCAGAATTGATGCTGCTCCGGATCTCCTTTTTCTTCTTGAAGTTTATATTCCAAGATCATACAGCCTAGGTGATTCAGATTCCTCCCATCTTCTGGAAGAAGGTTAGTTAGGATTCTGAAAGCAATGTCTTTGAATTCTCTCAGGTGAGCATAGATCTCCTTTGGCTCTTTGCTTTTGATGCAAGACACCATTGCTGCTTCTGGTTGGAGGAACAAGAGAGGAGAAAGCAAAAAATTATCATCAACAACAACAAATAAATCTTGCCTCTGAAGAGCAAGTCCTGAAGAACTGAGTTCCTCTAATAATTTGATCAATGTTCAGCCAATCACTAGATGTTTCTGGTGGCCCCTCACTAGGATGATTGAAAGTCTTTGATATGAATAATACTGGTCATGGCCTATTCTGGATTGTTTTTTATACTTTTGACATATATATGAGAAACATCTTGTTTGATGAAGTCTTTTCAGAAAGCAACTTGTTGTAAACAAGGAATAAGAAGGGAAAGTTGTATAGAGATTGTCAGTAAAAAAAAATTGTTTATTTGAAAGAGAATAAGACTATTGGGTATTCTTTATACTCCATGGTATTATTTTTATGTAAAACTCAAGGAAATTCTCAGGAGTGTTGAAAATTTCCAGGAGGGTGAAGTCCAATATGAACTGTGGGATATGTAAAATAGTCATCCCAACTGGATAAATGTGGATCTGCCTTACTGGATGGAATACACACATCAATTCCATTAGAATGCCGAGTATCATTATTACTATTATATTTATAGCCATTTCTCTTATCTACTAATTTAATTATCCTAACACAAAAGAAAACAAGCTTAGTTTGTCTTGACAGGTAATGAAGCCATGGTACTCTTTGGGTTTACCTCTGCTTTCTTTTCTAGTTTACTAATCATACCTCTATTAATACATTACTGAATTTTCCATGAATCAAAGATTCATATAGGCCAAGATCTTAGCCTATTGTTTTCATATTCCATTTTCTAAGTTGCCTTTTTTAAAAATTGTCACAAAGTTTGCAATTCTCTAGTTCTATGGTACTTCTGCATTTCCTACCCTTTAAGTGATCAGAGACAGTAAGTAGCCAGAAAATACAAATACTGGTTATTTGTATAACCCAGGATATAGTTGTGAGTCTGATAATTTGAACACATTAAGGGCAGCTAGATTTTATTTTTTCTTAGTCAAGTCATTTGTGATTGGAGATAGCACTAAATTAGAAATTGGATTTGACTTCCTCCTTCACCATTTATTAACAACTTAACTTCTTAGATCCTCAGTCTTCATGTGAAAATGGATATAATACTTATATCTTATAGGGTTGTTACAAGAAAAGTACTATATAGTTAAAAGATGATATAAATGAACTATTTGGTTGGTATTACTAGGAAAAACTTCATGGTAGGTAGACTTTGAATTGCTCAAAAATGGGTAGCATTTGTTCAGATAAAGTCAGGAGGAGGAAGATATTTTTGGTGAGGGCTATAGCATTTATAGATGTTAGATAATGGGAAAGAACAGTGAGTTTGCCTGTAATATAGAACGGAAGATTTGTGCTACTGGTTACATTAGTCATTAAAGTAAATGAACTAAAATGGTTTTGATGTTTGATTTGTTTTAGGTCCTGGCAATTAGGACAATTCATGAAAAACTTATCTATTTTTTACCTGCTAGTGAGGAAAAAATTATATGCCTTACTAGAGTATTTGAACCTTTTACTGGTCTGAATCCCTTACAATATAACCCCTACACAGAGGTATGTATATATATTTTTTCATGTCTTTGTATGTATGTGTTACACACTTTTTAGTGTGTCTTTTTTTTTTTTTAATGGTGAATCATTATGTACTGTAATCTAACAAATTCAGTCTTTTTTAGCCTTTGTGGAAAGCAGCAGTTTCACAGTATGAGAAAATTATTGGACCCGCGGAACAAAAGATAGCAGGCAAATTGAAAAATTATATCTCAGAAATCCAAGACAGTCCACAACAGGTTATGTTTCTCTACTTTTCATAAGGAATGTTCTTTTTGCTGTTTTATAAATGTTAATTTGTGTCATTTAAATAATCATAAATAGGTATTATAAAGTACATTCTTTTTTAAATTTTAGCTTCTACAAGCATTTTTGAAATATAAAGAGCTGGTAAAACGTCCAACTATAAGTAAGGAATTGATTTTGGAAAGAGAAACTTTATTGGCAAGACTTATGGACTCAGTCAAAGGTGAAAACTTAAAAGAGATTATTTTTCTTTCCTTTTGGAAGTATTTTTCTGTATTTCTTTTGCCTGACTGTGTTTGGGAAGAGCAGTGCACTTTAACATTTAAATGTCTGTCATTAACATTATTTTGTATTATGGCAAATTATGAAATGATCATATTGCTTTATTTCTAGATTTTCGAACAGACTTTGATAATAGATGTCATGGCATTCCTGGTGAATTAACTGGGCCATTATCAGGCAAAAATCTTTCAGAAGTCGTTAATAATATAGTTTGGGTCCGTCAGCTGGAATTAAAGGTATTAATTTAACATATTTTGAAGCATATGTACTAAAAATGTTGATAATTTTAAGACTATAGAATAGGCAATTAAATATTGCAATATTTAATTATTATGTTAAATAATTAATGTGATACAATTAACTTAGCCAAATAACTGATTATTTTCCCTCTTAGAATTCTTTCTGAGTTTGAAAGAGGTATCACTTGTTTTCAGAAATTTGAGATATGTGCAGAAAGAATTGTTATATGAACTTTGATTTTTCCTCATTTAGAAGAAGTTGTTATATAAGTTAAGGATATTTTAAATGTAAAAGAATCTCTTATTTCTGTTGCAGTTGTTCTTGATCAGTATCTTGTCTGACTACTTTTAGACATATTTTTATACTTACTGTAAATAAGCTTAATGTCATATTCAAGC